>NC_071573.1:52572944-53197944 GCF_024509145.1 Vidua macroura | reverse complement strand
AAAACACTTAATGAATTTTTATATGTGGTGATTTTTACATTATTAATCCATCACTAAGTGCCATAGCATTTGTTTCTCTCTCTGAAAGCTGCAAAATTTTACAATTCGATGGTACTTATTTTATACCTGTTAATCTTGAAGTACCTAGCCTCAAAATATCTTATTGAAAAAACAGCCTGGATAAAAGCTAGATCCTTTATTTACATCTGCTTTTTTTTTTTTTTTTTTTTTTTTACAGATTTACCTACTACTTATACTGGTTAATATTTTACTGTGAAAATGTACAGGAGGAAAAGAGGTGGAGAAAGAAATGAAAGCAGTCAGTTAATTCAGCTTTGATATAATTGAGACTATTTGGAAAATGTATTATCAAGGGAGTGATCACATTTTTTCCACATACTGTACGAACAGGACACCCACATACTTGATGAGACGAAAGAATTCCTTTCCTTGCTATTTTTTATTGCTGCTCACCCTTTTATAAACGATAATAAAAAAGAAATGGAATAAAACCCGGAGGCAAATAAAGATTTCCCAAAGATGAAACTGTGAGAAGGATCTGGGTTTCTTACCTTGGCAAAGGCTTCCTAGGTTTGCACAACTGGTTGGTTCAATTGAAGAAGAGGAAATTAGATATGAGCCTTTAAAAGGAGAAATCAAATAATTTAGAAAGGGTTAGTTACTGGGCCTAGAACACATTATATTGTGCAGTGGCACATTCCTCTTCCTAATTTCTCTCAGCAGCAAAACTGACACTGCCATTTGCCTATAAGACTTAAAAGTTTTCAGTTTCTGTTGCAGCTCGGGGATCCTTGAAAACCCTGCTGACTCGCAAGTTAGAGTCACTTACGTATCCTCCTGTGGTTTTCTTAGTTTTCACTATATAACATCATATTACAGGAATGCAGCTTGTGTGTACTCTGTAAAATGAGTTTAAGCAAAGGGGTTATGGCTACGGGATTTAAGTGATTTTCATAACAACATATGCCTTGGAGGAGCGACCACACTCTGCTGCTGCAGCACAGGCTACCCAGCACACACTTGTGAGTAATCTGACTGGGACAGACACCAGCCAGATAAAAGGTGATTAAACTTGTTCCTTTGCCCAGGGTGAGGGTGTGATTAATATGCTGGTATGCATGACTTATAAACAGATAATGTTGTAAGTCTTTACCTCTACAAAATTATTCATAACAAGCATTACACTTTGATGATCTGGTGGCAAAACCAAGGCACGTAAGAATGGCTACAGAAAAAGAATTGGTGCAACTGCATTAATTACACTTCACGTATCCCAGAGGTTCAGCTGCAGATACAGCTGCCTTTGCACACTGTGTTGAACATAATGGGACCATAGAGCTCTGGCAAGATGTGAACCCACTAGGAGTTTTGCCCTTTTGGCTTTTGCTTTACCACTTCAGAATCATATCGACTCAATGAGGTTTTCTCATGAAACACACTATCCTTCTGTAAAATTAAGTAGCCACCACCCATCAGCTTGTAAAGATAGCTAAGAAAATATTTCCTGTGATGCAAGAACAAATGAAGCATGGAGCTTTGACACACAAACTGAATCATGACACAGATACCACTACATGTATTGCCAACAAATATAGGGTGTCATTAAAACAACAAATATTAAATGATCCTCAACAAATATTAAATTTCACTGATTTTTTAAGTGGATTAAGAGATAGAGGCAAATTCACTTTCTTGGTACACTGCTTATGAACTCCAGGAAGGATGTTCTAAATGAGTGTACTATCCTCTGCATGAGGTGGGTTTTTTCTCCCAAAATAAATTCGTTAATATTAAACAGTCAATATCAAAACCTACTCTGTTTCACCCCTGTTGTGTAACATGGAAAGATGACCTGAGAGTTGGCTGGAAATATTGTGGGTGTTCATATTTTTTTCACAGAGTATTTAAAACAAGATTGTGATTTTATTTGGTGAAACTAAAAAAAAAAATCAAATCCAAATTTACAAAACATTTAAGTCAGAAGACTATTGCATTGAATTTGCATGGCAAGTGTTTGGTAGCAAGGGGGTTACAGGGGCAGTTCTTTAAGAAGCCTCTCAGAGAAGCTTTCCCTATGTCCAATGGAGCCAATGCCAGCTGGCTCCAAGACGGATGTGTTGGCCAAGGCTGAGCCTGTAAGCAGCAATGGTAGTGTCTCTGGGATAATAGATTTTAAAAGGGGGAAAAGTTATTGCACAGCAGCAATTGCAGCCAAGAGAGGAGTGAGAATGTGTGAGAGCAAAATCCCACAGACACCAAGGCCAGTGAGGAAGGAGGGGCAGGAGGTGCTCCAGGTGCCTGAGCTCAGATTCCCCTGTGGCCCATGGTGCAGCCATGGTGAGGCAGCTGTGCCTCTGCAGCCCATGGAAGTCCATGGTGGAGCAAATATCCACCTGCATCCTGTGGAGGACCACATGCTAGAGCCGGTGGATGCCTGAAGGAGGCTGTTACTCCGTGGAAAACTGGCACTGGAGAAGACTCCTGGCAGGAGCTGTGGACCCATGAAGACAGGAGCCCATTCTGGAGCAAGTTTGCTGACAGGACTTGTGACCCCATGAACCTATATTACAGACACATTGTGTGATACATTTCCCTTCAAATGTCTAAAACTCAGACATCCATATCTGCTTGTCATGCTAGACTTTATAGTCAGTGGAGAGGAACAGACACTCCTACAGCAAAAGTACTTTGACTTCACTGCGACATCTTTTCCAGCATGAGATGCAGTGACCTGTGGAATAGCCTTTTTGATTCCACTATTCATAAACAACACTGAGGGCAATTATCTTAGCCCAAAACATTGGCCAGCTGCCTAAGGCAGACACATCCCACATTGAGTTAAATCTGAGAGTGAATTTAAGGATTCCTTTGGCCTTTGGGAATGAAGGACTCATTAAATGCACATGAAAAAAAAAAAACAAAACAATAAACAAACAAACAACTGCAGGCATGGACAGATATGTGGCCACATTACCCTTAAAATGAGAAGATCATATCCTTCTATAGCTGTAGCCAGTGCAGGCTTCAGAATCAAAACCAGAAGTTGATTAAATGCTCCTAAGTTTGCCTGCACTGAACTCTGAACTGGTGAGCAATAGCCATATTTCTATCATTACCTAGGTTACTTGTTTTAAATTAAGTCTGGATACCTAGGCTGTGTATGCATACCTTTACATGCAATCTGCACAAAGGTATGGCAATAAAAACAGAATTCTGTCAAGTCTTATGCAAACACCCCACCACAACTGCACAGCTGTGAAAACATTAGTCTAAGGAATAAACTAATAAAAAGTAAAACTATGAAAAGATTATCTGATACAATTTGCTGGTGTTTTATGCCTCATAAATCTACTTGTAAAAGCTTTGTCTGAGAAACCATAAAAATAATACCCCTTGAAAATGTAAGCACTGTTCAGGCAAAGGTATGTTGAGATCACTGCTAAATGCTTGGTTTGCTTTTTTTAAAGTTACAGGCCACTTCCTGCTGAAGCATTATTGGAGCTGTGTGAAAAACTCTTTTCTGCATAGATCCTTTCACTACTGTTAAATGAAGCCTAATCAGAGTCAGCTCCACAGTGTCAGTAGTTTATTCATGGTTGATAGCCTGACTCATCAACTCTCCTGTTGAAGGCTGATTTTACAAAGAAGGCTTTTACTTGACAGGAGGAAGGGAAGACAATTCTAACAATTTCATCTCTGGGATTAGTAACCATCCTTGAAATGGCACTGCACCCAGAATTTTCTTTTAGGAATACTATGGCTCAGGAAAGCCTGTATCACAGAGGATGATTTCATGTCAAGGAAATAAAACGACTGGCTAGTGAGTCAATTTCCTCATAGGCTTATTTAGAGACAACAACAATGTTTATACGTAGATATATTTTAAATTACTTAAATAGATATTGGGTCTAAAGTTTTTCTAAAACAATGTTCTGCTGCAGGAAAACTACTGATAACTCACATCCCAGGGAATAAAGATGTGGAATGAAAAAAGTTCTATCTATAATATCACAGCTATGATATTATATTTATATCTTAGGATTGTACAGTCTTTAGCAGAAAGAAGAACAAGACTCCAGTCAGAATTAAATGAGATTGCAGCTTTTACAGAGATAGGTTGTTTGGTAAAAGTGTTATAGTAGACATCATGGTGTAACAGCATAAGATTTGGTGTCCCAGCGATTTTCTGGGAAGTTATTCTCTACCAGATCAGTTTATACCAATGAAATAGAAACAACTTTTGCCCAGAAATTTTTTTTTTTTTTGTCCAGAGAAAATGTTTTTGTTCATCACTTGTGGTCAGATCAGCCTTTTCTTTGTCCTGGTAGAAAGGCGAAGGTACCGAGTTGCTTGTGGTTTCATACAGGTGCTGCTTAATGTTTTTTTTAGCAGAGGCATGTTGAAATCTTTCTCAGTAGTTCTAAGCTGTGAATGAGTATCCCATACTTTGATATGAGTACAATAAAGCAAGCAAAGCAGCTTTTTTACCCACCTTAATCCCTCAAGAACTATTAGATACAAAATAGAATGCCTTAGTGATGGCAGCTTCTCTTCTAAACTAAGGATTCTCAGAACGCTGACAGATGCTCTGTCAAATATACAAAAAATACTCCAGGACATTTATGTGAATCAAGTGTCAGAGCCATATAATGAGAATAGGTTGGTAAATGTATTGAAATTTATCTTCTGGAGTATTCTACGGGAAAAAACACCTTCAGTAAGTACCAGTTAAAAAAGGACTGATAATATGTCATAATGAAGAAAAAATCTTATGATTTTGATCTCAAAGTCTTCCTTCCTGTCCAACTCTTCTAATTTAATATTTTATTCTAGTTTCCTGTCACCTACGCACTGCATCTGCCACTGCTTTTGCTGGCTCTGCATATACAGCACAAGGCTAGCATGGGCTCCTCTGGCTAATCAAAGGGCCAAAGGGCAGGTACAAAAACATTTAGTAATTAATTAGCTAACATAAATTTTTTTCTCCAGAGACCACAGTAATCTTATTTGAGGCTGGTAGGTACTTGCCATTATCCCCCTTTTGTATGAGGCAATTAGGAGTGTTTAGGAAATCTTTGATCTGCAGATCTTTTCCAGCAGCAACTCAATACACTTAGGAGACTTGTTCCTTTCCTTTAAGGAATCAACTCCGTACCCTTTCAAAGTCTCTGTATATGGTAAGAGTTAAGCTAAACTCTAATAAAGGTAAGACCTTGCTATTTTTCTTTCATGGGAATGCTCTCATTTTTTTCCATCTTGGTATGTGGTATGTTCAGCGCAATACAGAAGAGTTGGGGGGGGGTGGGAATAAGCAAAAAAGTTTTGGCAAGGCATACTCACCACAACTCAAATTGTTTTCTGCTTTCAGTGCTGAAGTTGGAATACTCCAGAATTCATTTTCCCAGTCTACAATGTTTCCTTTCACATCGCAGCTGAGGTTGGCCAGTGTTTGCGCATTCATGGTGAAATTCCAGAGGCGGAAGTTGTAAATGTCCCCATTTAGAGAGCTCACTTCATTGCTGTTAGAGCCCAGCACCAGCCTTCCATTTCCAGGGATAACTTTGTCAAAGATCTCTGGACAGTCCACCACATGATAGGTGCTTTTGGCATATACACCTATAGTGCCCGAGAAGCTGTCCCATACAACACAGAGCTGTTGAAAGGTTCCTGTGAAAAACTCTGCATTTCGGGGCAATGCATTCTTAAGGATGCACTGTGTGCCTGAGATGGATAGAAAATGGCCTTTTGTGGTCTTCCCAAAGCTGAAGAGCTCTCTCAACAATGCATCACTGTAGGAGAAAACCTTCCAGTCATCGTTGTCATCACTGTTGCCCTTGGTTGCTTCAAAGCACAGTGTAAACTGTCTAAGCTCTGGCACTGAGATGGTCTCTGCCACAGACACAGCATCGATGTCAGGAACCTGGGGAATGATGACTTTCTGATTCCTCAGAGACACGGCAACTAGAACCAAGAGCAGATATGTAAAAATTCATCATATAGGAATATAGGCAGACTGGCAGCAGGCGTTAAAGCAACATTCATTAAATCAAACATTCATCAGGTCACTTTTATCACTGTAATATACCAGCTGCACACACCAAGGGGAATTTGACTTGGGAGTGCACTCAGCTGAAAATATGCAGTGATCCTTTCAATGGCACAGAGAATGCTGTGTGACACCCAGTTAAAAAACCCCCTAAGTTGCATTAAGAGCAATATTAGGACATACTACGTATTGACCTCCACCTCTGCTTCAGCTCACTTAATAAAAATTACTTCTTATTCACCTAGTAAGGATGCATTAAGCAATGGAATAAACCAGTTATTTGAAAAAAACAGTACAACTTGGTTTTAAGATATATTTTAATTACTTGTCTGCATGACTGCATTACACCAGTGAAATTCAGGCCTTCCTTCTTTCAAATATTGCAATAGAAGAAAGCCCCCATTACATTCCTTGGCAAACTGAAGCCTTTTGTTGCTGAATTCAGCTAATGGGTATTTCTGCACAGCATTAGGCATCTTCTCATTTTGTCCCCAGCAGCCTTCTGGTCGAATACTGCAATCGTGTGCTCATGAATATTTCTATCCAAGCTGTTTCCTATTTACTAACAATTGGGTCAGCAGTTTTGGACTTCGCACAAGTATCCAGAAATTTCTAGTCCTACAGCAATTTATGTATTGCTGTAAGGGTATTTAGGCAGAATTGCTCTAACTGTTGTTAATTATACTCATTTGCATGGGCAAAATGACAGCCACGAAATGAGAAAGTACGACGTGACACATACTTTTTCTCCATGAGTACATGAATGACAATTCTGTTCACTGTATTTCACAGAACATTATTTTTCAAAAGAGAATGTTAATATGCTCAGTTTTATTGTCACGTTTATGGCAGTACAATTCTTCCAGCAAATTTCTCCACGGAAAAGTTTCTGGCTACCAGATATACAAAGGTGTCTGGTACAGATTGCAACAGCCCTCGGTTTTACTTCTGGATCCTCAGCTCTGCCTCAGACCCCTATCTCCCGCAAATGTCTTCACCTCTTACACATTTTCACAGTGTATACGCTGGAAGTGAAACTGTTTCTTGCAGAAGGTGAAGAACAACTGCCACAGTAGTTAATTTCCAGTCTCCTCTGGGATTTATCAGTGATTGTCACAACACTTATACTAATTACTACAACTATTCTCTTCTCAGATTGAAATAAAACCCTTTCAAACATGAGAGTGTGAGACATGAGGGAAGGGTGACTGTCACGCCATACCCAGGAAAAGACACAGATACATGGTGTATAAGAATTCTGTGTTGTCTGTGGTACTGCAAATTCCCTTTGCCAGCTGCTTGCAAAGACTCTGAGCTCCAAACTACCATATTTGGATATACACAAGAACATAATTTGACCAATATATTACACAGTAAAATAACATAAAGCATTGCATATTATCTGCCAACCCAGCAACTGCATAATGGGAGGGAAGAGAGATAAATACTGGGCTTTTATAGTTACTGGATATACTTCATAGATTTATTTTTCTTCCCAAGGGAAAAAGCATGCCGTAACAATTTTATAGATAGAAAATGCGTTCAACTCTCCATTGAAAACAGGGGCATTTTTTTAGCGGGTTAATTATACTGTAAGCTCCTTTACGTAACATGGAAAGTGTTCCAGAAGAAGCATAAGGATTCATGACTTGAAAAAGAAGAAAGCTTATTCATATGAGTACTATCCAGACAAGGTGGTCAGAAAAGTTATGGACCACCTGGTCACTTTTAAACAGTATAGAAGGAGAAATAAATGGGAAGGACTTTGCTCCTGTAGTGAAGAAGTCTACTCAGTTTTGCTGTATTCATCGTACAGATTTAACCACTGGCATCTTTCCCATATACTGAAAACACAAAACTGACAAGTATTTTGTCCACATGGAGAAAACTGAATACTGCCATCAATATTAAGTGCAGATTTCTTTCCTGGTTGCTGTTGCACAGTCAGTCATCACACTGATGAATTTAAATGTTAGTATCAGGGAAATTGGTTATTCTCTGAGGAAGAATATACATATATTCTTGGAATACTCATCCAGGTGTTTCAGAATACTTTCAGAATGATGCTATTTTTTTTTTCCTTAGGAAGATCCTGAGATTAGCTCAGTTGGTTAGAGGATGGGGTGAATAATGCCAGGGTTGTGGGTTTGAGCCCTGTATGGGCCACTCACTCCATAGCTGGACTTTATGATTCTTCTGGGTCCCTTCCAACTCAGACTGTTCTGTGATAACTGGATTACAATGGGCATGGGTTTTTTTGACACATTTTCTTACAAAGAAGGCACAAACATCTACCTTACTTGTGTCTCACTGTCTCACATCTCATACACCCCTTCACGTATAAGCAAGCCAGGAGCCCTCAGGCTCTATTTCACAAGCCCTTTACAAGCAGGGCACACTGGTCTCCTGCCAGCTGATGGGCTTTTCAGTATAGTCTGGTGCTTAAGGAGTGCCTTCTGCTGTTTCTAGCTCCCCTGCTTTCATCTTCCCTGTCACTGATGCTGGTAGATATGTGTCAAAATTTAATGAGGTCTGCAAGTGTCCACATACCAAATATGTTTGGCGGTGTTTTGTTACTACCTCAGTGAATAGTGCTTTTAATCTGGGCCACTTCAGTCCTGTTTAACTGTATGCTAAATTACCTCAAGCATTTCTGTACTAACACAGGTCTGTTGGCTCTCCTTCCTCCCCTTTTGGTGACTGACTTCTACTTACTGGTGGAGTAATTACTAACAGTTCAGTGTTACTAGGAAATTATTTACCATGACAGCTCCTCAGCTGGGGTAAATTGACATAATTCCCCTAAGACTGGCAAAGCTAGATTGGTTTACTGCAGCTGAAGATATAGTCTGTCCATCTGCTATTGTGTGTTGCAGGAGGTGGCAGGCAGGAAACAAACATTTGTGTGGGTGGCCAATTTGATACGGACAACTATAATAAGGACTCTGCAAAACTCAGTTTGAAACTTACATAAAACTGAGCAATCACACAAAAGCTGTTCTATTCCCCAGCTAATTCCCTCCCACCACTCACTCTTTTATGTCTGTCTTTCCCCACATGTATTTTGTCTTGAGTACGTACTGCATATTAGGATGTTTGTATCACTAATGTCTTTTTAAACTACATTTCTAGATAGTATATTGTGTCTTTGAATGGCCTTTTACTTTCCAATTTTGCATTACTTTGTGAAATTCAAAGTGGAACAAACTAATTGATTTTATTATTATACCAAAAAATCTAATTTCTTAGAAATAGAAAAAATATAACAGCATTCCCTTAGTTCTGGCAGAAATTAATGCCTTTGCTGCTCTATTACATTTTTAGTAGTCAAAGATGGTGTCAACTTGAACTACAAGCTTTGAAACGTCATGTGAAGTGAGGAGAGTGCAATTTTTCACACGACGTGAAGTGAAGGGTGTGCAATCTTTTGGATGGCTTTGGAAACTCTTTGCAAGCATAGGAGAGCATAGTACAGGCATCTGCCATGTGGATGTGTTGTCATTTCAGTGTGTGTGCATATTGATGTGCAGTTTTCCACATGCATTTATAACTTGAAAGGAAAGCAGTACATTGTGATCCCTTTTCCCAGACCCTTTTCTGTATCCATTTCCAGGTTAAGTTTTATTATCATCTGTGTCTGTAACTATGTTCTGAAAGTAACACAATTGCACAACTGTGAGCAATAAGTAGAATACAGTTATAACTTTCCCTAGAAGAATGCAGACAGCTCTCCCAGCATCCACAGTCAAAATCAAGATGTCAAGTGAAAGTTACAATTTTGGAGTAATGAAACTGAATGAAGTCAGTCTCAAACTAGGTGCTTAACAGCACAGCTTAACACAGAGCTTCTGAACTAGTATATATGTGAAACATTAAAATATACGTCACTGGTCTTTGATACTTGCACTTTTACTTCAATACTTCGATACTTTTACTCGCACTGGAGAATAGCCTTCTTTTTCAAAATAAAAGGCTATCTTCCAAGACTATTAAATTTTGATGGTGGTATCCATGAGCATTAGGTACTATTCAATTTGGAGGCAATACTCTTGCTTCCATTACAATACTTAACTGTGGGTATATACACGCAAGTTGTTCTCTGCCCATGTTCATAGACCTTTCCTCTCCTTATTAAACAGAGCTGAGGTCAACATTGCATCTTTTAATTGCAATTGTAACTCATCTCTTACATTTATACTTAAACATTAAAATATTAAATATTTTGCATAATCTGACCGCATATGATTTTTTGTGATCTACTTGATCTTACAACTTCTTACAATACAGCAAGAGTTTTGTTAATTAAATAGACAAGCCTTTCAGAAAATTTGCTTTGACTTTCATAAGAAAACAGGTACTCCTACAATTATTACTATATATTTTTGTCAGCATAAAAGGACCTCAGCAGACAGAAGTATTTTCAGCTTCTCTGTGATGTTATCTTTTTTCTTTTCAGGACTGCACACAGATTTTGATGACATAATCATGCCTACTTTTGTCTTATGATTCCTGGGATTTACTATCTTAATTATTTTAAAATATATGAAATGTGTAATAAATATTTTAAAATAACCATGAGGAAAATATGCTTGTGACTGAAGACAGAACTGCCAAGTTTCCCTGCTCTATCTTTTTACAGCAAGCCAACCTGCAGAACATCACTGTGCTACAACAATATAAAGGCTAAATGCAATACTAGTGGCCAGTTTAAGGTGTGCAATCACTACAAAAAGAAAGTCTACTGAAAGCATGCAACTGGAAACTATAACCCTGAAGCAGAATGAATAGTGAACCACACATGGGGCCTGTCAGTCACTGCCCTGAATATCTTTCATTACCTCACTGCCCTTTACTGTCTAATTAATGCTCTAATCAGAAATTATTTGTATGCTTACCTTCTAGGGAAAAAAGCATGAGTGTCTTTTAAAACCTTTAAAACCATTGTTACATATTTAGGGAAGGGAAAGAAAGGTCAAGGAACTGGAATGACAGGTAGACATTTTGCAACATCAGCTCATCCCTGGGAGTTTGTTCCAGAGGCTGGATGAACTCTGAGAAGTTCTGCTTTCTGCACTAACTTCTCCCCACTTCTGGGAGCTACACTGGGCCAGAGGTCCAGGCTGACCTTTCTGGCTCAACTAAGTTGCCTCTCATGCTCTCCTTTAGGCTTCTATGTCCCTCTGCAGGTGTGCTGACCTGAAAGACACCTATCCTGCTTCCAAATCCTCCAGCAAAAATTGGCAGGGAGAGAACTGTTAGGCCTAAAATCTTTGCATGTTTTTCTAAAGTTTTCTAAAGTTTTTCTAAAACACTTATCATGTCCTGGAATAAAATAATTTTGATCCAAAGAAAAATAAATTAGCCAATAAAAGATACAAGATAACCCTGTAAAGTGAGGCTTCACTCATTCACTCATCTTCTCTTGGCTCCTTTGGAAAGTGTCATTTTAATCCTTATAGGACATTTCCTTGTAACATCTATAATGGGATGAAATGCTTTGGACTTACTTACTTCGTACATAGCTGGCATTAAAACCTTTCTTTTGGATACTGAAGTCGCTTTTAAATGACACAATCATTTCATTTCCGGTAGAATTATAGGATAATCCTTTGGCAGTGATGCCACAAAGGTTCATTGGGCTTTCTCCGTTGTCTAATGTCAGTGAATCATAAATGCAGCCTGGAGCTTCTTCAATGTCGAAATCAATAAAGGTTAGCTGTATGATAAATCCATGAGGTGCTCGGATGATCCACTTGCATGCTTGGCTGTTGGGATAGTCACTGGGGAAGCATGGCGAAGTGAAAACTCCAGAGGGGTCAGTTAGCACAGTCCTACAGTCATAGCATCCGTGAGCTGACAATGAAAACACAGAAAATCTGGAAGTCAGGCAGAGACGTAACTTAACAGTAAAGTAACCATCAACACAAGAACTAAATGTATGTCTATACAGACAAATAGAGATGGGAGGAAGAAAGACAGAAAAAGGCCTTGTTTCTAGCGGGGAAAAAGCTGGAGGAGTAGCATAGCAAAAGCATATTTGATGCAAGAAATCCTATAGCAAAGAAATATAAATTATATTGCTAAACAATAATTTGTGCACATGATATACATATATATATATATTTACCATGTCTATTGGCCTGATAAAGGTAAAGTGAAAGCAATGTTTTTCAATTCAGAAAGGCAAATTGCAAAACTGCAGCTTCCAAAAAGATGACTGGTATCATTCAGACTTTTTGGTTGCTGGTCTGATGCTGACTGCAGGTTATCCCAACAGCTCTATGACATGCTGTTGTTTCCAGAGAAGTGTCCCCGGAAAGGAGCAACAAGAGTTGGGCTGACGAGCAGCAGAAGCAGCAGTCCCTGAAGGTTAGTCATCTGCATTTCCAGCTGATGCATTCCACATCACCCAGAAGGGTAGCAGTGAGCTACTGGCTTTTGAATCAACAGTAAATTACTGTGTCCTTCCCATGCTGACTCAGCTGCATTGACATATTTGTGGCAGTCAGGCTTTAAGAAATTCTTACCCTATTTGTCATACTCCTTTGCTCACCTGTTGTGTTTACCCATGACAATTTCAAGCCCAGTTAGTCCCCAGGGTTGCATTTCTTGTTCGGTTAACGTTTGCTCATTTATCATATATTTATTTAGTGTATTATATTATATAATTACCGTGAACTGCCTGCTGCTAAAATCTGTAACAGTTTGCCAAATCAGCACTGAACAAAATAGATGGGAACTGAATATCACCAAGAGATAACCAAAGAAACTAACTGGCCCATTTATGCTGAATTACTTTGCAAACATTTCATCAAGCCACAACCCCGTGTCAAATCCTACAAGGATGAAAAAACACGCATTATTAGTTGCCCAAACTAAAAACAACCTAAAAAGTTGTTGAGTGTAAGTTACATACAGAACAGTTATAAAATAGGAATAAATGTAACTAATTCCTCCAAAGAGCCCTTGATGTTTCTTTACAGACAGGGTCCTGATATTTTTCAGTCACATTTAAATGGTGTTTGGCCTGAACAAATGGACCCTGACTCTGTGAAGTTGCATGCCAAAAATGCAGTTTACATCTGCAGTTAGAATTGAGAGGTATATTTTACACAGTTTTTATAATTTTTATTTGCAAAGCATGAATTCATATGGCCCCAATGAGGTAAAAAGACTGCTTGGGCTCTCAGAGCCAAATGCAGACTGGTTACACTTGGAAAGCTTAGAGCAACACTTCTTTGTTCAAGTGAGAAAAAAAGATTGTCTGAAAGATTTGCAGGTAGCTTTGGGAAGCATTGCTGCTCCTGGAATTTGAAAACTTGATCTGTGTAGTACAAACAAAACCCTGTCCATTTTTAATTTCCCTGCAAATCTTTACAGTCAGAGGATGATGCTCACCTGCACTGCAATCCTGGTGTTCCATTTATTAACCAGAGAGGGAATATTTACTTATTAGTGACTATAAATCCTGCAGTTGACGGCTTAATCCAGTGGATTTTGCACACATAGGTATCAGCTTTCAGAGAAGCACCTTAAACTGAGAGGAGGAGGAGCAGGAAAAGCATGCTCTGTGCCACAAGCCACTGCACGCAGTCTCCTAGGCCAGAGCGAGTGAGCCCCTACAGGGTAGAGCCCCGGTAAGATGGCTCCAGCTGGAGCTGTCTGCAGTTGGAAGGCTCCGTGATCCAGGATCCTGACTGCCAGGATGAGGGCTTACATGGGCTGGGGATTTGGCAGCACACCTCACCCACTCTCCTTCTCATTCCTGCCAGAGAAACAAATGACTCTGAGGTCTCTGGGCCATTGAGAACTTTCCTTGGGCACTCAGATGGACCTAAAGCCAGGGACTAAGGTGTTAAGTGACGTAAATACATAAAGGAACATGGGTGTTAATGTACACTGGTTAATGTACATTTGTGTTAATATACACTGTTAATGTACACTGGTTCATTCTGGGACACCTAAAGTAATCTTAAGGGCATTATAAGACACTGCCAAACCAGAGAAAATATGCTACTTGTCAGTAAAAGTGTATGTCCCTAATTGGTAGAATATTACACTTAACCTGAGACTGGAAAAGTCAAATTTGTCCATCAGAGAGAACTATGATGTTCTTTGTGTTTATTAATTCTATTGATCATCAGCAACCAAAAAACAGGACTCAGCTTTTCTATTTATCTCTCTCTCTTGAGCATTTTTCATTGTTTCTAGGCTGTGTAAAAAGAAAAAGCCAGTACATATAGCAAAAAATTATCCCTGATGTCACTGTAAATATTAAAATATAAATGTTATTTATGATTTCTTAATAATTTAATCTTTGCAGAAATGTATTCTCACTTTATTACATCCATATTGTTTTGTTGATTTTACAGAACTAATGCAAAAAAACCCAGTCCCTAAATTTAGGTTGGAAAATAAGTGCTTGAAACTTCGCATGCACAGAAGAAACAGATTTGGTAAGTAAAGCAGTTGGGTTTTTGTTTTAAGTGGGTTGGCTCCATTTTGGTATAGTAGCTATTCTGTCCATGACTGCAATTTGAAGGAGAAATACCCTGTTTTCATGCAAATGTCCACAGTAGTAAGTAAGAAGAAAAGAAAACAAACAACAAAACTATATATAAACAGAATGGTTTTAAATGGAATGTTTTGCACAGCTTCTCATGAGACAGTTATTTTTCTATAAACATCACCTATTTTACTCATTAAAGAGAAAAATTGCTGTGGCAATGTTAGGCTGTCAGCCAAAGCTGACAGATATTTTGCAATCCCATTGGCTCAGAGCAGTACTGAACTGTGGAGAATGAATACTTGTTGCAATACACACCACAAACATTTCTAGAAGCAATCCAAGATATTTTATTGATTTTAATGGGAATAAATTTAGCTACGATATTCCTGTTTAGGAGCCCCACACATCCAGAATCTGCCTGTCAAGAAATTTTTACCAAAGGAAATTCACTGTCTAAATATATATTATATTATAAAGGCCTTTCTCTTTCTCCTCCTCCATTCTTTCCCAAACCACAATGAACACCCCTTTCAAATACTGAAACCAAGGACTTAATTTTAACATTTCCTAAATTGAAAGCTTCACTGGGCAGTTCATTTGTTTCCATCATGAGAATACACTGGAGTATGGTTTTCATTTCATAATCAATTTTTTTTCTGCATCATACTCATACCTCCTATAGTAAAGAATATTGAAGTATTTAGTGTGATACTTCAACACTAAACTGAAAATGGAAATTAATAAATTCCTCTGGAGCTAGTTAAGAGCTTTCACCAAAGTTATCTAAGTGATTCAAAAATGTTAATTGACTTCAGAAGTGGAATAGACTGTAGGGGAAATGGCTTTTTCCTATCATGGCATGGAGATAATGGGCAAAAATGGAAAAACTTTCCACAGATTTTTGGTGCCTCATCAATGAAATTAAACTACTGACTTTCCTTAACTACTTTGTATTTGTACAGGGTTTTGAATGTGCAAAGCACACTACCAATGACTTTAAACTGTAGCTGGGAGAGCACTTTGACAATCTGGCCCAAAAATGGGTATTTAGTGCCCAATGGAAAACTTTGGTCAAAGCAATTTGACGACTTTTAATAAGAACTTATCAGTAAAAGCAGGAATAAAATCCCACTTTCACAGTTGCCAGTTTTCCTAACCATGAAACCATTCACTCTCTTCTAGGAATTTCCTGACTATTTTACATATATACCTTTTAACTTGTGTGAGACAGAAAATAACCTATCCTACTCTTTCCTACACCATGCTCAATCATCTGAAGACTGCTCTAAAACTAAGGGGCTAAGGAAAACTATCTGACTCATTAATGACTGCACCATGCAAACAGTCATGTGTACATGCAAACCTCATATCCTATGAAACAAAATTAATTGTCCAGCTTGTTCTGTCCACTGATTTTGCCTCTTTAGAGTCCCAGCAGTGACTTTCACCATATGAACTCATCAAGGTAACTGTAAGTATTGAAATACACAATTTCAAAAGCAACTTTCATGAGTCATTTGTGGGAAGCTAAAGCCACAGCCAGACACAGAACTACAATGCCTAACTGCAGATTTGGGAAGGAAACATTCTCCATATAATCTTATCCCATATGTACATACTTCTCTTTTTAAATTGTTTTTCTTGAATGACTAACACACTCCAGCATTTGCAAACAGAATCTGTGCTAATATTCATATTTCCCTCTAATTTCATACTTCTCTACTTCTCTCCATTGTCATTGTTTACCCCTAAAACCTGTATTTTGTCCTATTGTAGTCAGCATTTCTTTCTCAGGCATCAGTTTTGACCTCTACCTCTCCACGTGCTTTCATTTCTGCACTTATCCAACCTTGGTAAAGTGCTGGACAACAAATTTTGTTCAGCCAAGAATTTTTACAAGAGTGCAAAACCAATCCAGTTTGGAACACTGTCTATTTCAGCCTTAAAGAGCCAAATTTTTTGAAGGTTAGGATCAAATGAAAACAAGGTCACTGTGGGGGAAAAAGCCCATACTTGGAGTTTGTGCATTATCCAGTATTTTTCAAACTAAGTTACGCGTTGCACGGGAACTTTCTTTTCACAGCTGAAGCACACAGCGTTTCCCACCTGACAGTAGTGTAAATGACTCCACATGCTTAGGCAGTAGCACAGGATACCAATGACAGCTGGGGTGGGTTGTAGTAACATTACCAGTATTTTTTTTAAATTAATTTAAAATTAAAATTAATTCCCTCATGAAACAGAATGCTGCTGGATTTCATTTTGGCATAAAAATTAAATCCACTTCTCTCTGTGGATGATACAATTTTTATATCAAAATATCCTGATATAAATCTATGTAGCTCTGGAATTGAATTTTCAGAAAGAAAACCCAAAAATTTTATGTCAACTCTAGCAATATTCAATTGAACAACAAAATCTCCCCTCCCCGACAGAATCAGGCCAATTCTAAACCACAGAAAATCTTAGCTAGAGTGCCTAGCACTTTAGACATAAAAAAGCAGTACAGAATTAATTATAATTTGCTTTCATGTTGACATCTGAGAACTTTTAAGCAGTTTATATATATTTTAAAAGGCAGTACTAACAAACATGGTCATTTGAACTGAGAAAGACTAGGCAGGCAACACAGCAGAGGCACTTGCAAGTGTGCGGTGATGCCCAAAATAAAAGAGAAAATTTACAATCATTTCGTGTCACAGCATAAAAAAAAAACCAAAACCCTAGTTCGATGAACATTGGATGGAAAAAAGCTTTGCTTTGTAAGAAGCAATTAATTGTTCAGGGTTTTTCTATTTCAAGGATATCACAACACAAATATGGCCAAACATTAGGTTAGATGTATTTATGACTGCAAATAGATGGGTGAATGAGGTTAGCAATGGGCACACCTGCAGACAAGCAGAAGGAAGGGCCAAACCACCAAGATGTGGGTGGGCTGGAATGGCTACAGAACAAACAAACCTGTGTTATTCCAGCAAGACACAAACACCAAACCAAAAACAGCTATCCTATGGCATAGGCTTGGACAGTAGCTTATCTTCACCTCACAAATAATTTTGAACGTAAAGGCAATCTGTAGATCTAGAAAACTGTCTGTATGCAAAGTGGGAGCATATTAATTGCAAAGAAATGTCCCATCATTCACTCTGAACATAAAGTAATACTCTGTTCTGCTTACTTACATTTAAGCTAGTAATGAGATAAAACCTTTTCAATTTGTTTATGCAAAACAGGAATCCTAGCACTCTTCTGAAGCCTCTGCCTACCAAACCATGTACTCTGCTCTCTGTGCAACCCACACTTTGATTGAGCTCAGTCTGGGAAAGTTCAAATGAGGAGATGTGGCAGGTTTATTTTTGCTTCTTTATTTACTTTCCAAATTGTAGAAGCTGTATGATCTGTCAAAAAGATCTTTATTCTGCTACACTATGCTGATAAAAATTACTATGCACCATACCTAATTTAATGTTTGCAGCTACTGTAATTATCAAATTAAACAGACAATCCTAATTCTATTTAAACATTCAGATTTAAAAATAAAATAAAGGATTATCTCTGGAATAAATAGAAAGGAAGACTCATTCTGATGTGTACAAAAGTTTGTCCGTTCACAAACCATGTTATTGGGTTGAGGTCTACTGCTTGGAAATATGACTGTGATTGCGTATAAATGCAGATACCCCCAGATTTGTCATCATCATATGGAACAATATCTACTTTAGCATTTCTACAACATTCCTAAAGTTTCTAAAACATTTCTAGAACAGCTCTAAATTTCCAGAAGTGTTGAGTAAATCCTATAACCTCACAGATATGCCTTGAATTTAAGCATAGACTTAAAATTCAGCAACTGTTTAAAGTCCTTTCCTGCACAATGGCGTCTTTGAGTTCTGTATTTGAAGCTTTGCAGTCCTGTCTTTAGCCCTGCAGCCCCCTCAAGGCTGAATGGGAGAACATGACACCATAACTGCTGCTGTCTGAAAACAACACGGGAGGCACTGCACAGACCCGAGCAGTGAGGAAGGCTGTGCCATTCTCTCTAGGTCTGACCATTTTCTTTTCCATTTCAATGAAAGGAGTAACAACTGGACCAACATTGGCAAACACCCATTCAGGGAGAGAGATCCACTCTCAGAGAGCATACTAATGGAAATGTGGTTTCCATGTAATTAAGTAATGTGGATTGAATTTGGTGGGAGAAAGAGATTGATTTTTTACACCAAACTGCAATGAAATAGTTCCTTCCAGACTTTGAATTTCCTTACCAAATTACTTTATGCCTAAACACCAGGAAAGGTAAGGTTTCATTCTAAGTCAGCCATGAACTTCCTAAAAATGTCCTTTTATTCCCTGGCCTCCCCACTTAAAAATATAAACTTTATTCCTCTGCATAGGGTTCAAGCCCATCCCACCACCCTTTGTAAGTAGGATGTTATGCTAACTTTCAGCTCTGCAAAGGCATCAGTACCAGGCTTTGATGATGGACAATTTGGGTGTGGAGAAATATATTTCAATTCACCCTTGAGGTTTTTTTTTATTTCTCCAAACACTGAACAGTCAAACTGCAGGTCATAAAAATCCCAGGCAGTGTAGTGTGGGTCATCAAAAAATGGAACTCAGTAAAATTTAAATAATTTTCTGAAACATTCAAAAATATTTTTTTAATTATTATTAATAGCTGTAGAATACAGATAATTCCCAACAGGATAAGCATTACAAGTTTTTCTGTGAAATCACTGCAAAGACCCATCAGTAATATAACTATCATATTTTATAAAATAGGATTTTATAAGCTTTCTGTGACTGAAACTTTACATTATTCTTCTGCAACATATAATAAGATGTATTTTGCAGAGCACAAGAACAATAAAGTTGTAGTTAGCAAGAATCTTTTGTATCTGTGTTATTCTTCATTTGCAAATGTGACTCTTTTGGTTGATTTGTGAGGAATCACTATTTTAAAAACTCAGTCCAGATTCTCATTCTGCATCATTCCCATTGCCTCATCTTCATAGTACTCCTTGTACTCAGCAAGAATTTAAAGCCTCCATATTCCTGACTGGAAATAGCACATAACCCTGGCAGAGTCTTTTATAATTCAATGAAAGACAAGATTGTGCTCTCACAAAATAATTCAACAATTTGGTTTTGGCCACTGAAGCCAAGAGACAAAGAGCGTACTATGCCCTGGCCAGTCCTATCAGCCTGCCTTGCATCATCATTTGCTGATGCATTATGTCCTGCAACATATGCTTTGAATGGATGAACTGGTTGGCACACCTAGGAATAATAAAATGTAAGGGAAAAAAAATCTCCTTACAGGCTAGTATAGAGACTTATATGATAGTGTAATTGTTGACTATGAATTCACTTATTATTTCTGCTTCCTGTTGCTCTAGCCCATATTGCTTATCAGTTTATTAAAAAATTATATTTGTCATCACATTGAATTAGAACTGATTATTTTCTCTCTTTTGTAAGACAAGAACAAAGCACTTAATTAATGAAATTACATGTGGTAAATTGAAAACTGATAAAAGACAATATTTTCTCTTACATAACAATGCCAGCCTGTGGAACTCGACCTGGAAACTGTTAAAGAAGGGAACATAAAACTCAGAAATGCACAGACATTTTCCCAAGTATCTAATATGATCTCTGAATCCCTCCAGAGATAAAATAATTGATGGGACATAACTCTAAGAAATTGTAAACCTCTTGGCTTATGTTTAAAATTAATCTTAACCAACTGTCCAGGAACAGTATTAATAGCTCCACCTTGGTCATGGACACAATCCCAGTCTCCTGCCCATATGGCTGCAGCTCAAGGCCAGCCCAGACAGGTCTTCTCCAAACCCCTCCTGGGTACAGCTAAGCAGCCAGCACAGGTCAGAAACCATTCCCAGCATGCAACCTGGATGCAGCTACCCCAGTTTTTGGAACTGCATGCACTTGAAACACAGCATGAGCTGGCCTCTGAGGCAGAGAGCAGCCCTGGGCATATCCCATTTACTGGAGTAAAAGTGGCCATGGCACTGTGGGAGAGAAGATGAAGCCATGTGAAGCCGAACACAAGGCTCTATCTTGTGTATCTTTCATAGGAGCCAATTGGGCAGTTCTCATTAGTTTTGATGTTCCAACACTACACAGAAATCTGGGAGAAACAGGTGGTATTACATCCTGTTTCTAACATGATAATCAAAATTATCTTTCAGGATACACTTGAGGTCAGTAGCAGTAATAATGTAACAAAAAAATCAGGAAGAGCAAAGCTTAATTTTCAAATCAGGTTAAGATTAGAAAAGCAGACATTAGAATAGTAAATTACTGACTCGGGAAGCATTTACCATGAACATAGGCAGTAACCAGCTACTACTAAATCCAGGAGCAGGTTTTTCACTAAAACCAGAAATCAGCAGAAGCTGATTTGCACTTCCTCTTGACACAACTGTGTAACATGGTCCTACACCGAGAGAGATAATGTTATTTATTTTTTCATAAATAAATATATAAGCAACAGCTTGATTGCTAATCTTTTCATTAGGCACACCGACTGGAACTTTACACAGGTTTAAGGTGCACCATTCATATGCAGGCTGTTGACACTTTGGATAGGACATTTCAGGGAACTGACATCTTGACTTCTCAAGATTAGCATCCTAGTCCTTAAAGGAGTCATTCAAGCACTGACATTATCAGTATTTGTTATGTGCTGGATCTCTAAAACTTTATGATCGTCTTGGAAAGGTAGGAGCTGAAGCTATTGAGAGTGGGATGCCAGCACAATACAGAGACCATTAGAGATTCAGTGTGTTTCAAGATATTCCGTATTGCCCCCAGACCTCATTTTATGCTGGAATTCAGTAGGTATTTATTTCTGTAGGATTATCATTGCCAGTAAAAATGCTCTGACCCCTCTTGATCACTCTAGCACAGATATCCTACTCCCTGACAGCAACTGACTTTACCACAGCAGTGACTCCAACAGGTTTTGATTGATCTGGGAAATTGAGGGAACCAGCTACAATAGAAGAAAATACGTTCAGAGCCAGGGTGGGGGCCCTGCACTGCCTGTTTCCCCTTAGTTGTTTGGGTTTGTGCCAATGAAAATGGAAGTAGAAACAAACACACTGACTGGGTAAATCAGCCCTGACCCATATGAGTGGAGTTCACAGTGTAGACAAAGTTATGGATTTCCCCCAGAGGGAGGGGGTAATGTGAAAATCCTGTGTTACACCCATTGTAACTTAAGAATATTTTCATTGGCATTCCTGTGATAATCTTATAAAAATAACAGAATTGACTTGCTAGTTTTGGCTTGAGTTGGACTTTTTTTTCCACAAAGTAGCAGAAGTCTGGGACAAAGAATGGTATTGACAGTTCAGTTTAGATATGCTGGTTAAAAAGGCATTAACTAGTAAGTATACAAGTGAGTACATTAAGCACATTAACTAGCACACATGTAAGTAAAACAAAAATTAAGGCAGGGAAGGGATAGGGTGGGAACAGGTGAGAGGTTTTTTGTGAGGTTGCTGCATGTAACCTGATGTTTTTCAATCTTGGATCTACATTTCACGCTCCATCATGAATCGTACTAGGATTTACAGGAGGAATAGTCAGCAAGAATGTTTTACTTTTGTCTGCCACAGCAACAAGATCTGGCTGCTGGCTCCTAGCTGTTCTGCTGCTGCATTGTTACAATGAAGATCACATCCTCAGCTGGAGTAAACTGATGGGTGCAGTTAAATTCAATACCAGGCTGCACAAACTGAAGAGCTGTATGGCTAAATACATTCTCAGATATCACTTGTTCAGACACATGTCACACTTCTCTGGGAAGTAGTTAAAAAAATGAGTGGGAAAACAGCTGACAATCTTTTAATGAGGAAGAGTGGTTTGTAGAAGCTTGAGTTCCCACCAAACTGCACAGATATGTGTTAAAACCAGATACGGGTTAAACCAATGTTACAACTAGGCACAGGTGATCTTGGTAAACCCCAGTCATACAGAAGCACACATTTGTTCTACATATGCATTGTATACAGATGGAAGAATTTGTTAGGATTAAATTCTTGGGTAACAGAATATTCTGTACAGTGAAAGGATAAAATACTGCATTTTCACCAGGTGCTTTACACAGTGAATCCAGAACACACCCAATATCCAAAGCAGTTTACATCTGATCTATGATGCATTCAAAATCTTTTTTTGTTTATAAGAGGATAGTTCAATTGCAGAGTTTTCTTTCCGAGGCTTCAGTGTTGGAAGCTCTTTTCTGGCTGCTACTATCAGTATTCTGAATAGGCATAATTTTTAAGTCCTGTGAAGACCTCCAGAAAACACAAGGTAGCAGGGCTTTTGTATGGTTTATCAATTATATTCTTCAAGCTTTTTCTGTTTACAGGTCAAATTTTGTGTCTAGATTTTTTTTTAGAATGTTTAGTTATTCCAGAAAATCTGGTAGTGATTACATTAATCTTTTGCAGTAGATGTTGAAACTACATTTTGCTGTTGTTTAACAAATTACAGAAACTATGAAAAATTACTTTACACTGGAATTCACTATTATAATAAAATACCAAAGCATTCTAGACATACTGGGAAACACCAACTCAAAACTGATTTCATACAGAGCCTTTGAAATACTTTAAGCATTTTATTACTTGTCTTCTCTATGAGTTTTCAAAGTAACTATTTCAGTATTATTTGGGCTACTTATATTTCAGTACTTTAGTGTTTTCTGGGTCCGTTTATTAAGTTATTAAAAATAGGTACTGTTGGTAATATATTTGTTTCATCTGATCTGCAAGATGTAGCAATCTAAGTCAAAAACTTTGGGATTTTTTAACATTACAAATTTATAAAGAGTTTTTCCTATTACGCACAGAAATATTCTGTTCTACCCCATCATAGAAGATCAGCCATTCTTTCACCTTCCACAGACAATAACATTCAGAGTTACCACAATGAGCTCTGTTCAGACCAAACTGAAAAGATGTCCTGAATAAGGATATCAGGTATTTTCTTGAAGGGTGAGGAGACTGCAAAGGTTAGAGCATCTTTGCTCAAGCCAAGATTTCAATTTCCTACTTCATTTAGGGACTTTCTGGAAGTAGTCCAGCTACAAAAGTAAAAGTGAGATCAGAAATTACTTCTCAGTAATTGAGAAGTAATTCTTTTTCATTGATGAGAACAGAATAATGCTCTGTGTGGTAAGCACATTTCTCTCTCTCTCAGGATTTTTCATAGAGATTCACTGAGAGAAAGCAAGAGAAAACAATTTCTATTTCTGCTCCTTGTTTTTCCTATGTGGAATGTGTTTGGAGAATTGTTTACCTGGGGTGATTGCTTGATTGGATTCTGGTGAGAATTGTTTGAGCCTGATGGCCAATCAGATCCACCTGTGTCTGGACTCTCGAGAACAGGGTCACGAGTTGGTAGTGAGTTAGATACGGTAGTTAGAAAAGTAGGTATGTAGATTTAGTATCTTCCTTTATATACTATATTAATGTATTATAGCATAGTTATAATAAAGAAATCATTCAGCCTTCTGAAGTGGAGTTGGACGTCATCATTTCTTCTCACTGGGTTTGCCTGCATTTTACATTAGCTGTGTACAATATGGCAGACTAATATCTATTGTGGTAGTGAAGAGTGTGCATTTTGGACATTTAATGCTACTCTGATATCTCTAATGCTGTTTTTTGCTGTATATTCTCAAACAAGCCATTCATTGCAATTTTGAATAATTTCACTTATACTGCATCTAAAACTGCTTTGTTATCATATTGTTTTTATAAGATGTAAAGATGGAAGAGATTGGCATACCTAAGTCAAAACAGTAATTCCTTCATTGATGTATTATTAGTTTCCACCCCTGGTATGTTGGTGTATTTCTCCTCACATAACAGCTGAAAAGAAAACTTTGTGAACACAGACTGCAAAGTCTTGTGCTGAACAGCCAAGTGTCTCCTTATTGCTTCCATTAAACTTACAATGACTGATCTTTGTGTGACTATACCTGAACCTTTTATTTTTCATCAGTCTCGGCTATGTGATTTATTTTTCTAACCTCCATCCAGTACTGCAACTGCTCTAGACACTGAACTCCCACTGCAATCAATCAAAAATTCTCCCCACACATTCCAGTGCTTTTTCCAACACTGAAGCCTTTTTCTACAAGTTCTCTAAAGAAAAATATTCCATGGGTGAATGGAATTCAAAATTAGGAATTTGATTCTAATCAACCTACATACATTTAACTCCTTGACTATGGATACTATGGGCCCCACTCCCTTTTTTGTATCTTGCTTCCGTACTGAAAGAAATCCCCAAACTGACAGGGATCAGATCAGAAATAAATTATTAACTGTGTCCTTTTTTTCAACTATGACTACTTACCACATAAAACCTGAAAATATTTTCTCCTTAATCAAGAAAAACTATGATAAGCTTGACTAAGTTTGGCTTTAAAATCTCTCTGTTAGATTCTAAAATGCTTTGTCTTCTTTTTAGTATTTGTCTACTCTAAATCTTAAAGAACAGGTTTACAGATATTGGTATGATGTTTTTTAAACATGTCTACAAAAATATTAAACTGGTCTCTGTTAAAAACATATACAGCACTTAGTTACACAATAGAAGACAATTTAAATCTCAAATACCATGAGAAATCAATTCTTAACTGAAAGAGGAATTCTGAAATAGACTTCTTGTTTGTTTGGGGAAACTTCTGGTTTCCCCAAGTCAAAATCAGCAAGTTATTCAGCTTAATTTAAGACCAAGAGTGCTTTCTTAGTCTCAGGAGAACTTGCTTCAAATGAAGGAATTTATTTTCTGTGATGGTTCTGCAGTCATCAGCATGATTTGAAAACAACATTTAAAGCACTTGCCATTTAATGGAAACTGCAGTTTTACAATTGACTTGCTCTGCAATTTCTGAAACCAAACCAAGCCAATCAAGCAAAGGAAACCTCTTTCATGAATCTGTTATTTACATATAAAGCAGACAGGAAAAAGGTATTTTGTTAGCTCTGGAGACACTGTTTAAGGAGGTTTTAAAAGATTAGGAAGTATAATGACAGGTGCACAGTGTTCCTTAATATGAGACGGGAAGTGAGTATGAGAAAATTTTATGGCATCAACCTTCTATAAAACTAAGTGAACAAACTGTTCTCTCTTAAAAATGACGATACAGTCACATTTACAACCAAGTATTCAAGGTCCCTTCACTTGACCTTTAACACATTGTACTGCATTAATTGCCTTAACTATTCAATTAAAGAAAGCCAAGTACTGGGTTGCTTCCATATTCCTTCTGTGTGAGGTTATTTTTTTAAATATTTTCCCAAAATATTAAACTCTGCCATTGTTTTGTATTCAACAAAGCTCTGAAGTTCAAGCAAGCCAACATGTGTCATCTTCTCAAAACCTGACATCCTCACTGTGCAACTTTTCGGCTAATCTTTCTAGCAAAACCTAGCTCGGCATACACCACTCTCTTAACACCATTTCCAACACCACTTATTTCCAACATTTCAACTGTTTTCAAGGAAAGCCTATTTCAAAGCCACAATGATAAAGATACCTTCTTATTTAGAGCTGGAGTCCATTTATCAATTTTCTCTGTCTCTGCACCCAAAATATGAACTAATAACAATATGAAAGTAATTTGAGTATCTAGACAGATTATCTGGACCCCTCTGAGAACTGAAGCCCACTTTGACTGCAAGTTTTCTAGTGCTGAAATTCTCAAACCCACTAAGATTGACTCCTTCAGGATAATAAGCCCTGGGTCTTCCAGTGATGAAGCCTGGCAGAGATCAAAACTGAACTGGACCTAACAAAAGGAGACTCAATTCCTATGGAAGAGACACTAATCAAATTCTAATATCGAAAATCTGACTATGAAGTTCCAAGAGAGCTTACAATTCCCACTGCTTTCACATTACTTACCTTTCACTATAGTTTTTAAGTACAATTACTCTGATTCTGCAGATATGGAAAATTTTAACATTTGCAATACTGTAATTTTTGAGCTATCATTTGAACAAACAATGGTGCAAGCCCAAAGATGGAAACATAACAGCATGGAGAGTATAAGCCTGCTTCTCTTAAAGAGGGAGGGGATTTTGCCTCCTGAATGTAGATTTACTTGGCAATAACAGTGAATAACAAAAGTAAGAAGCAAATAGTTAACACTAAATATATTTTTACCCATGACCACAGGTTTATGATTAAGAAGAGTTAACTGCAAGGTTTGGAGGGAGAATCAGAGAGAAATATCTCAGTGTTACAGAACAAAGTGATTAACAGAAAAGCAATTTGCCATGTGTGACAATTAATAAAAATGCAGCAAAATATAAAGCATATGTCCATATAAAGCAAAATATAAAGCATAACATTGCTATGGTACATGCCATGTTGTTACCAGTAAGACTCTTCAAAATGCACCAAGTAGAGCTGCAAGTGTTTAAACTCACCTCCTGCAAGAATAGAATAAAGCAGTGTTCTTGAGGTTCTCTTTTTTATTACATTTTTGCCTAATTTGTACACACTTGCTGTGTACTATTAAACTCAAACTGTAAACTTGAGTTCATAAATGAACCCATCAATGACTTCTATCTCCGTTCTTTTTGTATTTGTCTCAGTGACCACTTCCCTGCATTGAAGATTTATTTCTGGGGCTATTGAAGCATATCAGTGCAGTGTTCAAAATAGTCTGAGGAGACTGGTGAGAACAGTGACTATCTCCCACATCTGCATCCTATCAGACTGTCAAGTAGAAAGTTACCATGAATGTCATTCACTGTTGTTCACCCAGATATTTTAGACATTTTATCAGAAGTGCAGAGGAACGCTTAAAAATAGGAATTTGGGGTAATAAGTTTTAAAGAAGCAGGTTTGTTTAAACATATTAAACAAATAACACATCAAATACATCTAATTCTCTTTATTTAGTTCAACATCTAATGCTAACTAAAAGCTTTTCTCCTTTCATCATCCTTGGCCAGACTAGACTATATAGTTTTAGGCTTCATTCAAAACTCAATACAAATGCTCTCACAGCAGGATTTGGACCACAGCCTTTAGACTCAAACATGAAAAACAATAATTGGCAATAACAAAACCTCATCGAGTGACCTGAGCACTGGTACTACACAGTTTCTGTCATAGAAACAAATTACCTACCTTAGGATCCTCACACACAAAGTTCAACAGAAATAAAAAAGTGCTTAAAGTGAACACCTAAACCAGGGGTTTAGCAAGTTTTTATATGGAAAGCATACTACCTATGAGTGACTACAGTATCTGACCAGAAAACAGCAGGCAACAGAGTGGAGAAAGCTGTTCTTAGTCCTTTGTATTAATAAATCCACAGTGTTAAATTTGAATCATTATTCAAGGTGCCTGGTTTCTACCAGGCATACACAATGAAGAAAAAATCTGCAGAAACAAGAAGTAATCTGAAAAATTGTCCCAACATCGGTGCCCTGTGTCCCTTTAACATATATTTGAATGCAAGAAGTAATAAAAACTGTAAGATAATGAAGCAGATCACAGTATTTCTATAGAGGGAAAGAAAAACATTAGTACAAGGCCCCTTTTGGGCAATGCGTTACCTTTATAGAAGTAGTGTTCAAAAAGGCAAGACATGGTCTAAAAACATATAACTGTTGTTCAGTGAGTTTTGGCTCTAACACAGAGTCCCAAAAGGAATACTACAGACACTGAAAAGAAGATAAGACACAGCAAAACACCACTTGCTAAGTCATCGTATCATGATGCTCACAGAAGAATGGATCACAAAAAAAGTGAACAAAAGCGGACTTCTTTCCCTAGTGGGGAAAAAAGTGAGGGCTGTATCTGACTCCTTGTCTCCTAATAGTGTCTCCTTCTGAATATGATATACTATATCCTGATAGGAATTAGGAAGAGGGATATTAATGCTGCACTGTGTAGGTTGGAACCCGCTTTATAGACCTGCTTAAACACAGCTCAGCATACTTAACAAGTTGGTAAGTGTTCCTTGCCATACCATGAGATTTTTTTAGAGGGCTTATTTTACTCATGGAAGCAAGAGAAGAATGAGTCATGAGTGATTTCATAACAGCTCTGCAGAAATTAGTCCAACACCACGGCTGTAGGAGAACTAAGCTGGACAGGCTGTCAAAGCACAGTGGAACAAGGAGAAAGAGTCACAAACCACGAGCAAGAAGCACAGAATAAAAAGGATAAAGCCTGTATAAACAGGAAATAAAGGAAGTCTTGCATTTCAACCTGACCATGGTGTCTAACTCCTATGGATAAGAAAAACTGAAAAATTCCTTTTACGCTATGTATGTGCATATGTATGTGCATAAGTAATTTTACTCTACAGTCATGTTCATCTAAATCCACCTTGCTATTGTCCTGTAATAGCATTATTTCTTCCACAAAAGCCAATGACTAAGCCCAGAACTGTGGCAGACTCCCATGGCAAGAATGGCGGAATTTTTAGGCAGGTCATCTGACTTTGGTCAGGAGTTCAGTCAATAAAACTTAATAGTTGCTCTCTTCAGGGTTTTTCTATTAAGGATTCTCAGCTATTAGGTCAATTAAGCTACAGTCAATATAAAGAGCTCCTTAGGGAAAGTATTCCTTCTTATTCTCATTACTCTAGTTGACCCAAGTGCCAAGGTCTACAAAACTGCTGCTGGTCTAGAGTTAAAAATTTATTGTACCTACTTCCTTAAGAGACAGGCTATTCCAGATCTCCTAGTTCTTATGAAATCTATTAAATCTATTTTAGTAGCTGTGTGGTTGGCATTAGCATCAATCATTTCAAGTTTTTCAGCAAAAGTTGCTGAGCAGTGTGTGCAAAACAACAGGGAACTCTTCAGTATGGTTCAGTACAGCTCTCCCACAGTGTGCATGGAAAAGCTGAGAAATGTTTTAATATCTGCAAGTGTTTAGCCTAATATGAACCTTATACCTAGTCAGCTGATCCAGACATTAATTTGGTGCAGCAAAGATTAAATGAAAAAAAAAAAAAATGATAGGTGTAATCAGCCTTATATAAATAAGTAGCATAGGAATAATTAGATTGGAAGGCTTTTTTTTAGGAAAAAAAAAGGAAAAAAAGAAATTTCCTTCAAAAATATTCTGCAAAGTAATTTCTGATAAGTGTAAAAACATTTGATTGTTATTGCCTTTAAAACTTTTAGAAAACCTTTTTTTAAATACTGAAGAAAATTCAAAAAAATTTAGAATTTTGCTTTAATTTTCAGAGCAATTTTTTTCTCCATCATTAAAACACTTAAGCCAGATTTTTTAACCTGTTGCTTTTCTTTAAAATTTATACGCCTTCAAGTTTCAACAAAACCAATGTATTTTGGGGAGAAAAATCAATCTTATTTAATAACAGCAACTCATCCAAAATAGCTTTCCAGTAATGCTGATACCTTCTTTCTCTTTGTAGTTTTCTTAAGTGTTATTATGCAGCACATTCTGTGGTGAGACAGAGTGCTGGAGATCCATTTGTATCATGAAAAGCTTTTGGGTGTGCTAGACAACTCTCCTGTGACTCCCATGACTGCTGGCTTTTCTCCATCCAGGCAGTTCAGATCACCTCCTGTAGTCAGACTCAAAACTACTCAGCCAGAACAGCCAAAACAGGCTCTGACAGTAGGCAGGACTAACAGCAATTACAACATTTTGTAGCATGTGGTAATTGAGTCATTATGATCAGGCTGCAACATCTACATGAAGGAAAAGTTCTTATAATAGCTCTGATGGTAACTGCTTGCATATTTTCTTCAGTCTGGACCAGTTATGAAAGCTGCAGAGCAGTGCTTAATGGTCGGCTGGAATGTGTTCCTTCCAACAGAACCACTCCAGCACCTCTTGCATGTCTGCAATGCCATATAAACAAAAAGGTGATGTCAGCCTGATCTAAATGCCTCTGAAACTGTGGTCACCTGTTCCACTATTGAAGATATTACACTGCGCTACAGAGTAGTAATGGTGACAGTCTTACAACTCTTTTCAGATTGTCTGGTAAGTCTGCTTCAGCCTGAACTCTAAACATAACTACAACATAGTGCCAGCAGCAATTTTAAGCAGTTTTTAGTTATGGAAATGGCAGAGGGTTGTTTGTAAGTAATCAGGCAACTCCTTGATTCTTTCCCAACTATGACTTGCAAACATTTGCCAGAAGCGAGTTCATTTATAACTAGACAGACAATTGCACCTTTTCTTTCTAGCTTCCTGACTCTATGCAAGTGCTACCTCTGAGGCAACTGATGAAACAAATGCAAAATAATAACAGAGGCAAGGATATAAATAATTCAGCCTAAAAGAGATGATCATACAAAACCTTCCAAGTGGGATAAATCAACAAAAATAAATACCACCACGCTTACATTCAAACCTTATCAATAGGGTAAGAATGGTCTTACTTTGCCTGTCTGTAGAAAAAGGGTTGTGAGGAAGGCGCTTCAGCAAAGTATAAGGGACAGAGTGGGCTGAGTGATACAGGCATGATGCAGAGTTATCACAAGAGGTCTGGAAAGCTAGCCTTGAAGCACCTACTACTTTTATCATTACAAGTTGATAGAAGTGTGAACCATATGTTCACATCCCTTCCCTAATGGCAGCAAGGCAACCCTACACCTTATGTAGCAGGACTGCAGCAGGATTGCTACCTACAGTAGAATTCTGCTCAAAGCAACTCTCTGCTCTGCCTGAAGCTAGTCCTTCTCCAAGGACTAGTATCCCCGACACTAGCCAAAGGTCCAGTTTAATTTCAAAAGCCAAAGCTGCAGCTATAATGGGAAATCACCTTATTCTGGTTGTAATCTGTGACTCTTAGCACAGATGCAATGTGAAATGTTATTACTTCATGAAAAATTATGACAATAAAAAATACCATTTCCAGAGTACAAATATTTAACTTTATTTTTTCTCATAGTTAAATCTCCTTTAAACCAATTTTGATTTTCCTGCACATGAAAACCTTGCTGCTTTATCTACAAACAACAAGCTGCCCTGTTCTGAGAAAGCAATTACTTTACAGGAAGTAATAGCATCAGAAGTTTCTTGCCATTTGGATTACTAAAAAACTAAAACTAACGCAACAGTGTTATCTTCTGCTTAGAGCTGTCATCGGCATGGTCTTTCAAATAGAAGGGTCTAAAAACCTCTGATGTCTAAACCAGCTGATCGCTGACCTGTCCACCAATAAGAAATAATCTATGTGACCATATCTGAGCTGACACAAGGATATACCAAAGTGCTCTGTCCTTTTAGGGAGAGGTAGGACCATTAGTCCGATGGCTACCAGATCTGCACTGTGCAGAATAACAGGTTTGTTCCCTCATTTGTGAGAAAGAACTTAGAGCATATATAGTGAATTGCAGACTATCTCGGTTCCTTCTGCATCACAGTTTCTTTCTGTCTCTTCTGCATTCCAGAAGAAAGAAGAAATAAATCCATTCCTTCTGCAATTTTCTCCCCTTCACAGTCTGAGGGAAAAACAGTCATTTGACACTTTCAAAAGGGTTGAGAGGGTGGTCTAGCTATTCGTTGCAACTGAAAAGGTTTTGCTAATGTTCACAGTTGTGAGGAATTACCACTCAAGTGAGCTGCTCGAAGCTTTCATTACATTTTAATAGAGGACCTGAAGTACCACTCAGTCCTTTCCACTGCTTGCCAACATGATCAAACACATGTTATTATTTTTGGGTCCATTTTTACCAGATACAGTCTTAGTCTAGAGCAGGAGTGTAATTACAAGTCATACATCCTAAAGATTTGCTAATAACATTAATACCTGTACAGTTTACTGGTAACAGGCAGTCAAGTAGTATTAGTTTACCACAATTTTTCCCTTTGACTAGACCAGTGCCTTGGCTACCAAAAAGGATCTGTGGTACAAGAAATGCTAGAATTAGTGGACACCTGGATAAATAAAATCTATCTGGGGAGTCAACATGACTTCTGTAAAGTGACATTTTGTCTTATAAACTTTTTGGAGTTCTCTGCAGGCTTCAGTTGTGCTATGTGGGCTAATATGACCCAGTTGACATATTTCCCTTGGACATCCAGGAAATTTCTGGCAAAGACTTTCACCATAAGCTTTAAAGGCCATTAAGAAGCCATTGTATAAAAAGCATAGTTTTGGCATGGAAAAGTACTTACGGATAAGTAACTGGTTAAGAAGTAGGGCATTGGAGCAAATGTGAAGGTGTAAAAACACAAAAAAGTCACCAGCAGAGTCCCACAGGGGTCTTTGCTGGAATCCACACTAATTAGTATATCCAGAAAGTATCTGGAAAAGCAGTAGAAGAGTACAGACAAAGTTTGCTGATAATGGAACACTGCTCCAGACAGTAGATACCTTGAAAGCAAACTATAAAGAAGAGAAAAAATGAGTCTCTTATAAGACAGTGACTAGGCAATAAAGTGAAAAATAAAATTCAACATAGATAAGCATGACAATGCCCTGAGTGCACTAAAAGCCCTTAATTGGTTTTCAGTTCTTTCTGGACATATGCTGTAGGTGTAGCTGCCTCTGGGTTTTGTCTCTGGCTGTTCCTAACAAGACTCTCTGGATGCACCCCAGACCTGCTTCTTCACCTCACCCTGTCTGTTAACCCAGCCCAGACATGGTGAGACTGCATCCAGTCAGTGAGAACCTTGTCTGTGCTGGGGTCAGCCTGGCTTCCAGATCCTTCATCGTGGGCAACCGATCACCTGCAGCTCCCAGCTAGGTGACAGCCCAAAGCACATATGGATGTCCCAGCCTGGGTTTAAGGAAACTGTTGAGCCACAGAAAGAGGATGCATGGGTGTGGATCCTGGGTGGAGATGGCCACGGCAAAAAGGGAGGAGCCAGGTACACAGCTGGGAAAGAGACAATGTAATGGAGAACAAACAAAGGTCTACAAAAGGTCTGTAGGTGACAGGGAAAAGAGATAACGAGTACCTGCTCACTGTCATCACTTAGTGACCCTTTGCTATACAAGCCAGTTTCAAAGTAAGGAGAACAAGGTGGCTCTCCATACAGCAGGAAATGGACACATGGCACTCCCTGCCTGAGGACAACTGTGAATGTGTGAGTTCAAAGGGAGTGGGCAACTAGTTGGCAGAAATCCATTGCAAACCAAACAGGCAAGCCATGCCAACCTCAGTTAAGATTTGCATTCCCAAAATGGAAAGAGTTGAAGACTGGGAGTTTTGAGGAAAAGTATCAAATACACAGGCTTTGTTTTAATTCTTCTATTTCAGATGCCCAGGTATGAGCATGAGTCTGGTTTGACCCCATCTTAAAGTAACAGACCTACATCTCTTCCAAGGGCAGATGGCCATCAAGACTTTGTCCATAGCTATAGGAAAAAAATTATTTCATACAATCTGTAATCTGAAAACTGACACAGTTATTAAACATTTTATAATTTCTAGAAGAATTACTTGTCTTACCACTAGCTACATGTCTGGAGAGTAAGAAAAACAACCTCAGCTCTAAAGGAAATCCTTTTTCAATCTGGTGTCTTAAGGATTAGGATCCTTGTTCTTTTTGAGGATGTTGGCACTGAAAGCACTAAGGAAGCAGGGGGTGCTTGGCACTGCATGCCAGTTCCAGTCTTTCATCTAGCAGACTATCTTGACATCAAAGATATCCTACCCTTTATTAACTGTATTTTTAAATTTACTTTATTTATTGCTGAAGAAGTAGGAATCTCTCCACAAAGCTCTGGGCACCCTGCCATTACCACAGATATACAGAAAGATTGTATGCATTTCAGAGACCCCATTTCCTAGAAAAATGCCACCTCTCCTCAAACACAGGACCTGCTCATCCAGACTAAAACACTCCCTAGGTGCTCCTTCAGAAACTAACACTGTAGAAGTAAAAGCCTTAACATCTTTTCCCTAAATAGATATTCTCTTGTCACTCTTTTCCTAAGAGTAACATTGAATCCTCTATTCCTAATGCCAAGTGTTTTGTTTCCTATTTCCAACAGGACAACACAAACCAATCACCAATAAACTAAAATTACATTGCCTTATAAAGAAACAAAAAGCAAATAAGCAAGCTAAAACCTCCCCCAAACCTAAACCATACTGCACCCATGCATCACTCTGGAGAAAATACCAGAGAAGATGAAGAAATTACATTTTTAAGTGTGTAACCAGAAATTCCTGAAAATATACATAGAATACAAAAATGAAGTGGAAAAAAATCTTTCAAATGATAGGAGCGTGCTGGAAATACAACAACAAAATATCTTTCTGTTCCTTTTTTTTCCTTTTTGTTATGAAATACTGTGTTCTGGTGTTACATAGGTTGTACCAAAACAGGTTGCAGTTGTTCTAACTGCTGGGTCATTCAAAGGCTGCAATAAATGATTAAATGAAAAAGGAAGTTCTAGTCCTAAGCAAATTGCTTCACAGGGACAGTTTGGTTACTCCAGTCACTGTCATCTTCAGCTTCCTTAAAATGTCACAAAAATATAGTGGAGAACAACTTGATTAAGTGGAAATGCATGAAACAAGAAAAATAAGAGTGTTACATTTTGTTAAGAGGACTTTCTGCTCTGCATATGGGATACATTAGCATTCTAACTACACATCTCTAAGAGTAATTATAGTTTTATCTACATATACACAGACATCTCAACAATATAAACCCCTCCCAGAAACAGACACCATTAGGGTTGCACAATCAAGGACGACTGAAGTTAGGAAATGCCAGAGTTAACCTTCCTCTGGCCCTTGTGCACAGATAATTGAAAAAAAATCTTCAATTACATAATCACATACTACTGTTTTTGCAGGATCTCATTCAGTGCACAGGAAGGACAAACCCCATGAAATAAGCAACTTTGCAGTATCCTGCTTTACTTCTGTTCTTCGATGTGTTACCCTCAACCTTGAAGTGATTCCAGTTCTCTCCTGAGGCATTATCACTGACTTCCTCATGAGCTCTTCTGTGGTGTTCATTAGTATAACACTGGAACCTTTCTCCAACAGTTCTTTTATTAAATAAACTTACAATATGCTGTGATGGAAGAAGTATTAAACTCATTTTACAGAAGTATATCTGGGGAATATCAAGTTCAGAAAAATCTTCTGATGTTAGGTGTCTCAGACATGCAGGATCTAACTTGTGATTTGCAGCACTATATAGATGTTAATATAGTCAAAGTCAGCTCCTATGCACCTCAACTGCAATCAGAGACACAAATCATTCTGTTGGTTTAAATTAGAGACAGAAACTGAGAAACATTAAAGACAGGCATGAAATTCATTTGCTGAGCCACCCATAACAGAAAATAGAGACAGAATTCAGTTTTATAGCACAGCCTTCAGCCACGCTTGCCATGAGATCACTTTGCAATCCAGTTCCTCGTGCAGTGTACATACTCTACCTCTGGCCACACTTTAAGCAAAGACCTTAAAAAACATGTTTGTTTTCAGCCTCCTGGTATGTCTACTTTGTACAAAACTGAAGGCCAGTGACAAAAAGCAGGTGGCTTTCTAATACACCCTGCATGATCACCATGGATGTGAAAATGGAAAAATCCATAGGCAAGCTGAATTCTTCAAGTCTGTTATTTCCTACTTACTGGGTTGACAGCTTTCTAGAAGTACTACTTTATTTTATCTATTTTCTTACTGAAGTTTTATTCTATTATTTACAGTAAGTCAAATTTGAAAACTACACTTGTGTGACAATCAAAGGATTCCCCGCTGGTCTACCACACAGATTTCCACATATCAATTAAACTAACAACTGCTGATTCTAGATTATAATTCTCTATTTTACTAGCTGAATCCCAAGCTTTTCCTCACCTCCATATAAGACAGGAAATTACTGCAAAATAAAAATTACTGCAAAATACATTAATGTCTTACTCTTTGTCAGAATTGGTGTGATTAAAAGGTTGTGTTAATTTAAAGGAGTAACAGACAAGTAAGAGCCATTTAATAGCATGTGGGATTACAGAAATAAACATACTGTGTTATAATTAGAAAAGATAGATTACAAGGATATGGCATTGCCCACCTATAATTGGGAGCCTGGATATTTACTCTCTTATGGCTGCTGATAAAGAGGTGCTCACAATGAAAGCCATTATTCATTCAAGTCTCATACAGATATATTTTTCCATGACCAAAGCAGCCTATACTCAATAACATAATTTACTTAAAGCGTGGACAAAGGCTTTGTGCTCTGTGGCTCGATTTACGAATCTGTCAGTGCACACAGGAGATCCACCTGCACAACCCAAATAAACACAATACCATGTTTCCATATGGATATTTGTCCTTAAACTTATACAAAATGTTAGTTCAACATGTTAAAGTTTAAGCTGTATCATAAACATATAATGTTTTAGGATCATTTTTATCTGTCATTTTTGTAATTTATAGTAATTGCATTTTTTAAAGTAACATCAAAGGACAAGTCAAGTAGCTTTATTTATGGCAGTACATAAGCACAGGGTAATGGTTGATGCTACCTCCAGACTATGTATCTCCAGCAATGATGAAGATACAATGATGTAGATGCCAACTAGTACTTGCTTACTTATGAAAGCTCATGTTACATGGAGAAAAATAATAAAATACCACCATTATTATTATTTATCTTATGACTTTAGGTGGGCAGTCCTCTTTGAGTTGCATTATAGCTTTAAAAACATAACAGGCAAATTGTTAATCTTACTGAAAGCTTAATATGTGTAATACATAGCATAACCCCAAGAAAGGTCCATAAGGGAAAATATTTCCCAGATCAGTGTTTAGACTGGGCATATTGGTCTTCAGTGGTTTTCATAATTGCTGACAAATTGGTAAGTTTAGCCCGACAGTGGTAGGTAACAGTGCAGAATATCTCTCCGCCTCCCAAGTAATTGGTTCTTGAATGTATATAGCACCTTGTATAGCACCTTGGCCATACAAAGTCTACTTGCACAGCATTTGACTGTCATATTTGTTACCATCAGTATTTGTAGACACACTTCCACGTTTACACACCAACACCATAATTACTATGAGGAATGAAGTAAGAGGAATAAGTGGGGACTGTTGTGAGGGCCAGTATAAAAAACTGAACCACAAACATGAAGAGAATTAAATTATGACAAAGTATAAAGAACAAATTACAAGTACCACAGAACAGCTTCCTGGCAAGGAAAAAAAAAAGTTTCATCAACTGCTATTAAGTAATTTATGTTTGTGACTCACAATGGTCACATTTTGATGACCAGATTCTAGTTTAAGACCTTTTTGTTATTACAGTACATAACATTATTTTTCCATTCTGCTGTCCTATTTCTTATATTGAATTCTGTGAAGGGAAACTAATCAAAATCTAATGTCAAATACCACAAATTGCTAAAAGACCTGATTTTCCCTTTTTTTTTTTTTTTTTTTTTTTTTTTTTTTTTTTTGTTTTTGTTTTGTTTTGTTTTGTTTTTTTTTTTTGGTTTTGTGGGTGTTTTGTTTGTTTGTTTGTTTGTTTGGCTTGATCCCTGCTAATAAAATATGTTTATTTGGATTTTCACATATTTCAAGTGAATAAACACAGTAGCTGATTAAGATAAGAAGCATCGTAGACCTCACCCTAAAGATTAAAACTCTGGCCAGGCTGAGCTGTCTTCTCACTAGAAACACACACACTAAAGTAAAATAAGAGGAAAGCTCAAAAAATCATACCACTATAATCAAAAGCAATTAACTTCAAAAGGAAAAACAAAGCTTTCCTCTGTGCATTAGGATTAAAAACAAGACTGGATGTTTGGATACTTATGATATTTTAACTGACTCTGACAGTTACCGAACAATCTCCAAACTGATGTAGTAAACCTAGCTGAAAAAGAGAGTGATAGACCAAAAATGCTTGCTTTTCCTTGGCTCAGTTTTTGAGACTGCTGAGAATATTCATTTAACACTGAATCTCAGGGAATCTGAGGTGCTCTGACTCCCACAAACAGTACCATGTCCCCCAAAAAAATCAGGAACAGTGCTGAAAGGAAAAGGCTTTCAGTATCAGTCCTTCCAGAAGAGTTTGTGCATCTGAATTTTTTTCTAGAGCTCAAGTCAATTCTTAAGTACCAAGAAAGGATTCACATGACATGGGGATTACACAGACAAAAAGCAGAATACAAAAACCTCTTCCATTTCACTGAGTGAGATCACAGTAATCTGCAGACAAAACCCACAAGTTACAACATGTAATCATTGCCAAGTGTACACAGCAACTCTTCTTTCGTTCTTTAAGCCTTCTTCCTTTCTGAACCCTGAACAGTGATGCAGCACCATTAAAATTAAACCTTTTAAAGCCATGGGGCAGAACTTCAGCTTCCTCTTACACAGGAGCACTGGTTGGCCAGGACACAAACTTCCACATAGTTTCTGTTTGGACATTTGGGGAGGGATTTTCCTAAGAGTTCCACAGTGATGTAACTCTGCTCTTATTCAAGGATAATAAAACCTGCACTGACTTTGGTGGGACCCAGTAAAATGAATGTTATGCAATCCGTGGAGGAACCACCAGAACATACACAGATGAACATCCAATTAAGGATTTTCTTACATTTTAGTCCAGAAGTTTTGCAAAAACTATTTGAAGATTATAGCAGATTTGTCTCAATTTCCCCATTCCTAAGCATAAAAAAGCACAGCACACACCTTCTATGAAATTATTTCATTATTTTCTCAATCATGTTATTAGTAAGTTATTTTCCTTTACTTTCTTGAAAAGAATACTTATTTAAGAAAATTAAAGCTTTTAAGAGAGCATAGCAAAATTTTTTAATTAATGTTGTAATTTTCTCCTTCAGATTCAAAATATTTAATACACCAGAAAAATTATTAGGACGATAAGGCAAGATAAATGTTTTGAAAACAATAGCTTTAAGAACTGGACTCTTCTCAGCTACATTTCTGGCATCTGCTACATTCCATTGCTATGATGTGCTATTCAGAAAAGATTTATGCAGCCAAGCATTTTTTTTTCCTAAGATCTTGAGTTCAGCTATTGATTCTATAATTAAATTGCCAGTAATTCAATTTTGTTAAGCTCTAAAAAAAAAAGAACAACTTCAAATACTTTTGTTGAAGGTAATAGCCAAAGGAGTCAGTAAGCACAGGGGTTGTGAACAACAGAATATTTGTACCACACACATTAACATTGCCAATAAATAAGGGAAAACACCCACCCAAAACTAAAGACAACTACGCCAGATATTATTTGCAGGTAACTTCTAAGTTATTAGATCTTGGTCAGAGATTTAGAAACTTAACATTTGTTATTACCCACATGAAAAATATGTGTATATTTTATTAGAGAGAGGGAGTGTATACATAGAAAGATGTTTGCCTTTTTAATCCTCAGTAGTATCTTTTGATTTATTATTCTACCAATGCTACTTCTGCCTTTTTGAGTTCCACAGAGACCTTTCCAGGAATAAAGAAGGGTTAAATGCAATTCACTTGTATAGTAGTGAAATAATCACTTAATAGTGGAGCAATTCCTCATATGCAGAGGTAGAGGGAAGGCCTGAGTGGTGGCATTTCTGATATACAATGCCTTTTCCAGTTCCAGTGGCAAGATTTTAGCAGAAGCACAACCAATTCAAAAAATGACCAAAATACTAGGCATCACGGAAATGGTATAAGGCCAAAATCTGACTGGTCAAAGAAAAAAACCCCACACTTTATAAACCAGTTATATAATAAACTGTAACCAGAGCAGCTAGTGCACATCTGATGTACCATGATTACCCATGTGAGGGAGGGGGCCCATCACTGGTATTGTTACACATCCTTTAAGTACCTTTATCAGTCAAACAATTTTTTTTTAAAAACCCACATCTTCTAGCCCATTGTACAAATGATGTAGTTTTTATTTTTGTGTGTATATTACATACATAGATGAAATATAATGGCTCTTTTAAACAAAGTTAAAACCCAAGTTAAGTTAACACCATTTGGGTGATTTGCTGTTCAAAATACTGGATAGGTGGGTACCCGTACCCAGAATAAAATCTCTCAGTTATTTTAGATTACAAAAGAAACACTACTGTTCCTTTCTGTATTTTTAACAACTCATCAGACAAGTGATTTCATGATTTTTTGTATACTTTCAATTTCTATAAAATTCAGTATAATATATGAATATCATACTTTGGATATGGAAGATATTTAGACAGAATCAGAAGAAGAAAAAATATTCAAAATTTAAACTCATTTATAGACTTTTCCTGTAAATTCAAGACAATGAGAAAAAACAGTTGCCCTCACACTTAAAGAAAAAAGTCACAGAGGACTGGGTCACTTGTACAAATGCCTCTGTGATAACTTCAACCATGAGGTCTTTCTCTCCACCTAAAAAGCAAGTTCTGATTAAAAAGTGCCTTGAGTTTCATAGTATGGATTTGTCACTGCAGAGTTCTTAATTAGAAGAGCTCTGAGAAGCCAGGGCATGCATCTGAACAAAACAAACTCTGTTCGAGACGGGAGTTGCAGCTTTCTGCCTGACACCCGTTAAGGAGCATATTCATGAGTGAAAAAAGCTGGAACTAGAAAAAATTCTGATTGCATTTTATGCTTTCAAAAATTACATTAGCTGTGTGACAATCTTTTCATGGATCTACCCTGTGTTCATGGATCTACCCTGCAAGCTCTTGCAGATACTAAGCTCTGGAAAAAAACTGTTCTGGGAGACAGTTGGACTGCTTTGGGGATATTCAGAAAAAAAACGGTTTCAAAAATAGGAACTTTTTGTCACTTTTTGAGTAAATTATTTTCCAATACATACTTTTTCAGTCTACAAGAACTTTTCAAACATTAATTTATCAAAAATATGCCATGCTGACACTTCCATACAATATTAACTGTCTTAACATCTTAATTAATACAGCGGTAGTTTTAGAGGATTATGCAATATGAGTTACCACTGTGGTGGCCTCTATTGTCAAATTTGACGATTTTCTACACTGGAATTTGGACAAACCAGTAAATAACCGAAAAGATGTTCAGAAATTACTGAAAAGGAAATTCACAGAATGGGAATTGGTAAATATCTTTGGGAGCTGAAATCTTGAGAGCAATTAGCAAAATTGTTTCCAACAAACAAATTGAAAACAGTCAATTTTTCAATTTGCTACTCAAGCAGCTGTAGCCCCAGAGAATAGGGGGGAAAATAAACCAAAACACTCCACGAAACCTACAACATGAAAGATCATAAAAGAAGAGCACAAGTTCATAGTGGTACCAAAAATGTAGGACTGGAATTGGGTTTAGAGTGCGAAGTGGCTTGATCTTTTCAGAGATGGCAATTAAAATTGACTTATGTGAAAGGTATCTGGAGGCTAGACTACATAGGCAGACTTCTAACTCTGAATTATACACTTAATTTTCCTGTACTGCAGTAAGAGTTAGAGCTTAGTCTGTCATTTACAGGAACTGAGCAGACCAACAAGCACTGAAAGCAAGAGGGGTTTCTGGAAACTCTCCCTTCCCTTGATATTCATGCTTACAGAATTATAGATGTCCTGAGATTGCTTTATTAAAATAAATTGTATTATCATATCTAGGGCAGGAAAAGTCGTTTTGGTTCAAGATATCACAGTAAGGGATGTACTTTTCTGATGAAACTTATCATTATTACTTTAATTTTTTGTTAACTCTGTAGAAAATGTTCACAGTCTATAGCTAAAATACTTTATTTTCCTCCCACAGCAGAGATATTTTTCTCTTCCATGATGAGAGAAAGAAATTCAGAAAGAGTACATGTGAATAATGTAATCAGATGTTTTTCATACACAGTCACAATTCTCTCAAAAAAAAAACCAACTTTTTTTTCAGACTACTCAAAAATAAATATCATAATTTTTTGCTTCATTTTAGTATTGTATATCTATCTCAGACATCTCTGTGTTGTGGTTATGTGAAAATGTAAATCTTAACATTTCTTTATCAGGAAGTGATAACTGAGACCTTGATTTGGCAAACATTACATGTTATACCTTGTGCAAAAAGCTTAAGCAATCCCACTAAGTAAACAAATACTATGTTCTAGCAAAAGTAATCATGGACATTAAAATAGGCATCTTAAAATCTGCAAGATCAGCCCTTCTCATTAATTGAGAAATGCTGACTTTACAGTGGTAATTACTCACTTCTAAAAAGTCCATTGGGATATGAAATCAATAATTTTAATTACTCAGTATTAATTGTGATACCTACTGAAATGCACATCACACAATTGCTAGACTTGTATGTTAGGAACTTTTACCTGGAAAACTCTATTTCTAGTTAACACCTTCATTTCACGATACAATGCTTCTCACATTAGTAATCCACAGGAGAAAAAAGTGTCATTCGCAAAGACTCAGTTTTTTAATAAGACAAAACCACATTTTTTTTCTAAAATTTTCATTCAATAATTGAGAGCAACTGACAAATACCATAAAGAATTAATTTTTTCACATTATAACCTCTACCAGGGCAGCCTTTTGTAAAGCACAGTCCAGATGGCCACAAGTCATTTGAGTCTATTTTCAGATATACTGCTAAGGTAGGTACTTTTATTATGTGTTGTGATAAATAGTATTGACAAATATTCAAGCTTTTCTTGGCCATGTTTTTTAATTTCTAACAGCGAACAGAGAAAATGAGGCAAAAATAATTTACAAACAGATTCTAAAATACTGTAGGTCATAAAGATTGGACTTCTGTGACTAGTTCTTTCTTTGAAGGTATACTCTTTATAGAGAGGTACATTACTTAGCCTTTGTTCCAATAAAGGAGTGCAGAGACCCTGTACAATGAGGTCGCAGTCAGCTTAGAAATGCCTGAGCACATTCCATATCAGTTTGGCTGTGAGGGCATATCAGAGGAGGGGGAAAAATCACTGTGCTTTTAAGGCAGTATTGTCATGGTTAATGCAAAGAGGTTGAAACATTTAAGGAAGGGAAAAGAATTAATCAAAAGAATATAACTAAAAAAAGTAAACAGAGGTAATGAAAGGTAGGTTCCTGTGAAATTAATTTCAACAGTAATTTACTTTTATATTAACAAACTGTCAATGAGGGGAAATACAAGAAAGCTGACTAGCAACTTTTTCTCTGCAAGATTTGTATGAACAGAAATTCTGAACACATGCCTCAAGCCAGCAAAAATTTAGATATTAAACAGAACATAAAAGAGATAGCTTATGGTATGTTTTGTTTAAGCTAAATTAAAATATATTTTTAAAAAAACCTGACAGAGAAAGAGGAAAGAATAAAAAAACCTTGGAGCAATTAATTAAATACATAGATTCCTTCTGACTAATCTCTCAATTACTCATGATTTATGTATGCCTCTGTAAGGAAAGACTGCCAGACTGAATATTTTTTCCAAACTTTTAAAATTTCCTGATGTTTTCCATAACTTTCAGAAATAAGAATTTCCATGCCTGAGTCAGGAACAGAACTATCAGTCACATTTACCCTGCTCAGCAATAAATGCACACCCACTCCCACCCCTGGGATGCCATGAGAAGAGTTTGACAAAGCACCAGTAACAACTTTATAAAACCACCCCCTGCTGTACGAGAGGATTGTGCCGACTGGCTGGGTTAATGCCTTGACACTTGGGTTCTTGCTCTGCACATGGTAAGAAGGAGGAAGATAAGGGAATGTGCTGACAACCATATCATCATTTGCCCAGTGATAGAATCTTTGGCCCCTGTCTGGGGTAGGCAGCTTGAGATCTATGGAGAAAAAAAACACACTTCCTGACTTGGCTGTGCCAGATAAAGCCCAATCCATTTTCACTATGTCACTAACTCTAGCTGCCAGTGCTTGTGGCGTAAGCAATACTTCCCACCATACTGACTTCCCATCTCTTATTGGGCTTCTGAACCCACAGATTCACCCTGAAATCCTCCCATAAACAAGGGAGGACTTTAATCCCTCCTTTATCTACACAGACACAATTAAGGAGCATAACAGACAAAGATGATCTTATATTGTGGATCACCATCAGACATGTGGGTGAAGGACCTGCCTTCAGATTTTTTTTTTTTTTCTTGATGAATTAAATACAGCACAAAATTTTGCTTTGAATCACCTCTAAAATTAAGATTTCAGGGGCTGTAACAGAATTGAAATTTACACTTTGGTGAACTCTGGAGAATTGATTAAACTGCCTGAAGACATGGAAGTGTGATTACAGACACCAGTGCACTTTACTGATGGATGACCAAAAGGACAAAGGTTCATTCTGGCATTAGCTACAGCCACAGTAATTTTGTGGTAACATCAACATGGAGCATAATGTAGAAACAGTGTAGTAAGAATTATAGATGTCCTCATGGCTTTATTAAAATAAATATTTTCCACATTCTGCATAAAACTAAATATGGTTGCACAGCAGTGAAAACTTAAAATATTTATTGAACCTTACGTAATTATAAGTCTACTAATGACATAAGAAGGTGAAAACTCTTATGAGGATGTTGCCATCTCCTCAAATGTTCAAGTGTTCAAAACTCTGAAAGTCCAGTGCTGACAAGACACTCAATAACTAGACTGGAAAATAATTATGCTAACTGCCATCTGCACTTAAGGTTGCTGAGAAAACTCCAGCTCTGCTCCTGAATTACCATATAGAACACATACAACTCCAAAAGACAGCACAATATTGAAACAATAAACATTTTATTATGACAGCAAAAAAGCAAAAAAGCAAGGGGGGGGGCTAAACTGAGTGTTTTTGTGAGGTTACACACACCTGAAGCAACTGATTTTTCCTTTCCATACTGAACTGCTGCTTCTTTATGTCAGATAAATTGAAGCCATTGTGACAGGACAAACACAAACCCAATTTTTTAGGCACAGCAAAAGCACTATCATATTCCAAGACATGCAATTTCCAATGGGTCTCCAAATTTTCCAGATTTTTATTCAAAAGAGATTCTACAGGATGATGATTAAGAAGGAACTATAGATATTAGGGAAGTTTGGAAGTTATATACTGTATTTCTCAGTCCCAGGGAAAGAGGACTGTAGACTTAAGCAGTTTCTGGTAGATATTACTATACATTCCCAGGGACTGAGATTTCCCAGTCTTTCTTGACATCTATTTCACTGCTATCTAAACCTTTTGATGAGATGTCCTCCCCTCATTTATCTTCCTGTAATTTAAGCCCATTTCTTTTTCCCCTTCCAACTTGTAAAGATCAGTCTATCCCTTCCCAATGCACCTACCTCCTTAAATATTCTCAGTTCTTATGCATTCCCTCTTTTGTCTGTTACAGACCAAAAAATCTTAGTTCTTTCTGTCTGCCTTCATTAATTATATTTTCTAGAACTCCACTCCATTTGTTCTCTCCTGGGCTCTCTGAAACGAACGAAATGTGCATACAAACAAAAAGTTAGGAATATCTGAGTCTCCTATAAAAGCAGATTTAACTAATTCTGTTTAAAACACCCCCATTCTAACATCTCAGCTCCCATACAACCCTTTCACTGGAAGATAGGCAAGCTGTTTACAAGGGAGGCCAGACACACTCATCACAGGGAAACTGAGGCACAGCTAAATGAGCCACGTAAGACCATCAGGGACATCTACCGCAGATAGGAATGGAACTCTGACAAGTTACTAACTGAGCTGCGCAGTAACTTACCCCTGACCCACAACACATGACCTGAAACCAGTGTGTCCAAACCCTCATGGCTCCTGAGATCTTAACTAAAGTACGCACTATATTTTTATCATTTTTTGCTGTTAATAATTTCTTTCTGTTTCAATTGTTACAATCCATTCATTGATTCCTTTTGAGGTATCAGACTTTTAGTTTTGGATTGCACTCCACTTGTGCACCTGCTTGTACCTTACCAGTCTGTGTCTAAATATTCTTTCCGCAGACCATGTCACTCCTGTTCTAAGTTTTCTGCTGTGTAATCCCTCTCCTAAGCTTTGTTTCTGAAAGCAGGCCCAGTACTGCAGTTTTCCTCAAACCAAACTAAAAAAGTATTCCTTTTGCATTTTTCCATGTCACAGTGTGACTGATATCTTTATCCTTAAATAATCCATAAAACCTGAACCTGATGATCTTAATCCCTTGCTTGTATGTAACCTCCTCTGGACAAAGCTTAATAAGCACCAATAGCTTTTTAAGCTTACAGCTCACTAGAGAATCTGGATGAATGTCAGGCTTTTATGAGATTTCTACTGTAAATTCAGTCAAGCTTAAGCTGCCAGAGAGATTATGAATACCGTATGAATCCACAGCCAAAGTGACCAATACCTTTTAAGAACACAAAATAAAAAATACAGGAGCAGCAGTGTTTCCTGCTTTGTCTGTCTTCCCTATTGGAAAAGGCAGATGAAAAGACTCCATTTTACAGCATAACCCATGCTTTTACATCAACATAAAAAGAAATATGAACCCTGAGGGTCTACAGGCAAGTGCTGCCAAATGACAGGTTCCTGTAAAGGTAAATGTCTCATTTTCATTTCAGTCAAGTATTAACAGCAGACTACCTATCATCTCTTTCACTACAGAACAGCAAACATCTTTGTATTGAACCTGAGCATTTCTAGTGAGTGTACCTTATTTATCTACTTATCATTCAGGTAGACAGGGAAATATATTTTCAATTTATTGAAAATTTAGAAGATTTCAAATCTATTCCTATGGAGGCAAGAAAGGAAAAGCCCCCACAGGGACGCACTCGAGACTGGAATGCTTTGGCTGCTTCTACCAATCCAATGGCACCAATCATTTTATTGCTGAAGATGTTAGCCAGGGAAATATATGATTTTATAGAAGTGTATCTTGGAGTTTGGCACAGGGCTTTTGACCTCACTTGTTCAGCACCAGCACAGCTATGCATGGTGCAATTACCTGTATGCACGGGTGAGTTTGTGGTTGGCTTTCTCTGTCCTCACAGCACACTGACAACCTTCTGGCCTATGGGGCTTAGGTTCCTGTGTCACCTGCACTTTCAGCTATCAGTTATCTGTTATGAAGAGGAATTAGCAAAGGATAATAAATTTGGCATCCTAGTGTTCTAGTCACCAGGTAAAGCACACAGCAGATGTAAATTAGAGGAGGTTTAACTGATTTACTTTGTGCTAAGAATGGCAGCGGCATGGCCCAAGATGATGTATGGACCAGGGATGATGGGGACACAAAATCAATCTGTCAATGGAGCCACAGGTGAGAGCAGATCCTAAATGCATTTCTGTCTACAGTTTAATGGAAATGGAAAACACCTATTAAAGTGACATGAATAAGGAAAGTGCTACTGCACAGCGACAACATTGTTTTGCCTCTTAAAAAAAAGGGTAGGTTTTAAAAATTTTTAAAAAGCACTTTTTAGAAATGGAAAAACATTACCAAAGAAGTTAGAAGCCCTTTCTATATATAAACAATCCTTTTTCCAGTGGCAAGCCTGTCAAAGCAAAATGACCCATCTGATACAGAATTAGCTAGGCACCACAAGCTGCTCCAAAATTTTCATATGCTCCAGAATAAACTCCAGACATCTTTTTTCCAGCAAAGCAGCTGGATCTCCTAAAATACTTTTCACTTCAGTGGTTAGGACAAGACATTTACTAAATGAAATCTCTCATTCATATGTTTGAAGAAAACAGTCAGAATGTTACATTATGCTGTGCTGAAGCGTCACCACAGATCAAGATGATGTCAAGTTTAAAGTGATGGTTCTTTACAGTGTAGAGTTATCTTACATATACTTTGCTGAAGAATGTTTCTATTATTTGAGTCATAAAATCTTTTAAAAATAATAAGCACACTCCAGGTATTTTGCCACTTTGAAGTGCAGTGAAGGGTTATTAAATACACAATCTGCAGGCACAAATAGTACTGTGGAAAATGGAAGAACTACATGATTACCCACAGAATTTCAACAACCAGAAGAATTTCAAAAGAGGCAGGCATTAACAAGGTAAACACAAAGAAAGAACAAAATTAAAGAATTCAAAGAAGAAGTTCAAAGGAAAGAAAATGGTAACAATTAATAACAGCAAAACTATAAAAAATGGCAAAAAGAAAATTCAGCAGTAGAAGAACACAGGACCCAAGCTATAAAATCACAAATAGTGATCATAATGCATCACTTTCATCAAAGTGTTATATTGTACAGAATTCAGCCATATGTAAGCATAATCCTCGATCATTAAAACTTTGGCTCCTAGATCATTTATTTATGTAAGAAGATAAATTGCTGACTTACCTGCTTGCTGCATGTATATAATATATGTGGTAAACAAGCAGAGACAGTGATGCAGCTTCCATTTCCAGTGATAACACCACATTTCACTTACATGAGACATCCTGTTGGGAAAAAAGAAAAGCAATCAAGAATTCAGGGAGTTTTATAAAACACTAAAATGAAGAAGACTCTGTTGTTAGTCAAACTAGTACTTGCAGTAAATAAAGTAGTGAAAATTATGGATGGCCCCAGTATTGCTTAAATGGAGACAAAAGTCTGCTAAAAAGGATCAGAAATTATGTTTGGTTCTCAGCAGACAGCAAAATGGAAGATTGGTCAGCATTGGGCTTCTAAGCAGAAAGATGTGGGTGGTATTTTAGTAAAAGAAACAAGAAGCACAGTCTGAAAGGGTTAAGTTGTAGGTTTTTTTTTTTTTAATATGAAATTGTACACGTATAAACACATCTACTCTATTTATTTATACATAATACATATTTGTTATTAACTAAATAAAGATGATAGATGATAATTTGCCTCTGCCCTTAACAAAGCTTTCCATTTTTCAGTTCTAATGTTTTGACAGCTATGATATTTTCTGCTGACAACTTTTATGAAAATCCTGAAACCTTCCTTGCCAAAATCTAGGAGCTCACCTGTGCTTCCAGAGGAATCAGGGACATCCTGATTATTTAATAAAAAAATGCAGTTATAGAAAAGTCTCTACTAGTTATAGCTTGAAGTTATAGCTTGAAGTTAAGGTTTCCTTTCCCTTGCAGCCTAGAGGATATGTAACGGCTAACCAAAATGCTTCCTCCATTGTGGGCAGAACAGGAAGCAAAACTCTTAATAAACTTCTTCAGACCTTTAACCATGCATCCAAAATGAATGGTGCTCCACTACATTCACGTCTCATTTTATTCAGCAAGTTAGCAGCAAGCAAAAGGAAGTAACAAGTAACGAAATACAACACGCATTATTTTGACCAACTCCTTCCTCTCCTATTTGGTGATGATAACTGGCTTTTGTTCGGTAAGATATTATCTACCTATACTGAGGTAGATAAGGACAAAAATCTTCCTTCTTCTCCATAGATATTGCTGTGAACACACCAGCACCAGCTGGGGGCAAATATAAAACCTTTTCCAGTGTAAGCTTCTGTTTATTCCCTAAGTGGAACCCAATGCAGCAAGATAAACCACTGTAAAAGGAACAAGTAATATTTCAGCTTTAGAAGTAGTAATTCATCAAAGCACTCCTGTGGGCTAGATGCCAATGGGCCCAGGTAAATGACACTTCAGCAGACTGCTGCGATCAGTTAGGCTTCCCTTGAGTGCAGTGTTACACAGCACAGGTATCTGATTCCAAAAGAAGTTCAGTTCTTTGTGGGTAGTTGTATCAAATTAGGAATCTGAAGCAGCTTTATTTTTTCTGAGATACTGTAAAGTCAAACTTAACAAGTGTTGAAGACAAGCTCAGAAAACATGGGGCTCTGAAATACAAGAATCTCTTTGATGAAGCCAGACATACAAAATAACTGGATTATCAAACAATAGAATTATTGTCCTTCCACTTAGTGATCCAAAAATCCCTATTAAAATCTCAGACAACAGAAAACTGAGGTTTTAGAACTGTTACTTTCCAATGTATGTAATTCATAAATCAACAGTAACTTTAATATTAATTTAGAAAATTGAATTTAAACAGAAGTCCTTTGAAGACACGAAAACAGTTACACACACACATGCAAGCACATACGGTATACATATATACTCACAGAGAAAAGGAAATGTTGGGGCTAACAGCATGACACACCAGAGACACAAAAGAATTTTCCTGTTCCTACAGAAGAGTTTGCAGGTACTAATGAGATACATGGTATCCTGCTGCTTAATCTACCAATGCAAACCCGTAGAAGCAGTTGCATTACAGGTTTTTGTTGCTGGTTTGTTTTGAGCAAGCACATTTAACAGTTATCAGACTAGGAAACAAACAATTATTTATTAATTCAGAATAAATCTGTATTGATTTCCATCAAACTGATAAATTGTATCATCACTTTTGATATCTTTGTGAGCTCAGACAAAGGTTTTGCTCATTTAATAACTGGAGAATCCAAAAAACCACATTTGAGATACTCAGGGAAAAATAACATGACAAGCTTCTGCCACTTACTGGAGTGAATGTATCCAGTTACATTTCCTCTAGTGTCTTTTTAAAGAACACGAAATTCTGTGTTAGTCTGAAAGAGGTATTTGATTTAGCCAATTTCTATTTGTTACTGTTTACTTGCATTGCGGTAATGCTTACAAGTACTCTGTGGTACTCCAGAGTGATAGTTTATAGTCTGTTTCCTCACCCTCACCCATGTAAAAAGTGCTAGTCAAGAAAGATTTCAAGAACATGGATAAGCAACAACAGAGCAAGACATAAGTGCAAACAATAAGGCAGAAAGGAATAGCTATAAAGACTTTTCCCCAGAGTAAAAAGCTAGATAATTACATAATTGCTATTAAAAAATACACAATTCTCCACCAAAATAAACAAACAAAACAAATATATAAAAAAGAGCAAACTGTCTTTATATATATCATATATATATTCTCTTTATACCACATTGTCTTAGTTGACAAGAAAAAGATTTATCAAACTCTGACAAGAATGAACACAGAAGCACACACTACTAAAACACACCACTAATGTGGGTACCATGAGTCAGATCTGTTTCTTTTGGAGAGGATTGCTGAAGAACTGTTTTACAAAGCACAACCACTAGCTGAGTGTTATAAATTAGTGAGGAAATCAGTTATTTATATGTTCCTAGGATCTTGCAGAGGCAAAAAAGTCAAAATTCAGAAAGCTGACTTCTCACTGACTTACATTGTGATGTGTAACACTCCTCTTCACACAAGAAGTTTTCAGGGATGGAAGTCAGATAATTGTCAACAAAAAGGCTTCTTCCACAACAAAATCCATCCCTGATATTTTCATAATTTGACATTTCTGACAATTATGATAAGGTGTTGTAATAAGTGATAAATACTTCTCAGGCTTTAAAAAAACACAACTTAGTTGCAGATATTATTCACCTCTTAGTAGCCACCATATTTATTTTAAGGTTCTTTTTACTAGTGTTAATCAACATCTAGAAGTGAGTACAAACAGCATGTGAATAATTCAATAGAAAAATCAGCAAACAGTTCTAAGCTTGTTTATAGCTTATCAAGGAATTTTATGGTCCCCTGACAGCACTGATTTGATGGCCCAAGAGACGTCTTTGGTCTTGTGTTCTTATTTTAAATACTATTAAAAAGATATGTTCTGTGATTTAATATTCATTAACAGCACAGGGGATGGATATCAGAACAGCAATGTAGTAAAACATACCAGGAGTTTAGGTAAGCAAAGGGATGGACCCTGTAACAAAGAGATGGATCCGTAACAAAGATCTCAGAAGAGATATGGATTATTTCAGTCTTTGTCTTTGGTTACACAAAAATTGCTGAACACAGTTCACAGTGAATTTGCTTTTCTATTTTGTATCAGTTTAAAGGAAAAAGCCCTGCTTTGTCCCCAGCTGGTAACACACTAGCAGCTCTGAAGAAATCACTCTAGATTGCCACAGAACCAAAACATTTCACCCAACATATCTGGGAATTATTAGGACACCTATGGTAGGAGTACATCTACTACAGATGGATGTAGTCTAAAACCAGCAATCCCTCTTAACTTTTTGGGGGTTTTTGAGGGTTTTGGCCTTCTGTGGAATCTGATTTTTCTGAAGTACTAATTTTTCTATGGACTTGCATTTCCCAGTGCAGACACTGTGTGACATGACCATCTATGCACTCCAAGCTACCACTTCAGTCCAGTCTAGTCCACAGCTACTTTCATTTCCTATAACATAGGGAGACAATGAGCTTATTCACAATTCATTTCAGAAGAGAAAAATAGACATGTAAATTATCTAAACCCTAAATGGATAGTAACTTGACGCAGTTCAAGATGGAATTACTGGGAGTTTTGCTACATCCAACTACTAAATCTTTTATTCTACATGCCAGCAGCCAGCTAGCAGACAAAATAGCATTGCCTTTTTGGGAATATACAGCTCTGCAGGACAACATACATAAAATGTGAATAATGCTGGAGTATTTCATTTGTAGATTGTACCATCCCAAAACATGCAATACAAATTCGAATACACCACCTTCTGTGTTCAAAACTTTGTCAAAATTCCCTGGAGTAGGATGTGAATTCTACCTCAGGCACACTGACGTGACTTTTTTCGGTCTTTGACATATCTAAAGCTATTAAGGAAAAATGTTGCTGACACTTTAAAATTAAAACAAGGATAACATCAATGTCACAATTTTTTTTTCTCACACAGATTGTAAACAAAAATATTTTAATCTTAATCACTCCCAAGTGGAACTGCAAGTGAAAGATGATTGCAACTCACAGTTTAGCTCCCCAAGATGAATAGAGAAGTTGATTTTAACTTTGAAACCACTGCTTTAAACTGTAATACATGAATGTCTTGAACGATTAATTACACAATACCCCTTAAAACTTTCATTTTGTTAAGCACTACTTGTCCCTAATTACTCTTACAGCCAGCTTTGAAAATACCCCCATGCTCATCAAAAGAGATGAAAAAAAAATAAGACACTGCCTTTTAATTTAAACAGTATCAGCCCTACCAGATCCATCTAAGCCCCTTGGCTTTCCTTTCAAAGGGAACTTTTCCCAGTTGCAGGCAACAAATCTGCTGGCTGTTTCCAACCCGGTAGCACCGCAATACTAGATCTTTAGGAACTCCTGATTTCTGCCATAACTTGACGGCGCGGTGTGAGGACCCCCTGCCCTTTTCACTTGTACTGATTCCCTCGGGAGCATCCCCAGGTTCTCGCTCCTGGCTGTGAACGCACCGGGGGAACGCCGAACCCCAAACCTCAGTATCTCGCCTTACCTTCGGCGACTGACAGTCAGTAAAGGAGAAATATCCCTGGGAAGGCGTCCGGAGGCGAGGGCACTGTCCGGCCCGGGGCTGGTGGAGTCCGGCAGGAGGGGGAGCCTCCGGCACGGCCCCTCGCTCTCCGACAGTGGCGGAGCCCCGCGCTGCCCCCGCTCCGTGCGCTGTCGAGAGTCGCGGCGGGGATGCAAATGCTCTATGAAGCCCACCCTGTCCTCTCTCTCCCTGCCTCTACATTTTGCCTATTTGTGCTGGCACCTCACCTGGAAGGCTGCCTGTGGTGCCAGGGCTCCTCGACGTGAGCGGCCGCGGCCCCGAGCCGAGAGGCCGGGGCCGGGAGGATGCGGAGTACCGCCGCTCAGGCAGGAGGCCAGCGGGGCCAAGTGTTTCGCTACTTGTCCGCAAGCACGGGGAAATCCACCAACGCGGTCCTAAGGACGTGGTTAGGGCGCCCTGGAAAGGCAGCGGCCGCCCGGGAGCTGGCAGGGCAGCCGCCGACGGACACGGAGCCCGGACGGGGCAGAGCCTTGCCAGCCCTGCCCTCCGAGCTCCCGGCCTGAAACTTCCCCGTTTCCCCATTCCTTCAGCCCTACCTACCTGCACGGCTCAGCCCTGACATTACTCACCACCTACTGTGGGTGGCGGGGAAGCCCTGACGATCCGCCCGGGGCTCCTCGCCCCTCGATGCAGCCCGCGGGGCTATCAGCGCTCCCCCAGCGCCTCGGGCGGCAGCCGCAGCCTTCGCCTCAGAGCTCGGAGAAGAGACTTACATGGTGACATTACGGGGCGGCTCTCCTCCGGGTCTCAGCAAGCATCCCCCCGCGCTGCCGCTCGCTCTGCCTCTGGCCCGCTCCCTCGCCGGCTCCCCGCAAAGGTCATCGCTCCTTGCCCACCTCTCTTCCACGCCCGCGCCGATCCGCTCCTCCTCCGCCGCGATGCTTCTCCCACCCCGCGCCGCGGCGGGACCTGCCTCTTTCTTTGCACCAGTCGGGGAAACTTCGGTGCGCAGGGAAGCCGCCCCCGCGGAGGGCAGGGGCCGCCCCGCCCGCTCCCCGTGCCCCGCAGTCAGGTGGCGGCCCCGGCGCGGCCCCGCGGGCGGCCCGGCCCACCGCGCTCCAGGGGCAGGACGGGGCCCGGCGAGCCGCCGCCACCGGGGGCCCCAAGCACCCCTCGGAGGAGCTGCTCCACGGGACCGGCGCGCCGCTCTGGGGAGAGGGATGCCCACCCCCGCCTGGGAAAGGCGCTCCCCGGGCGGCACCACACGGCACCTTCCAGGCTGGCACGGCTGTGCAGCGACCCGGCTCACTGGTTAGGGGCTAGGCCAGGGGTGTGCAGTCCCCAAGGACCCCTCAGGAGATGATAGCTGCAGGCCCAAAGCCAAAGGACATGGGCAGCCTCAGAGAAGATTCCGTATTGGGGACACTGCCCTTGCCGGTCACAGCGCCCTGAGCGTGTAGCACCTCGCAGCATCCCGGTGGCAGCAGGGCCCTGGGGACAAGCACACCCTGCACACCCAGCACGCTGCGCACTGCAGAGGGAAGCGTGCATAAGCCCACCTGCTCGACTGAAGAAAAAAAAAAAAAACCTGTCCCACTGTGTCCCAGAGCTGCTGGCACAGACTCCAAGGCCTTTAAAGTGTGTCAGTTTCTTTTGAAGTAACGAACACACTAGAGACACAAAATGGGTGGAGTGGAGGTGGCGCGGCTCTGACCCACTTTAAAGCGTGCAAGGCGATGTGCTGCTCCCATGGAATGCTGGCCCACACCTCACTCCTGGGTAGCGTTCTTGGAGGATGGTAGTTTGCACCATTTGCTAATAATCCTGAGTTGCTTTGCTCAGTTAAAATCTGTAGGACATGGGACTGCATTACGGGTAGGTAGGAAAGCATTGAAATTATAGAAAGGGAAAAACAAAAGGTTATTAGAGAAATCCAAAATTTACACAGTACTCCATAGATCTAGGCAGGAATAGGCAGGATTAGGAAGGATGGGAAAATAAAGGACCTGGCACAGCAAATCATTCAATGAAGTTATCAGCATGCAATGGCAGTTAAAAGCAAACAGTCCCCATTTAAAAAAAAATAAAGAAAACATTGATAAATTTTTCATTAACTTTATACTGAACATTAATATTCACTTATTCTGGTCAATTTTTATTCTCTGTCCTTAAAACAAATCTATAGGCTTGTTTTCATTGTAAATTCCTGGCACCGAACATGGGCACAAGAACTGCTGGGACTGGGTTAGCCAAATCCACCTGGGCAATAGTGCAGGCTTGGACAATGTCAGCCTACAAGTTCTTGCTGCTGGGTTTATTGTACACCTGCAGATTATTGCATTTACCTTACATGCACAGCAAATTCTGTGCTTCTAGAATGCACTGGACTTACTGTACATGAGCTCACTATCTCCTGGGCATATTGAACCCACCTGGTATGAGATGTACACAGTAAATCAAGAGCATCTGGAAGAAATCAATCTGCCATTCATGCCCAGATTAGTGATATATGTGTAGCTTTTATCTGCTGGTGTTGGAAACATATATCTTCCTTTCCTACTTGGAAGGCATTAGAGGTGACTGCAATTCCAGAACCTGGCAGCCAAGCTGAAAAAAAAAAAAAAAAAAAAAAGGGATTTTTCCTGCCATGTTTTTGTTCAGCTATTTCTTGGTTAATTCTCCTGTTCTGATTTTGCTGTCATACACTTCTGCAAACATCAATCTGCTTACCCCTCCACAGCAGGAGCACTGCTGCTTCTGGATCCCCAACTGAACACTGCCCAGCGAGAAATGCCCGTGATGTCCAGTGGGGATAATATGAAGTGCAGACTTTCTGGACAATGAAGTAGCACGTTTCTGAAGACAGTTGCAGAGCTGCACAGCAGTGAAGGGAACCCAATCACTAATGAGAAAATGCTGATCATTATCTGGCAGCAGCTCACTGTGCCACATCTGCCTTTAATCAATAGTGAAACAACTTGGCATGGTTTGGATAGTTGGAGAGGGCTGCATTTCTGGCTGCTGCTTAGCAAGAGTGAGAGTTTCTGTGTAGATCACAGTGATTTTAAGATCTGTGTCTCAGCATGAGAAACCACAGGCTACATTAGAACACCCAACTCAGGTTAACATTGCAGGCTATCTTTTGCACAATGTGATTAAGAGGGAAGAAATTACAGAAGTCTGGGAAGCAGTGCTTTAACCAGGATTCTTTATATTAATAATCTAGTGAGCAGCACCTTCAGAAAGTCAAGCAGCTCTTTTTATTCTTTTCTTACCACATCTGTAGTCACAATGTTGCTTTACATTTATTTTTATTACACCTCAAGCAAGTGGGGTCTGAATATTCTTAGGTACAGGTGTAGCTTATTCTTCAAATATTGCAGAGTGTTTCATGAATATTCTGAGATGATTAGTGAAATATTTTGCATGAATTTATAGGCCCTGATATTTTATGGCTTTGTTCGTGTGTTTCTGTAAACTTACTGCTAGTGTGATTTCCTTGTATTTTGTGCAACTTTGCATCAACTCATTTAAATATCTTATAAGAATGTTAAAGAATGCTTCATTAAATAATAGTATGAAATACCATATTTTATGTCTGGATACTTCATTTTAATATTTGAGACACATGATTTGTCAATGAGCTTTTGTTTTGAAAGTCTCTTCTATATTATAACAATTGCATTTAGGAAAATCTGTGTTTATTTTCTAGAGAAGTGCAAATACTGAAACTTTATTGCTTGTAAGAGTGTAAAAAAGAAAACAACCTGAAAAAATAAAAAGGAAGCTGAAAATATTAGTGCATGAAAAGTGCTATAAATTCTTGAAGAAAATTCAAGATCATATGCATTCTCAAAAATTCTAGGGGAAAAAAAATTGGGTTTGCATTCTACAACTATTACTGGCTTTCTATCTGGTCATTCTCATATCTTGAAGAAAAATGTTACACAGCTGAGTCCAAAAGTTCAAAGGTGAGCTCCCAAATGCTGGTTTGATGATAGAGGTTTGGGCATCAGTCTAAAAGGTGAAGTAGCAGAATTGATGTGAACTGTTGGTAACAACAGTTCACATCAATTAAAGGATTCAAGAATTCACATCAATCCAATAATTACTTCAGACTTTTGACATATATCTTTGTTTCACAATGCTTTTACATAAACTGATCTCATAAATTACATAAAGTAATCTCTCTTGCAGCTTTTCCTTTTTGAGAATCTTTTGTCCCTCTAAAGACGACTTAACTAGCTCCCAGATTTCCCAGCAGCAATGAGCCCTGTCCGCCCCTTCCTGGGCCACAGCTGAACCCATTTCTCACAGTCTGGAATACAATCTGACCAAACCTCCTGTTTTTTCTACTTTCTGAAGGTCTCTAAGCAGCTCATGTTTCCATATTTTCCCTTATTTTCTGAGAGAGTAAGGGCCTTACCTTTCTGTTTCATGTGTAAATGCAGCACAAACAGGATCAGGAGTGTCTTTTTCTTTACTTGTTTTTTTTTTTCTTGGGGCGGGGGCTTGGGGTTCTTTTAGGGTTTTTTTTGGGGGGGGGGTGGGCTTTTTTTTCTTTTTTTTTTTTTTTTTCTTTTTTTTTTTTTTTTTTTTTTTTTTTTTTCTGGAGAGATATTTTCCCTTCAGATTTAAAGTACCATCCAGACAGGGTTTGTTCCCATAGTAAGATGCTGAAGAGGTGTCAAGTCAATTTTCCCTGTGGGCCTTAATGCAGTGGCTTCACCTAAGTGTTGTGCAGGGATGGCTGGATGCTGGGTGAGTGAGCATGTTTTAGAAGCTGCTAACCCAGTAGATAGGGGGAAATAGCACACAGTTTCTATGCTTAACCACGTACCAAGCCAGAATGATTTCCAAGAACCTGGGAGGCAAGGGAGTTCTGAGGACTGTATCAACTCATGAATGTCCTTAAGTGGTGAAACTGCCTGCAAATGATTGCACTGACCTATATGTTCTTGAATTTAAGTATTTGTCTCCTGAAAACAAGCATAAAGTGAATTGTAACGCTAATGTATTTCTACAATGCATGTGCAGGATTTCAGGAGCTAACATACACTCGTGTGTTTATCTTATTTGGAACTTTCTCTATGTGCTTTCATGTGCACAAAACTTAGGCTATGAAATATTTCCTGTTAGGGAGGTTACCACCAGCTAAAATGCTGTGCTTTGTGCCAGATGAGATGCCTTTGATGAAGTGCTGAGAGCATGGCATATACAGTGCCTGCACACACTGCACTCCATAAAATTCTGTAAAGTCTGTGACCTCAAACAAAGCAAGAAACACATCAGGCAGCAAATTAATTTGGATGGTTTTCACAAAACATTTAATGTCTTTGATCACTGTCTTGTTTTCTGAGCCCATTTCAACTCCTTATTTTTGATCAAGCACTCCAGGGGTCCTGAACCTTAGCCTGCTGGGGCATGCTGCCACTGGTGTTTTTCCACACATTTCTGATCTGTGGGGGTGGGAGGATGTTGGAGGTCCCTGCTTCCTGAACTTTCATTTTTATAAAGGGGAAGAGGAACCTCATAACATTTTTGTAGCTTCAGATGAATGAACTTGGGAGTGGTGCTCACTTTGCATGGTGATGCACTCCTACTATAAAGAACTCTGTAGGATGATTTTGTTATCTGTAAAGAGGAATCTGCAGCTGATGTCTGGTGTTCAAACAGGATGATAAATGTGGAAGAAAGAGCTTGTAGAATCAGAGGACATGCAAAGAGAATCTGTCATTCGTGGTGTGGTAGAGGCTCAGTGGTGAAAAGAAGGACTTCAACAAGGGGTAATTAATTTCTGCCAAGTAGACTTTGAACTTAATAGATACCAACCAACAAAAATAATTTTGTAAAATCATTTATCTATCAATTCTTTTGTCTAAAAATGTGCCTCTGTGGCTACAATTCATTTCAAGGCTGTACATCACCAGCTAAACTGCCCATCTCCTCGGTAGATTAACTCTGAAATTAGAGCTATTTAGAAAAGGTGACACTGATAGCTAGGGTCTCTCCCAGAGTGTTGGTACTGGGAAGAAACACACTGATAATTCTGTACAAGAGCATTTTCCCACCAAGATCTCTGTACAACCTACTCATAAATGAACAAATACTTGACTGGAATAAATACTCGTCACTGAAAGATTCTAAAATGGCACCAAATTTAAATTTTTCTCCACATATGTTATTTCATGAATAGCCAAATTATAAGGAGCAACAGGTTTCAGCTGAGCAGGCTATATTTTTATGGTACCAGTTGACTTGATTCATCTCTAATTCTGGATTCTTGATCTTTTTTTCAGTCATGCCTTGGCCAGTTTGGAGGAGTTAAAAAACCAGCCATTCTTCACCTATTTAAAGAAACCAACTTTTCCTTTTATACAACTTCTGGGCAGGATTTCTCACTTCCGTTTTCTGTCCAGATGTTAAATATTTGGAACAACTGGAAGAAAAGCTGATCTCATGGTATTTCCATCAGGTTCTACTAGTGGAACAACTGGAAACCTCATGAGGAAAGCCCTTCTCTTAAGTGTTCAGACTAGTTTTGCAGACTCAAGAGCTTAGGAAACTTTGGATAAGTTTTGAGTAAGTATTGAAATATTTGGATGCTTATCAGAACTGAAGCCAGAGGGAACTGCACGAAATTCATTCATCACTTTTTATAATAATAGCACAAGTAAAAAATCATAGGATCACATAGAAATTTAAACAATTGTATGAAAATCATAAACAATTCATTATTTCCCATGTCATAAAAATAATATACATCCATGCAGAATGGAAATTAGATGCTAAATGCAACATTAAATTAAAAGAAGGGTTCAAAGAGCTGAGTTGTTGGGTGAAGGCAGAAAACATAAAACCTTTCTAACTTTTAAGAAAATGAAATAAAAATGAACTAGTAGTGTTTGTGATTAACTAGCTATCCACAGCTCTTTTGAAACTTTCCACTGTGTTCAGGCTGAAACCACAGGAATTTCACACCAATGTTTTAAAATATTACTGTGAAGAAATTTTTTTGAGATATGATTAAAAGTCCTTGCATTTCCAGTTTTCACTAAATTATACAAAAAGCACAACCAAACAAAACCACCCAATATTTTTTCAGAAGTATGTGAAAATTTGACCTGCCTTCAGAACTTAAATTCCATTTCCTGTGCATATGCATTATGATAAATAACAGAAGCATGTACTATCTGTTCCACAAGATGAAGAAATGAGACAGTTTCTTGAGCATGATGGAGTGATACAGGTAACACTTTGTCTCACAGACTTCAGCTCCTCAAACTAAATTATTAGGAATTCTTTAAAAGCTGAATTAAGTAGGACAGACTCCGGTGTGAATTTGGAGTAGTGATTAAATCAATGCTTTGGACTCACAGGCCCCATCAGTATGAGAACAGTTAATTGAAATTTAAAAGTGTTTTCCATTAAAAGAATTATCTGAGAAAAACAGCCCAAATGCTGAACTTTTCAATGTACATTTTGAATTACCCTCACCATTATATCTGAATGGTTGATTACACAGTACCCTTGAGTGAACACATGAATTTACTGTAATGTTCCAAAAAGGGAGCTGACAGACAGAGAGATTAAGGGCAAAATTACAGAAAAGTACCCCCATAATAAATGTCCAGCCTAAAAGTCTTAGGGTAATATTTTCCCTTGTGATTTTTTGCTATATTTATAACATTTCTGAATTTTTAAAAATGCTTTCCTGTAGAGCTCAGTCTTTTTAATAGTACAAATTAATAGGGAAGTGGAAGTGCATCAGTAATGATTTTTTTTTTCAATCTAAAATACTACAGGAGCAGTAGGAACAAGTTCTTCATATCGTCTTTAAAATGGTTTTTTGTCTGCCTTCAGCTCCTTTCCCATGTGTTGGTCCCCTTTTCTCACTGGTTGCAGGTATTGCATGCAATGAAGAGGCATCTCAAATTCTAAAAATAATTGTGATTCTTGTAGATGCATGTATAGACTCCTATCAGTGGACACAGCTGGAATCTGGAGGAGGGTGTGGTGAGAATTGAAAAGTTGTATCACAATATATATTGTTATATGGCTACTTGACCATATCCAGCTCAGTAAGCTCCACTTGAAACTGGATCACCCACCTCCAGAACCTCCAGGTAAGCCACCATATCTTACTCCAAGTTGACCTGACACCAATACAACATTCTGCAACTACAGAAGAAAAAGCTAGGGAGGGAAAGCAGCTAATCTGAAACAGGTTATAATTTATTTACTCAAAAGAATACCACTGAGATGAGCCAAAATGAGCTCAAAATTACTAGGTTAATGTTTATTTGTCTCACCCAAACGTGAATTTTTCCATATGATGATGGAAAAAAAAATCCACACATCTGCTGACCTCCTGGCTATTTCTTCTTTGTGTCTTCTCTTTTCCTTTCACAAGCAGAATATAATTGAAAACAAAGGTAAAAGTCAGTGAAAAAGCCCTGAAAAGCAAAGGCACAATGTCATTAAGAGAGTGCTACTGGAACAGGAGTATGTTTTTGTGATTGTGTGATTGTGGGGGATGAGAGCTATCAGTGGTTCCACAGACCAGCTGCAAAACAGGGAAAGGAAGTCAGCAGTGGAAAAACAGACACCAAAGCTTTATGGACAGCTTTAATTCAGAATTGTCATGGAAGACCTAGTCCAGCATCTGAACATGTTCAAATCATTGTGAAAGTTGAGCTAGATACATGGTTTTGATTTCTTTCTTTTTAAACACTGCTGTAAGTCTCATCATAGAAACAAGACTTCCTCTATTTGTACTGCAATGTCGATGTTCAGTCCCCTGAATTTTTCATTTAGTGAGGGGTAATTAAGACTATGTTCATAGGCTGTTCTTTTTACTTGTCATAGCCCAAGTCACACTTAATTTTCTTTTTAAAATATTTTAAATCCTATGTGAAATTTTATGCATTTTCTTCTGTTTTTACTGTATAGTAAGACATAGTAAAAGATCATACAATATAGTCTCAGGAACAGAATCAATGTAATATTATAGTGTTATTTCTGTGGGGCATGTGTTGGATGGTTATATCAACACTTTTTTCCTTAATTTGAGAGAGAGTGCATGAGAAAAAGAGTTGAGGTTCATGAGGAATATGTTTCTCGTACTCCTATTTATTCATGAGGAATGAATAAGTCCTGGAAAATGTTGTGGGGAAGGGGAAAGAAATAAAGAATATCTTCTTCCCTAACTCAAAATTAGGGCTTGACAAGTCACAGGAAAATACGCAAAGAGAAAAGAACACATTTTTCATTTAGCCCTGTATGAAATGTTGGTGCTTTATTCTTACAACTATAATTTTTTTGAGCCCTTTTCCCCCTTCTTTCTTTTCCACCCTGCCTTCCCCTCTTCCCTGCCCCTTCTCCCTGCACCTTTCCTCTACAAATAGTTGATCTTCAATTAGAGATTCCAAAATAAATGTTATTCAACTTCACCCTATATTAAGACCTACTTAAATGAAAAAATGTGACATAGCTTTTAAATTATCTAAGTTTGAGGGGGAAAAAAAAGCCCTGAAAACACAAACTCCAAGCTTGTATTACCTAGGTATATTCAGTCATTTCCCTGAATTGTACTGAAACTTTCCAAACATCAGAGAAAGAACAAACTGTATTCTAGAACAGTCAGTCAAAGCCTCTATGTGAAAAAAAAAAAAAAAAAAAAACAACCAAAAAAAAAAAACCCTTGCCTCTAACTTTTTCGTATTTTTTAAGTGCTGTTTTTATTTTGTTTGGGAAATACAAGCCAGTCCTAGCCTCAGTAGAGGTGTCTCCTGTACTCTTTTCCTGGAACCTGGGGAACATTTACTTCCCTAAACATTTGGGATATACAGCTGTATTAGGGATTATATGGGCATACAAAATAATCCTGCCAGCTGTACCCCTGACTGCCAGGAGGAGTTTAAGGGCAGATGTAGCTGGCAGTGTAACCCTCCCCACACCACAACCCTCTCCCCTGCACTGAGGTTAGAAAGGGATGGGACAGCCCTCACCAGTGAAACTGGTTGTTGGAGTCCAGCTCTCAATGACTTGGTTTTACCATCATCACATCATAGCTCCAAACATCTGCCTTGGGATCTCTATTTAAAGTCTCAGTGGAGAGGTGAATGGGACTGCTGTAAGGGCCAACCTCCTTCCTGGAGCAAGGGATGGTGGCTTTCCCTGAGCAAACTCCAGCCTGTGGCAAGAAGTCACCCATTACTTACTGAAGCGAGGAGCCAGCTTTCCCACAGACCAGGACACCAGAGGAGAGGACAAATCCCACAGCACAGGAATTGGGGACACTTCAGTGTTCCTGTGGCTTGCTTCATATTTCAGATGTGAGGTCTAGCTAATCATGAGAGCTGCTATTTCTTACATGCTTCAAATCTTATATTATAGCACTTATTAGGGTTACTGTACTTCTAAGGTAAAAAGAAATGAGCAAAATCTCTCTTAATAATATTAATTACTGATTACTTATGTACACTCTTAATCTCAGAAATCTATTACAAGGCATAGTGTGACAGAGAGAAACCACTACAAATAATGTAAATTTAGGTACAAGTATAAATATTCAAGATTCACAAAGAAAAAGGTGTTTGAACATAATTCCCATTTAACTTTTTATTGTGCTATTTTAAATTATTTCCATTAAAAGCAGGCAATCATGAGAATGCAGAGGGTTAAAGAACAAATTCAAAAGGAATGCCTTGTATGAAACTATCTGAACTTAGTTTAATAATCTTTTTTTGATAAGTCACAAAGATTAATTAAAGAACATACAGTAATTCTTTTGAAGTTCACCATTTTTATTATGATGTTGAAATGTCTTCCTGCAGCTAACCTTTGTCTAATGTATCCTGAACATATTTATTTTTTCAAATTGAAGAGGAAATTCAGGCAGTTGAATGTTAGTGCTGCTTATAAATTTCACAACACTCGTATAGACACTAATTTATTAAACTAGAGGTATTTGGCGTACCAGTTTGAGTTAATGACTCAGCAGCTCAAATATGTCCCTAAAGCAATGATTTCATATACAGGTTCTTTTATGTCCTAAGTTGTTGGAGTCCAGCTCTCAATGACTTGGTTTTACCATCATCACATCATAGCTCCAAACATCTGCCTTGGGATCTCTATTTAAAGCCTCAGTGGAGAGGTGAATGGGACTGCAGTAAGGGCCAACCTCCTTCCTATGGGAAGCACATACCACTCACCTTAGGGACAAGACATGTTAGCCCTATGACAGGGAAGGCACAAGTGTCTGCCCCAAACTCCTTCTATGGAAAGGTCTTCAGTGCTGGAATCCCACTTTCAAAAAACTGCCTTAGGACTTAGGATTTAAAGTAGTGTGCTAGAAATATTAATACATTCAAAGAGTTATTCTGTGTATCAATCCATGATCCTACCACAAAAAACTGCATTTAGAATTGAGAGTGTGTGCTGCCCTTCGTCTCTTCTTGTGAAACATGCTTCCTCCCTGTCCACTCTTTGCCCTTCCTCATGCCTTTTCAGAGGATGAAAGAGGAAGTGGCACTATATCCACAGAATGCACAGGGGCTTCCTAATCATCCTTCTACCTCCCCCTAAGCATGCAGCACTCCACCTCCACCTTCTCCTTGCTCAATAATAGGCAACTGGTTCCACCCTGCACTGGAATTTCCCACAGCATCTTAGCAATTAAGGCACATGTAAACAAAGGAGTGCAAACCCCTAACCACTACTGAGGAAAAAGGGTGAGTGTATGAGGTGGCACAAGACAAACATCTAAGGGTGACTAAGAAGATACAGAAAATCTCAGGAGGTAGGAATTTCAGAGAGAATATGCAGGGAAAATGGTAGAAGCACTGAAAATGAATTGGTGGAAGAAGACTGAATGGATAAACCAAATAGGTACAGAAGAAGCAAAGGCAGGGCCACATAATGGAAAGACAATAAGTGGAAATACAGCTACAGGGTAAAAAGGCAAGGGACATTGCAGTGAGAAGAGAATGGCAGATGATTGAAGAAGATACAGAAGGAGAATGCTAAATTAAACTGGAAAATCAGAAAAACTTGAAAAATATGAAGTAAGCATTACGTTTACTAAAATTAAAATTATGAAATCAAAATAAAAAGGGTGCGAAAAAGATATGTAAAAATTTGGTCTTGAAGTTCATACACTGCAAGCAAGTATTTTTGGAAATATTTTAAAATGTAACTGTAAATGCACTTTTCAGACCACTGTTCTTCAGTATCACACATATTATGTGAGAATGTATGTGTAGAGATAATGTCCAGTATAGTAACTATTGTAAAGATGAACTATCTAAATCATTAAAAGTTATGAATTTACAATCATTACATCCTTCCTCCATTTCTCATTCCTTTCTTTTTTATGAAATGCAGGCATCCATTAAGCTCACGAGGAAAATTGAGCTGAATTTGCAGTAGTCTGCCTGGAATGGCTCCCAACACCACGTAGTTCAATAGTCTGCACGACCTTAAGTAGGGCTTTTTGTAGAGTTTCCATTGATAGCCAGATCAGATTCAGAAAGGTCTGAACACCCCAAATTCATATGAAGTCAGTAAGAAGAATGTTTGTTTAATTGCTCTCCATATCTTCCCCCTTTATCTTGCATCAGAAGAACTTCCTCTATTGTTAAAAACAATCTCCAGACGAAAACTAAGGTTGGGGGTTTTTTTTCCTGAGTTATAATAACTAAATAACTTTGTATTATTGACATAGACATTTCAAAATACAAGAAGAATCATTGTGATGTCTCCAGTGATGGTTACTGATGACAGTCTCTTGAAGCTGTAACATTGTTCTTAATTTCTTTACTCTCAGAAAAGTAATTTATCTGTTGGGGATTTTTTTCTGGCATCTGTTACTACTTAAGCTTCTGAAATCACAGCTAAAAGAGCATAACAGAATCTTAAGATGTCATCAGCTTAGCTGTAACATTGGATCTCAGGACAGGTTACTGGTTTCAAACAGTACTTATATTGCAATCAGCAATGGAAATAATTTGAAACTGCTCTGCCTACACAAGCAGAATGATTCCCCCTGAGGTTAAGGGAAAGGTTCCCACTGACTTCAACAGGCTTTGGATTAAGCTGTGAATAAGGATCTGAGGAGGGTAAATTCTGGTGACAGAATCTGGGGCTCTGCCAGATAAACACAGAAAGAGATGGGGAATTTCAGAATGCTTTGTTCCTGGAAGAGGGGAGACTTTCTATCCTTTGTTTTTTAGTTCTAATTATCCCCCGTCCAAAAAAAAAGTCAGGAGAAAAGAAATAGGAGAAAAGACTGAATTTTTCTTTTGCTCTCGAATGTTCAACAGAATGTCAGTACACTTGTGAGAAATGTTTTGTTTTAAACACTCTTTATTAACAGTGACAACAATCAAAATGTAAGAAGGTATGATCCAGTCAGTGGTGTTAGAACCCATGGACAATTCTTATAAACAAGGTTTTGGGTGAAATGCCAGAGTGTACACTGGAGAATTCCATTCCCCATCAGCATCTAGTCTGTACATGTTTGGAAATATTCTGACGATAAGTACTGGGACATCCTCTTCAATACAATATGCAATGTTACCCCTCCCTTTTATCCAACTTGGGAATATTAAGGGCCAAGGAATATCCCTTTATTGAATGCTCCATTTTAATGAGATTATAGTAAGACACCCTTCTAAAAGCTGATTTTGTGTGGGGACACAGAAAAAAAATTCCAATTTATACTGACTAATGCTTCTCTTAATTATCCATTGGTTTTCGTATTTTTGAATAATCTAAGTGTTAATGTTTTCTGAATTATACAAGATTTACAAATTGTTACAAAGAGGGGACCAGCACCTTGAAAGCAATTTCTAGACTGGACCAGAATTAAACACACTGACTTATTTTCAAAAACATGGAGATGTGGCACTCAGGGACATAGTGATGGGCATGGCAGTGCTGGTTTAAGAGCTGGACTTGATCTTAGAGGTCTTTTCCAACCAAAATGATTTTATGATTCTATAGGCTGCCTATGTGTTGAAACCATTATATTAGGCACTCCAAGCTCTTAAATATTGTATTCTTTAGACCATCAATGAATTTTTGTCTTCAACCATTTTCTGCTCAAGCCAATTTGCAGTAAAAACCAGCAAATGTAGCCACTGTATTAAATTTAAATTTATTATATTAAGGTGACATACTGGTGTTTTTAAGAAATAACAAATAGATAATTTTTGCCAGAAAACCAGGTTTCAACAAAAATTGGTACAAGTTCCTACAGACTGTGAATTTTCAGTGCTGAGGAAGGCATTTGTCCTTTTCTGAACCAGAAAGCACATGTGTGCAATTTACACATTACTGTCTAAGCTTCTGAAAAAAAATTGGCCCTTGAGGCTTTCTTCTTCAGAAAATACAGTTAAGCTTCCCACTAACTTTTTTTTTTTTCTTTTTTTTTTTTTTTTTTTTTTTTTTTTAATTTGGTGGGAATAACTTAAAAGCAGATAGGAAGCACAATTAAAAAATCCCTTGACTGTAACCCGGTCGCCACATCCCAAGCCCAGACTTAGCAGGAAAATAACTTGGTAGTACAGTAGGGTTGCCTTATCATGGCATGCCTAAAAAAGTCTCTACAATTAGATTATTAAAGCTGGGGCCAGATTCAGTTCAATTTTAGTTAATAATGCAGAAGTTGTTGCAGGTAAGCTGGATGCAAGTTTTTGTATTCTATTTGATGAAATGAACCTTGATGACACTGAAGGTTCTCAGATTGGGTTTCTTTTAGCACGGAATAAGTTTTTACTTTAAATGCATAGTAGATTTGAGTGCCTGAGCTTTTGGGTTTATTTTCTCTTGAGGTAATAGGTCCTTGGCAACTCACCAAGCCGTTTCTACTTGCTTTGCATAAGAAACTGCAAGACCATATGAGTATTATATGTGTGTGTGTGTAGGATATATGTGAATATATTTTGGTCATAAAACATATTTTCTCTGAAGAGAAACTCCTTTGTACTAACTACTCACACAAATATATATCTGTGTGTGTATTGAGTAATAACTAATAATAACTACTTAATCCTTTGTCTGTATAGGGACTGAAAGAAACTCAGAACTCATAGATGCACACTATAAGTAGTGCTGTATTCTGATAATAATGAGGGAAAACAATCATCTTGTTAATGTGTGTTGCTCAAGTAAAATATTACCTTAATAAAGGAGCTAAGAATCCACCTGTGTCTGTAAAGATATAAATGCATTCTAGATTATTATTATAGTTCTAGCTTATGATAGAATTACTCATTTAAATTACAGATGTAATAAAAACTAGTCTTGCACAGCCCAGTCAATAAAATCACCAAGACAACTCTTAAGATACGGAATCCAAGTGAGAGTAATACTGTCTAACCAATAATCTATGTTCCCTCAGTTAATGCTTTATCTATGTATCTGTCCTTGTATTTCAAGCTGCCTGAACCATGGAATATGTAGCCTTTTAATAATTCTTATCACAGCCATGAAGCACTAAAATTTCAAAATTGTCTTCTGTTTGATGGGTGCAGGACTTGCTCCTCACAGTGTTCATACCCAACAATGAAAGAAATGGTCTGGAAAATTTTTGATACCTACATTGCTGGGTAGTATGGTCTTATCTCCAACACTCCTCTTCACAAAACCTCTTCCTCCCGTGACCCTCACTGTGCTGTGGAGACCCCAGTTCTACAGCCTCCTTCACATCCCAATTAACAGCACTCTTCCCTGCAGTGCCTAGGGCAATGCAGCCTTAAATCCTCTTTTTTTCCCATTCTGCTTTCCTCTTTGTTGGAGCAAATGATTTCCCATACTGTTTTTTTTCAGACCCCAGCATCTATTTTCCTTCACACACTTTCTGTCCCAGCCTGCCTCACTGCCTCCTCAGACTCTGCAGGTAGATCTGTTAAATGCAGGAGGCAAGCTGGCAGAGGCCAGCTGAAATAAAGATAGCTGGCAGAACATAACCAGTCTGTGAGCAGTTCTTAGAGAGAACTATAGGAATCTGGTTTATTAAACCCACATTAATAACCTTTCATTCTGGCTCTGAAACCTGAGGGGTAACCTATTTCACACCAATGCAAGGGAGCATTCAGCTTATGTTAACAAGCAATAAAAAAAAAAAAAATTGAATCATTAAATGGTTTGGGTTGGAAGAGACCTTAAAGAGCATGTAGTTCCAGCCCCGTTGCCATGGGCAGGAACACCTACCTTTCACTAGATCAAATTGCTCAAAACGCCATCTAGCCTGACCTTGAACACTTAGAGGGATAGGACATCCACCAGCTTCTCTGGGCAACCTGGTCCAGTGCCTCACCATTCTTACAGTAAAGCATTTCTTCCAAATATCTAACTTAAATCTGCCTGCTTTCAGTTTAAAGCCATCACCCCTTGTCCTATGCTCTTGTAAAACTCACTCCAGCTGTCTTGTAGCTCCCTTTAGGTATTTGAAGGTTGCTGTAAGGTCTCCCAAGAGCCTTCTCCAGGCAAAACAATCTCAACTCTCTCAGCGTTGAGCACCTTCATAGGAGATGCGCTCCAGCTCCTTGACTATCTTCATTATCCTCCTCGGACCTGTGTCAACAGGTCCATGTCCTCCTTATGTTGAGGGCCCCAGAGCTGGATGCAGCACTGCAGATGGGATCTCACCAGAGCAGAGCAGAGGGGCAGAATCCTCTCCCTCACTCTGCTGGCCACACTGCTTTGGATGCAGCCCAGGACACAATTGGTTTTCTGGGCTGCAAGTGTACATTGCCAGGTCACATTGAGCTTCTCATCCACCAACAAAGCCCTTCTCAGAACGGCTTTCAATTTGGCACTGTTTTGTCTGCAACAGTTTTGGAGTCCCCTTGTTTTATTTATAAGCCACTGTAAGCATTTTCTTCCATCTTGCCTTTCTACTTCTCATATGCAAGAATGTTCCTCTCTATTTCAAAATAAGCCCAAGCATTTTTCAGAAAGTTTCAGGTACAATTGTGAGCTTCACTAAATCTACTGAATAGAAATTCCAGCAGTGGCTAAATCACTGCTTATTTTGTTAACTGTGTGCATGCCATTGATAAACATGTTGAATTTCACATACCGAGAAAACACGGGCAAAATCTTATTCCACGCAAACTGAGGCTTATTTTCATGAAAAGCCAGTTACATTTATATGTACATATATATAAAAGCATCTAAACCCAAATTCCTATTATGCAACTGGCATTATCACGTTTATTGGCCATTTTTCAAAATAATGAGAAGCATTTTTATCCAGTATGGCACTTTAATATAAGATGGTGAAATGTGAAGAGAATAATTAAATTCAGTACTAAAGAGTTTGACATATAACTCTTGACATACCCCATTATGAACTTTAAGATAGGCAAGTGCAATTTCCTGGTGCAAACACTTATTTTAGGCTTAATCTAATCAGAATGATCGTAAACCAGTGATTCACAAGTTCTGTGTGTACACCCTTATGATGATATTGTTCTTAGTTACAGAGTTTATTGTTCTTAGAGTCACATAGTTCCTTTTACTCCAGGAGAAACTAGTCTAAAGTGGTTGATAGTCTACGGTTTGCCAGTATTCCTTCAGAAGATCCTTTCAGTAGCCAAGGGCAGTTTATGTTGTCTGCACAGAAACAAAGTGACTAGACTTCCCTTAAATGGCCACCAAATGACTGAAGGAAAACCTTCTTGTAATGGTTGTCATGACCATTTATAATATTTGTTAGTTTGTCATCCACTTCTACTTTTTCCTTTAAAGAATTATCAAAAATGAGAATAGACCCCAACTTAATTCAATCACAGAAAGCAAAGGATGGAAATAGACCCCACACAATTGTTGTAGTTCTTTTCTCTCTTAAGAACGATACTGGCATCTAAACAAAGAAAATTTGAGGAGGAGAAGGAATCTGGCTTTCATTTTTGGGAAATATAACAGTATGTCTACAGAGACAATAATATATCCATCTTCACAATGGCTTTGGCAGTCATCCTTTGGTCTCAATTTCCTGTTACACAGTTTCAAAATTCAAGGTACAAATGCTCTCTCTTCCTCTTTCAATCTCCCTTCCCCTCTCCCTGCCTAAACAGTGAATGAAGTCTCAGCCTTCAGGAACACTATTCCCTAAAAGAAGTTATGCATCATTCAGACTGGGCTCTTCTGGCTTCTTTCCCCTCACTGCTCCTAGGAATCTGAATGGTATTCTGAGATGTTCTGTCACGATCAAACCCACTTGTTTTCATGTTAGCACAGCACCAGCTCACTTTTATGCCAAGGGGATTTTCATCCTATCCTTCATGGAATTATATCCACCTTCCTGACTAGAGTCTGCTGCTGCAATGACATGAGGCAGGGGTTGCAACAGGGCTTAACTCTTCACCTTACCTCTCTTTCTGATACTGAATCTCACTACCTCCTTCAGTTGGAATGTATATTGTTTAATCTTTCTCTCTACCAAATGCCTTGGAAACATATTGGTTGTAGGTTCTTCACTGCATGCAGCAGTCCTGCCACATTTACTGAAAGCTACATAGGACAATAGCTGTTGGATTCCATGATGGGATCTTGAGACAGCCCAAACTTTTGTGGTGAATCTGGGAGTGAGTGTACTGAACATCCCAATAAGACCTTCTACCCATAGTGGCATTCGCAAACACAATCTACAACCTGGTGACTCTGAAGACAGGTTGTTGGATCCTGTAGATAAATTAGAAAAAGAATAAAGCCTTTGAAAATTCTTTGCCCTTGCTAAGGTTGTTTGCTTTGAGCAATGGTGCAATCTTCAATTTCTTCCTCCAGGTTTTCAGACCTGAGACAGCCTGGACAAGACAAGAAGTTAAGATGCTCTCTTTTCTGCCTTCCAGCTGCAGCCCCCTTAAGAAACCCCATGGCACAAAGCACTCTGGGAAATCAGAGCATCTTTCTTTTACATATGCATCTGTATGGTCAAAAATTCAGATTTTTTTTTTTTTTTCAGTATCTGAAAGCATTAGTGGAACACTGTGTTTACTCTCCACAGATCTTTCCAGGAGAATGGGATGGCAGGCATGTGCATACAATCTTAGACTCCGTGGTTTAAAAAATTAGAGCTATTTTTTTTCAACGGAAGTCTCTATTACCCTTATTTCTAGGCTAAACTATTGGTATTGTCTTTCTCTTGAGATAAATTTTCTTGACTGTTGCTCCAGTTTAGGTGACTTGCAGAAGAGTTTCTAAAACTTTTAGGCTTCCTTTAAAAATCTTTTTTACTTTTATCAGCACACGGGAACAGAAAATTTACTTAACTTTATCCTGTCAGTGTAAGAAATTATGTTTCTGTTTTCTCTGTTGTGTGCCAAGATTCTGCCTTCTATCTGGATGTATTTGTCAGCAGGACCCAAAGTTTACAACACAACCCTCCCCTTAGTATGAGTGACAAAATGCATCTGAGTGTGGTAGGGATGAGCATTTCTATCTTGTCTTTTACGAGCCATATCAGCAAGAACTCTCCCTCCACCTTTAATTGGAAATAAATTAATGATATAGCAGAGAAATATCTCAGGTTTCCATTATGCAATGTGGTAGCCTGTTAATAATCAGGTTTCCAGCTGAAGGATGGTTGGAACCAATATGCAAACACTTAAGAGACCACATTTTCCCACGGAGCAGATATACATCTAATAAAATGTGTGAAATACAGCAAGAATGAGATAGGAAGGTTTGCCTTGAGGCCTTTTTGAGGACTATAAACTTGTAACACAAATAGTTTTCTCTGCAATAAATGTAAATACCACTGAAAGACAGGGTGAGAATATGCCAGAATAAACCTAATGATTTTTGATAGATACTTCCAGACTGTTTCCTCTCTGCTGCATTGTATTTCCAGCAGACTTCTGGTAAGTTGAAGTCCTCAACTGCCCCACTGTTCATAAAATTAAAAAAAACCAAAAAACAAAAAACAAACAACTGCCAATACATCACTGTTCAGAATTAGAAATTAAGTTTTTAATTCTCCCCTAAAACGGCCCTATGTGACGGGCCATTTTTAATTTACCGACATTACAGAGTCATGTGAAACAATTTATAAAGTGCACTTCATTAGTCCAGCACCAAGCTCTTAAAGGTGACAGTATTTCACTTTGCAATAGATTTAAATATATTTGTCAAGTACAACTTTTGCAAGTAAGTAGCAATCATTTTCTGTCCATGTTTGGAGCCTTCCTTGACTTTCTTTCTCCTCATTGCTCCAAGCCAATCCTTCTGGTATTTGTGTTCCTTTCCCTGTTTGCACATGAGAATTTTTCCACTATTGGGAATGCCTGGTGCAGTCTATTTCATAGATGCATGTACTGCTTGGCTTCCATTAGAAATATAATTTATGGAGCATAGAGCAATATTTAATTATGTTATTGATTTCATTGCACTCTACTGGACACGTAGGATCCATGTGCACATCTTGGTTTTCATTTAGTTCTTCGTTTCATTGTAAAAGACATTTATTTTGGCTAGATGCAATTATCAATCTATACCAGTTCATTTATTTGGTAGCTGCAAATTTAAAATACTACACAGTATTAGTCATTAAGATTTGATGGAAAAAAAAAAAAAGGGAAATTAAATATAAGGATAATTCCAGAAGTAAAGAATACTCAAAAGGGGGGAGAAAAAAAAAGAAAAAGGACTGTTGCATGTCATCAACTGAGACAACAGGTGAATCATACCCTAGCACACACCTGCTAATGCTGAAATAATGTACATCCACTTGGAGGGAAGGCTCCCTCCAGATGCTAGCAAAAAAGCCTATAGATGCTTCTAAAAGGTTATTGATGTAACTGCTTACATAGTTTTGCCAAAACCAGAAATCATACGCATATGACACTAAGGTGTCACTGAATGCTATTATCAAATACTATCTGAACTACACAAATCAGCTACTGAATTACTGGATTTGATGTAGCAATTAGTCAATAAAATCCAGAGCCAGGACAACAGATACACTGTTGTGTGTATCCTCCCAATATTAAACTGTATGTAAAGCAAGGATACTTGAAAGAGAAGGCTGTGCTATTGTCTGTCATTAACAAGGCTATGATTGTTAGAGCCCTCAGCACCAAGATTCAATTAAATGAATACAAATACAGACTGAATACAGGCAGACCCACAATAGGAAGAGACTTAAGGAGCAGCACAGAGACAATTTTAAGGAAGGACTTACTTTTCTTGCCTAATTTACTATTTCCAGTTATTGTTTATAGATCTTTCATGCCAGAGCACTGCTGTTAACGAAAGTATTTGTGTTTACTGTTTTTTACTGTTTCCTCAGAAACTAACATATTATTTATCTTATCTAGAACTAATAACTATAGCACTAATATCCTGGTTATAAAGAGATGGCTGCAGTCTAGACAAAGCCAGTTTAAACTCAACTTTAGTTCAAAGGACAGCAAATAAAGGCTAAAAGTGCACCTAAGAGAATCAGACTATGCTGAAAAGTAAAGCATATCTTTAAACACCCTTAACAAGTACAGCTGAGAAGTGTAACACGTAGCAGAAATATGGGCAGACTAATTTGTTTGGTTGGTTTGAGGGCAGACTAATTTGTTTGTTTGGTTTGATTTGCTGGGGTTTTTATTTTGGTAAAATCATCTATCTTCCCCATTTCTTCAGGTAACAGTCAAATTATTATCCAAATTATTATTAATTAAAATCCATCTTTTCTCACTTAAAAAAAAGAAAATAAAAATCTTTTGCACTAGAATAAATTATGTTCTATGCCTAACAAGTATTCAGGCACCTCTTAAAGACTGCACGCTGCTTCAGCAAAATTTCCAGATTCAAACTTCATTGCTGATGGCATGCATATTACCTGGAACTGAAGATTAGAAATATACTTTCAGAAATTTCACCTTTCTGGGATAAAGCTAGCTGTGACAGAGATATATATTACTACCTCTACATAGAGATGCAAACTAGAAGGCAGTGAGGATAATATAGTGCAGCTTGAGATGGGAATAATACATTGTGTGAAATTTGCTACATAGGATTACTTGGCTTCAGTGAATCTGTGTGGAATTTTGGCTGCACTGTGTTTGAAAACTGTGTTTGCATTTAGCCATAGTGTATCTATATGATAAGGAAATTACATTTATTATAATTAATGGTTTAGCACAAGTTCCACATCAGTATTGAAATACAAAAGTTCATAAATTCTCTTCTTACTTCAAGACAAAGTTATTTTAAAAGAACCTTATCTGAAGTGCAGGAAATTTACAGGAAAATTTTACTTTTAAAACACCTTAATAAAAAAAAAACCTACTTGTTACATTTCTGCTAGAGAGATCTACTACAGAAGTACATCTGATACCAAATACTTCTCCACATATGATTTGTCAAAAATGTTTTTGCACACACTCTTTGAAAAACAGGAAACATTTGGGCAGCTAAAATGGATTTGGTATGGCTCCAAAGGTGCTTCAGTGCACATTAGTTTCAAAATTGAACAATTATTGTGTAGCAGTAAAAATGCCATTTTGATCTGAGGGGAAGAAACAGAGCACGATCAGTGACTAAAGTTTCTTTGCTAGTAGAAAATGCAGATTTAGTGTAACAGAAATAATATTCCTAAAATGAGCTTTTCTTCAGTAAAGGGCATCACCAAAATGCTTAATTTGACAGACAAAGGAGTAATTGAGGACACTGTTACTTCACTGTTCAGAGGAACCTCTCTAATTTAATGATTTAAGCATAATCTGACTACTTAAACAGTAACACACAGATACCAGTATTTCCATAAACCCTGGTCCAGGAAGCACCATAAACAACTTGCTGCAACCACTTGCAGTACTGCTGGCAGTGAGGCACCCCAACTCAGGCTGCTGCTGCTCTACTAAAACCCATAACCCCAGGCCAGGAGGGATAACCAGCCATGGCTGAATCCCAAGCTGCCAGTTTTGTGTTAGAAGTATTAAAGTAACTTAGACCATGGTTTCTTTTGCTGCAATAATGCCCCTCACTTGAAGCTAAACAGCCTTCAAAAATATGCCTTTGCTTTGCACATGGAAACAAAGAGCTCTCTTCTGGCTTTATCAGTTGGTCTAAATATTTGGGATTTCAACAGTATGGGGAGTGGGAAAATGATATTTACACTACCCACCTTTAAGCACTTAACGTACTTCCTTCCCCCTCGTCTCCAGTGTCTGCCAGGTTTACATTTGCCGCAGCTATAGCACTTCTGTCTCCTCTGGGAACAGAACACCAGAAACGGCGTATCGCCTCTAGCTTTGTGATAAGTGGCAAGGAAACAGGATGTAAATTCACATGACAAGTACTCACTTAATAATTTTTCATAAATGATAGTCCTATTATATTTGATACTAAACAGGGAAAATATGTGTACAAACAGAGCCATTAATCTACTTCAAGTAATCTGTAGAGAAATACTGTAAGGATCAGGTTCTCATTTACTTAATTGATTTTTATTGTCCACATGCTTCTGCAAGATTATGGTGTAAGATGACAACATCAACAGTTCTGGTGAAACAACTGAAGAGGGATATCAGAGAACACCACTATGCAAGGAATTTATCTACAGAAAGCTATCAGTGCCACCAAAACTATCACTGAGATAAGGAATGTTAATATCAAACCTGGAGGCTACCTTTGGAATGGACAGTGTTTGATCAGTAACTATAAAGACACCTGAGTTTACAAATACATTTCTTTCCCTAAATTCTACACACTTATAACTCCAGTTCTCATAGACCACACATAGCTGAGGCTTCCTCATTTTGTCCTAGGAACTGTAGGGGTACATGAGATTTGGTCCATAGAACAACCTGGGCAGACAGATTATTTAAACTGAACTGGAATCTGCCTGGTATTTTGCAAACAGAGAAGATTTAATAGTACATACCAGGGAAATGCAAATGTTTTGCTTCTCTGTGGGCAATTTAGAATGGATTATGATGATTCTAAAGTTTTATTCTATATTGTATCATACTTTCATATATGCAACAATTAACTCTTACTACTTGGATATAAGAAGAGGTGGAAATATGAACAATGACAAAAATGAGTCTTTAATTCTTGGCGAAAACGTGCCATAAATTTCACACAGCCCCGTACTGTGTTCCATCAGCACAATTCTCACCATGGCCTCACAATTTATCCTTTTCTTATACATCTAGTAAGTTTAATAGTCTGACCTTATGACATGTCACTAAAGCCAATTCTCTCCAGTGAAAATAATAAATTCTCTAGTCATAGAAGAGAGAAACTGCAGAACAGTTAAAACTACCACTTATCTGGTGTGCTTTAAAGTTACTGTTACACTGCCTGTTTTCATTTTCAGATTATGTTTCAGTGTATCTGTCCAGAATTTTAATATTGTCAATTGACAATTTTAATATTGTCATTCTAGAGAGTTAAAGAAGTATTGCCTGAAATTCCTTATCTCACTTGGACAATTAACTGTTCCTATTACACTCATTTACTTGTTTATATACTCTTTATTTTTCATTGTGACAATTTCCACTGTGTATGGTAGTACACAGCCTTAATTTGTGTCATTGTGCTCAGCCAGGCCTAAAGCACAGCTAAAATTCAAAACATGAGCATAGTCGCAGTATGAAATTAGAAGAACAAACACTAATGAAGAGTTGGTTTAGGCTTTGTGAAATAACTATATTCATTTAATTCCAGGAATTTATTACCTTTTCTCTAATGCAGTTGTGCCAGGTTTATTAAAAAAAAAAATAAAGACAGAGACTTATAAAGCATCCTTTTAACTGGACACAAATCTCATGCTATGGTTGTTGCTCAGATGGTAAGGACATGGTTTAGTGATGGACTTGGCAGTGCTGGGTTAATGATTCTATGATCTATGATTCTCTTCCTAACATTTGGATAACTCAGATGCCATGTGGAACATGCTGTGTGTGTTCTGTATAGTCCCCTAGAAATTATGAGTTTTTAGATATGTTTCTCTAATGTTTAGTACCCACGACAGGTTACAGAAAGTAGAATTTACCCAGATATCCTGCCCTCAAATAACTTGGAGGAAATATATTGTTCCCAGTTTGTTTCCCTTCTTCACCACTGACATACTTTGTGTCTAAATTACTGCATTAGTATACTGCAGAATCAAAGGTTCTGCATTTATATAAAACACATATTAGAACATAAATATTTGTTCATGCTTGGTGATCCCTCTTTTCTGGAGACAAATTAACATAATCCTTTGTACACCAATGCCATGTTCCTATGGTAATACAGTAAAATATACTAGAATTTCACCATTAATAAATTTTATGATTAATAAATTGCATCAGGTGAAGCAAGAAGCACTTGATTGTTGAACCTTTTATCAATTTGGTTTCCTTCAACAGAAACTTTTCTTGAAATTTACCAGTTTCATTAAGCTTGTGCTACAGAAAACATGCTTAACAGATGAAGGGTCAGTACTTGAATGAGAATTTACCAATAAAATAAAATATAAACTTTAAATATTATAATATAGATCCATGATAGAAACAAAGTAAAGGGTAGATTTTTTCTTTTCTCCCCTTTGGTGCTAGTTGCATGTTAGTGATCATTTGTAAAGTAATCACATAAAAATGCACACCTCTCCCTTTAGAAGTTCAGATCCTTTATGAAGGCAGGAAAGTCAAAGCTCTGTCTGATCCTCTTCTCTGCATGCCTCCTAGTTTTGCCAAGGAAACAGTACAGAATAACTGTTGACTCCAAATCGGCAAGAGTAGGAAGTCTAATTAGTCTGCAAAGGGATGGATATGCCTTTGTAGTTTGACAGTGGATACACTTCAACACAGTTGTACACTCAACATTTTTTTACAAGGGAGCTTTGTAAAACTCTGGCATGCTTACATCCTGTTTCTTTTGCAATGCATCATACTGTGGCCAGAAGCACTGCTATTGTATATCCATCAGAGCAACTTCCAAGATTAAATTAATACATACTGAAATCTTACTTTGTTTTCAAAATAGCAATTCAGTGTGAAAGAAATTAGTCCAAACTTAAGATTAAAAAAAAAAAAAAAACCACCAAAAATCCCAAAACATAAAAGCAGCACACCTGTTTAATAGATAAATCCTCTAGAAAGCAGGCTGCAGTTATGTAGAGTTATAACAACCAGAGCTATGCAAAGCTCAGGGATGCTGCTTGACACAAGGCCTGCTTTCAACTCCCTCCTTGGTTAATGGGGTTTGTAACCTCAGATTTTGCTACCCAAGAATCTTCTAAAAGAAAGCAAAACCCAATCAAAATGGAATCTGCACTGCAAAATACCAGTTCTTGCCCTTTCCCCCTAAACTAGTCATGGTTCACTGGAGTGTCATTTTGGCAAATTTAGTCAAGTTTCTCTGTAATTAGAGAAAATAAACAATGACATGTCCTCTTAAGAAGTAATATTCTCAAAATTATAGTGGAAGGAACAACTGAAAAAATAATATTGGCCAATGTGGAATAAAGCTATATTAAAAAAAAAAATCATAAGCAGTGATACAATTTTCTCCTTGCAGTTTACCAATTGCCTGTTTTGTATAAGATGCTCAAGAAAAATACAGTAAAAAGAAAAAAAAAATCATCTTTGGTTAGTTTGCTGACTTTTAATCACTCCAGCAAGAGCTAGGCCGTTTTGAGTAAGAATGCCAACCTGCAACAAAAAGTGAGTAGTGGAATCTTGTATCCGATGAAAATAAAACCAGGAAATTCCAGAGCATGCCAATGTCATGGCACAAGTAGAACACTGCACTCTCCACAAGTGTCCAAATAGGGTTATGTCAGCCCCTATCAATTACAACTTCCATTCCCAAGCAAATCTCAGAAATGGCAAATACAGGTATAGGTACAAATGTGACGGAGAAAAACCTTTTTAATATTTACATAGTTCTTTTTATACCTTGTGGTTCACAGATACCAGACCCTGGTATTGTAAAGCAAATGGTCAAAATCATGACAATCATTTATGATATTTGGTCTTTCTAGACTTTGCACCTGTTATAAAAGATTTGGAAGCACAGTTTTATAGCTAAAGTCTTCACAACAAATTAAGTCTTGAAACTCTGAACTGATATTTAAGAGTATGTTTTTGTTTTAATCATCTTTGCTTCCACTTAAGACAATCTGGATACAAGTTCCCCAGCATCCTCAAATTATACCCCCCATCCTTTCCCTCTCTTCTCTTTTACATGCTCTGCAATCACGTATCACCAAAGAATATCTGTCCCTTCTCCATGAACCCACCATTCCTGTAGCAGTTACAGGGGTTCAAAGAAATCATTATTGCAGCAACTCATAAACCAACACAAATTTGTATGAGTGTGCTCCACCTCAAGAGAATACACCAAGCTATTCACCAACCAACTCACAACAGCCAACTCACACAATTGTTAAAACACAATGTTAGTTAAAAAACCCCTCCCGACAAGTGTGAAGTACCTGCCATTCCTGTTGCCACACTGTAGGGGTGGGATTTGGTTGCTTTCAAATTGTTTGTGACTTGTTCATGATATATGGCAACAAACACACTGGCTACATGCATGGAACAGTAATTGAAAGCAGTCAGACAGTGGTAAACAGAATAGGAAGAATAATTTTTATTCCACATAAATGCTCATATTGCATAATCTTCTCCACAGAGAAGTCCACATACTTACTGAAAGTCCTGATTTTGTCCCCATGGAAGTGCTAATTTCATCATTTAAGTCAAAGATCCCTATGGCTCTAGATTTCTCCTCCCATATGCAGAAAATTTGACACCTAGACACTAAATTAGATATGATAGAATCAGACATTACTCAGACAGAGACCAATGTTCATACATTGAACTTTATTAGTTTTCTTTTCATTTAGAATTGGACCAAGTAATTTTCTTCTCTCCCTGCCTATTTTGATGACACTAATCAAAATCTGTGGTGCAGGGGAAGGGAATCACTGAAGAAATGCTTATCTGCATTTAACAGCTGAATGCTTGCAACAAATTCCAGTGTGATCATAGGCTTGTTTGTGAATGCCATAACACAGGTTATGAACCTGCATTTGGTGGCAAGTGTAGCATTTAAAAAAAAGCCAGATAGAAATGGATATACTATGTTGGAATGTTTATGAAGCAAATAACCAATTTGCATCAATATTTCCTAAATTTTTTACTTTGCCTCTATCTTAAAATACAATTTTAAGTACAACAGTAATTAGTTGAGTACATTAACTTAGTAATGAATAAAAAAGTTATGTGCAAATCTCTCATTCTGGACAATCAAATGAATCAACGGTGTAATCCATTATGAAAATTATTTGAAGAATAAGTGAATTGTGTTGGTACAGTTTCCTCTCCCACTTCCAGCCCCTCTTATATTCGACTACTGTGAGACTTCAAATACATAAAACTTAGGTTTCAGCTAGACCTTGCCAGAGAGAAATATTAATTACATAAAAAACTCTAAAATGAAGCACATATTCCCATACAGAATAAAACCAGAATCTCAAAGTATTGAAATAAGCATACGTCTCCCTAAACACTTACAGCAAAAAAAGATGTAAGCAGTTACATTTTTGACATTTGTTTTATTTTAGAATGTGGGCTTATTTTTCCTTTCTTCCATCCACTTCTGTGTGGAAATTCTTGTGTGAGATGTGCTTTCCATATAAAGTCCTTTTACTGGGCACTACCAGAGCATAGCTGGAAAAAAGGATGACTATGAGTAGTTCCCTTAAATTTTCTATCATTTTTTATTTTGCATGTACATTAAGTTTGTAACTTACATTGCATCTTCATGAACAATATCTGCTGTGGTCGTTTTAGTAATGACATATGACGAGCCTCTGATTCTATTAGCATGTCTAACAAGGGAATGAGAGTCTCGTGGGAGGAGTTCTAGCAGACAAAGAAAAAACTGTTTCATATTTTTAAACATATCTGAGGTTACCAGGTGTCAAACACTGGAGATAAATGGCACACCAAATGACATTAGATCAAAGTCACAACACACAGAAAATAAACAATTTGAATTGCACTCAACAAAAAGATCAGATTTAGTATTATTTAGAGTGCAGGGAAGTCCCCTAGTGACAAAAAGTGTCAAGCAGCTATCCTTATCAAAATGACCACTTCATTATACAGATGCTCAAGATTCCTCACTGCATGATAAATTTTCTTCAGGAATCAGGATGCACATAGAGTAGACATTAATGCATATGCTCTGGTAATCTCCTGGGAAGCCCAAGGAATTGCATGACAATTGCTTTGTGCCAAATCCCAGAAGAAATTATTTAGCGAGTCTTCAAATGTCACGAAGTAGTTGACAGGTCCTACTATAAACAAAGCCACTCAGTTCAACAGTAGACATGGTGGCTACTGTGTTTGGTCAGATGAACAAAACAAGCCTCTTCTGCACTCTTTTGTACTTTTTGTTTAAATTTTTGGTTTTCTGAGTATTTTGAACCTAGCCACCCAGTGAGACCCAGTGAGCAGGACCTTTGCTTTGGAGTGATGATGAAGGAACCTACCAAGATACAGACTGATAAAACACACTATCCTTGCCAAGTGCTTCTGCCACTTGATGCCAAAATTTCGAGAAACTACTTTAAATCTAAGTCTTAATAGAGAATTTCAGGAAAATGGCTGAAAAAAAAGTCAGTATAAAGATTATGAGATTAGAACCTCCACTCTGGAGAGCTATCAGCATACCACACCTGGATCCAGTAATGCCATTGCTATTCTCATATTTTACTCAACAGCAAGCAAAGCTTTCTGAACACAGCAAACACTTATGTACATGAGCACTCTTACTGCCTTACTAAGACCATTCCAATGGATAGAGTTACCCAGGCAAGTAAGTGTAGGATGAAGGCCAGATGTGTGTGGTTTCTGTTACCAAAAGCTGTTGAGCTGAAGTGCAGCAGTTATGAGTACCTGCATGCCTGTTTTACAAACACAGATTTAGTATTGACACTGAATGAAGTATTTTTTCCCAAGACTGTGCAGATACACTTGATAAACTTCAGCACAAAAGAAATATTGCTGTTTTTTACATCAGCTTTCAGAGACTTCACTATGGGCTCCTTCCTACAAAGCTGAATTGACACCAGGAGTTATGGCCTCTATCTTGAGCAGTGCCGTTTCTTAACAATATGCTATACATTACAATCTTTGAAAAGCTTTTCATACTGCAAATTGGAAAAGTGCTTGCATTGAGAAATATGCCAACTGTGGGTATTCTTTCACAGTCAAAAGCAAACACACATTAGATATTGAATTAATACAGTCTATAAATATCTCTTCATTCTACCCCACACTCACTGTTATTCACAAAAATGCATACAATCCATTGTAGCAAACATTAGGCCTAATTCAGATAAAATTATGTGGAAAATATTTTCCCACTGCAAAACACTGGGAGAAATCAGGTCATCACGATGTCTCAAGTTCTGCAATACCTTTTTCAAAAGTAACATCTCCAGGTATTTTGGAAGACAGACCATTACTCAGGGTCTAGCAAAAGCCAGAAAAAGCTTCCCAAAAGCCTTGACAAATCAAAATTTTAACTCTAGAATAATTTCAGTCTTGCAATCCAATCCACAAATTTATCAAGATGTCTTAAAATAAATGCTTTATCATTAACACCGTAAGAAAGCCATTCTGTACCCATGGTTAATCTTTTTTCAATTAACAAGATTTGCATCATCTCAGTAGCCCCACTTTGCATCTCATACTGGTAAATAACTTTCATCAACAATTATCAGAATCAAACCCACTAAGTGACAATGCACTTTTTGTACTTACACTATCTCATCAAATGCATACTAAATTCACATTATGAACAACATTGTTTCTGTTTCCAGTATCCTAATTTTCATTTAAAAAAACACTGTCTTGTTAGAACTCAAGTGAATTACACTGTTTTATGTTTTCAGTTTCACTCCATTCTAATCCTTTAGTTAAAATCACAGAATTCTCCCCAGTTCTCTGCAGGTCTTGCAATACTTCCCCAACTTCATCTCATTCACAAATTATGTCTGACTTAGATGGTGACCTCAACCTAAGTCACTGGTATGTGAAACAGGATGTGCCCCCAGGCTGATCTCTCTCCATTTCGATTCTGAAAATAATTTAGAATTTACTGCAGTCTCTTTTCCCACCAGCTTTAATCTGTTTTTCAATTCTCATGTTAATCTATTTCCATTCAAGTATTTTTAGAGCCTTATGTCAAGCATTACTTAATTTTAAGTAAATTAAATTAATTGTGTTCATTTTCTAAAAACTCAGTGTCCCAAACCACTCAGGATGAGGGGAAGAATGAAAGGGCAAGAAGGAAATATACTATATGCTATCATACACATATTTGAACTTCCAAGGCTTTTGTTCACCATCTAAAGTAATATCTTGTTTAGTCTTGTGGTTAAAATAGCAGGTCTAAAGTTGATCACAGCTTTTTTTTTTTTTTTTTTTAATGCAATTGTTTAATTCCATTAGAGGTTCTTATTACTGCATTTATACTTATTTCAGTATTGTAGAACAGAGGTTATTTTGGACCTCTGATAAGGTCAACATTTTAATATTTGCATTAGATGCTAGTATATATATATTCCTTTCTGTCATTTACAACTACAATGTTTCCATATCTCAAATCTTCTAACTTCTGCCCATTGTTTCCTAAATTATCCTATCAAGTTTTTTTTCCATTTCTTCTTCTAGTGGGTTGACCTTGGCAGGACATCAGCCACCAAGCCACTCTATCACTCTCCTTCCCAGCAGGACAGGGGAGAGAAAACAAGACAGAAAACAACTAGTGGGTTGAGATAAGGCAAAAAAACCCCAAAAACCCAACAAAACAAAACCAAACCAAAACAAACAAACAAACCACCTTCTCTGCCTCGCCTAGAAATTCAATTTATTTGGGGAACTTATTATAATGATCAGCCCTTCTCCTCTTGTTACTTGTCAGAATTACAAAAATCCTGACTATATTAATAAGTATTAAATCTAAATAATCTCATTTTGCAGGTGGGCTATTTGAGGCAAAGGAAAGTTTACAATTGCATCAACTACTTAGATTAGTTTGTTGGGCTCTGACTTGTGAAATAGCTCTGAGTAGAATTAATTTCCATATATCCTTCTTTAGATGTTGTAGTCATACTGTTGCCAAAGAGACTCTGAAGCTCTTCAAAGAAGGGAAGTACAATGACTACCTCTTTCTTTACAGCACATACCAGCTAAAACCCAGACCAGATAATCTTCGCAAGTTATCCAAGAATGCCTAAACATGCGGGCTATCACTCAGACTTAGCATTGTATTGAACTACAGCAATCAGACTCAGCATTGTATTAAATGACAGCAACCTCCTCCCAGCTATGGGAACACCACAGATTAAACACAGACACTGAAAATGGGGAAGCAAATCAAAACAGGAAGGAAAGCACAAAATCAGCAGATAGCATTTTAAGGCAAACAGACCTCTGTAGTTCTCTGCAGATACTAGGCGGTAACTTATGCAATCTCCCAAGTTCTCCAAAAGGGTACATCAAGTCAATTTCAATTACTTAATAAATATTACATATTTAATAAGCATAAATTCTTAGGATGAGAGGATCTACTCTCCATTTTCAGAATGTTGTCAACTTGTATTTTTTTTTTGCTTCCCTTTTATAGCTAAACTTAAGATTCTGCTATCATTTTGTCAATTAGGCTAACTTTCTCCTGTGCTGTAACTCACATTTGTTCCAGTCTGCATTTAAAAAAAGTTGGTTTTTTTCCCTGTCATTCTAGTGCTCCTTTCCACCTCTCTTATCCCCCTGTAATCTTCTACCTTAAGATCCAGCACTTTTTCTCTTCACTTTCAAGGTTCTAAAGAGATCAGATAACCTCATTACAGTCACTGTCCTGTTCTCATTCCATGTGGGATTTTAAGTATTTCTTGTTTTCTTCTGCAATCACTTCAGTGCCCCCTCTCATTCTGTGAAGAATGCAATTTCTTTTTCTCCCCTGGCATATGTCTTCCCTCTTTCAAGTTTGTTTTCAATGCTCTTTTAAATAAGTTTCCTATTCTGAGATCATTTAGGGCATCACAACAGAGTCTATAATCAGACTGTTCCAATACTCTTGTAAGCCAAGGAGAGCTCTGCTGGCAGCATTAATACTCTTTTCTTGATTGATAGTGAAATATCTAATGGAAATTCACATTTTGTCCAGTTCTCTTGTTACTACAGCCGTGCACTGAAAAGTGATGATGCAGTAAAAAAAAAAGTATTGCTCCTTTTCCCAACAAACTTGGTTAAAATTCCAACATTTAAAAATAGATACTGAGGTGATTGTGAAAAACGGTTGCTGTCAGTACCAGGATGCTTTGGTGGTTTAGAAACTTGGCATAAAAGTCTAGGTTTTCCTATCCCAGATATCCTGGCTCAGGCTCTAATTCCATAAACTACACGACAAAGGATATTGTAAAAGTACGCAAGAATTACACCTTATATAAGCATGGGCACTTTACAATCTCAATCAAAACATTAGCACAAAGACTTTAAAATAACAGAAACTACATTTGAGCTTTTGTAAATTTAACTTCTTCTGAATTTGTGTTCTCATTCTTTTTGTACTGGGCTCCTATTTTAACCCATGAAAAAGAAGAAACTGACATGAAAAGAAGAAGTTGACATGAAAAAGAAGAAAAACAAAGATCATTCATTTGGAATACCACACAATTAAATGCTAACTTTTGGCCCTATGCTAGTACATTTAAAACCTCACATTAAGAATATTTGTCAGCAGTATCTATATATTTGTATCTCACATTTTCCTAATACTTGTAAACAAGGTAATAATCGTTTTTAGAAAGGCATTCCTATAGCTCACCATTGAATTTACATGCATTATATTATACATGCACTGATACGTCTGAACACAAACCACCTCTACCCCCAGTTCTGCTTCAGGCAGGAAGTTTCTCTGGTGTTAGTTTCTCATAGGTCAGTATTATACAGTCTCAAATATTACTGTTACAATCACATTCTGGAATGTGATCATACTTAAGTCTCTGCTTCTGAAACTTTACATACAAAGGACACTATTAAATATTCCGCCTGAAATTGCTTCAAAAATTTGAGAACACTGCTTCCAGTATTAGTAAATCCAATTCATTTGAAGAAACCTTCACCGTTTCATAAAGGATGACCTCCTCTGCAATGCACTTTTTAAAGACTTCTGTAGGAATCCTGAAGTATAATATGGAACTTTCCCTGGCGAGAAATGAAAATACAAAGAACTGCAAAAACATAAAGCCTTTTAAGTAACAGATACTGAAGAGACTGACTAAAATTCTAGCTTACATAAAGCAGCAAAACTGAACATGGAATACCTGATAAAAATCTGACAGATGCCTCTTTCTCCTTTCTTAAGCAAGACTTAGGAGACTGAGAATTCACAATCCAAAGGACAATGGCCAACAAGTATGTAAGTGGCAGTCAGACTGAAAAGGAGAGTTGTTAACTGCAGCATGGAATAAAATCAGCACTCTGTTTAATGCTGTACTTGTTTGTGTAGGGAAGCAGCTGAGAGAAGCTATGTGTTTTTACTTTATCACTCAGAATGCCTGTAAAATGAACCAGTCAACACTTTAAAACTCACGTAACATTTAACAATGGGCTCATAAATTTCAGTGCCTTTCACAAATTCCAATTTGGAATAGTTATAGCCTATGTACCTACATTCTGACATTTTCAAATACGTACACTGTTTGAACTGTTCTGCAACACTGGTTTGTACTTTTGGGCTATCTGCTGTATTTAAAGCTGTCCCAGAGGCTATACTTAATGGAATGGAAATGCTTTGCTATAATTTACTTTAGGCATTAGTTTAGATGATAAATATTCAGTCTGTTACATCAAAAATCAGCAGCTTAAAGATGGGGTTTAAAACATGAGCTGTTACAAAACTTCTCAATTAAGAAGTAAATGATTACAGCAAAATAATTATGGAAAATAAATTCAGTAGGTTATGTCAGGTAACACAACCTATTAAATTTATTTTCCATAAAATGACGGAAAATAAATTCAATAGGTTATGTGGTCTGAAGGTTGGTATTAGGATATGTTCCATTTTACATGAAATTTTATATAGCAAATCTTCTAACACTAATTTATTTTCAGAAAGAATGTTTTGCTAAGAAATTTCTCTCTAAGAATTTCTTAAAATTTTGTGTTACCATTTTCATCTCCATTCCCCTCAGAAACACTTACTTGAATTTCGTTCTAGGCAGGAGAAAGATAGCAGATGGGCAAATGATCAAACAAATTGCTTATGGATTTTGCATTGCTTATCGCTTTTTTACTGCTGATTCCCTGAGGAATACTGATGATTTCCTAGAGGAACCAATAGGTACAATATAATCATGGCCAACAGAAAATATTTTATATACTTTAAGAAATACTTAAATTTTCATTTTCAAGTGTAGTTACGTATCCCATTTCAGATTATTCAATTACAAAAAACCCCAACAACTTTAATTCAAAAGCCTCAAATCAATACAACATTACATCATAGCTTACTTCTTTTTGCATGTAATACAAAAGCCCCAAATTTCTTTTTATTATTTTATAAATAGAAATAGGAAAACTGAATGTCTTCCTACAATTTCTGGGGACTGAAGCTGGTTTTAAAAATAGTAGTATGATACTGAAATGAAAGAAACTTCTGACTATTTTATAGCAATGCTATAAAATATATAGCATATAAAATATATAGTATTATAATATATAGGATATAAAATATATATACTTTATAGCAATGCTACAGTGTAATCCAACAACTATATATGCAGAAGACTTCGCAGTAATTGATACTGAAGTGAGAGATCTATCTTGCATGAAACACTGTACAAAATACAGACTTAATGCTCAGGTCTGTACAGCATTACTGTCAAAAAACTTTCAGATGGTTTTATTCTAAATTTCCCCAAGCGATTAAAATCTAACCCAAGTCACTGTCCAGATAAGCATGCTATACCATATCAGAAAGCAACACAAAAAATACCACATTTTATCTATTAAGTCTCAGTCAACTAAAGTGCTTAAGTGTATGTTTTTAAGTTTCATATTACCCATGTGAAATCTGCTGTGAAAGACACTACACGCGTTAAGGGATACAACCAGCTAAACTTTAATGCATGCTTATGTTTCATTTTCTTTTCCTCATCTTTTTGCTTTGAATATAAGACTTGTTTTAGTCACTCCAAAGCAGTGCAGCTATAAACAACATGGATTTGATCCAGCAGCTTGGAAAGACAGAGAGATCAGATAAAATGCCATTAAAATTATTATATATATCTGACATGCTTTATGGTGTACTCAATTATTATGTCACGTATGCTAAAAGACTGCGTATTCTTTCTTTTAAACAGCATGGGGGGATTTTCAACAATGAAGAGCTCTATAATTGCAGTGGTAGACCTCATGAAGACTCAAAATTCAGTTTCCAAGATATTTTAATTAAATCTCAAGTCCAAAAAGTCTTCACAACAAAGCCGACAGGAAAAATATTAGTTGGAAATACAAAGCTCTATGATACTAATACCAGAGACAAACCTATAGTGTTTTAGTGGCTGAAGAACAAGCATTTTTCCAGCCTCTTAAAAAGATGCAACAGTTTTGTTCTTTTAGTAAGTCTTCCTGAAAATTCAAATTATTTAGAATCTCTGCCTCCAGTTTTGGGATCATTGTTGATAAATATTAGTATTTTCTCTTAATTAACCATACAGATACATAAAATTTTAAGTGTTCAGAAGGAGCAAGAACCAATAATCAAGAATACATGTAGTAGTCCATACACCTGTGGGGGATTAAATTGGAACACCATCAAAATTATTCCCTCTGAAGTATCAGATATGTTTTTTCCAGCATGCTTTCCAATGAAATACAAATGTCCTCAAGACTCCCTCAACTTAGACTTATGTTTCAGATAATACAAATACTGAAATAATTTATGTATAGAAAAGTCCTTCCCAGTGTGGACCTGTCAACCTTCTCACATTCAGCCTCTAATTTCAGGAGGAAAGCACTCATCTTAGTTACCATTTTAAAGCTATTATACCTATTAAATAATTGTTTGCAATAATAAACCAGGAGTAAGAATTTTAACAGAACATCCTAATTCTCAAGTTTTTTACAGTGAGCATTTTCCAATTCTGATAATCCAAATATTGCAAAATTAATTCTAACTCTTGAGTGGTCCTCACAGTACTTTCTTCAATAGTTTGCATACATCAAGCCACTGCATTCATGTTTCAAGCTCCACTGTCTGTAAAATGAAAACAGAGATTTCTACTGTACCATTAATTGCTAATCTGACACTGAAACAGTGGTTTCATAGTCATGAGTGATGGGATTGAGAATTTCTGTGTAAGTCCACTTCCCTAACAGGTACAGTAATAAACTGTTAGTTCTTTAGGCGAAAGACATGAGTCTGTTGGATTAAAGCTTCATTCTCTGCCTGTAATGAGTAACTTGAGGGCCTTCTGTAGATTTTGCACAGCAGTGCTCACATCTTCATACTGCAACGCACTGCCAGCATATTTGCAATACTTTTGAGCTCTGGCAAAGTCCTCTGGAGTCAAGCGGACTTCTCCTGTAAAAACATAAGTATTACAAAGTTACTACAAAGGAGATCTGACTTAAGCTCCCTTTCTTATGATTTTTATGTTTTACTGATGTTTGTGGTAATATTATGAAAACCAGGCTAATATTTGTTGTAACATTATAAAGACCAAGCTACAGTATTTCTTCTGTTCTGTTCTCTTTTCTTTCCATTCATATAAAACTTAACTTCTTTGCTATTGAAAAATGTGAGGACCTTTCTAAACACTGGTATTTGCATGACCCAGTGCCTTTCAAAAGTAAACAAATACCTTTGAGAAAGATTTGCTCTTCATCTAAGACAGTAAGGGAGAGCTTTTATATGACATTAAGTTAGTTGTAATCATGTTACAACCTGCAAGAAACAAGGACAGTGCTTTTTGTGTTTACAGCATAATTACTCTGCTTTCTTCAGAAATAATACATAGTTAGAAACTGTTCCTTCTCAAGTGGAATAACTTTTCAGAATATGGAAGCATTTCTCACTGGCATGTTTTGACACATTTTATGTTTCTGCTTTTCCAAATAATTTTTGTTTCCAATTTTATGTAAGATGACTGAAAACAAGATTGAGGTCATGAAATGTGCCCATTTTTGTAACATTGGAGAACACTAGCAAAAAATATTCCCGTAATATAGTATAAATCAAATATTACTTATTAATCAGAGTATTTTCTTCATGTAAATTAAAACTTTAGGAATTAGCACTCAAACACATGCATTAAGTCTTGGAGAAGACATAGTAGGGACTTAAGCCCTAACTGACAGAAGATTTTATATGTGAATAGTGTCACTGATGTGGGTGTAAAATAAAGCAGAGCTGTGGTACTGTACCTCCTTCCACCCACAAATTCACTGGGAGTTTTAAGGCTAATCCCATGCCACTCCAATAATGGACAAATTTATATATATCCAAATACAGAAAAATTATAAAATCTTTACTCAGGTTCTCTCAAAACAACCTGTAAATGATAGATTTTTATGGGCACAGATAAATGATTATATAAAACACTGAAGATTATGTATATATTTAATAACTTCCCACACAGTATGGTATAAGCACCGAATAGATTTCACAGATTAAGAGAAAATGTGCTTTTAAATGCACCATACATTTTACATAAAATTTAGTTAAAGATTTAGCTCTCTAAGTACATTTTACTCTTAAGCAACTACATGAACATACTTAAAGTAATTTTTTATGGCGCAATTTCGATTAGCTGGATCCTTTCTTTCAAAATAGAACTGTTAGCAATACTGTGAGAATGTTTACTAAAGAATCTCTATTCTTATAAAAAAATGTCTATTATATTTGCTTTTCCTTCCCCCAGTCTTACTATTTAAGAACAGCTTTTGAACAAATAAAAAAGAAAGCCTGGGAATATTAAAAAATTAGACTGGTCTGCTGGTTTTCAAAACAACCCTACCCAAATAAAATCATAAAGGTAAGTACTCTGAAGATTAATTTCATCATTTTTTAAAATATACTCTAGAACTCCAATTTCAATAAATAAATATAACCATTAAGGGACATAAAAACTTGGTGGGCTCATTATGATTGCAATGTATATTAGTTTCATGCTTAGTAAGTAAAGCCACATTAAATCCCTTAAAATACATACACATGTGAGTAAATACACACGAGGGAGTGCACAAACACAGACACACACCTTGGGTATTTTGTACCTCAGGAAAGTCACAGACTAAAAGCAGCTGGGGTCAATCTACAACCACATTACTGAACATCTTTAAGAAATTAAAAAGACCAAGTTTCCCTCAAAGTAGCTTTATGCTATGATGCCAAAAGAAACTACAAAATCATTCTTTAAAAACTGGTCAAGGCATTAGTCCAGTATTCAAATAATTTATTGGAAGCAAGCCTAAATTCACCCGTCTAATCTTATTTTTACAGTATGAGCTCTATTAACATTTTGCTGGCATAAAGCCTTATTTATTATGAAATCTACCTCAGATGCTATTATGACATAACGTGAGGGGAAAAAAATTATTAGTTTTAGATTTATAAACCAAAGTTTATACAGTAAGAGGGTTGATCTTTTGATGTGCTCAGTAGCCTGAGCTCCTACTGAAGTCAACACCTCACAATGGAAAATCAAAATAGAAACAAACCAGCTCTGTGTTCTGAAGTTTTACAAATAATGTAAAACTTAACTGCAATGACTATACTTACATCAAAGGTATAACCACAAAAGTTAGTAGCCTACTTGAATTTACATATTCAAGGATAAAGCAGTTTTGGAGGAAATGCCCTGGGGGTCCTGGTGGATACTGATCTGCCCATGAGCCAATAATCTGCTCTTGTGGTGGAGAGTGACAATGGCATCCTGTCCTGCATTAGGAAGAGCACTGCCAGCAGGTGGATGGAAATGATCCTGCCCCTTTCAGCCACATCTTGAGTGCCGTGTCCAGTTCTGGGTTCCTCAGCACAAGAGAGACAGACTGACAACCTGGAGACAGTCCAGCAAAGGGCCACAAAGATGACCAAGGGCATGGAGCACAAGAAGCATCCAAGAAAGCTGGGACTGCTCAGCCAAGAGAAGAGAGAGCTCAGGGGGATCTTATATCAAATATATAAACTCCTGAAGGGAGGGTATTAAAAGGACATAGACAGGTTTTTTTTCAGTGATGCCCAGTGACAAGACCAGAGGCTGAAACACAGGAGGGTCCTGTCTGAACATCAGGAAACAGTTTTACGCTGAGGGTGACCAAGGTCTGGGACAGGTTGCCCAGAGAGGTTGTGATGTCTGTCCCTGGAGAGATTCAAAACCTATTTTTCGAACTAGCAGTTACATTTTTTCTCAAACTTCTTCAATGCAGGAAATTAAACCACAGGGAGAGTGCACAGTCAGGGGGAGACACAAAGGACATGGTCCTGTGTGACTGATTTTATGTGACCCTTCCTTGAGCAGAAGGGTTGGACCACCTCCTGAAGTCCTTTCCAACCTCAAGTATCCAGTGATTTTTGGCTTAAAAAAGCCCAACAACACTGAGATACAAAAGGTATACTGTATTTATTCTGAAACAAACCTGCTTCCTCTGGTAATCTGAAATTTTTAGGACTGTAGTTATATTACTGAAACATAACAGGAATATGGAATCTGTAACAACAAGCATGATTCTTTTAGTTTAAAAGAAACACAAAATGAAACTGATTTTACTAGAGCTGGTGAAATAATTTTGGGGAAAAAAATAGTTTTAGAATGAAAGTAATGTGCATTTCACATAAATATATATGTTTTTCCCTGGAATCCTTTTCTACCCTTCAGATGTTTTTCCTTTTTATAATGCCCAAATATAAAGCAGATGATTTAAGAACATTTCAGTCATACAAACTGGTGCATAAAAACAGTGATGGAAAAGGTAATAAATGGTTTTTGAAACAAGATAACTCTTTTTTCCCCATTAAATCACTTGAAATATTTGAAATATAAGTACGCAAGGATTTCTTTTTAAGATGATGAAAACACATTCAATGTCAAATTAATATTTCTACTTTGTGTGTAGAATATCAAACATTGTACATACAACTACAATGGACAAATGCCTTCTTTGTACTATGCCACCTGTGGAAGGGACCATATGGCAACATAAGAAGATCTTATAAAATCTGTGTAGCACAACTATGAATGCCTTTAGTGTTAGCAAAATGTAGGGGTAATAAATTTTTTAAGACAACTACATCAGAGAAGTGCACACACACATACATGAGGTTGCTGCATAATGCTACAGTCTGTTGTCAAACACATTAATTCATGCTTAAATGAAAAAGCTTTGACACTTTCACAAGTCAGTGTTAAACTCTGAAACCTCTTCCCCAAGGACAGGACAACTATTGAAAGATTTATGCTAACTAAAAATCAAAGAACACTATTCCTTTAACTTAATCTTCCTTTGATAAAATATTCTACTCCTCTCCATCAAAAATTTTTCTCCCATAACAGCATTAATCAGGCCTCTCCCATGTTAGGGGAAGCAAAGAAAATATATAATTTATCTTTAAAATACACATTTCATCTTACTACAAGAAAGAGTCTTGCAGGAATATGTGGAATATCCTGTTTGACTATGCCTATACTACCATATTCAACACTGCCAAGAAAGGTGTCTCAGCACTCAAACTTGACTGTCTGCAGTGTCAAACTGCTGGAACAGATTCCAGTATGTTTTGGCCCATGCAAACTAACACTTTCCCAAACAATTCCTGGGCATGACTTGTGGTCAGAGCAAGCTACAGACCATTCAATATAAGCAGTCTTAACAAGCTACCTTGTTTAGGTTTAGAAGTTTAATAATATGAATGTGAGAGGTTCTGTGCCAGCTGTTCTCTGTGCCAAATATTTCCAAGTATGTATAATTTGTTAGCATGGACACAGACATCGTGTCTAAATCCTGGAACAAATGTACCTTGCACTGTGCTAGCTCTGTGGATCTATTGGATGGAGGGAAACACTGATCCCTCCTTCCTGTGCAAAGGAAACCTCAGTTCCACAGGAATGGTACACACCTCAATACACAGCAAGGATCTAGCCCAGATATGTATATTGCAGCTCAGGAACAGGGAAGGGCTCATGGGTCACATAGTTTTGTACATCCATTAACAGACACAGGCATTTCTCCATCTGCTTATGGGATGGAGAACAAAGCCACTGTTGGCACAGAAAGGATTCCTCAGCAGCAGGAGAAGAATGCACAAGACAGTGACAGGCAAGGACAAACACTTTCCGTTGCTCTCAAGCTTCTTAACTCCACACATGGAAAGAAAACTGTCACTGTACCTCTGCTGACACATCCCCTGTGACCTGAGACTCCGGCATAACTGACAGTGTGTTTTCTAAGCTTTTAAACCAAGAACCTGTATGACCTTTATCATCTCTTTGCATGCACTTCTGCAGCACTCCCTCATAAGAATGTAACACTTTGAGCTGTTACAAGACCCAAACTTGTAGTAACACAACAGATGTGCAGAGGAAGAATGCAGGCATGCAAACACTCAGGTTAGATCAAGTTAAGAGATTTATCATGGTGCTTAGCAAGGGTCTTAATCTCTTAATTACACAATACTACTTATTAAGCATTCTCATAAACACACTTAATTCCTTCTTATTTATGTACTTATTAAACCAGGTTATCTCAGGTAGGTGGTAAAAGGGAGCAATGCACTCACATTATTCAGATATTGAATAATAGAATGTCTTAAACTTGATAAAATATGATGTTTTTGACAACCAGAAACAAACATTCAAACCAAGAAATGATGATGATTAAAATTTTCAGAGTAGTTATCAAAAAACCTGGTACAATGACTGTCTAGAACATCATGATAAGCTAGTGAAACATGAAACCTTTGCTTCCAAACACCACAAAATTTGCCTTCCAACTAGCAGTTACTATGGCAAGGCTTAAGTAAAGCTTTGAGCCATTTCAGTTGAGGAGCTACCAAAACCCCGACAGCAGTCCCCAAAACTCAATAACTATCACCAAGTTAGAATGTTACAGCTACAGCTACACGTCTGAGGTGTTGTTTACAATAAAATGAGTAACTGCCTCATGAGATATTAGTGCCAGCTCAGCTGGCCAGAGCATGGTGCTAATAATGCCAAGGTTGTGGGGTTGATCCCTGTATGGGCCATTCACTTCACAGTTGGACTCAATCCTTCTGGGTCCCTTCCAGCTCGACTATCCTGTGATTCTGTGATTACAATAATATGCCAGAAAAACTGTAGCACCTATAGTATCATTTGCTCTTCAGGAGAATACTAAAGGTTAATATGTCTCTATCAGTGGCAAATTTTTGCTATTTTTAAGACATCTTCTGTAAAAATGGCTTTCTAATATATTAGAATGGAAATACCCTTAAGCATTCTTTATGCCAGCAGATTAAAAACAAGTTAAACATTTAATTCCTCCTATAGCATTTGATTGAAGCAAAAATGCTTTTTCAGTAAAGGTATTTTAACGGAGACACAGTCTTCAACAACATAATAAAGTAACTAAGTATCTGTAAGTTATAAAACACAAGAACATACCTATCTAAACTTTGTAGTCGTAACAGGCAATGTTTGACCGTGGTTAGTACTAGAACTTAATATAGCAATTATGTATAATATTGTATACTAATATATACTATCAGCTTTCCCTGATGAAGATAAACTGTAGGGGAGAATATGAACAGACTCTGTACCAGGACTCCTAGACCTCCTCCTCATTCAACATCCATTTTACACTGCCAATAAAAATCTGATTATTACAAACAGATGTAATTTAAGGGTTTTTTTTACACTCTTTTCTCTTTTCCATGGACAGAAAAATTCTTAGAAAACAGTTAACTCTTTGTCCATATGGACATGAGTGTTCAAATGAAAATCTAGGATGATTCCAGCTTTATTGTCAGTTACTACTCTTCCACAGGCCATGGTTTCCCAAGGTTAGCCTTTATGTGTACATTTCAAAGCATGGAATATGTAAGCAGACATAAAATACATATGATATAGGTTATCAGTGATTTCAACATCAAAGGCAGATGACATCTTAGAAGATAAAAGCCTTGATTAAATGGTACATCAAAAAAACATCATTAGCAGTACCTTACACATTGATTGTTTCATTTAACACAGGTACTACTTCCAGTCAGGAAGCACACTATTATTCTGTACAAAAACATAACTTGAATGTTTTATGAATTATTTTATGAAATTAATAAGTAACTTACATGCTGAGCCTGTAGAATAAATTTTAAGTAAAGGGAATGTATATTAATTACAAAAAATACAATTTAGCAAGGCTATCAGGAATATAGGCATTGCAAAGTATATCAGAACCACACCTGAGAAGCAACAATATAAATAAAGCCTTATGCAATGCTAGCTCATTAGTTCAAAGTAGTCAGAGAGACAACACTATATTGTAACAGCTTTCAGAAACGACTAAAATCTTAGCAACACAATGCTTAGATGTTGACCATTCTTTTTAAAATTTTTGGATTGTGTTCAGATAATAGTGACAATATTTCTCAAACTTCTTCCTTCAGGGCAGGGGAGACACAGAGGACACAGTATGTCCATGTACAACAATACAAATGCCACAAGCTTACCTGCAGACTGAGCACTGTAAAGGGAAGGATCAACCAGAGGAATATTCTGAGGAGCAGGCTGAATGGTGTTACTTGTCACTCCTGCAAACCAATGCAAAAAAATGAACTTGGATTATTTTTATTTATTGACTTTAAAAGTAAGCAAAAAACCAGAACAGATTCACCTTCTGATTTTCAAATTAAGCAGCTGATAACATACTAATTCTGAAACTGTGTAACAAATCATTTAAATGCTTTCACTTCAAATATTAATGTTTTATAAAATAAAACAGAAGAATGTACAGACTATCATCCATTTTACCAGTACAGGATTTCACAGAAATTTAATTTCAGGCATTAAATAAATAAGAAAATACTAGTCCAAGAGACACTGGTTACCCAAAAGTATTGCGGAAAACCTGCAAAGCAAAAGTGTGAGTAAACTTTTATATTTAAAACTTAAATTCTACATTCTAATACCAGAACCAGTCTACATTATATTTTAAAGCCCAGTGCCAGTCACCTCACAAGTCCAAACTATCTCCTTCCTAATTCCTTTGAAAACAATCACTGAGAATAAAAAAGCTAACTAAGCTTAAAAGGGAAATAATGTTGCTAGAAGAAGAAACAGCACTTTATGCTGTGAAGCATTCTTGTACTTGCATTCTCATTTTAGGTACACTCATTTGCTGTGATCCAAAACTGTATTTTTGCAATATGTCCATAATATACCAGACTAGCATAGAGTTATTTCTACAACATCTGCTGTCTAGGAAGAGAGTATAATCACTTTTCTAAATTCCATCACTCCACTGAACGATTGGTGGGGTTAAAACTATATAATGCACATTAGAATTAATGTATTCCAACAAGGTATGTACTCCCTAATTTTCAGATCCTCCCAGATCCAAAAACAACTCCACCTATCTGAAGGATTTCCCTTTGATAAAGCTGAAAAAAAGAGCATCCTGAACACTTCATAGGGTGAAGCATTTTTAAAATGAGAAAGTAAAAGAAAAGGAGGGATTGTGTGACAAAAAGTATCTTGTACATTTGATAATATAAAAATGTATTTGAATAATAAATGACCACCAGGATTGAAATAAAGAAATTTTAATTTTTAGTCTTATTAATCATTAATTAGTAATTCTACTCTATGATTATTATAAAAAGGTCCCATAAAGTAAAAAAAGTTGTACTCGCCAATCACTTAATATTTTTTTTTTAAGTATTAAGTACAGCATCTGGGAAGGAACTTGGAATTGTTAAGAACTTGGTTTTGGTCCCAAAATTACACATAATAATAATAAGGATGTAGGAGCCAATATGTTTAGCCATAGGGACAAAATTCCCATTTATAATAATGTCTGAAGTCAATCACACTAAAGCACTTGGGAAAACAGGCAGAAGCCAAACCAAACCAGTATGAATGGTACATCAGGCATATTGCTATAGGGTTGTAACAATTTCAACACTGTTGATAAGCTCTCACATGAAGAACAGCAGCCTATCTGCACACAAAAAGCTACATATGAAATGAAGTAATATAATTCCATCTACAAACTGAAAGATTCAAATTGTGCTTTACAGTACAGATGTTGCAATGCAACACCATTTTACTGATTTAAGAGAAGACAAATTCTGTCTGCAGGAACAGTCACTTTCTTAGTCCATATATGTCTCCCATAAAAGTGCTCCAAACTATGATTTACATATTTTAAGAAAACATTAAAAATATTTTCAGTGGCATTTTTACGATATTAGCTTATGAAGATGCTTTTGCCACACAATATGATGTTATTTTACTTTCTATGTGATGAACTAGAATTTGGGCAAAAATTCATCTCCCATTAAAGGCATGGATTTCTCAGGTGTGATTTGGACATACCTGTGTTATGAGGTACTTCAGCTGGAGTGTTGGCTGGTGCATGGGCACCTGGTGGTATATGTATGCCGGTGTAATTACTAGTTGGTATGTTGTTAGCTTCATATGTAGATGATGATGATGGAGCTGTTCCACTATGGACCGAAGACGACCCTGCTTCTTCCCTTTCAGCATCTGCTAAAATGATACAAAATAGGAATTACTGCAACTACTATGCATAAACACTTGAAAACTTTGGCTTTCCTTAACATCTCCTTTCATTTTTTTATCAATTTTTTATAAAAAAATTGCCACCACACAGCGTGACATAAAACATCAACCCAAAACCACATAGGGTCGATTTGAAAAGCTAAAAAGCAACATACCATACAACAAAGATCTAGATACTCATACTTTCAAAGATCTCTTCTGTTCAACTTGAAGAATCATTTCCTTACTTGTCTGAATATAAGCTGTCTCATTAGAACAATTTGTTATACCTTCATGTTCTGCATCCATAGAAGTTGAACAAGTTATTACAAATAGGCAGTAATCTACATTTTAACATATATGTGAACCAGAATATGGAAAACTGTATTTGCCTTACAAACTCTTTATAAAAGGCTAGCTAGTGCCAATTCTTTTACCTCAAATCAAACCACAAATAAATAAGAACCAAGAGGAACTTTGGGAAAGCAATACCAAACAAGAAACTAAGTGCAGCCTAGCCAAGTCATAATTGCATCTAGAACAGTTAGAATACATAATGAGCTATAAGAATAATGAGGTTCAATATATCCCACAGCACGTACAAAGAACATACATATTTTTCAATCTAGTCATGTTCTTAAGGTTCTGATCTACTTTATTTAATACTGCTTTAAAGGCTAATGATCCAGTAAATTCAGAATACATGGTTGATTCCTGCTCATTCATTTGAATTAAGTTCAGTTTAAAAAAACTGATATTCATTTACTGTGTATGCATTCACCTGTATCAATAATGTCAAATGGAACAAGCAGTTTTAGTAATTGCTTATTTAACAGCCAGTGCTTGAAAGAGAACAAAAAAATATGGGAGGACAAAACTTGTATGTGTATAGAGCTAGCAAAAGAGATATTTTTAAAGAAATTCACACTGATCTTCAACTACACAAGACTATGAGTTATGAAAACACTTCCACTGCCTAATAATTAAATGGTATACTATTAAAAATATTACTATTATAAATATCAGAATTGTTTCCCATGTGAGTCTTTTTACCTCCCAGAAAAAATTCACATGCTACCTTTAGGAAAAATGCCTAAATACCTTCTAATTTACAATACAATTTACTAATAAAAAGGCTATAAAGCAGAGTAAAATCAACTATGGTTATTAGAGCATTTTTAGTGGACTTTAATAAATACACTCTGGGTTTATGGCACAATTTCTGACACATACAAATGAACACCTGACAGGTTTCTGGAAGACAAAAAACATCTTAAGGTGCCAGATCTTTCTTTTGCTGTATTTTGTGTTAGTAACTCATATTGCAATATCGTGAGGCTAACATGCATGGAAATGAAATTAAAAGTGAGAAAACTGGCAAAAAGAATGTGAGATTCAAGAGTGAACATTGCATATGCTATATTTTAAATAATAATGTAATGATAGGAAACCATTGCTTGAATGCTGTATTTCTCACTGTTTTTGGAGTCAACTGAACAAAAAAAGATAAAACAGTTTCAGAAAAAAAAAAAGTGAATAAAACCAGAGCTTACTATATATGAATGAAATAGTTACATACAACACTCATCGTGCTGTTTGAAGGTGAGGCTGCCGAATATTACTTGTAACACTGTTACCAATTATTTACAGCTTGGGTAAATTGTAGCCATAAAGTTGTATTTTCCAAACTGGGTGTCTGCTTGAAGCTAGGATTTTGGGAAAGCTGTTGTAAAAATTACTAAGTGATTTCTGAGGATAAGGCAGTAAGAGAAAACGTGTTTCCACTGTCCTTGGTATCTCAGCTGTGAGAAATTACCCATAAATTCATGTCCATATTTAAGTTGTTAATGCATTTATTCCTTTATTCTGCCCCTTGGAGCTTCCTGTTGCCCTCATCTGGTTCTCAAGGCACATTCTCATTTCTTTCTCTGTCCTAGGATTGCATATCCCATATCTGCAACCCTATGCCACATACTTGTGTCCCTCTTGCACTGCTCCCATTTTCTCTCCAAGCCATTCCGAGTTTCAGCTTCCAACTTCCTCACTGCACAGTTCAGGGTCTCTACTCACTCCTGTAATAGTGCAAAGCTGTGACCAACACTGGCCACGGAAGACATGAACCCAAAGGGTTAAAGTCTGGCAATGTTAAAAACAACCCAAAAAAGTGTTAGAAGTGCTAATCACCAGTAATAACAGTGCCTGCAAGAGGCAAATTCACAAATCTACTCTTTAATCAGGTATATGTATCAAAAGATTAAGCTCAACTGTTTGATTTGCTCACTGTGCAAGTGGCCAATGTTAAAACTGTATTACACATAAAAGTAGTTTTGTTTAAGTTAACTCTCCTTAGGTCTTTAAAGTACCCAAATATCATAAAAGCATTGTAACTATTCTTTCAGCAAAGCAAATATTTAAAATATTCTTTATCAAAGACTAAAGTATTAGAAACATTTTAAGATGTCCACTCTCAGTATTTGTGAATAGCTTTTAACAGTAGTGTCAGATAAAAGGATTTCAGGCTGCAATAAAAGAACATTTAAGTCAACAGAGGTTTTAAATTCTATGGTTAGAATGTCCATAATATAACTGAAAAAAAAAAAAAAAAAGAAAATCTTTTCCAGGGAATGGGAAAGAATGCTACAAAATTAGCAAATTGTTTTCTCATGCAGCAGTAATAACCTAGAATTCAAAGTTCCTTACAATTTTCTTAAAAAAGCTGAAACTAGGCTGTGAAACAGTGACACAATTGTTTTACATTTCATTTCAGCTCCAGCTGAGTTTCTTGTCTTGGAATCTCATCAGCTTTTGTGCTTGAATCCCAGCATAATGAATTCACAATCTCTTTAAATTTTCTGCAGAGCTACAGTATACCCAGACCACCTGCTTTTGTTTTTTTTTAATTATTTATTTACTGAAGGCAAGATTCTGTGAAATAATCACCCCATCCCCACAACTAACCATCCAAAGATACTTTTATATAAACAGAGGATTCTCAAGGCTTAATGGCATTCCCTTTTCTAGTGTAAGCAAGCACAGATCATGACTTAATTTCAGCAGCTCAGTGCATTAAATATAAGATTAGCAAATTTTTTTTAAGGAGGCCAGACTCCTCCAGTTCTCTGGACTCCTATTTTTCATGAGTTCAGAGAATTATAATCTATCAATATATTTTTCCCCTTGGTCTCATTCTGCTGTGCTGTTTCTCTTTTGCTTGAGATGTTGTTGAAAGATTCACAATGTAAGGTTCTATATGAACATTGCCTTTAAAAAACAAACTAAACATGTATTTTTTTTTTCCACAATATTGAGAAAAGAACTCCAAAATCCACCAACTTTTCCCATACTGTTCTTTTTACTACTTGGAACTATTAAGGTTTTATGAAATTCTGAAATAGAAATGTAGCCTACATATTATATATTGCAATGAAGGTGATTAAATTTAATGTATTTACTATGGTTATAGTATGGCTATTTAGGAACTTTTTTCTATTTACATTTTTTTTTCCATTAGTGTAAAACCTTGTTGGATGACCTAGGGCTAATGCTAATGCTAATGCTAAGTAACCTTTATATTCTAAGACTTGTATTCCAACTGCATTAATAAATTAAGCATGTCATTTTAAGGTTTCCATGGTGGCATCCTGACAAAAGCATCCATAAATCCAACAGCAGAACTGCATAAAGCATGCCTATGTACTGTAAAAACATCTCCAAGAGTTACAGTATGGTTTTCAAGAATCACAAAAAAAAAAAAAAAAAACAACCAAAAAAAAACCTTTGGAAAAAAATGGTAATTTGTCAAGCTACAGAGACCTAGTTTCACTCTGTTTAAACAGACTTTTTCCACATGCAAGGGGAGGAAGAAAATGAGCAAGCAGAAAGGAATGGGGAAGGTCCAGTCATACATTCAAACAATACTGCTTTTCTTCTTATGATGCACAAAGAGGAACTGAAACTCTTTTGTACTGATTCTTCTCATAAAAATTAATTTGCATAAAATTTTTGTCTTGATTATGAAAGACATTATGGACACCTACACCATAGATCTAATAATAAAAAATAAACATCAACATGTATTTTTCATTTCTTTTCTTAGAAAATTAGGAGTGTGAGAAATAATTTCTCTACATGAAATACAATTCAACAACAAAATAAACAAAATATTGTCAAGTTACAGATCTTGCAGGCTCCCTATCAAAAAGGATGTTAAAATTTTGATTCACTCAGCATTTGTGTCCCTTTTAAGCTGCATGTAGACATAACCTGGTAATGAAAGCAAAAGTCTTCACCAATTCCCATTACCACCTGTAATGAACTGCAACAAATACCAAGGATTTGAGGAAAGCCTGAATTCTGCTTTCCTTCTTACAACAGTTTCTTGCGTAGCCTTGAGCAAGTCAGTTACTTCTGCACATTAATAAAATGAACAGTTTATTTGTTCTCTGTTGAGAAATAATTAGCTTCTACAAATCGCACACATGGATTTTTAGCAAAAGCTTTGTAATGTTTACTTAGAAATTCTATTTTTGCACTTGTTTAAAATTCATAGTTTGCTTCACATACTCAGGTCAGCTTCACCACACTATGAGCCAGACCACTAAAAGAGCATTCTTTTAAAGCTGAAAATATTTCACTGAACTATTCATTACATTCAAGAGATAACAAGAGATTTTTCTCTCACATGTTGCATTCTCCATTAAATCATCAATCTGGTGTATTTTGACATAGATGAAGTGATGTTTGCAGTTGCAGTTGCATCATCAGTATCTCTAGCTACAGCTGCATGGACAGCTAAGGAAACTACCTTGGAAAAGATTCCATATTAAAGAAATTAGTTTGCTAATGCTTCACTTCAAATACAGCTGTGCCTAGACTGGAGCACATTTCAGTGGGTAAGATAACCATTCCAGGGTTTAAGTCTGTAGGGTGCCTTTAGGTTAGGAAAACATAATAACAAGAACAAACAAGTAGCTTGGAAATTTGTTCACAAATATTTGAATTTACTTATGTTGCAGTGTTTCTGGAGCACTAATATAAATAGTATTTTATCCATGAAATTGTAAATAAATTATATTTGGCACCCAGGCTCTTAGACACTATAAAGATAATAATAAACTGAAATAGATGTTTGGTACACATTCTCCTTAAAAAAAAAAAATCATGATAATATCCTTTTTTTTTTTTAATGTAACACTGTCCAGGACATATAAATTACAATGTGGAGATGCATCGAAATGTGAGATTGCATGATGAAAAGATTGAGAACCAGAAGATAAACTAGTTTTCTAATGTTTTGACATGTTTAAAACAAAAGTACTGAGTAGAAAATTACAAGCCTACTCGTAACTTATTACAAGTAAATTACAAGTTCAGATGTCAAAATCCACAGACCCCAAACACAAATGAATGCAAACAAACAAATAATTACTTTTATGTGTATATACATTTATATTTCACATGTGTGCACAACTATAAATACACTGGCCATCTATATTTATACATAGATTCACAAAACTTTATGTAGCCACCCCTATAAGGTGGCTCTACAGGATAGATACATCCTCTACAAGCTAGATTCTTTCCTTTTGCACTGTAGATTTGTTTATTGACCCTTTTTATTTGGAGAAATTTGTATTACTAAATCCAAACTTAGGAGATAAATTAGCATCAACTTAATTGACAAGCCAAAAAGTCTCATGTTCTATCTCAGAAGAAAATTACAAACTATTTGATGGTCTCAGTTGTTCCACTAGGCATGTGAATAATGATACACAGAGGCTGTCATTGTGCAGAATTGTCTGTTTTATTCTGCATAGTGAAAATATCCATTCCAATGACATCCTATTTCATATGAGATCAACCTTTCAAATTTGTATTCAATCTGCATTGAGGAGAAAAGCAAGAAACTGGTCACTACCAAAACCAATGAAACTGATCACTACCTAAAGCAAAACAACTTGTTCTGACACACATTCAGTTTGGTTAAATGGACGTCCTTGGAAATCATCTCCTTAATTGTTAGATAAAGTGGGAACCTCAAGGAATCCTGTACAGGGAGCTCAGGTAGCCAAAGGAAGCAACTGAAAACACAAGGAAAAGGAGGATGAGTGAGAAAGAGGCAGAAAATCCAACTCAGTAAGAGCAGACCATAAACCTGTTTTGAAACTGACATTACTACACAGGGAGAAAGGAGATGTCTCACAAGCAGGTCTTTGCTTTGAAGTTAGAATTCACTTGCCATCAATCCATTTTTAACTCCTACTTAACTTCTGAGAGAGAATAAACTGGCAAAGGGATCCTAACTTTACAGAACAGATTTAAATGAAGGACTGTGGTTAATGTTAAAGAAATGTATGGTTCTGGCTCGAAGCTGACAATGCCTCCTTAGAGAGTAGCTGTATTCAAAGTAATAATCTCCACTACAAGGAAAAGAATATTTTATTAAATAAGTCAATCACACAGTAAGGTGCAATAAAAATAACAGCAGGAGAAGCTGAAAAGAAGAAGGCAGCTCATTGTGAATGGAACATCAAGCTGGGAAGCTGTGCTTCCTGAGGGGTACTCCCTGAAGAACTGTGCATACCACCAGCTCACCCTGGCACAGCCTTTCTCTCCCTTAAAAATGGAAACACATACCAAAACTCTCTCCTTCCATTCCAATGGGGCCAGGCTGAGGAGTCTCTCCATTCTTTAAGCAGTTGTGAATGTACGCTGCCTTCCACCTGGCGTACTTCCTGTGCTGGGCATTCTGGGGGAGGGAAAAGGCCAGCCATTTTAACAACTCACTTCTGTGAATTAATGCATTCAAAACAAATACAAGCATCTTTTCCATTTTCTCTGCTGTCATTTGACACCCTTTTAAAGAAAAATGTGTAAAATTAATAGGTGAATTACAAAAAATAATTAAAATAACAGCTTTAACAAGATCTCAGAATGAAAGGAAAGTGTGAAGATCTTCAATTAGTGCAGCATATGAGGAAAAGGAAATAAATTATACCAAGAACATCTAGTACAAAAGACATAGCACTGTGTAGTAGTTACTGATATGAAATAATGAAGAAAGCTTCCTATCTCCATAAACTTTGATGATTATTTACTTTAGATTTAAATACTTGAAACTTAAAATGCTACTGCTGCTGATCAGAAATATGAAAGATTTTCTAATTATATTATTTTATAATTTAAAATTTTATTTAAAAGTATGAATACAGAAAGGCTGATGTAACTGCAGATTAATGTGATTTGTTTGTAATATTCTATGACATTAAGATTTTCCATTTTGTTTTTTTAAATATACTTTACTGTTCCTAGGTACAACTTTTAACATGTCAAAACATGAAAGGAAGATTGGCCACTTTGTATCTCCTGGGACAGTTACAATAGTGTTTAATCCAGGAAGAGGAAGAGCTGTCAGTTGAAAGAGATATTAAACTGATTATGCAAATCAACTACTTTGCCAATAGTTGTATGGGAAACAACCAGTTCTGACAGTTATGAGGTAATATAAATCAAGGATCAAGGCTGAATATAAACATTAGAAATGTGGAAGGATGAGTGGAATAATTTGCCCAAATGAATCATTCATGTTGAGACAGCATGCTTCACACCAACATGAAAATTTTAAAAATTCATATTTTATTTTAAAAACTTAAAAATTAATTTGGAAATTAAATCCAAAGTTTCTAAGAAATTAATAAACTGAAATTCAATAGTGTACTTCACAAAGCCTATTGCACTGTCATCTAGAACAAGGTAGAAAGACACAATACAAAAGGTATCTCCAGCAAGCTCCCTTGCTCGTATTTAACACATTGTATCACCCAAGATGCTCATAAGAGAAAGAGAAAGATCTGGTCTTCATTTTTGAAAACAAGATGTTCTCCAGGAAAAAAAAGCCCATTCTGACTACATATTTATTAAATTGCATTCACTCTACGTCAAAATGAAAAGTGAAATTGGAAAACATGGCTTTCTGTTAAACTTTGTTTTAATAATCACTTCTGGCCAGTCAGTGTTACAGGTTAAATTCCTTCATTTTTAACAAACACTCTAGAAGCCACAAAATGCAGAAAACACATACCCAGAATATCCTACTTTTAGGAAAGATTATTATGGAATATTTAAGAGGCTGTACATCTCCCCTCTATTCTAATATGGCAATTATTTTTGACAAAGTGTGAAGATGCAGCTGTATCAGGTGTCCATCCCAGGTGCTGGCAACTCAGCATGGCAGGAGTGGTGTCTGTGAGGAGACACCCATCATCCCTTTACATGAGAATGGATAAGGAAACTGTTGAAATGTAATGATGCTATGCGGGGAGCAAATATTTTCTGTATTTCTTGTACACTCTCTTTTACCATTGGTGTTCATCAATGAAACAAAATGAGAGAATTCTGCTTCTTTCCAATTACAAAGCATTTCTGTCCTTTCAGCATCAACAACAAAAAACCCCAACACACAACAGAAAATGTACCACTGCTATTCTGCACTGACATTTGTAACAATTTCTTCCAACTTCAAAGCATGCATTCACTCTCTGGCTCTAGGAAATGTTATTACTGGATCTAGTAAAGGATGTCAGGGCACAGAGCAGACAGTTTTAAGAGAACACATCAAAAAGCAAACTTATTTGTGCCTCTCAATAAGATGAAAATTTTGGATTGGTAGAGTCTCAGGCTACGGAAGATGGAGAATCTTGCAAGAACTCTTCACCAAGCATTTCTCTTGGGTAAGACCTATCTTTAGTATCTACACTTACATCCTATAGTATTCCAGAAGTGCACCAGTATCAAGACCATGCTTTTACTTCTTTCCAATATTTACAAATGAAAGTAGCCACAACAATTGCATTTTAAACTGAGCAAGTACGACTGCACTTTAGGCACACTTACCAGATTGGGGATTTACATACAGGATGCCAAGCCTGTGAATTTCAACCAGGACATGAAAAAAAGTGCAGGTGGACAAAGCTAGGAACCTTGCATCATTTTTCCCCCTATAAGTATTCCCACTTACTCAATGTAATGCTATGTGTCCCACAGTAAAAATCAAACTTTGAGTTTCTAACTGATATTTGTCATGAAGCATCTTCTAACAGATATCTAGTATTTCATCTGCAATTTATTTAAAATACTTAGCATGATTCTTTATGGCTTTCTAACAAGTATTTGGCTACACTGTTCTTTGAAATTCATATTCATGATATATAAAAGCAATGTCTGTGCTTGAAACGCAATCAGATAATACATTCATATGCCTGACACTTACCTCTTCAGAGAGCTCCCCAAATACTGTTAGAACATCTATCAGGAGACTTGCAGTATAAAAGGACTTTATCATGTTTCTGCAAAAAATAAAGCATTTTGCTAACTTGGCAATGTCAGTGTCTCAGAAGCACATTTTAGGCGTTGTAATCTTAGACCATTCTGGCTTATTTTAAGCCAAACAGAGCTTTTTTTTTTCTTTTAATCTGATGTTACAGAAGCTGCTTCACAATATTTAAATCTAGCAATATTGATTAGTCTCTTAACTACTCTGCAGAAAATGTTCAGCATTTTTTAAAACTGGCTATGTGTTCTGCACTTAATTTCTAGCTTGGAATTTGTAGGACATCAGAAATCCTGTATTAGCTTAGAAAAATATATGAACGTGCTGTAGTAATTGCTGTAAACCAAAACACATAATGGATCACCACAACTATTTTACTATCACTGGTCAACCAACTATAACATGCTTGATAAAACAAAGCACAATATTAGCCTGTGGTTTTAGAAGGCTTGCCAGTAGGTAAGCAACTCCCTAAGGAACATAAGGAGGAGGATACCAGTTAATGTGTGAAGTTAGAGACCTAAAAGTTGTAACAAATTGAGTTTTCCAGAAGAGAAAAGAATGTAATAAAGTCCAATTCTTGCTTCCATTCAAATTAAAGAGTTTGGATGTTCACATTCCCTAACCAGTATCTTCAGATAAGAAAAAAAATATTTTCACCTACTTATGAAATTGCCCAGCTCTGTCTTCATTGTCTGCATACAGAAACATCTTCAAGGCATAATTCTCCACATGAGCAGAGCCAACAATTTCCTGAGTAATTGCTTCATTATCACCAAATTGCTTTTTCATCTGAAAAATGTTGGAAAAATACATTAATTACTTTATTAGACCTTAGCAATTCTGCAAACACAAGAAGAACCTGCTGATTTAAATAAAGTCAAGTACAATTTAAAAAGAAACAACTTACATTTTGTTTTACAAATCTGCAGCTTCTAACATAACAAATGCTAAAAGCAGCATGTGAAAGAGAACACACATTCTTTTGGAGAGAGAAATATTATGAATAAGTACCTCTGAATCTTCAGTCACAAAATGTTTAGAAAAACCACCAACACCCTGACATTTTCTCCCCTAAAGTTAAAAATAAACACAACTACAATGCTGTGAAGGAACAGCAACAGATATTTTTCCCCTTACTGTCTGAAAGATCCGGCACTCTGAAGCCTGTGTCAATATTCAACAAACTTCAACTGGTAATGTATGCTTTATAAAGGTGCTGTAGATCAGAGTCATCATGTATCTCTCTTCTTGTAAGGTTATTTCACTGCATTACATCCTTTAAAGTACCTGAGCCCTACCTCAACCAGTCTAGTGACCTATGGATTTACTGGAATTTTCAGTGTAAGCAGCGTATTTCAATTCAAAGAACTCTTTTCAAAAATGTTAGAGTACCAGAATCCTCAGGTTTCCTAATAAAAATCAGTAAAGCAAACAACCCTCTAACAGTTACTACAGGTGGATTTACAGCTTCTGAATAGGCTCACTGTTTGCACATAAGGAAATCTCAGGTTATCCTTAGAGAACAAAAACAGGAACACTGCATGATACTAACCTGCAGCCTTTATTTTGCCAAAAGATTTAAAAACAATCTCTGAATGGCAGTTATTTTTCACTGTGCGTGCAAAGAAAATTTTAATCATACAGGCAGCATTTCCATATTTTTTAGATTGCTGCCAACTTTCTAAGACATAGAATGTTGCCAGAAAACTTACTTCATTTCAGTAGTTAAATATAAGCTTTCCAAATAGAATTTTAAATTTAAAGGCTTTAATCAAACTACTCTGTGGTTTTCAAAAACTATTTGCTTTATGAAGTGTAATTTTCTTGTGAAAGTACCAAAATTCATGTGTTCAAATGAAACACTCAGACACTGAAGCTAACTCAGGAAAAAAACTGTTTGTATACACATATATTTCCCTAACCTATCTGTATACCTCACACTCAGAAAAGAACTGATTACTATACTTGATCTGATGCTCGATTATTTCAAGCACACAACTGACATTGTTACATACACTTCTAAAAGTACTGAAGTTAACCAAGCTGTTTACTGTTGAAATTATCCTTCACACAATCCGTGATTCAATACAGTAGTACTGGTGTTTTAAGCGTTGATACAAAATTTCAACCTAAAACTCATGGCATTTAGGCTTAATCTTAAAAAAAATTAAACCGCACCCCTCTGCGCCCCCTGGTGGTTATGGACAGACTCGAAACAACAGCTCCTAAATTACAGCAGGGGTCCAACTTTTCCATAAACCCCAACTTCCTAGCCCCAAAACTGCTCTGTTAGATTTGACTAGGAGTGCTCTCTCCGTCTTTCAACCACCCGGATACATAGAAGAATCTTCAGTACCTGTGCATGAGTTGCCACACAGACAATCTTACTGGTAACCAAAGGTGAAACTATAGATTTTTGCTGCTTTTTTAGTCTTTTCAATTTTGAAACAGAAGGGGTAACTGAACGCTGCAGATTAACTGCTGCAGTACCACAAGTAACCCAGCCAATCCCAACATTTCTTAGGAAATGAAGAGCAAAATCGTTTTGAGTTTTAATCTCACCTCTCCTACTATCTCTCTCTTCCTTTGAACATGAAATTTAGTCCTATTAAAGATGTCAAAATCTGATGAAATAACACACTGAGAAATCACTGTACCCTGAATTTTCCATTGCCAAAAATCAGTGATAAAAAAGCAAGAAGCACAGGTTATGGAAAAAAAAAAAAAAAAAAAAAGAGAGAGAAATTGTTCATGTCTCATTTTTTTCCAAAGAATCTCAGAATGGTCTGGATTGGAAAGGACCTCAAGGGTCATCTACTTCCAACTCCCCTGCTGTGAGCAGGGATGCCATTCACTAGAAGAGGTTGCTCAGGACCTATCCAACCTGGCCTTGAATACTTCTTTGGGCAACTGATCCATCTTTCATAACTGAAGGCTCTTATACTAGTTCCACACAAACTCTTCAGGCACTGCTAGACTTTGGATGGAATCAGCAATACTGAACAAAAAAAAAAAATACTGCTGCTTCATTTTTCAACACTACTTTCCGCTTCCAAATGAGCACTTAGACCTCAGAATCAACAGACTTCTTCCTTTGAGAATGCTGAAAACTACAGTGTATGAACACAAACAGCTCCTGGAACTTAAACTGACCACCTGTACACCACAACTTTACATTTCTTTGTTTGACTCTCTTCTCTTTAAGGCTTTTTAATAGTATCAGGTCTATTCAGAAAAGCAGGGCATAGCTATCCCTTACACAGACAGATCAGACTGTGCTCACAACAATTTATAAAATAAAATCACCAATCTGTAACACAGGATACAATCAGAAGTATCTTTATCTGTTAAAGTATATTTTTAAAACCTCCCTGGATACAACAGTTTAGGTTACAGATTTCAAAAGCATCCAAGGACTAGGCTATTAAGTCCTATAGCAGTGAAAATAACTACAGACTTCAAGGAATCAAAAGCAAATCAATTAAAAAAGTCTTCTGGAACACCTGCATTAACTTAATAATAAATTGGTTTGTCATGGGAATATGTATAAATAAAGCATTGTCATTTACGCTGTCTACACAAAATCTTATGGCAAAATTTCAATTATGTTTGTGCATGCATACAGGCATAGAGCTTTATTTCCTTCCAATCCTCCTGCAATTTATTACATACAACTGAAGCTCATGCAGTATGCTTGCATGCAGAATAGCTGCAGAGAAGAGACAGTATTTCCAGAAATTTAAATAAAAATTATATTAATATCATGATCATTTTTGAGGAAAGCAATAAATTCTACTTACAGCTTCCAATTGATCCATAAGTTTGGATAAAAATTTACGGCATTCTGGCGTTTTACTATCAATCTTCATCCCTGTCTGCATTGCATACAAACGACCTTGAAATGATATAAAACATACAAAAAACACTGAAAGTCATTATCTAAGGCAGAACCCTTAAGCAAACAATGCAATGCCCCCCAACACACCTGAAAGACAAATTCATGATTTAACCATATACTGACTCCAGTACTAGTGAGCAGTGACAGCAAAATGTAAGGTTTGGCCTTGCAGAGATACTAGGAGATAGTTTGGGGAGATATATTTTTCCCCAATGACTATTCCTACTCATCTTAAACTGATGTTTGTATATCACTGTTATGCAATATCAAGTCCTTTTACAAACTACCACCACCCTTACTTGCAACTCACCCAAACAGGAACTTCAAATTGATTTGAGAGAGTGTATGGATGTAAATGGAGCTTCATGTAGCAGGAGCCATTTATCCTTAAAAAACTTGAACAAATGGTATCTTCATCTATATGCATACATAGAATCAAAGCACTCAAGACACAAACCTGATTTTTACATCAGGCAAGACAGACTTCATCAAACTTCCTCTCCAAGTAGAGTTGCCAGTTTTTAGTAAGATCTTGAACATGAATGATTAACATCTTCTGATTAAAAATTATCTTATTACTAGCAAAAAAACTGTGAGTTTTAGGTTTGCACATGGCAGAACTTTATAGGCTTCATGAAACTGTGGGCAAATGCAAGCATTATTTTCTAGGATTAACACACACCGAGAAGGGAAAATAGCCAGAAACATACAGTAATCAAATGCAGAACATTTCCCACAAAAAAAAATTCCTCTAACTCTCACTTCTGACTCTCAAGGGAGTCCTACAAAACACTTTCAAAAGCAGAGTTTAAGAATCAAAAGCTGTAACTCCACCAAATATTGTCATGAGGTAGTTATTATGGAATACCCCATTGTCCTTGCAGGACAGAGTTCAGCAAGCAATCATAACTTGCCTCACAGCTTTAGCATTCGGTCCTCCCAAGCACCTCTTCACACACTAGAATCTTTTCCCTTCAAATTACCTCAGTTAACATGACTATAACACAACTGCTATCACATTGCACTTATCCTCATGCTTGCTGCAAAAGAAAACATTTTATACTCAAAAGATTGTCTACATTTTCCATCTATTAGCAATTTGTCTCATAAGATTCGATCTCTTTCTACAAAACTTAGATTCTGCTGGTGAGTGCCATAATTAAACTAATTCTTCTGGATTTTTAAAGTAGTATTTCCTATTTTACATACAACTGAGTGTTCAAACCAGACTAAGCATACATTGCTTATTTGGGACTGCAAAGCTCACTTATTTTTGAATGTTAAAGCTGTTGGGTTGCCTAACCATTTAAAGACACTCTCCCTGAAAAATAAAATACTTGTGCTCTCCAGTGCCTCTCTACTTTTACTACTACAATGTATAGAAGGATCTAGCATCTTCATATTCAAGTTTTCAGTAAACAACAACCAAGTGGAAGTCCTGAACAAGACTAAAGGAATTAGTAAAAACTTAAAACAACTACAATACTTGAAGAATTTCTAGGTAGGTTTCATCAAGTGACAACATTACTAATAAGTTAATTACTGATAGGTACTCTCAAGCCCTTCTAATTTATCTTCAGGATGCTGACACTTTAATGTTAAATATTACAAAACTAGCACATGTAAGGTTGAAATTAGATTTCAAAGACAGTCAAACACAGAGAGACAGAATTGTATCTAAGGCACTAAAATTAATATTAAAAGCAATCATCAATTAAAATACCATCATTATACGACAAGGAGCTAATTCGCAGTCTTCAATTAAATTGATTTTTAAGTACATACTTGATTGTAAGCGCCATTGAACCCACTTCAGGGTATAATTTAACAATATAAAACTTAAGAATTAACATAAGATTGCTAAACCTATGAGCCATCTAGATCAGTTATTTCTTTTTGATGGATGCCAAGATCAGATATTTTCAGAGGCAAATAAATTACTTTTAGACTGATATGCATTAGGGTGACAAATTCAAAATACATTTGTTCATTATGGGATATAGATTTACCTTACTTGCTGAAGTATGCATCTTCAGATCTCGTCCATAACTCATTTACATAAAAAGAACTCTGTTTCCATATATATGGATCTTGAAAATATCTTTAGCTTTTATCAGTTTAAAAAATAAAAGATCTTCTATGTTGTAACTGTTACTCTTGTGTTATCTGTATGTGGGTTTTTCCACTCTTATTGCAGATACAGCCATTTAAATCGTGGAAGCCAGATAATTTTTCCTTCACTAATATCCAAAGGGGTGAATTTACAGGACTGAGACATCTGTATGCTTTGTATAAAGCCCTGAAAAAAGTCCTCTCCCCTCTTAGGATTTCAGTGGCTGAAAAAGACTTTAAGACTCCTTCAGGCACTCCAATGAACAAATGCAGAACAACTCTTGAATACACAGAAATCACATGTCAGAGAACAACAGTTACAGGAAAAAGACAAACGTTTTTCTTGTCCATATATAACTTTACACTGTGGGTGACGCCAAGAAATCTTCCACACCAACACCTTCCTACTACCAAAAGATTCTAGGACCAAGGTACCCAAAGCTCCTAGGTTGTTAAAAACCAAAGTACTATTACCCAAAGCACAGACTGTCAAGAAAGAGTGAAGGTGCTCTTGCAGCAGCAGCAGCAAGAGACATCCTAGAGACAGACTGTTAATGTCACCTGAGATAAGATTGTGTTCCACCTGTCACAGCAATTACATTTCTGTACCACACAACTGACCACAGTAGACAGTTACCACGTGCAGCCACCAAGTCCCACTTTGTGTCACTGCCTATAGAAATTGTTAAGATTTCCCGAAAGATCTTATTAACTAGCAAAAGGTCAAAGCACACTTAAGTTACCCAAACAAGAGAATCTATTGTGATCTTTAAAAGCTTTTGAAGTCTGCAATTTTTGCATGCTCACTTCTTCACATACATTTACATGTCTGAAAGAAAGACTAACCTGTCCAGAGACATGCCTCTGATGAGGCTGTCATTCCTATAAAGGCAAAAGCTACTCCTTTTTTGTCAAGTAAATGGTGATCAAGAAAGAGCACAATGTCTGTGAAAACAACTATTAACTATTGACAGAGCATCACTACCTAGTAGCATTCAGAGCCAAAAAATCGTCTTGGCTCAGATATTACTGATAAAACACTGATAAAACTTGATTGCAATGAAAGATGAGGCAACCTTCAGGTCAGGAAATGCAAAGCAGACACCACCAGTCAAAATCTCCACAAACATCAGTTTCAGTTGATGAACTGAAGAAACAGAAGAAAAGTACACTCTACCAGTTTGAATCTCATCAGTGACACACAGAATGTTAAGTATGTTTAGGTACACTTACTGCTTTACTCAGAGCTGCTCTAGTCAGAAGTAGGGCTTTGGGATTGAAAACATCTATCATTAAACTTATCAAGCAAACAGAAGGTGGAATAGTTGAAAAACTGAAAGAACTAGAGATTTCTACGGAAAGAAACAAAATAGGAAGAGGAGGAAACAAATTGGTATTTATCTTGAAAGACAATACTGAAATAAATATAATAACCTTTTAACGCTTTAAAATTTTGCTTTTGAAATCAGCTGTATGAAGAGCAATATGGGAGTGAATCTGAAAGCAGTAAGCAGTCCTTTGCCTTAGTACTGACAACAGGAAAAAGCATCTGCTAGTTATACCTCTTCCATTCTTGAGTATTACTATATCATATTCAAAAGGAAAAAAAAATTAATTTACTTCCAAATGCAAGTTCTTCCACATCTGTGTCTTCTGTTATCTTCTCTGCTCTAGTTTTGAAATGTCCCAAGTATTCTACAAGAAGGCTATCTGTAAGACTATTTTGACACTACCACCTTTGCCAGTTAAGGTGATCTCTTGCATATCTTCTGTGTGTGTCTGATCACACAAGTATAATTTATTGTAAAGATACATGATTGCAACTGAAAAATATGTTTTCACTTAGTGAAGGAAATCTATTAATGTCCCTTTCCTGCCTAACTGCAGCAAACAGGCAAATGCACCTCATTACTAAATTTTCAGCAAGAGCAAACTATTCCTTTCCTTTTTTAATATCATCAGTCAAATTTTAAACTAGCAATTAATGGTCAAAGAACTGTCCTCAATGTTTATGTTGATAAGTAATCTCAGTAGCAAATAACTCATGAGTGAGATGTCAAAAGTTTACCGCCTCCAGGATCTCCACTAAGAAAGTCAACAGTGATATGACTTCAGTTGCCCCCTTCCCCCACATCTAAAAGAAAACAAATTATTTACATTCTATGAAATACAGCTGTTCTGGTTTCTGCAATATTGCAAAAGCAATGGACAGTATTATTACTATGCCTGCTAAGCCACAAAACTTTTGCTTTAATGGAAGTGGTTCAATTTCTAATAAGTGTAAAGTGATCTCCTGAACAATATAGACACTACAAAAGAAATCCTCATAATGTTATGTATTACAAATGCATTGCTTTACCTTATAGAATACCACACTTGAAAGGCCATTTAATGTCAAAATCATTTTAGTTTTCTCTTCACAACTTCTCTATACATTGAACAAAATGTTTAAAGTGCATGTCCCTAATGACCAGTGACATACTGTTAAAGACAGTAAAAAGAACTTGACTTACAGGAGGCATTTGTTCAGGAACTTCTAATAAAAGAAAATCCTCTGTTAACAGCCAAGCTTCTGAAAATGTTGATGTGAAAGAAAACTAAACCCATACAATGCAGCTGCAAAAAATTTCAAGCTTTAAAGTCTAAATGCCATATGAAGAATGTAAACAATCTTGGAATTAAGTGACCTGTATTTCTTATCTCTCTTCACTATTTATGATTAAGATCTGGAATATCTGGGAACAAACAGATGAATGAAGTTATTCCTCCTTTTTGTTTTATGCACTCAGTTTTGTAATAGATACAACTGGTTTTTGCCCCTCTCTATTCAAACTAAGTAGCAAAAAAGACTTTTATGTGGCCAACAAAGTAGTACTGTATGTGCAGAAATTAAAATACTAAGGATGTAAAGGAGGCTACAAAGAGCTAATGTTTAAATATTAAATAACATCAGAAGTAGAGCTAAAGTCACTTGTAATTTTACACACAAAGACAAAACTGTTTTGCCAATTATTAACTAAGAGAGTTTGCTCAGAGTTTGTAGACAGGACATTTATCTTCAAATTCAAAAAGACTTGGCAAGTAATTCTCACAAAAATGTTTTGCCAAGACAACTACAAAATATACATCTTGATTTGCTGCCCTTAATCTTTGTTCAGTAAATACTAAGTGTGGGTGTGCTGGCTGGAATTATACAGTGAGCTTTACAGAAACTTCTCTGCCTTTATTTATGTCACGTAATACCATGTTATTTTTCCTTTGCTAATACACAGCACAATTTCAGAGCAAGTATTTTGTCTCTAGTATGTGCCAGACATTCATTCCTCATACACAGTAAGTTACTCCAGATTTATGTTTGGATAACAACTGAAACTCCCCTCACTCCCATTTTAAACTAACTTTGTGCCAAGTAAAAAATACTGGAGAACAAAAGTTCCAGCCAGCAAGCATGCACAATAGGTTGATTCTCTATCTTCTAAATTCTGTCCTACTACCCATCTTTCTTTTTCCTGGTCTAACAGGATCAAAAGATTATACTTCTTTTTTCCTGTGTATATTTAATTCTCTAGCATAGAAAATAAATTATTAGCAACTGAAATATTTTTGACATTTGATAGTAACAAACTGACATAAAATAGTAACAAATAACATTGCAATAAATTTTAGCGATATTTTGATCCTGAATAAGGGATGAAAGCTTTACCAGGCCATAATTTATTACTCATTCATATTCTACATCCCTTTTGTCAAAGATGACAGAAAAACGTTTGTTAAATGCTTGGTACAGGAAGTCAATAGCTGAAATATAAATGTGAGACGCAAAGGCCACAAAGACATTAAACTGGATTCTACTCAAATCCAAAACTACTGGAAACGTTTTTATATAAAAATGAATTATTCTTGCTCTCATAAACATTAATGTGTCATATTTCAATCATGTAATTTCTGCATGCAGGTCATAAATATATTTCTATATAGCTAAGCCCAAGCTGTCTGAATTCAAAGACTTTTAAAAATAGACTTAACATACTGAAAATCTTGGAAGGCCTTACACTGTCTCTTCATTACATGATGCTGAAGGAAACTTGTAAAAGACAAGACATTAGGCTGGCAGCATCAAATGAAAATCGAAAACATTCCAGAGAAACAAAATTACTTTCAAATACTTATTTTCAAATAAAATTAGCTCAGAGAAATCTGTAAGAAAAAAAAAATATAATGCAAAAAATGGGGAAATGAAGACTACAAGAAATATAATTAAGAAACTCAACAGAAGATAGACCCTCTGGTCCTCCCAGATTTGTTTATAGTATTCTAAATCTTACTGAAGAAAATGAGTGGATAACAATATAGTATGTTACATGCTAGACAAATTTTATTAAGTCAAAACGACCTCAACTGCCTCTTAAAACTCGTGAAAGTTCAAGTCAGACCCCTTACAATTCATTAATAATAATAATAGCAACTTATAGACAGGCTAAATAGGTGAAACAAAATTTTCAATTACATACATGACTGGTAACTATTAAGGTTAGATCACAAAACAAATAACATAGTAATACCTACTATGAATCTCAGGAAATTATTGTATTCTACACTACCACACTTCTGTCTGGTTTAAGGATTTATTTTGGTCTTGTAAAATTTGAGTACAATTCATAAGCTTCTAAGCTTTTCTATAATATTTTAACTACTTGTATTTTTAAAAGCTGGTCTCTACAGTTAAATAAAGAAAATAAAGTATTTCAAATTACAACAGAAAAACTACATTAAACATAGGATTTACAGCAATTGAGATCTCTAGAATGTGAAAAGAGGAGAAGGCAGCTACTCTCGATTAGTTGTGGTCAAGTCATGAGGATAAAACAGCTTTTACTGATTAGAGCACAAATCTGAATCACCCTCTTGCTTAGTTTAAACTGGAAGAAGCCTATTTCATGTCTTTAAACTACTCTGTGAGGTGAAACAAAGCACCCTAGGTGACCACGAGATAAGCTTCCAAAGAGTACTCCTGACCTTACTGGCTACCAACATCCACACCTGAATTAGGAGAAGTGCTGCCAGCAGGTTGAGGCAAGTGATTTTCTGTTCTACTCAGCACTGGTGTGGCACACCTGCAGCCCTGGGCTCCCAGTGCAAGACATGAGAAGGGCCACAAGGCCGATGAAAATCTAGGGACATGTCACACCAGGAGAGGCAGAGAGCTCAGATTGTTTAAATCTCAAAAAGCAAAGGATCAGAAGGTTTTACCACTGTGTGTAAACACCTGAAGACAGGAGGGTGGCAGTGGAGAGTGATGACAAAGCCAGACCCTTCTCAGTGGTGTCCAGTGACAGGACGAGAGGCAATGGGCTCAAAATGAAATACAAAAAATCCCATTTAAACATAAGAAAAATCTTCTAATGTCTGCGTAATCATACGCTGGAACAGGTTGCTCCCAGCAGTTGTGGAGTCGCCATCCCTGGGGATGTTCAGAAATTGCCTGCACACACTCCTGACCAACCTGCCCTAGTGATTATGCTCTGAGCAGGGCACTGCACAAGATGACGTACAAAGCCCTCCAACCTCAGCAATTTTGTGATTCTGCAAATCAGAATGTTGATGCATCCTTTCTTCAAAGGCAGCAGCAAACCTCAGGCAGGATAAGACAGTTGTTAATTCTACTTCCAAAGGTTCAAGTTGAGTAAATATATAGCAAAAAATGGTGAATTGTATGTTGGACAAAATGCACCTTAGCATATTTACACTAAACAAGTGAAATTTAGGAGTTTAACACAAATACATGTAACTCAGAAAAGGTTTCAATCTCTGAAATACACTTGTTCTATATGTTCTCATTCCTATCTCTGTTAAAACAGATTATTTTAAAATATTATCAATGTAATTAAAGCAAAGCCCAAAATAGTACATAACAGTTAACATCATTTTAATTTTTGCCACTACCCAGAGTCTGCTTCAAGGATTGTGGGGTTTATTCAATTATCTTTGTTATTCCTACCACTTTTTTAGTTTTTCTGCCTCCACAGACAAAGCAGTTTTAAGAGCACAGTCTTCCCCAGTTACAAATCTTTGAAATAATCAGAGCAAACAAACAGACTGAAAACAGAAAAATAAAATAGAAAGCAAAGGGAAAAGTATAAATTTTAGCTTATACTCATAGCAGAATCAAAACAATTTCACAGTACACTATGAAATTGGTATTTACTTAAATATCTGACTTAAACATATTAGCTTACCCTGAATAAAGAACAGATTAAATCTATTCTTCTGTATGCAAGCTCTAATAAAAGCCTTTAAAACATTTTTTGTATTAGTAGCCCACAAAATAGTTTTCTGCCACTAGCAATATGAGAATATGGAAAACGTACGTTTACAAATGGACTATATAAAACTAGTACAAAAGATGAACATTTAAACTAGAAAGCTCAGGTATTTGATCATATTAGATATGGAATTCTACAAGCACATTTTTAGGCATTTCAATTCCACAATGTCCCAGTATAAATGAGGTCACTAAGTATGTGCTGAATCTCTCCAAATACAGCAAATACTAGTTACTTTTTAATTTTATTAATACTTCTTAATTACATGCATCTTCTAAATTAATCATTCAGACTGTACCAACATACAATTAAAAATTGAACAATTTAAAAGCTCAATTAAAATATTTGGCCATTTTTAGTCATTCCTATTAAGAAGGACTAATTGGATTGGTAAAGGAAAGAATTGGTAAAAAAGAATGGTATTTCCATTGTAAAATTGCACAGTAACTATATTTCTTGAATTCTTAGTCTGGGCATGAACTTCAGAGTCCTTTTTTTTTTTGTAATAATACTACTAAAAAACTCTTATAATTTGTATGCAGAGAGACGCTTGTTTCACAGGTGTCTGACTACACTTGAAAGTGACAAGGTAGTCACATTTAACAGATGGATATTTCTGTTAAAAGCTGAATGATTTTTGGTACAAGAGGTTGTCAGCTAGTTGTGGAATAAAAGTTGTCTCTTGCTTCTCTCTCTCGCTTGATCTCACAAAACCACAAATCTTAAGAGTATGGAAGCATTTCTCTGATGCTTTTCCATCTCAAGAATTAAAAATTAAATATTTTTTCATGCCTCTTTTATAAAGATCATACCTACTGATCTTATATTATTGTTTTCTGATATTTAGTAGACTGTAAAGCACAAATCACCACACTTTGCTTTTTAAAAGTTACTAGAAACATAATTTCTCACATGAATTCATTGACTATCCAAACACTGTTCATGAAACATCAGTCCTTTTCTGGTAACTCACCGGCATTCTCTCAATACTTTTGAATTAGAACATCAATGTTCAGTAAGTACAGACTACCACTTATCTTTGCAAAGAGATTAACAATGCAACTAGAAGGCTGAAACAACAGTCATTAACAAAAAATCTTGCTTTTAACTCTAAACTTGAAGTTTTTGGAAGATACAGTTACCTCTCAAACCTTGCAATTTGTAAAAAAAAAAAAAAGAAAACAACAAAACAACTCATCAGTACAACTTCTTATGCCAAAGTTGGAGACACGATTTCTTCAGTTATTACAGGCCAGAGATTTTTTTTATCAGAGCCTGCCTCCTTGTGTCTGCAAAATAACATCTCAAAGTAGTCAAACAGTTAGATTCAAGTAAGTTTTTAACATAAGAAGTTATTTTGTTGACTACCAATTACATATTTGTCCTTTGCTAGGCAACCAATGTAGCACACTTTTCAGATATTTCATTATACCTGCTGAATAAGCTGACCTTTACTGATCCTGAAATAGCTACATACTTAATGACAATGATTAACAAATAATACAAAAGTGGAAAAAGTATCATATGGGGAGGAAGCCATTTTAAAATAAAGTGGTAGAATACCAGAGTGCTGGACACTTGCATTAACCATTACGTGTCTAATCTCTTTAAAATCAGAATTGTTTTGTGAGATCATGTGCTACTAAACTTTTTTTTTAAATAAACCTGGTTTCTTTATTTCTCTACAGTCAGTGTTCTGGGTAGAAGAAATGTTACAACCATGTGAATTTATGGTGCATACTGTCAAAAAAAAAATATTTTAATTATTTTGCTCAATTACATCCATCTACTAACAATAGATAGGGCTAAAAAGGTAACGGTATACACACAACATATAAAGCTACTGATCATATTCTGCTTTGAATCTGAATACCTAAAAAGGAGGTTAAGAATGAAGGTTTTGTAAGGATTACACAGGATTATCAGCAATAAACCAGTTTTTAAATGTTTGCAATGTGGAAGTAGCACAACAAAAAATGTTGTGTTAGAGTGCATAAGAACATCAATGTTCAACATTTTATTTGTCATGTGGAAAATTATGTGGCAGTTGAAAAAGACAAATAATCCCCGCTGTAGCTATTTATATTGTGTAAAACAGATTAATGTTAATTAAATTACAGTTTCTGTAAATCAACACATGCCAGCATTACCAAAAAGCAGGAGTCCTGCCTTTGCCCCCAGCCATTGTGTCTTGTTCCTTTTCTTTGTCTGTGCGGGAACACAGCTGTTTAAGCAGCAGTGAATTGGCTTGGCTGAAAAATAGCTTATTACTGTCTTTCATCATACAATTACATCAACATTTGGTTCTAAAGCAGTCTAGGGTTGGGAATGAGAGACCAGAGAAGGACTACAGCATTTTCTTTAGGTGGCATTACTGATTTATGCTAGCTTGATGCTCAAAATGCACTACAACACAAGAGGAAAAAAAAGGCAAATAAATCATGTAACTGTCACATAAATTCCCAGCTTTAAGAGTACACCTACAGCACCTATGATGAGAGACAAAAACGTTAACAAGAGCAGTAAGTAGTTTCTCTGAAAATTTTATTGTTAAGCTCTAGAAAGCAATATTTTATGCTGCAAACACATCCTACCAGATTTCACTTGCTTCCGATCCTGAAATTAATTTGTCACAGCTCTTATTATTAGACATCTAAAAATGCAATTTAACAAAAATTAAGATAAATCAAAACCTAGCATACATATGCCCATACTGCAAACTACTGTGCCATGGCAACATTAATAATATTGTGACTGGAGCTTTTTTTCTGTATGAACCACATATGGCAACATTCCAAAGCTATAAACACATCACTGTTCAGACTGATGGTTACATCCACTGGCTAACCAACGATTCCCCTCACAGAGTGGCTGCGTAAGCAGCTTTGTGATGGAACACAGCCTTTCAACAACATAGGGTGCATTCTGCTGTGCCTCACCAGCCCCCTGGTCCTGGGACATGCAGGGTGCCAGACAAGTGCCTGCAGATGAGCCTGGTGGGGAAGCGCCAGTGCAGAGAATGACACAAAATCTAGCACACAGAGTGCTCCTCACTCTACGCCTTCCACACAATACATTATATAAAATGTATAGAGCTCCTCTGAAGCCCATTTCAAAGGCTCCACAGAGATGCTCACTTTTTTTCAGTGAAATATCTAATGAGAAGCGTTGCTTTAACCCTACATAAATCCGCAGGGCTTTCAAAACATTATCTGAAAGGAATCCTGAAATCTTTTTGTATCCCCTGCTCTACACTTCTAAAAATCTTTTTACTAAAGCTTTTATTATTCATAGCATACTAGGAGTATATGCAGTACATTTTTTTGAGAGTAGCAATATTAATAATTAATACTTTGGGATTCCATGTAATTATGCCAAACTCATGATGTTAAAAATTAATGTTTCATAAATCTTATTTTTGCTTCAAAGCCAGAGCTAAATGAAGAAAAAAAACAACTACAGAGCATGAATACTGCATTTTTGTCAATCCAGACAAACTCACCCAACATGGGAGGAAATAAGTGTCATCAGTGGAACACTGGTGAAAACAAATTCTTCTCCTTCGTGTATTTAAAAAACAAAGGATCTGAGCAAGATCTAACTTGAAAAAGAGATGTCAGTGCTTTTTACTTTACACAATACTGTAATGAAATAGATACCTCTAGAATACAGTCTTTGCTATATTCAGTAATGAACCAGATGTGTTGAAGTAGTCAGATGAAAAAATAAAGTTTTCAGACTACTTAGGACAGACAAGGTAAATTTACAGAAAATGGTAATTATCCAACATAGGCTTTTTTTTTCCTCTACACTAAGACCTAAGTTTCAGAATGCAAAAGACAAAGAAAAGTAGAGATCGTACACTAAAACATTTCTGGTTTAGAACAGACTTGTACTTTATCACCTACACTAATGCATGTCTTTTTCTTGTCAAGCCAGACAGTGTGTTACAGCTAACAGAGAAATCCAAAGAAATAAAGAAAAACAAAACAAAATAAACCCCAGTGCAACTTGACCTAGCTGGTGCCTCCTGCCACACACAGTGTCACCTGTCTTGTGTTCTTCCAGTAAATAAAGAGCGGGTACTACTGAGAACATCCAGTGTTCTAATATGTGGCTACCTCACCTTCCTGGTTGCACTCTTCCACATTATCACACTATTCCTGTGTAACACAGAAAAAGTAAAATTATTCTTCTGTCACTCAGCACTTTTTTCAGAGCTATCTGAAACCTAAATTTCACTAATTCATTCTTCTAAATTAAGATCACCTTATAAGGAAAAACTACTAGTTCTACAGATATATTTTATTTCATTTTTGAAGACAAGCCAAGTAAACCCCTCGAATGACCTCTTATCTCAATAAAAGTACCAATGCTGTGATGACCAACCTTCCTTCCCCTTAAGGGTGGGTTATCAGCAACATAAACATACGTTGCTGGTGATCTGCTAGTCTTAGACGCCTTTACAAGTGTGGCTTAACTGTAACAGGAATTTAAGACTAGCAGCAAGCTTGTATTTCTTAATTCACTATGCAGTCTTTTAAAAAGGCTCACAGTCCATGATGACAACCATTAGCTTAGAAACCACATCCGGCCGAGAGGCCGGACCTCCGCAGGCACGGAGCGGAGGAAAGGCGGGTGGGGCCGCAGCGGCAGCCGAAGCACGCCGCGACCACCCCGCACCGCCCAGAGGTGGGGCTTTCCCCCGCCCCCGCGCATCCCACGGGCAGCCCGGGCGGGCAGGGGAGGAGCGCGCCGCCCGGTGCAGCGGCGGCCGGGCCGGGGCCAGCGGGACGGCGCCGCGGCCGCCTCCTCACTCACAGTAGTACGCCACCACGGGCTCGCGCTTGTCCAGCTCCTGCGCGGTCCGCAGATGGTGCTGGATGCTCTTGAGCTGCGGCGGCAGCGGGGGCAGCGCCGGGGCCGCCATGGCGCGGGCAGCGGCGGCAGGCGGCGGCGCGCGGGTCTCGCTCCCGGGGCTGGCGCGCGCCGCTTCCGCTTCCGGCTCGGGCGCCGTGGGCGAACGGGCGGCGGGGCGCGGGGAGCGCCCACTGCTGGCCAGGAGGGGGCGGGCGAGGCTGTCCGTCTGTCCGTGCGTTCGTCCGTCTGTCTATGGGGACCTACAGCCTCAAACGCCACCTTCGTGGCCCCTTAGTGCTTGAAACCCGTCCTGCAGCAGCCGTGAGGAAGGGCTGGAGACTTCGGGGCGGTCGGAGCGCTGGCGCAGCGGTGGAACGGCAGCCTGGCCCCGGCTGCCCTGGGCTGAGCAGTGACGGCCTCCCCGTCCCTTCTCCCTCCCTCCCTTTGGCAGGACAACCCAGAGAGCTGTGCAGACCTGGCCTGTGCAGGTACACCTGCAACTAAAATCCCTTCTCAGATTGAAACAACTTCTCCTTGGGCTGCACCAAGGCTTGCTAAAGTCCGTGAGGCCCTTGGGGGCTGAGCTGTACCTTTACTTCTGGGCCTCTGCCCTTCATGCCCAAAAACTCTTGTCTGCAAAAATCTGATTAGTTACGTGGTATGCAGCAAGCCAATAGATACACACCCGAGAGAGATACTGATTGTTCATTTCAGAGTTGTGCGAGCCTGGGTGTTTGGGGGTATTCCATAAATCAAGCACCCCAACTATCAGCACTTTATACATTTTAGCAAACAAAGGCTGCTTTGTTTTTTAATAAGAGAACAACAGTTCTCTTACTAATTAGTTTTCTGTATTCTGTTAGTTAATGATCCTCTTGCTTCTTCTGCTAATTAGTGAGCATGTTAGGCTTTCTTATTTGAGTCACTGGGTTTCTTGGGTTACTGGTCCACGAGTTGGTGGTCAGGGTTTCCCCCTGCCAGAATTACCTTTTACCCAGTCAGAGCTGATTGCAGCATGGTAGCTGAGTGGCCTTATTAGTTTCTTCCTTATTTTGTGAGTTCTGCCAAATGGCCCTGTGGCCTGTAAATTCTTCATTCCTTGTGTCCATTACCAGTGGGCATCCTTCTTCCCAAGCTTTGCTAACCTCCCCCAGGGTCTGAGATGGATGAAGGATGTCAAGCTCTAAACCTGGCAAACAATGTAAACCTGGTAAACAAGGCAATTCTACGACCAAGTGACTTGTTTTTCTAACACTTGAATATCAGTTAGAGCTTGCTTGTTAGCTGCTGTTTTCACAGAATAAATCTCCCTTGATTAAGCTTGAAAGTATTCGAAGATTAAACATCAAAGAAAATCCTTTCTTAAGAAAATTTAACAAATTCCGCATTTTGCAATACTACCACGGCCTGGCTAATAGGACTGGGCTGCTTCCTGGCGGCTATCAGAAAGACTGTCAGCCCTGGAACATGCATCTCATAGGATCACCACTTCCCAGATAACTTTTTCTCAGAGGAACTGCCAGGGATTTCTGGTTTTGCAGAGAGGGGATAAGAACAGCACAAGAAATGTGAACTGTTGAAGCAAAATGGTTTCAAATGCATCTCACAATATAAATTATTTTAGTGTCTATTACCTTATTATGATGCCCTAGTTAAAACTATTTTTACATTTCTTTTAGGTAGCCCTTTTGCCAAACCTCTTCTTGATCTCAAAGTGTCTGTTTGCAAGGGAAGAGAATGTCAATGCTGCAGGGCATAAAGAAGGGTGCATGTTGGAGGGAGGCACAGTGTAGGAGAGGTGGCTGCATTGTCTCATTGCTGACATGGGAGTGTGCCAGAAAGGGAACAGAAGGGAAATGATGTCTGAACAGAAGAGAGGAATCCATGAAAGGAATAGAACAAGGAGTGGTTACAGGACTGGGATGCTGTGGTGCTACACTAGAAGCTGGCTGGCCCAGAGGAGCTATACCTTTGATGTAAATGCAATCACGTCACAATTACAGCTCTTTGTTAACTGAAAACGAAAATGGTCATGATGTCTGACTAGAGACGAAACTGACTACAAACACATGAGGTGGGGATTGCTTTGAGTGCTGTCTGTGAAAATTAGGTGGCTAGAGTATGGGGGGAAACAATGAAAAAGTCAAAGAAGCACTTACAGTGCGAACCTGATGTAAGCAACAAAAGTACTTCCTCAGTGTTCTGGGAGACAGGACTTCATGTTCGCTGTGTAAAGAAATAGAATTTAATCAAAGAATCCCCGACTGTATTATAAATTCCTTTCTTAATGGCAAAAACAAACAAAAAAAGCCTTCACGATTGTCTCAAATACGTGCTAAGCCTTTGAGCAAAAATCAGCTCAACACTGAGAAATGCATGAAGGCATATCAATCTCAGAGGGAGTAAGAGTGGAAGGAAGCTGATAGAAAACAATGTAAATGATGAAAGTGGTGGGAGTTTGGAAGACTAAGCAAAAGGAAAGTTTATAGACACTTGAGAATACAATGAGCGCCAGGAAAACAAATGGCAAATATAGGAAAGAGAAGTGTTGACATCCATGGGGAAATTATTTCTTTTCATGGGCATAATATCTCCATCAACGTTCAGAAACTAATGGCTGAATCAGGCATAGAAAAACATTTGCACTAAAAGGCAATAATACACTTTTTAAAAAAATTAAAGACTGAGCAATTTGACAATTTTAATTCCACAGGAAGTGCAGAAAAAAAAAAAATCAGTGTATCTGATTTGGAAGAAGGAAAATTTTTAATATGTTCCAGAATTTGATCACAAAGAGCAAGCCCATGGTGGTGAGTAACCCAGCTCCTAAAGCACTCCAGGGATCCTCAGACAGTTCCATGCCAGTACTTGTTCTTCAAGGCTCTTGATGGTAACAAGGACTTAAAGAACTCCTGAGGGTTTTTTGGTTTTGGCACTCTTCTGACCCTTCTGAAGTGTTTGGAAATTTACAGAAGAACAACAAGCAATGACATATTGAGCACCAGGGAAATACATACAAGGTTGTGATTATTTTATTATTATACAAATAACTAATGAAGTGGGATTTCAAGTGTACCATTGGTAACAACTGTACCTAGCGCATGAAAATAAATTCTTTTTCTTAGTAGTTCTATATACTGTATATTTTTATAAATTTTTTTTACCTGAGATTACAAGTTTCAATTGGTAAGAATAATTCCAGATGTATATTGACATATACAGTAAAACTTAAACATGTATCAACCAAAGAACATGGCATATTATGCAAACAAGAAGTTAGCACAATGATTTTTATTTCACTTGCAATGCTTGCAAATATCAAATATTTAATATTGCATAAATCTGATAGCTTTGACTGGACATTTCTTTAAGACAACATATAACTTATTTCCATAGTGAAAAAATAATATTAATGCTTTAATATAGCGAATGTATTGAAATACATAGTCTTTTTCTTGATCAGCATATTTAAAAAACCATGCATCTAGTTGTAGGCCACTTTGTTTTAAACGGCCCAGATTCAATCAAATCCAAGACACCTAAACCTTACTATTCCATTTTATTTAGCAGGTTTACTTTTGTGGGTGAGAATTGCAAGGCTATGATAATTCAACTGTGTTTGGGACTTATTAACTAAAACTTGGTGGTAATACAGTTGGTAAGAATTTTTCCAGAATTTTCTAAATATTTCTGAAATTACCCAAATTATGTTATCAGGCTCTCAGCTTTTTATGTTTGAAAAACAGATGGAAAATGGTTGATTGTTATTATAGCTATTTGTACATATTTTATACAGGAAACTACCTCCTCCTCTCTTTCTGATTCTGAAATCTGTTTTCTTTCCTCTATGTCACTTCAGCACAAAGAAATCACTTCTAAATTTAATATGTTTATTAGACCTTAAGAAGAAGCTGTTGCACACAAAAACATCTGATGCCTGTAAAAAGTTTAAGAAGACCTAACCTAACCCAATACACTTACTGCATAGAATAATTTTAATATGCAGAGTTCTTTTTTAACTGTTATTCCAGCAGCTTCAGTCAGAGCACAAAAAAGTTAGATGTGACACAAACAGCAGAAAATTCTGTGGGCCCAATTCTGCAGTCACACACAAGCAAAACACATTGAAATCAAATCATGATTGGGCCTAGGAAATGCTTTTTTCCAAGATTTTATTTTGACACTTTGAAGCCGCTTATGCAAAATTGTTAAAAAGCCCTTTTCCTCCTTCAAAATGTGATCATACTAAATTGGTAAAAATCTTCTACATGGTAAGCCAAAACATAATGAGGTGTTGCAGTCAGCACAAAGAATACCATACTAGTCTTTCACTTTTAAAAGGAGATTCTGAGCCAGCAGGTGACGGTAGCTGAGCCTCTGCAAAGTGAGCTGGTATCCATGGATATGTTGTCACCCCAGCCTAACCAAGAGTCTCTGCCACTGGGAGCTGAGTTGCAGGTTGCATCCCAGTGACACTTCTTGGGAAGATGCTTGAATGCTTTCTGGTACCCAGAGAGTATCCACTATTATTGTTCAATTCTCAAGCTATAAGAACATGTAAAAAATTTGCAAAAATTTTTCCTAGAAAGGCAATGGCCTTATTAACTCACATGGCATGTGTTCAGAAAAGCTGTGAATAGAAGTATGTTTATAAATAACCATCTCCTCACACACAGACACTCTTCTGGAGGCAGAACTATCATAGGTAGCAGGTCATGAAAATATATTGCTCTTGGAGATCTTACTGCCTTTGACCTTGACATGGAAACAAAGATTATTCTCATAGTGTGCAAATTTTTCGATGAGGAGTTCATGTCAAGTGACTATTCTGCCTCAGTAATCATGAGTGTGGTTCTCTTCTGCAGCACTGCATAGAGGAGATGTTTTTTTGCTGTGGTTTGAAACCATTGTTACAAAACTGCAGGTGGACAGAGCAGTAAATGAGTGTGAGTTGACATCACTGAGTTTTTAAGAAACCTAGCCTTCTACATGAGATCTCAAAAATTTCAGCAACACACAAGATCACTGTAATCACAGTAAATGTGTACATTGCAATAAGAAAGATTGTCTTTTCAAAGTGCTCTGGCACCATGCACCGGGTAATGTTAAACTTTTTATCAAGTGCTCCCACATCACACATATAGATTGCATTCACTTTGAAACCAAAGAGCTGAATCTGAAGCCAAAAGGCCACAACTTCAAGGACAATCCTTAAGAAAACAGAGAAAATATAAAAACCACTGTAGGATGACTTTTGGAGAATATCTTCCTGTTTGATGCTCTTACAAGCAGCATAGAGGTGAAAAAAGGCTCCAGGTACCAGTACAATTACCAGTTGTAATGCCCAGAATACCTAAAATGTAGCAGAAATGTACCTGTCAGATCATTTACAACTGCTTTGGAATAGCTAAAACACATGCATATTGGAACATTTTGCAAGTCTGTTTTTAATATATATCCAATGTATAAAAGCTTAGATGACAATAAAGGTAAAAAACAGTTATGTTTTGATTTGAAAAGTTTAGTTGGGTTCTGAAACATGAGTATTATTTTGAAGGACAGGAAACACAGCTCCATATTTAGTCACAGCTGAAGGGATATTAAAAGGAAAGTATTAATGAAAAAAGCTAGTGATATTTACCCTAGTCAGTTAGTACTTATATGGAACAATCATGCTTTAATTTTTGCAGTTTACTTGTTTCACATTGGATTTTTACCATGAAAAAAATAACAGAAAAAGATAATTACCTGAGGAGTTATAGGTCTGAACTGGTTGTAACAGAAAAGATTAACCTCTCTCTTGTCTGGGTCACAGCTGAAATGCAAGGCCTCATTTCCATAAACAGCAAAGCCCAAAACACCAAGGAAAAACATTCGAATTGAGCCAAAAAAAAGAGTGTGGAATTGTCCAATTACTGTTGGCGGCCTGAGCTGCAAATCAGAGGGTTCATTCAACATAAAAAAACAAAAAATGAACAGTGTTATTGTTGGAGGTCTACTTGCTCTTTTTCATTATCCAGAATATTTTATCCTACTTGTTTTAAAGGAGACAGTTTGCCTATGAAGGGTGCAGTAGCTCTCTAACAAAATAATATTCTTACAACACTTTATTGTTCCTACTAACTTTATATAAACGTTAATTTGTCTAGCACTTGCCAGTTCATTTGTTTCACTGCCTTTATCTGTATTCCACTGCTGCAGAAGGCGCCAGACGGAGCTGAGCGCTTCGACCCAAAGTCTATTCGTTTTGCCGTTGTACTGATTCATTCACATGATGTCAGGTGATGGCAAAGCACGGACCGCCGTGTCACCATCAAACCTGACCATGCTTAGAAGCATACCAATTCCCGCAAATTAAAGTTCAGCTTCCCCAGAGGGGCAATTGTCTCCCCGCTCCGGCCGCCTGCCCCGCCGTGCCCGGGCCGGGAGGCCAGGCGGGCGGGCGGCCCCGCTGGCCCGTGCGGGGGCGCGGCGCGGCCCCCGCGCGGTTTGGGGCCGGACCCCCGGCTGCGGTCGGGCCAGGGGAACGCGCCCCGCGTACTCACACATCCCTCCGAGAAGCTCCGAATGTAGTTGGGGGACATGGCTGGGGGAGGTGCCCTGTGTGGGCGACGGCGGCCGGAGCCGGAGCCCGCCCTGGCCCCGACCCCGACCCCCGGCCCCGGCTCGCTCCGCCCTTTGTCCCCGGGCGGGCCCCCGCGCTCGGGCCGGCAGCGGGCGCAGCAAAAGCGGGGCCGGCCGGCGCCCGCCGATAATCCCCGGGCAGCACCGTCAGCAGCGCCTGCCGCCACCGTCGCCCGCTGCGCACCTGCCCCCTGCCCCGCTGGCCCACGCCGGCCTTTCACCACCGCCCCGGGGTACCGCTGTACCGACCATCACCCCCGCCCGGCCCCAGAACCGCTCCCCGCCCCGTCCCCCACCCCCGTCCCGGTTGAGGCCCTGGCGCAGCGCGCTCGGGGCTGCCTCGGCGGGAAGAGCCGGGACCAGGCTAGCTGGAGCGTCTAGAGTTTATCAACTTTATAACTTAAGTCCAATAAAGATGCAGCAGGACTTGGAAGCTCTAGATCCACGATTCTGAACTCAAAGAAACAGAAATTGAATGAAAACAAATAATATTACCCACTTTACAATTGCTACAAATAGCTTAATGGCAATAATTGCTACTAATAATTTGCTAGCATACTCAGTATGCGGAGTTGAAGCAGCTCCAGAAGAGCTGTGCATGCGAATCCGTGCATGAGCCAGACACTCCTGCTGGTAAACTGCCGCAAGGATGTACTTCAACTCAGTGGTTTGAACCCAGTGGGAGTTCTGTGAGAAGATGGAGAGTGGAAGGATGGAGATAGGAAACCAGTAAAGGGGAAATGCTAATTTGTCATTCACTCAGTGGCATGCAGTAGTTTATTTGGCGTGCACAGGAAAGTGAAATCAGGTCACTAAATCCAGATTGGGGCAGTTATTCTTTTGCCTCTAAACTCAAAAGAGAGCCTCCCTTGTAACTGGCTGCAGCATGACTCCAAGCTGATATATCAAAAAGCATTGTTCCCTCTGTCATGTATGCTCATAGGCATGGAAACATAGGCAGAAGAAGGGAAGTGATGGGAATCGGTGTTCATTTTATGTATAGATTTAGCTGTTGTGTCTCTAAAAGGTGCCTCATGTCATATTAATGACATGGTCAAAATAACTGTTTTAAGACATCAGAACATCCTTTGTAAAGGGAACCCGCTTCACCTCCACTGAAGTAGGTAAATTACAAAGAAGGTGAAAAGTGCTCCAATAAGTGCATTTACAGTTAATTAATTAGTTAATGCTTAATATTAATATATAATATAATATAATATAATATAATATAATATAATATAATATAATATAACAATATTAATTAATAAGTTATTTACAGCTCCTAGTTCAGGCAGTTAATCTGTCTGTCTCCTGGAGTAATGTAAAAGATGTTGTATTGGTAGCACTTGGACTGGGTTTCCAAACGTTTTTAATGCAATCTGCTGCTCTGCTGCATAGAGAGAATGCTGAGGTTTGTGTATGTCAAATGAACTAAAAGCAATAATGTCTCTCAGTGGTGTGTGATCTGCAATAAAGTACTGTGGTTCTCAGTGTGGTGACTAACCTTCACCAAAATGCAATGATTTTGGTTACAGTGGATTGTTTTTCAATACATATGGAGCTTAATTATCATCCAAATGCAATTCTAGTGCCCCCACAGTACTATGAAATGACTAAATTAGTTCATCATGTTTAATACCAGTAATATTTCAATAATTTGATTATGTTAAAATGTGAATTGCCTATTGAAAATCTGCTGTTGAATGTACCTCAAAAAGTAGTTGTGTTTGTATTTATTAGGATCTCTTTAAATAGAAAAGTTTAAAAACACAATAGAAAAACTCAACAACTCCTACTTTCTAAATGGAGATAGATCTTTCAAAGATTTTTGTTATGCTTGGTATAGTAGTGATTATTTGCACATAAATTGATGAACATGAACCCATGAAGTTTGGTCAGCATTTGATTCTGCTATGGATAGAAACAACATTTCAGAACAGATTTTAGGTAAAAATCTGCACTATACAAATGCTACTTTGTATCTTTTTATTTTAAGGTGAGAATCACATGATTACTTACCTGACTGGACTGTCTAATACAAGACAATCAACAATCAGCCTCAGTAACGGTATAGAAACTTGAATCTCTGTCCTGTGATGAAGGTGCTAAAGAAGACTTAGCTGGCAATGCTCTGATTTTTTTTCTATGAACACATAAGGAATACAGCTGCATTGAAATAAAAAATAATTCTGGAGAGGCTGTCAGATGAACCAAATACAAACCCCATGAGCATCTGCAGTAAAACCCCACTGAGTGTGATGAATGGGCCCACAATAAAATTGTCACTTTCTTTGAAGTGGCTCCAGTGTCATGTGAGCTCAAGCACAGGAATCCCATTATCTTCGCACTAGGAGGAACTAATAGCAATGTTTTTCTTTTGTCATGTGTGTTCAATAATGTGCTTCTTAACACCATATTAGGAGAATAACTTGAGATGGAAGTAGAGTAAGCTGGCATTGTGCAGTCCTTTTGAGTGCAGTCTACTGAGAGAAGTCTCTTTGAGACTTCCTTGACAGAAAATCATTATTTGTTTCGAATCTGTAGGAGCAGCTGTCTGTTAGTTTTCTATCATGGACAAATGGGATGGAAGATGTTGATATCACATTTGTTTCTAAGTGAGTCTGAAGCCTGGATTTTGACTCCAGTTTGCAGCTCAGTGGTGTGCTCTTTAACCTTTTAATGAGTTGAAGTCCTACTGAATGAATACAGTAAAACAAATAGAATCTAAATGCATGCATAAAGCTACAGTTGTGCTTAGAGAGATGACCTGTGTATTTAATGTTAAGCACCCAATTAATTCCTTTATTAATGTGGTTAAATGTAACGGCACCTGTTACCCTTGTGCCATGAATAAAATCAGCACCATGAAAATGGTACAAAAATTGAATTGGTATCAATAGGATAAAGCTTTGTTTCTCAAAAGAGAACTTGCATGAATATTGAAGAAAGCCACTTCTGCCAGCTTTCCAGCTTTGTCTTGTGCTAGGAGCATCTGAATTTCCATTTTGGTTTGCAGAGTTCCCTCCATCCAAATAAGAAAGCTTCTATTGAAATAACAAGAAAAAACACATGAGTTACTTTGTACACTTGACTGCCTGGAAGAAGTCACTCTCTGCTACAATGCATGCTCACTTTCCAGGTGTATCTACTAGTATAATGTGTGATATTACAACATTTATTGAAGGTTTGGTTCCTAATGCTCAGTGTTTAAATTTAGGTAGTATTTGTTGCTTGGTTGTTGCTTTGTTTCTTTTTAAAATTTGACTGATGATCAGGCCTTCAAACATGATCACTTCCAGGGCTCCATTTGAACCCAGTTTTCATTTAATGTGCAAGTATACACACTTATTTAAAGGCTACTTACTGCAGGTAGTTTTGGTGGCAGATATGCTTGGCTCTTCACGGGACTACACCTGTTGTGATGTGCAAATCTGGAATTAGCTCTGGAATTATCAAGTGCCTTGAGCTGCATAAATGTGCAAAAAGAGTGTTTTTTCCTGTCAGACCCACGTCTCAGTAGAGGGCGTTTGTGAGATATGTGGAGTTCCTCATTCCTACATGAGCTGATTATGAATCCCTACATTTCAGAATTACTGATGAAGAAGTTTTCCCTCTCACGGTTCCAAGTTGTTATGGTTTCTCCCCTATGGTGTTGCACTCCCACATGCACTCCATTTGTGGTGGCTGAATGTGCCTGTGCAGTTTCTTTCCCACTGGGAAGTTTCACCTATGGCACTCTCTCCCTCATTCTTGTGCCAAGTACTGTCAGAGCTGCACAATGAAATTGTCTCTAGGATGTAATCTGAAATAACATCTAGGTGTGGGTGGACTCTTGTTTGAAAAGAGAATGATGAACAGTTTGTATGCGGAGATCTGAATTCGACTGGTTTGTGTCAGGTTCTGTGGATCTTCCCCACACACGGCTTTTTACCTCTGCAGGAAATTATATTCATACTGGTTGAATATAATAACTGGTTGAATTACATTATACTGCAGTTGAAGCATTATCTAACTTTCTGGTTTCCCTGAGCTGGAGCCACTCACTTTCTTCAAAGCTTATTTCCTTGCTGTTAGAGTTCTAAAAAATGTGGAGTAGATAAAATCAAGTACTGATAAAAATCAGGAATGTAAATTTCCACTGAAAATGTTTCTAGTTCTTCAACCTTAGGAATTCCATCCTGTGGACTAAAGGACAAATAAAATTCACTAGGATAGAAGAAATTCTCCTGAAAGGCAGCAGTAGGAGTGGTAGTGTTGTGAAACAAAAAGCAAGGGGTCTCACCTCTCTCCATGCAAACTGCAATAAGTTTATATCAATAGAAGTTTTTAAAGAGTTTTTTTGTTGATACTCATGCAAAAAGACTCAACTTCCTCTTGTCCCAAGAAAATCAATATTAAAGACAAGTTGAATTTAAATTATTCTTCCCATGGGAATCATATTGGCTGCTGATACATAAACCCATTTGCAAACAAATTAGCAAAAGGACCATACTCACAGTGTTAAACTCGCAGAGTTAAAGACACATATTGGATCCAGCCAATGGGAACCAAAAAGAGAGATTTGGAGTGTTAACAGAAACGTGACTGTTGTTCATCTTAGAAAATTTCACATATGCTTAACAAAATAGAGGGTCACAGCAATTTATATAAATATGTAAGCCATCAGTAAGGCTGTGTCTGAGGGAGCATAGCTGAATTTAAAACCATGTGGAAGGAACTTGATCAGTAACAAGAATCCCTTCCAGAGTGTGGTAAGCACACCAGAGGAGCTCTGTGATGATTCTGATGAGCTGCTTAGTGGTAAAGGTGAAGTATCTAGCCTGATCCTTTCTGAAGCCTAGCACTGTTTGGGTTCAAACAAATTACTCAGCATTGTATGAATCAGTAATTTACACAATTTTAACTTATATATTCGGGGATTTGAGAAGAGTCACAACGATCAATGAATAGATACAGAGAAGTGTAAGTTTAAAGAAACATTAATTCTTTTTTTTTTTTTTTTTAATAATCTTAGTAAAAGTTTATTTAAGAAATAATCGCTGGAATAATAATTCCTACACCAGACAGCATGCCATGGACAGGCCATGCACATGTGACATGCTTTGCTTCTGATATTGCAGTGGTCAGATTCTCCATAGACCTGTCATAAATTCATAGAGCTTCAAGAGAACTGCTGTAGTAATATGAACAAGCTAGTTCTCTACAAGCTCATGAATACTCTCTTTTGAGAAAAAGAAATAAAGGAATCAGTCTGCAGAACATGTTACTGGACAATGCTGTTATTCTACCTTAACATTTTATCTTGGAAACTTCAGTCCAACGGGTCTGCCTGTCTTCCAGCGTATTTACATGACTACCTATATTCATGGCTTCTGCTGGAAACAGATGGAACTGTTTGGAAAGCCTATACATGTGCAGACACTCGGAAGTAAAAGACATTACCTCACTGAAAAGCAAGAAGCATTAGAGACAAATTCTACTCTTCAAAGAGGCAAACAAAATTCTCTGCTCTGTTATACCATTTGCAGAGTAAGTCATGGATAAAACACATCACCTATCCCCCTTTCCATAGTCGAGACCACTGTGAAATGCAGCTCCACAAATCAAACCTTAAAACTTTAAACACAGCTGATGTCTTTGAGTAAGATCTATGCACAACCCACAGCTGGATGTCAGGAATAAAATCTCTCCATTCTCACGTTCCTCGCTCACTGCCACCCTGCGTTTCAAAGCTCTGTAGTTTCACCTAAGATGCTGAAAGACGAGTTTCCGGAGGCGATCCTGCATTCTGTCCGACGTGTCGGACAGCTCTCCGGTTTGCCGGGCAGAGCCTGGCAGGGGCTGCTTTGCGGTGGGCAGCGGCGGGGGGAGAGGCTTCCCTCTCCCCTCCCACTCACCAAGTCGTGCCCATCGCGCTCGGGGGCTCCCGCGGGACAACGGCGGCTCCGGGATCCGCCTCTCCCTTCCCCGCAATATCCACCTCGGCGGCGCGGGGCTGGGGCGAGGGCACAGGCGCTCGCAGGAGGAGGGGCAGGGCGGAGCGGCTACCAGGTATAAGCCGGTGCAGCGGAGTGAGGAGCGGGCTCTCTCTGCGCCTCGCCCCTGCCCCCGGTGCCGCGGCCCGGCCAGCACCGGCGCCGCTGGACAGCGCAGGCGGCTCCGCGGGGCGGCGGGCGGACCGCGCCTTCGCCGCAGCGGCAGCGGCGCGCCGAGTGCGCTCCCGACGGCGGCTGTCCCGACGGCATTCTCTGCCCCCAGGCTCAGGGTCTCCTGCCCACCAGGAGAGGCTTGTCCGAAGAGCCGAGGGACAGCGCACGGCAGTTTTTATTTCCCTCCCCGGCCACTGCACCGGCGGACATTCCTCTGCATTTCTTAAGGGAGAAAACTCGGCAAAGAAGGGGTAGGAAGAAAGGCAGTAGGGAAGGGGGGAAGGTTAATTGACTTGCAGAGAGGTGAAGCTTTCCTGTGGCTCCCAGTGCACTTTGCACTGGAGACCTTCAGTCCACGCGAAGCTGTAGGATGGAGCCAGAGCCCCCGCCCGAGCTCACAGCGATGCCCCTCGGGGAGAATGGGAGTGTCCGCCTGGTGCCCGACACAGCCCTGCTGTCCCCGGGGAGACGCACGGCCATGTTCATCATCCGCTGTGTGATCCCTTCTCTTTACCTGCTCATCATCACTGTCGGCTTGCTGGGCAACATCACCCTCATGAAGATCTTCATTTCCAGCAGCGCCATGAGAAGTGTGCCCAACATCTTCATCTCCAGCCTCGCTGCTGGTGATCTGCTCCTGCTAGTGACCTGTGTGCCTGTGGATGCCTCCCGGTATTTCTCTGAAGAGTGGCTCTTTGGAGAAGTGGGCTGCAAGCTCATCCCTGTCATCCAGCTGACTTCTGTTGGTGTCTCTGTCTTCACCCTCACCGCCCTCAGTGCTGACAGGTAGGAAAGTTGGGCTGCCACTTCAGCTCTCTGCAGCTTGGGCTAAGGCTGGATGAAAGGTAAAGCACCTCTCTAGATAAGGAATCTGTGGTTTGCAATCCCTTAATTCCAACCTGTGAGGTGCCCATGCTTCTTCTTCCTTCACTGAATGATGGCAGGTGGTATTAACTGCAGTTAAAGGGTATCTGGAAGTGGCTGTGCCTGGCCCCTAGCTTGCAGGGAGTCAGCTGCAAGAATTGAATTTAGCCCTGTCTTCTGCACCTCTGGGACGGTCCTGTAACAGTCCATATATTGGAATTTTGTTCATTATAGTAAGGTTTTAGATGCTAGATAAGACCCTTGACAAGTCACAATGTTGTGTCCACAGGCAGTGAGTGTCTTAAACCAAGCTAGGCACAGAGGTATTTTTAATCAGTTTATTTATTTCTGCTGAGAAGGTGTACACATGTGTGTGTATGTATGTCTGTACCTTAGTAGGAGAGCAGGTTACCAGAGGTGACTGCCAGAACTAACTTAGCTTTTGGGAATTCAGTGACACCAAATTGCTCTGTTTTAATTGTCAGTCTTAAACTTTTGTTCAAACTATTCTTATTGTCTTCTGAACTTTTAGAAAAGAAGAAAAAAAAAAGGAAATACCCCTAAATAAACTAGAAAGTAACAGTTTTATCTCCAATACTTGTCAAATTAGGAGGAAACAAAGAGCTGGATCCCCAGTTTTTCCTTCCAATTACTGTGAATGGGTACTTAAGGAATTTATAGCAACTGAGTGGCTGTATGCTGAGTGTATGCTTCGTGCTCTGAGGGACAAAACCTTGCAGTGTAATTGCAAATTTAAATTATATGAAATTATCTTTATTTTTTTTATATAAGCAATTTTTTTTGACAGAAATTAAAATGTTTAATTCCTTCTCCATAGAAATTTGCCCATTTTCTTTTGCTGGGTTTTGAACTGAGCCCCTTCATTATATTGGTGCATGATGTGAAGAGTTGAGTTTAGAAATACATCTTCACACTTAGAGTAATGTTTAAGATGTTAATGTTAGTGTTTAAAACTTTTAATCCTTTATTTTCTGTTGTTTTTTCTTTTTCTTTAGCTAATTCAGTCCATTGTTTGATTTCACTTGAGGGTAGTGTTCAGTGAACATTAATTTCAGTTTTATTTGAATCAGGACCTAACATATTTGTCTACAAAGACTGTAACTTGTGAAAATTGACTATGGTTTTAAAGAAGAGCTTGCAAAACATATCTTAAAATGAACACCTGTAACTCTCTGATTACCTCAGTTAAATAGTATTTCAAAATCAGTCCTTACAGATCCAAGGAAACCCTGCAGTTCTCTTTCTGTTCTATTTCCACTCCTTAGTATCTTGTGGTATACATCTTATTTGAAAAGGGAAGAAGTTAGTGGAGATAATTTCTCTAGAGAGATGTAATGTGAGGGAATGCTGGTGATTTAATGTTTAAGGATTCATTCATTTGCTTTTTGTGTAGCTTTGGAATATTCACTGTTTGATTTTTCCAGATAATTTTATATCCCTCTTTTTATATCAGTAAAGAGTCAAGAATTTATAATACTGACTCTGCTTATGCTTAATGCATCTAGAATTGCACATACTAAAAAACAGTTACAGTTTGTGTGCTGAGACCAAATAAGCTCATAATAAATACATTTCTTCAGCATTCTGGACTCCACAGTATATGCCAATGTCATAAATGGTTATACTAGGAATTTACAGTGTTTCTTTAAACTTGTAGTTTTATTTTAGGTCACTGAGAACAAAAAGCTTTTATTTTCCAGCCAGAAGATCTTCCACTGACTTCAGAGACCAGTCTCCTAGGGCCCCGGAGACTGCTGAGTGAAGCTGGCTGAACTTTCAGTGGTGTCTGGGTTGGAGACAAATCTGCTCTTTGTACAACACTTTGTACAACACTTGTGTTGAACTAGAGGGGAGGCACTGGTGTGGAGGGGTTTCTGTGACACTAATCTGTAGCCAGATTCTAATGTGTGTTGTAACTAGATCAGTTGTGGGTGGTTATACTGGCAGATCAGAAGCGTTGGCTGCATCCTGCACCCAAGAACTGCTGAAGAGGTCAGGTCTGGCTGCGGGCAATGTTTTCTCCAGATAAGTGAATCTAGGGTAGGATGTAAGCAGTGATGACATCAAGAGAGCTCCATTATAATCCAGTATTTGGTCTGGTACACAATGTCTTCTTAGTGGCCCTTTCTTTCACAGGTAATGTTCAAAGTACATTTTAATATAGGACAATTAAAGCCCTTCCTGCTTTTTGCTTCTTGAAACCAGGAGACTGTATAGAATGCCAGACATTGATTACACTAAAGAGCAGATTTAGGAATACCTAGGATTCTTTGGAGCATGCCTGTGTAAATTAGGGTAAGAGAGGTTGTTTTGGTTTCCACAGTCAAATTAATACTTATTGTTCATGTGGAAATACTTCATAACAATTTCCTTGTGTGTGATACCTTTAACAGAAGTGGCTATGGAAGCTACAAACTTTGAATGATTGTTGCCAACAAACTGAAGGAAGAAAAAGTAGTACTTTTAGTAGTATTAAAAGTACTACTACTTTAGTAAAAGTAGTAGTATAAAATTGCACATATATATTTTCTAAAGTTGCTGGATTTCGTACAGATTTTTTTTTTTTTTTTTTGTCACGGAAGTCCTTCTCAGCATCAGTAATGTTTCAGTGTGACAAACATGCACCTTTTATTTGGAAAGCTTCATTATCTTGTATTGAGATTATTTGAGTTTTAGTTTGGGGGTTTTTGTGTGTGTGTGTACAAATGTCATATGTAATTTTTAACAATACTTTCCAGACTTCCCTTCCATGCAGATGGAATTTAGCAGCATATCTGCCTGAGGTTGCCCATCCCCATCACAGGAATAGCAGCTGGTTCTTCCCTGAGCTCCTGGAGGTCTAGCTCGTAGGTGTGGGGAGTGGTGCCCTGCTGCAGCCCCGCATGTGTTGGGGCAAAGAGGGGTTGGAGGTCAGTGGTGCAGGTGGGGATGGTGGCAGCAGAGATGATGCAATGGTGGCACTGGTGGTACAGGGTTTTGGTGCCAGAGCAGGATGCAATCTCCCTATCCTATGGAATGGAGAAGGCAGCACAGGAGATGTGCTGCTGAGCCAGCTGTCCCTTCTCACTGCCACACAGGATATGTAGGGACAGAAACCCTGCCCCTCATGGTCACTGAGTTTTCTCTATTGTGGAGAAACCAGACCACCTCTACAAATCTTAATATTTCTCTTGTTTATAAAACCAAAGAAAAAAGAGAGGGTGGGCAACAGAAAGAGAAAATAAACTGGATGCAAAATGAGGAAAAGGAAGAGGGCTGAAAGACAAAAATGTACCAAAAAAACATGAGGGGAACTAAGGGGAGTGTAGGACAGAACACTCCCAATAACACTCAGCACACCCTAGAAGTGCCCAGAGCTGGTGCATGATGGCCAGGGATGCACTTTATAAAGATATGGTAGGACAAGAATTGAAAAATGAGGCCTTGATGAGCTTGTTTCTCCAGAGTCCATGGACTGCAGTTTTGGCAAGGGTTAATGGATGTTGATGAGAACATCTCAGGACTTGGTGTGGTCTTTGATAAAGAGGATAAAAATAATGAAGTGAGAAGCGTTTGCCAGAGGGACTGCAGCATGACACACATGAAGAAAATATGTGCCAGCATCTCCTCACTGCAAAAAGGGTAAAGCCAGGGATGAACCTGACTTGAACCATCCAATGAACTTGCTTATTGCTGCATGAAGTGGTTATCCAATTTGTGTCCACAATGGACCATACATTTAGCTCAAAAGGCAAACTGGGCCAATAGAGCTGCTCATCTTATTCTCAGGGTGAGGGATCTTGCTGTTTTGTGCATGTAGGGCAAGAACTTAATTGGGGAGGTATGGAAAGGTGTTTCCAGAGTGCTTTTCAGAGTTAGAGGTCTGGATGGCATTTTAACCTTGGTGTGGACAGCTCTGGGGGCAGTGAATTAAGACTGGGTGCTACAATGTGCACTTCTGGCATTACTTCATTATTGTGTGGTACCCACACAAGTGAATAGCCTTTGGAGGAATAAATAGCAACCCCTTCTAACAGCTTTAGACTTGTCCCACATAATCTTTCCTTTTCTCTTTAACTGTAATTTATGCCTCATTTTTAAGTGATCTGTAAAAATAGGATTAGATTTAATTCTGTTTCTTTTCCTACACTGAATTTTATTTTTAATGAAACATTTAAATGTGTTAGCTCTAATGCAGTTCTGCTGCACTCTAATGGAGACAGCAAAGCTGAACTCACCCTAATACAATTGGAGTAGCACCGCATTGGCTTTCTTCCTCAGTAATATGACATAAAGACACCTTTGAGACAAATACTTGATTAACAGGTAACAGTTTGAAAATTTAAATTCATACTTAAATAGCTAAATATAGTGCCTGAGATGCTTAAAATGTATTCTATAGATTTTCATAGCTAAACTATTTGCTCCTTCTATTTTTTTTTCTTTATTGATTTGGAAGACTGCAATCTGTATTGTAAAAAAGTCAAAAATGTTTTTTCCATGTTTGCACTCTGTGCTGACTTCTGATGACATCTGATAGCAAAATCTGTTTTGGCTCAGTTTGCTGATCTATTATCTCCTTTTTCTTGGGAACTTCAGAAATGTTCTGAAGTGTGAAAAGCTGCCCTAGTAACTTTGGGTTTTTAATTAGTAATATTGCTTTAATGAAAACTTTTTCTTTTTCTCAGAATTTATTTATTTTATTATTTATTTTATTTATTTTATTTATTTCTTCTTTTATTATGGCAGATGCTGATTCAGGCTGAAATACAATGACTGTACTGAAAAATATAAATGAAAAAATATAAAATCTTCCTTTCTTATTACATGTAGTGGAGCAGGTGAAGCAGGACAGTGGACATGATTTCCTCTTGAGCTCTAATAGCTGATATTCAGGAACTAAGGAGTTCTTGTGAGGAAAATAGTATTAAATAACACCATGAAAATTACTTATAATTAACCAAAGAATAAAGAAAAAATAATCAAAGGTAAAATGGAAGAGTGTAAGTGAAAAACAATGCCTTAGCTGTATACAGTGGATGAGAAAACAAAAATACGTGGACCAAGTAGAACTATGAGATTCTATAAGTATATATTTTAGATACCCTAACACTTGAGGTAAAGGTATTGAATGAATGAATTGGTGAAGTACATCAAACTAAATGATGGTCCAGATGTTTCTCTCACTGTAGGCTACAGCAGTATGGCTATAATTATGCAATAACAGACAACTCAAAAGAAATTTAAGAGAGGTTTGGCAAGCTTTATCTGTCACATTTTCTCAACTTGCCTTTTAGTTCCTATATGCAAACTTGACTCTCAAAATAAAGCTTCCTAGAAAACCTTTGTCAAATTAAACTATGAGGCCTCTCCCCACCCAATAATTTTCCAATTAATTTATATCCATCTTATGCAGATAAAAGGAGTATGATGTAAAATATTCCAGAAAAACAGATGGTAGATCCACCCCCTGCCCAACAGTGCAGAAAGATTTTTATGTCTGGAGTAGATTAAGACATTAACTATTCTAGGGTAATATTGTCCAAGCCAGGCAATTCAAATCAGCTGTTGGAGAAGTTCCTCTTGTGACTGTCTTTTCACAGCTGAAAAGGATTTCTCAGCAAATAACATTTTCCTGCCAAGTAGGCAACTGTTACTCAAACTTCATACAGACACATGCATCTGTTAAACTCCTGCGTTTGTGCATGTCCTGTGTGTACTCTCCCACCCATACAGAAACAGCTTAGATTGAGGATGGTGAAGGGAGTAATGACTGTGGTGTTTATCCCAGTCAGTGATCAATGCAGTGCCTGTGTTGTGCTGGCAGAAGCAACTTTGTTTTAACTATTACAAATGCTGGTGTTTAGATTGCCTTTTGTAGGCTACAGCCTAAACATGGAGAAACAGCTTCAAACCTCCTGTTTCCTGCTTCTTTGAGCTATTCAGTAAAAGCCTGTGTTTGTGACAGACAAAATAGCTGCTAAACAGCAGATCCATCCCAATTCTTAATGAGCATGTATATCACCATTAATTCATTTTATTTGTTTGCACCTCAACATAATGTGCTACATGCTTCCCTTATCTATCACATTGCAATGGGTTAATACTAATTGGAAAGCTGGAATTCTCAAGTCAGCATTTAGCAGATCCTCAGAAATTATGTCAAAGATCAAGTATGTTCTACCAATGCTTTGTCTAGGGAAAAGATTTCACATGGTAAGTTTGTTAGAGAATAAATAATACATCTCTGTATATGTGTGCAGTGTGGTGTAACTCTTCAATATCTTCCTGAAAGGGATAATTTAATTGAATCTTCATTTTAAATTGTTTAATTACAGAAGAACTTGTGTATTTATGATATGAGTTCTGCTGCAGAACCAGACTATATATTTCTGATGCAAAATTATTTTATGGGTTTTTATATGTATTAATGAAGCAAGGTATATGCAGTTACAATCCCTAGGTCTAAACATGCTCCACTAGCAATTTCTAAGCCATGCTGAGATTCAGTGTATTTTGATAATGTAATTACAAATAGCAAGTAAATTCTTACAAGTTTATTAAATTTGGAGAAATAAGGAATGCTACTTTGGTGTCCATTGAAGAGAAGCATATTTTGGAATTAAGGTGACACAATTTTCAGGTATCAGAGAAAATAACCACAAGACAAACAGTCCACATAAGCTTTTCATAACTGCATCTGCTACATGTAGATTTGTGTATTTCCAGCTTTGTATGAGCCTGTATCAAAATAAAATTGTGGTGTGTGTGCAAACAGGAGAGAAATGGGTTATTCCAATATGTCATTATATCTCATAAAATTTTGGTTTTTTCCTTTACATGATTATTCCACATACTGTTTCATTTTTTCCAACTGCTTTTCATAGTATTTTTTAAAGAATAGTTTCATGCTTGTGTTTTGGCTCCAAATTTGTTTGATTTAATGTATTTTAAGGATTACTACATTAACTTTTCCCTCTATAATCTTTTTATATTCCTTTTTTTTGACCATGGTGTGTACTTGTTTATTTTCCATCAATACTGATTTCAGGGCAGACAAAGATCAGAAGTTGCAAATAAAATTGAACTGGGAATGTGTGTAAAAGTGAGAGAGTAGAGCTTTTAGATGATAATACTGGAGCAAATAAATGAATCTGATTATTTTTGAATCTAGAAATTAGAGATTTAGGGTCTAGATTCTCAAATGGGAAAATCTAAGTCTGTTCTAGATATATTAATAGGGGTTTGGTTATTTAATTCTTCCTGGTTTGTAACATTTCTAAAAATCATCTGACTACATAATGTTCTCCACAACAGTATGATATCTGCTGTGGCCTGGGTTATAACTGAATTCATCAATGAAATGGGAGGAATTGTTTTGTAACAACAAAAATTTTATAAACTGGCACTAAGCACATTTTACACTTGGGATTTCTTCTTTCAGACACTCTAGTTCCTGTAATTGATATTTTAATTGACCTCCTGATCCAGCAGTGATTATTTTATGACATCTTTTTCATTCAAGTATGTATAGATATTTTTGCTGAGAGACATGCAGTAAGCACTTAGCAAATATGCAGACAGCATGCAACTCTGTTTCATAAGTCTATAGATTGGGGTATCGATGGGATTTGGATCAAACTCATTTGAAATGAGAAATGGATTTCTCTTTTCTCAAAGTCCTTAGACCCTTCAGGATTGAGACTATAAACCCTGAAAGAATTAAACAAGGTTAGTTGTGGTTTTCTACGTTTTTTTAGAAGGAGAACAGAGAACTAGGGGACAAAGCCAAAAAGTACCTAAGCTTGTCCAGGCTGCACATTGCAAGGCCTAATATCTAGCCTAGGTACTGACTATCCCCCCATCCTATCCACTCCTCCTGAGTGGAATCCAAAAACCAGAATTCCAAATTAATGTTGGAATGTGATTAATAGTCCAGAAAGGTGATAGAAGCCAAGAGAATACACATGCTAATCTTCCTTATGCTTCCTCCTGGGAAATAGTATATACAGTTGCTTGTGTTATGCAGCAGGCTAAGAATAAAGTTCTCTCCTCACAGGTGAAATGTTAATTTTGAGCCACTGTCTAGCAGTCTGGGCAATGGCTCCCAGACACCCTGGCAGCATGGCTGGCCCCATTTTGGGCCTGAAGAGGCACATGCCAGAGCTGCCTTTGCCATGGCAGTTTTGTGAAGGGTGATGACTTTGGTGTGCCCCAACCATTATTTAAACATAACTTTGAGATCAGACTCCTCAGCTTGGCTGTGCTTAGTTTCAGGATTGTAAATGAAGCTTACGTGCAAACGGAGTACGTGCAATCTGGGGAGTTCCTGGCACACACAGCTGGGGAAATACAACTGCTTGCTTATTTTAAAAGTCAAGAAAGAATGGGTATAGTGGGTTGGGTTGGGCCAGCCATTGTGTAAGGCTTCTGGATAACGTTTTCAGGTGCCTGAAAGAGTGTGGTGTCTTTTTTATGCATGTACATATATCTGTGTATGTCTATCTATATATGCACAAACCCATATTCAACAGTACCAGCGTATGGGACTGAGGACTGGCAGTCAGACACTTGTCAAGATGGTTTTGTAGAGGTCCATGGTTTTGACCTGGGTCAATCAGTATTCTCTAAACAATTTCTAGGCATGATTCAGGGTTAAACACAAGCCCAGTGGCCATTACCGACAGAAGTGTAAACTGCCTAATTTGTTTGGATGTGGTGGTCTTGTACTGGGCAATTAATGAGATTAATTAAATAGTCATGGATGTTTGGCCAATGCCACTTGGCCTCCAGGCCAAAATATAGACCATGGCACTGTTTAGTTTGCTCATACAGATGTAGCATCTTTATTAGATTTGGTTCTCCTCCTTTTCACAGTAGAAACTTTGAGAAACTGCAACTCTAATGAAGACCTATTAGTCTGTCTTAAGATATGTTAAAACATGTTCATCAGTAACTTGAAATTATCAAACTTAAATATAAATTTACTGGAAATAGTCAAATATATGGACTTTTCTGAATAACAGCTGGTGAAACAACTTACTAATATTGATTTCAGGAGCAGAATTGAACAAATTAATTATGGTACTTTTAACTTGTGCTTTTAACTAGTGCAGATATAAATGAATGGCTTTGGACAAGTAGAAGTAAAGTCCAGATTGCAGGCAATGAGCTGGCATTGCAAGATTTGCATGAGCTTGTAAGAAGCATAGTTAACTAATGTGAGGCAAATTGCAAGTAGCAGAAGTAGAAAGAGAAGAAAAAATGAAAAGGAAAGAGAAAATTTCTCCTCTGAAATGCTGGGTGGACAGGAGAGGCAATACACTTCATGCAGGAAAAAAATCTTCCACCATCCTGAGAAACTTCTGGTTTGATTCTTTTCAAGGTGGAGAAATCATCAACAAGTGTTGAACTGTTATTGATAGTTTTTGGCTCAACAGAGCGTATTTTTACAGAGTAGAAAACTTTTTCCACTTAGGAAAATCTTAAGATTTTCCCCCTGAGAAAACAGAACACATGTCATTGACATTGACTTTAAGTGTGTTAACACATGGTCTTCTAGTCTGCATTTCAAATACTGTTCATTATATTCACTATCAGACCTCAGAGATGCTCATTCCTGAGTGAATGCAATTCTCTGCTCTCCAGAGATAAGCACAGAATAAAAATATTGATATTACCTGAAAAAAGAGAGAAATGTAATTTACATTTCAAGAATATATAAGAATAAATAGAACAATGCACATCTTAAATCAAATGATAAAATGATCCCACAATGTTTTCAGCTAGATAAATTGTTGTCTTCTTAATGATTCGGCTGGAGTTGAGCGATTTGAACTGCCCATACAAGGAAAAGGGCTTTGGTCCCATCCAAAATTTCATTTTACTGTAGTCGAGTGGACTTCAACTGGACGTGATATGGGTATTTTTAACAAATACTGATTATACAACCAGGTTTCCTTTTTGGATATACTTATAAGCTTTTATGTTGTTAAGATTTTTGTGTTTGAAAGCACCATGCAGGGACACAATAAAAGACTGCCATATGAATGGTTTTGATAAATTACTCTAGTTTGCAGGAAATGCAGTTGCACAGCAACATCACTTTAGAAAGCTTTTTTATAATGAGGCAAATAATACCAACCCCTCCAGTTCCAGGATTAAAATGAAAATTAAAAAAAAGTAATGTGAAACTTCCCTGCCTGAATTGTGTCTCTGCCTGGCTTCTGAAACTTCATTATATTTATTTTCATTGTGATGTCATGTAGGAAATTAGATGATAAATTAGGGTCCTATTTGTGGTAGGTACTATATAAACAGCAACAAGAAGAAAGTCCTTGACCTGAAGGACTTTTAAAAAAGGACAAGGCACCATGCAGAATCAAAAGAGCAAGGAGATATTGAGGCTAATCTAGTTAGAATGGTAGGCTGTTTTCCAGTGGCTGCCTAAGTATGGACTAGTTGTTTTGGGGTTTTCTTTTTAGTTTTTTTTAAGGTCATCACAACAAAGTACTCTAGAAAAAGAGGTAGGAAAGCACAGGAAGGACAGCACAGGTCTAGTAAACGAGCACCTTCTTTTGAAATCTGCTGTGTGAGAGGGAAACAGCATTGTGGATGCAGCAGAATCAGGAGTAGAGCTTTCCATTCTAATTTGGAGCAGAGAAATAACTTTAGAATGTTTTTGAAAGCAAAGATTAGGAGAAGTAGATAAAATAGATTTGGTTTAGAAGGTAGCAAAATGTTATATCTCTGGAGAAAGAGGATATTCTTTTCATGAATTTATTTTGGGATTGTGTAGAAGGGAGGAGATTGCTTTAAAATGGAAAAAAAAGACTATACAAAAAAAAATCTGCTGAAGGAGAGTGGGCAAGTTTGTGCTTGTGTCTGTTGGCAGAAACCACAGCTCCAAAGACAGGAAGGGCTTCCCGAGTTGGGGTCCCTTTGTCAGCAGTGATAATGATAGAGGATATAGGAAGACAGAATTTACATGACAGCTTTTAATTAAAACCAAATGCATATTTATAATTATTTCCTGAACTTTATGGCAACTTAGAATTTGCTCTTTTTTTCATCAGATGAATTTATTTACTAATTTGACTAATTCGCACAATTAGTCTACTGACATTGGTTTTATTGATGGAAAATACGGAGTTTGTAATTTGAATGGTTGGTGGCATGTTTTAGCCTTACACTGATTTTATACAAAGGAAGAGGTTGGTTTTTCACTTTGGAGCTTCTCATTGCACTCAGTTTATATTTTATTTTATCTGTAACCTGTTTCTTTGCACTCTATAGCTTTTTAAAGATATAAACAAGATGACAGTTTTTTTGTAAAACACAGTGCATTTTTCTTGACACTGAGTACTGTGAAAGGCTGAGTCCTAGGAAGAGTGCCACCTTGTAGTCAGTAAAGTAGCAAGCTGAATGAAAGAAGCTTTTTTTTTTTTTTTTTTTTTTTTTTTGTGCTAAACTCAGCTGTTTTGTGAAAAAAGGCACTCTGCTTCAATGCCTTTCCACTTGGAGTAAGTTATGGCTCAGGAAAAAGCATACTATCTGCTGAAACAGCAATATATGCCAAAGTACAAATATATATCACATCTTCTACTAATGTAAAGACTTCTGAAAAAGTCTTCCATTTAGAGATTAACTAGGCCAACTTGCTGCTAAAACAATTATTTGTGACATGGTCATTTACTTGGGTCATAGGACTGTGGTCAAAATATTTTGAAGTGATGGAATGGAAAGGGAGAGGGAAAAAAGCTGTACTACAAAACATTTTTTTTATCCAATTTCCTCCCCATATCCCAAAATCCCCAAACCAGCTCTTCCCTAAGAATGCAAACTTTTTAAAAAATGAGCAGATGTAAGGACTTGACATCACCTCAAAAGTAGAGGGTCTGTCTTTATGTAATGAAATAAAGGCAGACAGCAATAGGAAGCAATAATTGAATAATAAGGTCACAGTTTGTGCTGGGGAGTATCCATGCTTTGTGCAGAAACTTCTGTCCTTCCTGTGGCAGTATAAAGGTTTTCTTTACACCTTGGTGTCCAGGGAGTTTCTCACTGTGTGTTAGCAGAAATGGCAAATATAAATTAACAGAGACAGTTTGCTGAGTTTTGTTTTCTACTCCATGATAGGGGTGAAAATGCAATAAAAATTCTCTCTCTGAATTTAGAGAGGATACGAACATTAATAGCCTTTTTTTTTTTTAGTTATTTAATGATCAAACAATTTATCATACACCTGAGAAAGACAACTCAAAAGCACATTTTGACTCACATATTCTCTGAAGGAAAGGCTTCCTTGGGTACTGTTACAGTGCTCTGCTCCAGATGTTTTCATGGCATAGCTAGTTGCAAACTTCTGCTTAAGTTGTTGAGGGGCTATGAACTACCTGTCAGGACCTGCAAATTAGCCCTAAGGGGTATATGGATCACAGCTCCATATTAGCATTCCCTTCAGCAACCACATTATATTTGCGTATAAATGAATCCTTGGTAAGTATTTAGACACTTGCTCATACCCGTACGTATTTATGCATCATGTGTATCTATCTACATACATGGATACGGAATTTTACCACAAAGTAGAGGCTTCTAACTTACTGTTCTCCTTAATCTAAGATCATTATGTATCTAACAGAGAAAAAAACCAAGCACCCTAGAGGGTGATTTAACATACCTAAAATCTGAATCACTCTTTGAAAGTGATTCATACTTCTCCAGAGACTACAAACACCTGAGGATGAACAAAGTTATGTACCTGGAGTATGAATCTTTCCTGACTCCCCTCATCCTGTTAAACTTTTCCTTGAATATTAAAGAAGAATAATTCTTTCCATTTCTCAAAATGTCTGCTCTTTCAGAAATCACAGCCATCCCAAATCAAATTGTAAGTAGAAACAAAAAAATTAATGCACTTAAGAAAAATCTCATGAGCTCCCATATTGCCACAGCTTAGACAAAATGAAATGTTTTGTTTAAAATTTAGTTTTTAATAAAAATATTAAAGCATAATTTACTTACATTTAAAAAAATAAAATAAATTAAAAGTCTAAGTGGAACTTTAAGGTATCCTTGAAATATTTTTCTCAAATTATATTTGTCCTTATAACAATTACATTTTCTTGTGGAAAGTTTGACTTTTATCACCTCCTGCAATGATTTTTTTTTTAAATAAAAGAATTCCTGACTAAATTCTATTTCTATTAATTTATTTTATTTTACTCTAGAGTGATATTTCCATTCTCTGCAATTCTTCCTGTTTCCATTGCAGGGGCTATGAAATTATCAGTTCCACGAAGGTTTATATACACTCATACATTATGAAACAGTTTTTCAAAATGCAGTGTGTAGAGCAGCAGCTTCCAGCTACTGATGTGGAAATGCTTAATTTATGTAAGAGTTTAATACTTTCTGCTCAGGTCCTTGGGAGTCATATATGCCTGACTTCACAAAGATGCATAGATTCCTCTGAGGGGGGCTGGGAGTGTCCTAGAGTGGGAAAGTTGTGGTAGCAGCAAGAGAGAGCCCTGGGCTTCAGGGGCTGAGGAAAGAAGGAAGGAAACACTAAGTGTGCATGTGCTGATATATGTGGAGTATGGAGGTAGGATGCACATGTGGAGATTTGCTGAGGGTATTTGGAGAAGCAAAGGGTAGAGCCATAGCTGATTCTTCATTTTCACCACACTGGCACAGATTGTGCACCTACAGCCACAGGTTGTACCCAGCTCTCCTTCTGCCTCCTCTGATGAGTGTATACAAAAAAAGGTGGAGATTTAGAGAATACAAGTTAAAGAAAGATTACCAACCCCTTGACATTTCAAATAAGAAAAAATATGACATTATTTTAATCAAAGATATGAAGTATGCTTGTGGATTGCATGTTGAATTTGAATACCTTTTAATTTGTATCTGCATTTTGGTCAATTTCAGGTATAAAGCAATTGTAAATCCCATGGACATCCAGACCTCCAGTGCAGTGCTATGGACCTGTCTCAAAGCCACTGCCATCTGGGTAATCTCCATGCTCCTGGCAGTTCCTGAAGCAGTGTTCTCTGAACTGGCTCATATCAATGACACAGATAATGCCACTTTCACAGCGTGCATACCATACCCCATGACAGATGACATGCATCCGAAGATCCATTCTGTGCTGCTTTTCCTAGTGTATTTCCTTGTCCCTCTTGTAATTATTAGTATCTACTACTATCATATTGCAAAGAGTTTAATAAAAAGTGCTCACAACATCCCTGGGGAACACAGTGAGCATTCCAAAAGACAGGTAAGCAATTTACTTTTTACATCCTGGTAAAAGATTTGTGTGCTGTATACACTTATAAATCAAAGTCAAGGAATTATAACATCCAAATAGTTGGATTTTGCAGAGTATTAGTTCAGTTTCCACGTGAAATAAACCAAGGATTATCTCAAGATTTTCCTTGTTTTCACACTTACTCAATATTAAGCCCAGTCTATAAATGAATATGAACAAGGAAAATTATAAATTCACTGCCATGAATGCACATTCTTAACAGCAAATGAGATTGGTATATATGTTTGTATGTATTACTGTATGCTATTACTGTAACCATTACTTATATTCTTACTGAGAACTGCTGTTTTTGTAGTTAATGATGGTGGCTTCACCTGTCTCTATAGAAAGTCATTTTAGGAAAGAAACCTTATATGAATGTTTTGAGAATTGTCCCTTTTTGTGCTTGGAAATGAGAAAACTGACATAGGCAGGGAAAACTTTACTTAGGGGATCTGAGATTCTTTTCAGATGAAGGAGTGCTGGAAACGTGAATATAGAGCATTAACTGATTTTTTTTTTTTTTTACTTTCTTGGATACAATTTGAACTTGTACTTTTCTAATATCTTTTCTGTTAGAAATGCTATAAAACTCTTGGTATAGATTCTGTATATCTTTGAGACAAAGCATTTTAAAATGCTGGACAAAGCCAATCTTCCCCGTAAGGCACAGGAAGCAATATGATAGTAATATTAATAGGAACACACATATGTACAAACAACAGCTTTTGCAGTGAAAGTGCCTCAGCTGCTTTAAAAAAGCATTAGTACTGATAGAGAAAAATAGTTATGCCATTTAAACAGTTTTGAATTGTTTTCTCTGCCAGTAATTTAGAAAACTACTTTCATATTCTCAAAAATCTCTTTGCATGCACATATACTTTTAGGACTGCATTCCTTTACGTCCTTTTGAGCAGCATTTCATTTCTGCTCTAGTCTGTTTCTTGTCAAAAGTGCATACATATTAGCACTTCATGCATTATTTTATTTCCCTGTGAAATATAGAGAGCCTTTTGGCTGAACCCTCTGGATGGAAACAATATTTAATTTATACCACATTTCTGAACTCACATGTATTTTCAAAGTAAGAACACAGTTTTTCATTCTACTTAGTTTTTTTTTTTTTTTTCTCTTTGTTAATCTATGAGGCTCTGAAGAATAGAAAATTCTGGTCAACTTACATATCTCCTAGCAAGAGGAAATAAATTCAGACTGTTGCTATCAGCTCATGTTTCTTTAAGCCAAGTATAGTATTCACACTATACTTCTGCACCTTTTAGTCTGCTCTTGCAATCTGAGTGTAAATGCTATCAAATTTGAATGTTAAAGTTTTCCCATATTTTTTGATTTCCCCAGTTTTTTGTTTAGATAGATCCAAGAAAATAATTTAAAGATTAATTTCACAGGTTTTGAAACAATGTTAGAATAAATTCACTTATTTGTTTTTTTTTCCCCAGAAAACTGAGCAGAGTAGAAAACTTTCCTTCCTCTGCAAAACTTTCATGCCTGATATACATAACAAATCTTTTAGGAGGAATATGGAGAAACTTTCTGACTCTCTTTGGTGCCTTCTACCTGGCCAGTTTATCTCCCTCTTTCAGTTTGGAACCTCTGTGTAGGCTCCTATCCTGCCATCTTTTCAGCCACTCTCAGTATCTGCAATGTAATCTGTTATACCTTAGCACTGCAATTAAGGTACATTTTGTGATCTTATTGCAATTAATGGAACCTTTCACCTTACCCTGGAATGAAGATGCTTTGGATGGTGTAATACAATTTTGGTGGTTTCCCAAGGAGAGAGGTGCAAACTGAGGCCCTCAGTGAAAAACAAAGGGATATAAGTACCACTGTATAGCTAACACCCTAGTAATGTCTATCTCATGATAGCTCTAGATTTTGATGCCAGGAACTATTTCTAAATAGCTTTCTAACTAAAACTTAAGTTTTGAGCAAGCACTGAGATCTTATCAGAAAAGGTTATGTTTCATAACATCCTTTGGTGCATGTGTACAGGTTAAAAGCCAGTGCTTCCTTGGGTCATGAATCACTCTGGCTGTGTGTATCATATAGAAAGAGCAACCTTCTGTGACTGTAAACAGCTAAGAAAGTTCACTGAAAGAAGAAAAGGAAAGTAAATGAGATAGCAAAAGTAATTCAGGCCCTGAAGGAAACATTTTTGCTGGCCTTACTCATGACAATTGCTGAGGCTAATACAGCAAAATGCTACATATTTTAATCAAGTCTGTTACGTGGGGTAGTTCTATTCGTTGTTGTTCATTTGGATTCTCTTCATCTTTTTAGATGGAAACTCGGAAGCGTCTGGCAAAAATTGTTTTAGTTTTCGTTGGCTTCTTTGCTATCTGCTGGTTTCCTAACCACGTGCTATACATGTACAGATCTTTTCATTATGATAAGATTGATCCATCGATGGGACATATGGTTGTTACCTTAGTGGCCCGAGTGCTAAGCTTCTGCAACTCTTGTGTCAACCCATTTGCACTCTATTTCCTCAGTGAGAGTTTTAGAAGACATTTCAACAACCAGCTCCGCTGCAGGAAGAAAGCTCAGAAAGAGAGATCTGCCAGCTACTTGTGCAACTCTTCTGCCATTCAAATGACTTCCCTGAAAAGCAATACCAGGAACACAGTAACTACCATGACACAACTGAATGGGCACAACTTGAAACAAGAAATGTCATTATGATCTAATGAGTGTGATTTTTGACTCTGAAACAAATTTGAACTTTTCCTTTGCAGCTTGTAAGTCACTTTTGGCTCTTATTCTTAGACAGTCCTCAGAAGAGAGGCTCTGTTAAATTCTGGCCAAAAGAGGTTGTTTTGCATCGTCTGACTCTTAGAAGTGAAGAGTATGTTTTATTGTGAAAACAAAACTGACTGGCATAATATTGTACTTTAAAGGAGATGCTGATATATGTTTAACATAAAGCAGTGTATCTGATAAAACATTGCTTTAAATAAATTTTCTGATATGAAAATATGTATTTTTAACTGAATATTGATCCAGGCTTATGTTTTGCTTTAATAGATTTTGCATGACTTCAGCTCTGTGGTATGTGTGCTACTTTGCTGATTAAGATTGTTAGGCATTTTGGAGTCCATTACACTTCTATTTTTAATTTATTTTTTCTTTAATCAGCTCACATGTTAGCACAGGTAGTCAAATAGACACAATGACTGAAGCTTATTGCTGCTACTTATACAAGGCTGTTCATATAAAAGTTCGAAGGGGCGTGTCAGAGCTGAGCCCCCTTATATAGTGTCATAGAATCTGACAAATAATCATTCCCATTGATGAGTAATAGCAGACAAAGGCACCTTGTGGAATTAGTTTTTTAATGGTCGGTTCATGAGCCAAATGTAATTTTAAGTATGTTTTTCTTTACAGTTGGGTGGAACTGCTCCAGCACAGATCTGTCTCTGTCACAACACTGTATCCTGTACTTCTGCAGTGACTTCTCTAAGGTGAATACTAGAGAATACACTAAAAATTTAGATTGGACTTTGGAATTAGTTGCTAGTCTTATAATTTCAAAAGCTGAAGTGTTAATGCAGTGTATCAGTTCATTGTTCTCTTTGTCGTTAATAATACACTTGCGCTTATTTAGTTCTGTTTGTAACTCTCTGAACCACCTGAAGTTCAAAATTTCTTTCACAATTCCTCTTTCTTCAAGACTAGTTATATCCCTACCCAAATTTTTAAAGAAATGAGAACTTATATTGATGTAAACTGTAAGTGTTCTAGCTAATTATCTGGAAAAATAAAAAATCCCTAGTTGTAACCACTCAACAGGGAAAGTAACAGATTGAAGTTCTTAATGTCAACCAGTCAGTGAGACCTATAGGAGAATGTAAAGTAGTTAAAGTGGTAAGCAGCATTCAAATGAGAAAACTTATTAAGTTCAGTTTAGACTGGCTTCATATGGCCTACTCGAGCTGGTTGCAGTTGCCCTGTGACTTCAGTGGCTCCTTAGAATTATTTATACAGAGGAGTTGATTAACATGGACTTGTGAATCTATGTGGAATGGTTTAGAAAACTGTCATTTTGTCATAGTTTAGAAATGGAATTCCCCAATTTAGTGTTCCCACTGGAACACTCCAAACCATGTGCTGCTGTCTCACTCCACACTTCCCTCTCTCCCTCCCCCTGCTGTGGGATGGAGATGAGAAATTGAAGGCACAAAAGGTACATATCAAGGGTTAAGATGATAAAAATTTGCTTGAAACAGCAATGAAATAAGCAACAAACAGTAGAAACAACAATATTAATAAGAGAGTGTTTTAAAGATTAATAACAAGAAGTGAAGGATTCACATGCAATCACTTATCACAGGGAACTTAGCACTACCTGGACCACTCACTTCACCATTGGCCTGACTGGAAGGAATGAAGGAACCCATCCCTTCCCTGCCCCCTGTTTTGGCATGAGGTGGTATAGAGTTACCTCGGGCTCCTGGTCATGTCCCTCCTGACGACTGCAGAAATGAACCCTTTTCTGGCTGGAACCAGGACACATCCATAACTGCCTGACACTGCTTCAACCTCCTTTTTCTTCCTTTTGCCTTTTCTCTTTCTTCATGCCTTAGTTTTGTGTGAGCACACATGTTCTCAGAACTACTTTTTAATTTTATATCACTAATTCTTCCTGGATGCCAGACAAAGTTTTGGATTCTGCTGTTCTGATCAGTCTCAAGTCCTTTTCACTCACAAATATTTTACACCTGCAAATCACTAATGCTAAAAGTCTTCCTTTGTCTATTCTTGATGTTTATCATTGACTGTGATCAAATTTCCTGTTTATTTCTGCTGGGGTTTTTGTGGTTCCCTGCTCCTCATTTTGTTTGACAATCTTTCTACACTACATAGCCTTTCACAGAACTTTGAAATCCATTGCAGTTTTTATTTCCTAGATGAATTTTTCTGATGTGGACATTACCAGATGATATTTTTCACTACTGGAAAAATAATAATCTAATTTGTAGTAGATGTGATGCTTCTGTTTGATTCATGCTCTCCACCCAATGTCTTAAATTGCTGTGTGTGGTATGGACAGCATGAACCAGCTTTCTGGCAGAATGGAAAGCTACAGTCTGTTCCTTTTTGTTGTGAGGAGAAGGTGTTCGGAGGTAGACTATAACTCCTTCTTGTCAGGAAATCAGCATGGTTTTGCTTCATTATTTCCCAGACCTAATATTCAAAGTCTGTTTCAAGTAAGTAAACTGAATTTTATATAGCTCCTTTCAGATTCTTGTAGCATGGTGTGGGGGAATTAGTTAATCTGTCTGGAGCTTTACCAGGTGTGTTGCTAACCCAATGTGCACATTTTGGAAGTGTCTGTTACTGTGCTTCTGTACACGTTGTATATAAGCTGTATGTATAAAGCTATTTTCAGACAACTCTGCTTGCTAACAATTAAAATGATAGTAGAATGCATTTTATGAAGTATTTTCTTCTAACTGTAGTCAGAGGAACAAAGAAAGTCTGTAAATAAGATCATGTCAGCTTTTCATATGCTACATTGAGATCTATGCCAAAATAGTTGTTAAAATGCCATCTGGGTTTTTTTTTTTATTATAAAAAATTTCTTATTTCATAAAAATCAGTTATTTTCTCTCTTCCTCTCCTCAGTTTTGAGATGGTTTCTTTCAAAAATATTTTTGCAACAATTGAGAAAACTACCATTCCTTCTTAGTCTTTGAAAAATGAGAGAATAGAGGTAATTACTGTTTCCTCAGTGTAAGACATTTTTTTGTAGACTAGAGGTAGTACAACATAAGTCTGATAGCATCTTCTCACTCCATCCCGTCAATACTAGGAGTATTACGTACACTGCTGAATCCTGAAATGTCAGTATGGTTAAATTCTCAACCAACCTGAGATATCTCATTTAGCATTACACTGTGAGGTGATAATTATCTTCAACAAAGCCACTTCACTTACAATACAGGACAAATTTTTACAACACACCTGCCCCATAGATATTTTTCTTAACTCAGTCAAGACAGACTTACAGAAACTATGGCCCAGGAATTAGCAGGGCTGATTGAGAGGTATTAAACCGTGCTTAGAGGGGAAAAGGGATAAGACCAGGCTACTAGAGATCAGTCTAGGGGTAGTAGGCTTGTTTACAAGGACAAAACCATTAGCCCAACTGAAGTGTATCTACACCAATGCACACAGTATGAGCAGCAAGCACAAGAAGCTGGGAGCTATTGTATAACAGGAAAGTTACATATTTGCTATAGTGGAAATATGGTGGGATGACTCTCATGACTGGAATGCTGCAGTGGATACCTATAAGCCCTTTAGAAGACACAGGCAAAGCAGGAAAGGTGGTGGGGTGAAACTGCATGTGCCTGTGGGCAAAGATCAGGGGGAAGGTCAGCAGGGTGGACATCATGGTGGTGGGAATTGTTATATTCCATCCAACCAGGATGAACAGACAGAGGAGGCATTCTACAAGCAACTGGCTGAAGTCTCATGATTGCTGACCCTTGTATTCATGGGTGACTTCAACTTGCCAGATGTCTTCTGGAAACACAACACAGCAAAGAGGAGACAACCTAGGAAGATCCTGGAGTGTATGGAAGGCAACTTCTTAACACAACTGGTAAATGAGCCTTCCAGAGAAGGGTCTTCCCGCTAGACCTGTTGTTTGTGAACACAGAAGGACTAGTGGGTGATTTGATAGTCGGTAGTTATCTTGGACATAGTGGTCAGGAAATGTTGGAGTTTCAATATTGGGTGAAATAAGGAGAGGTACCAGCAGAACTTCCACCTTGGACTTTCCAATGAGCAGACTTTGGCCTGTTTAGGACACTGATTGACAGAGTCTCTTCAGTAGTCCCTTCAGTTCAGTAGTCAGGTCTGAAGTGCAAAGGAGTTTAGAAAGGCTGGATGTGCTTTAAAAAGGCATTTTTAATTATTTAGGACCAGGCTGCCCCCAACGGTAGAAAGACAAATCATCAGGGAAAAATACCAGCCTGATTAAACAGAGAACTTGGGCTGGAATTTAGGGGAAAAAAAGAGAATCTATCATCTCTGGAAGGAGGGTCAGGTAACTTGCGAGGACTATAAGGATATTGCAAGGTTATGTAGGGAGAAGATGAGAAAAGCCAAACTAGGATTTGGATGTATTTTATGAGATGTGAAAATCTGGAGTTAGAACTAAGGGTAGATGATCTCAAGGCAGTGCAATATAATCAATATGATCTAAAACCACTGCCAATTCTAAAATTACAAAGTACTTTTACTTTTGAGCATCCCAATGTCTGCAACTAAATGTTGCTGAGCCCCCATCAGCTTTGGCTGTCTGAGAGCAGATTTACTTAACCTCTATAACAGTGCACACATCTCAGAAAAGCACAGCATAACTTTAGGTGGACTTGTAAATCTACAGCAGCTTCTCCAATCTGATTCTGTGGCTATGGAGAATGGAGCTGTCATCAGCAGAGGAGGTATCTAACTGTAGAAGAAAATGCCAGAAATGGCAAATATTATAGCTTTCACTGTGCACCAGCCTCTGTTAAATGCTTCTCCTATGTCTACACAGTGTTTACTTTCTTTTCCTCTGATGGCAAAAAACTATATGTTCGACACATTTCATTATTACCACTTTCATATAGATACAGATCAAATAAAAACACATGGACTGTAGTACATTTCCACACAATGAAGGAATGACGGTGTTCTGACAGTGTTCTAAACCATCTTTTTCCCCCAGAAGTGATATGGGCATCATTACAACCTCTTGAGCCACATTATAGTCCTACCAGAGGGGATGTGTTACTGAATCTACTGGTAACCAATGCCAGTGAGCTAGCTGGGGATATCAAGATTGGAGGCAGTCTGGGCTACAGTGGTGGAGTTTGCTGTCTTTAGGAATATGGGTGAAGTAAGGAGTAAGGTTAGACCCCTGAACTTTAGGAAGGAAGAATTTAAGATTTTCAAGGTGGGTTACTGCCCTCAGGGACAATGGGCTAGGTGGAACAGAACTGGTATATTTTTAAGGATGTCTTCTACAGAGTGCAATAGTTAGCAATTCCCAGGAGTAAAAAGGAGGGCAAGGAAGGCAAGGGATCAGCACGGCTGAGTCGGGAACTGCTTGTCTAACTACAGGGAAAGAAGCACATACATAGATAGTATAAATAACGACAGGTAACCTGCAAAGAGTGTAGAGATGAAGTTTGGTTGTGTAAGGGAGGGGATGAGGAAGGCCAAGGTGAAGCTGTAACTGAACCTGGCAAGGAACACAAAAATAGCAGGAAGAGCTTTTACAGGTATATTAACCAGAAAAAAGAAGTCAAAAGTGTACCCCCTGATAAACAATAATGGAAAACTGGTAGCAACAGATGAGAAGACTGAGGTACACAAAAACTTCTTTGCCTCAGTCTTCAATGGCAGCCTCTCTTCCTGCATATCTCAAGGGGATGGACAGAAGGATGAGGACTGGGGGAACAAAGTCCCTCCCACCGTAAAGGTCAGTTCATGACCACCTGAGAAACTCGAATGTAAGTCAATGGGATCTGATGAGACACATCCCAGAGTTCTGAGTGAATTGACTGATGTAGTTACCAAGTCACTTTCCTAAGTTTGTTTGAAAAGATGTTTCCTTTTCAAAGATCTTGTTTCCTAAGATGTTTGAAAAGTCATAGCAGTTATGTAAAGTCCCAGGAGTAAAAGGGAAAAAGACAGCCTGCGAGAAAGATGGAGGGAGACTATTTACAAGATCATATAGTGACAGGATGAAGGAGGATGGGATCAAATGGAAAGAAAATTATGAGGCACCAAAAAAGGTTTCCCAGAGAGGTTGTGGATGCCCCACCCCTGGAATTGTTCAAGACCAGGTTGGATAGAGCTCTGAGCAACCTGGTTTAGTGAAAGGTGTCCCTGCCCATGGCAGGGTGATTGGAACTAGATGATCTTTAAGGTCCTTTCCATGATTTTATGATATACGGTTGCTATAGCAGTCTAGCTCAGCTGCAGACCAGAGCACAGACAAAGAAGAAAAGGCTAAAATCAGTGGTGTGTCTCTTAACTTTTGAGTGAGACATTATTAATATCATTACTTCTAGGACCACAAACTCTTCCACAGTACTTCTCTTTATGCACTGCAAAGGGAAGGACATAAAAATAGTAAGGATCACTGTAAATCCAGTATTTACTTATTTTGGAGATATTTGCTTTGCCACTTGAAAAATGATCTATTACTATGGTTTTCTTGAATGATCTGTGTGTGGTTTACAGAGAACAGCAGTTTTGTGGGTTTGACCTTTATTGAAAAAAAGTGTCTGCATCACCCTGGCAGTTCGTATCACAAGAAGTCAGGCTACATTTTCCAGCACACTGACCAGTACTAACGACAGGCTCAAAAATACTTTTCAATTAAACATCAAAGCTTCAAATCAGCTTATACCTGGAAAGGGTTTAGCAGCAGCTGACCAGAAAATCAGCTAATCAAGATGTATTTCGGAATAATATTATTAAAACCTGAGCAGATGCAAACTCCCAGTTTGACTCTTTTGCCTACAAGTGCAATAGAGAACAGAGACTACGTGCAGAGAGGAGGAAATGATCCTTTTACACAGTATGCATGGGAGGACCAGCATGATGATGATCACACCCTGTGAGACTCCCAAATGGGCAAGCACATGCTAGGAATTTAACCAACTTCTGAACTGCTCTTCAGAGATGTAAAGATGTTTTATGATTATTTTATGATGACAGTAGCAGCCTGAATTGGGCTAAAAAAAAAGGGAGCACATTGCTAAGGAGTTTTTGGTAGTTTTTAACCATATGTAATCAAGCACTGTACTGAAGACATTAAGATGATGGAACAACGTACAGAGAAGAGCAACAGAGCTGGTGAAGGGCCTGAAGCACAAATCTTATGAGAAGGCTGAGGGAGCTGAGGCTGTTTAGCCTAGAGAAAAGGACACTCAAGAAAGATCTTATAATTCTCCACAGGTATCTGAAAGGAGGTTGTAGCCAGGTAGGTATTGGTCTCTTTTCCCTGATAACATGTGACAGGATGAGAAGAAATGGCCTTGGGTTAGGAAGGAGGGTTTACATTGGATATTTGGAAAAAAATCACAGAAGGGTTTGTAAAGCACTGAAACAGATTTCCCAGGGAAGTGGTGGAGTCACCAGACCTGGAAGTGTTCAGAAAACATGTGGCTACAGCACTTCAGGAGTGTTTAGGGGTGAACATTATGGTGCTGCTGGGTTGATGGTTGGACTAGATGATCTTAGAGGGCTTTTCCAACCTTAACAGCTCTATGGGTGTATGAATGCTGCAGATCAATTATTGTTTACATGGTGGGTTGTAGAGTCTTTCCTCCTCTTTAGGAACACTCATTAGCTTTCTGTGGCAGTGCTTGGATTGTAGATGCAAGTGTGATCTGAGAAGTTATGTGGTGATGTACAGTATCAGCATTCAGTGACATTCAGCTGCCAACAAGCAGAGCTGTTGGCAATTCCCATGACATATTAGATCTGCAATCAGACATGTAAGTGGAGAAAATAGATACAATAAATACATTTTTAAGCTTCTTGTATGTAAGAGAATGAGAGGAGCTTTCCATTATGGAGAAAAAGGAAAGTTTTTTAGGTCATAACACAACACTTACTTGTTACCTTACTGCCATCTAGCTAACCTGCCAAACCTTGTCATCATGCTAATCATCCAGAAAATTATTCTTAAAATATAGATTATTATCCTACAGAAACCATTTTGAAAACAAAAAATTATTTTTTGAGAAAAAAGCTTGAGCTTAACAAACGAACCTAACTCCACATCAAATTATCTTATAGAATGTGCTAATCAGGTAGGTAAATACCATTTAATTGTTAATATTTCCTGTTAAACATTAAAAAATAAGGAATGGCAGCATTTCATGATGTGAAATTTGACCAAAAATTATTAGAGCATGAATCAAGAAGGGCCATTTGTTTAGGCCTCTGTTTCTTTACTGTTTTTGACCCTTCTGATCCTCCTTTGTCTTGTACCTTATGTTGTGCCTTATGTAGAGAGAGCATGAAGATGCTTTCTGCTATAAATTCTAGTCATGTAATTAATTAGAAATCTCAGCTAAAATCCCTTAAAAGCATCAAGAAATCCCTTGAAGAAAAGTGGTGGAGGTAAGAAAATAGTCTGGATCTCTGTGTTATTTTGTTGTTGTTGAGGAATTTAAAATAAATTTTATTTTAATGGATTCACATATAGCTTAGAGATATTTGTTAAAACCTCATTTAAAGTTTTGAATAACTAGAAATCATAAGTTTAGAAACATTATCTTGGGCTCACATTGGTGTGAATACAAAATAGGAAACCCTATTTTGTATTTTCTAAAAAGGTTTTCTTGTACAAAGGAATTAAGGTGATACTGGTCTTTCTGAAAGATTTTTTTTACTTTCCTCTTTATCTTTCCAACAGGAACTCTCAGGCTCTGAAATATAGCATCAATTTATGCATGTGTGTAAAGCCATAGTAAATATATAATAGACATTCTTATATAACTTTATTTTTCAATTTTTCTCAAATAAATATAGAGAAAACAATAAGGTAGTTCTTCAAAGTTCTTGTGGATTATAAATCAGACCATATGGGACTGCGTATCCATTGCACTACCTCAGCAGTTACCTCTATTTCAGTATAATTGGATTCTAATTAAATTTTACTTTTGGAGAAAGGCAGCTAAGAATTAAATCTTAAGAGCTTTATGTTTCAAGCTGAGAACATGTTGGCAAGTGTTCATTGTAATAAGCCTGTTAAAAATCCATTTATTCATCTCATTTAGCTTCTATAATTCCCACAGAAGCACAAAACCAACAAACAACTAAAAACCAAAGTGTCCTGTGTGATGCTTTCCACTAGGATTGTCTTAAAAATTGAAATTACTCCCAAGAAAAGAAATTATGCAAAAGATATCAACAATTGTTTCTTGAAAATATCACATTTTATATGAAAAAAATGTAAACATTTTAAGAAAAAATATAGTATTTCGTAAATCTAAGCAAATAAGCAGAGAAAAATCAGATATTTTACTTAATGACAGAGATTTTCTGGTTTTGAGGAGAAGAACATTTCCACTTATCTCAGTTGGTCAGAGCACAGTGCTAACAATGTGATGGTTGTGGGTTTGATCCACATATGGGCCATTCACTTAAGAGCTGGACTTATGATCTTTGTGAGTCCAACTCAGACTATTCTGTGATTCTGTGATTCTGTGAAATCAAACTGCTCAGTTCAAACTCTCTGGCATAAATCTTAAATCTAGGGAACTGTGTGACAGTCCCCATGCAGAAGTGATCTGTGTAAAAGGTCAAGTTTTAAAGATCTGTAATGTATACTGCTAATTTTTACTACCTTTATATTTAGCAACATTATGTATGGCCTTTATTTAATGTGAAAGATATTGATACGAACAAGCAAAACACAGTAATTTGACTGAAATGCAGAAAGCAAAAGTGCTTATTCCATCAGTCTGTCAGATGAAAATAAAGATATTTTCTGACACAGTCTAATACCAGACACTGAACGAGTGAAGCCATGGCACATCAGAACACCTCAGTGTTTTCCCAGAGCTTGCACAATGGCAAAACTAAGAGAATGTTTCAATGCAAAAGCAGTTTCTCTTCTTACAGAAGCAAAAATGTACACAGCAGGTATAGTCCTTGGGTACACCCTCCAGACATGTCAGATAGATTAAAACTTTCCTTTTTTGTAGCTGTCTTTCATGTAATCCTGTTGGATCAATGGCTGCACGCAGTACTCATAAAGAATAAGAGAAAATGTCAAGTCTGTGACTTCTACATTCTCTTGTATTTTCAAAAATGCAGCAAACAATGTCTGCTAAGTGAGCAGAAAATACTGCTGGAGGTGTAATCAATGGGAAAAAACTCATTTTGCAATGCATCTGTTTTGCACTTTTTTGCTGTGACAAATAGGTTTGAAAAGATACAAAATTGTCACATCCATAATTACAGAGAACCAGAATAAATCTCATACCTGATACTGCTGAGTAGACACTCCCATAGGACTGCTGTGGGCGTCTGTACCCTTCAGAGAATGTGTTGCCTTACGGCATTGGTCAGAAGTGGTAACACCACCAGACTCACCAGGAAAATGCACTTGACAAAAGCCCACAAAACCAGATCATTATCAGTCTTCTGATGAATCAATTAAGATATTAAATATTAATAATCTTAATTTAATGTAACAAAATGAATGTAATAATTAAGAATGTGCTTCATCTGGCTATAGTTATTCATCCAAATGCAGTCTAGAGATATCTTCCAGGATTTGTGTTCATTTTATTTGCAACCCACTCCACCTAGCATAGATGTGTAATTCACCTTCTACAGAGTGTGTTGCTCTGTATATGTCTATGCCCTCATCCAGAGTTATGCACAGCCTTAATGCCTGGATATTTATACAGTCCTTTAAAAGAAAGGTGTTTGCTGGGCAGTCATAAATGAGCCCACTTTGTTTTCTGTAAATAGTCCTTTCTCACTATAATCATCAGAACTGTTACAGAAAAGAAAGTGGAAAATCCTTCTTGCTTTTGAAGACTCATTAACAGAAGAATCCCATAATCTGCAAATCATGGTGTTCTGCCGGGAAAGAAAGGCATAACCTCTGTAAGACCAGTGCTGAAAGCAGAAGTGGTTGCATATCTCAGAGAACACTGTATCACTATCATAGTGCATGCTTCACTGATAACTCGAAACAAAAAAGCTCCCTTCCATGTCTGGATAAGAGTTTGATCAGTCAGTCCTGCAGCCTTTCCTGTGTAATTGAAATAGCTGCTGAGCATGCCCAACAAGCTGAGCATTACACATGCTCTTATGAGGGTGCTACAGTGGCATGCTCACCCAGAAGGAGGAATTCCTCTGTCATGGGATGAGGAAACAATGAAAGAAGACAATAGGAAGGTACCAGTGAAGAAGCCCCTAAAGTTCCTTAAAATAGGAGACATTACTCTGAAAACCTGACTTGGTTTCATTCTGGACTTGGAGTCCAAGAGGAAGCATACTTCAGGGACTTCACTGTATTTTCTTAGGTTATGGGGAACTAGAACAAGTTGATGCTATATATGCACATCTTCCTGGTAGGGAAGTCCTTTCTATAAGAAGATGATTGGATTAAGGGTGACATGAACAGGAAGAATAGCAATACATCACTGGGGACTTTGGATGGAAATTGAGCTTTTTTTTGCTTTCCTACAGCAGGCATTTCTAACTTTGTATTGCAATGTAATGCACACACAAAGATTTTCCATTCTGTCAAGCATTCTGATTGTTCATACCATGAGAAACCTCTGGAAAATTTATCATGCTACAGTTTGTGCTGTAGCAGTTAAGAGAACTATTTTTTATGTTCCTATTTAAATTCAGTAAGTTTTTCAACTCCACAAGAGAAAGAAAAACCCCCAAGCTAGAAATTAGTCTTTTATGCAGTAATATTATGATAGAAATGCCTTAAAAGAAAAAATGAGGAATATGATATTCTCAGTTTTTACACCCCCAGACTATGGCAATAAATAATACTTGGCTTTTACTCTCCTTCCCCATTCCAGTGGCAAAGTTAGTGTTTCTCTTTCTGGAAAAACTCCATGGTGCAAATAACAGGACAAACTTACTCTCACCATGATGGGAATTGAAGACAGAACTTTAATTTGAAAAATTAATGGTCCTCATAAGATTATAATTTTATGGATGGGGAAAGAAGGCATCTGAGACCAGCCTTTAAGTCTTAAGAGGTAATAGATGAGACTTCACAGGCTATGCAGAGCTAACTTTGTCTCCAAGATGTTTATGGTGTTTAGGAAGGAAAATTCCTGAAGCTGTCTGCAGCCTACTGTCTGTGATGTGCTGGAGGATGTAGCAAGTACCAGAGTCTTGTGCTGATATGAAGCTGGGATATAGGTAGGACATTCACTCAGACCTGAAAGTTGGAAAATACCTAAAAATACAAGACATTCTTATTGCACTGGTATGCCTTCCAGGAAGAAAAAAATATATAAAAATATTAAGCCTGGTCTTGAAAACTTACCACATAGAAGGAGTTTTAGTAAAAAGGAAAGTTCTCTTTTTAGCCATTAAAAAAAAATAAAAAGAATGGTAGGTCTTTGTGGTAGGACCCTGAGATCTAGATGAGGACTTTATTAGAAGTGTGACAGAGAGAGAGAGGAAAGTAACTGAGAAGATAGGCAAAAGGATCTTAAAATGCTATTATTTACTTTTAAAAGTAAATCCCAGCATCCTATATTGACTGAAGTGGTCCTATATTTGTTTTAAAAGCCTTACTGAAATAGGACACTGTTACTTTACTGAGACCAGATAAAGAAAATTTCAAGGGCACATCATGTCTGGAAAAATTCTCAAACTATTGTGGCCCCAAAGAAGATTGAGAAGCATGAGGCTCCCAGTGCATGACTGTGCCTTTTGTGCTGACTGAGCCAGCCCGACCTTGCTGCAAAAAACCAGCCTGGGGAGAACTGGCAACCACAGTACATGTCCCATCGTGGACATCAGCTGAGCAGTCTGACATAAGGACAGGTTGTACTCAGGGCTCTCAGGCATGCAAGATATGTAGGCAGTAATGTGCCGGTGCTCTGGTCCCTTCTGGGGCTGTGTGGTTCAGCTGAGTAGACCTTATACTCCCTAAACATCTTCTATGGCTTGTCTTATGCACAGATTGGAAACTGCTGATGGATACACTACACCTCCAGTAAATCCTTTATATGTACACCTGACAGTCACAGGCTCTGTCTCTGGGCACAGTTCAGCAGAGCAGAATCATGGCCCATGATGAGAGTCCAAACACTCCCTTCACACAGACACACACACACACACGCGCAGAGACACAAAGTACTGGTAAGAATTAATGCTAAGTGGATTGTCTTGGTGAAAATGATCATCATCAGAAAATGTAATCCAGAACTGTTAATTTAAAATATTTATGTGTTGGCTCTGAGTGCTTGTATACCTTCACTCTCCTAGTCACACATCTAGTCTTTGGTAGTTTTAGATGTGTTACAGTGCAGGTCACTGCTGAGAGGCTCCACTAGTCCAGTGTGATGAACACAGACACAATAATTACACAGAATTGTAGAATAGGTTGGAAGGAACCTTAAAGAGCATCTAGTTCCAACCCCTGCCAAGGGCAGGGAACCTCTCTGTAGACCAGGTTGCTCAAAACCCTGTCCAACCTGGTCTTGAACTCCTCCACAAATGGGGAGTACACAACCTCTCTGAACGACCTTTCCCAGTGCCTCACCACCTTCACAGGAAAGAATTTCTCCTGAATAGCTAATCTAAACCAACTCTCCTTCCATTTAAGGCTATTCCTCCCTTGTCCTGTCACTACATGCCCTTGTGAAAAAGCCCTCTCCAGCTGTCATGTAGAATCCCTTCAATACTGGAAAACTGCTATAATTTTTCTCGAGTCTTATCTTCTCCAGATTGAATAACTCCAACTCTCTCAATCTTTCTTTTTAGGAGAGGTGCTCCAGCCTGCTGGTCAACTTTGTGGCTCTCCTCTGGACTCAGTACAGGAGGTTTAAATTCTTCTTAAGTTGGGCCTCCAAAGCTGGACACAGTACTCCTGGTGGGATCCCGCAAGAGCCCCTCCCTCGACCTGCAGACCATGTTGCTTTTGATGCAGCCCAGGATCTGGGTGACTTTCTGGGCTGCAAGTGCACACTGCTAGCTCATGTCCAGGATCTTGTCCAACAGCACCCTCACATCCTTCTCAGCAGGGCTGCTCTCGACCTGTTCATCCCCAAGTCTGTACTGATATCAGGGGTTGCCATGACCCAGGTGCAGGACCTTGTACTTGCCCTTGTTCAGGAGGTTTACCCAGGTCCACCTCACAAGCTGTGGCAGCAGCTCTCTGGCTACGGACAGTGGTGGCACAACTTTCCCAGGCATTGTCCTGGGAAAGGCTGTGAGAAGATCAGAGAAAAGAATGATAAACAATTTTTATCTTCACTTGCTGCACCTGCTGTTGTGAACATGTGGAATGTGTTATAGAGTTTTGTTTACCAAAGGGTGGTTTCTTAAATGGCCAATGGTGATGGTGTTTGGATTTAAGGACCAATTGGGTCCACCTGTATCATGACTGTCTATAAGGGCAATGGTTTTCTTAATAAGTATAGTATAATAAAAGTGATTGATCAGCCTTCTGAGAGTCATGGAGTCAATGCTAATTATTACCCGTCTGGGGGCCTATGACGACAACAAGCTTCTCAAAGTTCTAGATCGCATCCTTCCCCTCCGGTATGTGGACTACATCACATAGCTTGGTGTTGCTGAATTTGCTAAGGGTGCACTCAATCCCACTGTCCATGTTGCTTAGAAAGATGTTAAGCAGCACTGGAAGGGTGCAGTCTTTTCCTGGCCATGATGTGTTTTAAGATAAGTGTTATCCATTTTATTTTCTTTTCTTTTACCAGCTTCTCTATTTTTCCTGTAAATATGTATACATGCAGTACCTTTGAAGGCTCCCACTCTTTCTTGGTGTTTTAAGCATTAGTAGAATGAAACTAGTGTGAATAAGAATAATGCCATGTTATCTATTTCTTAAGTCAGACTGTAACATTAGAAAAATATTTTCATTACATCCTACTCAAAATATCTGCTACATAACTCTTATTCATTTCTGTAAATGTTGAAAAATAAATTGGTTACTTTTTGTGTATTCTATGACTCTCAGTGATTTACCATTCAGGAAATAACATTGAGGTTCAAGAGCTTGAATTTTACCCATCTTGTGGTTTATTTCTATATTAACATTTTATAAACTTAGACTTACTGTCTCCTGCACTGAGCTGACAAGTAGATGTACTGTTAAACCATATAAAGATTAATTTGTGAAATATTTTCCTTCCCCCCCCTTTCTTGGCATGATAAATGAAACCTTAGAACAAAAAAATGTTGCTATTAACAGTGCCTCAGCTTTCACTTGAAGAGTATTTTTGATAAATTGACAGAAAGTGTGTTGCTTGATTTGTCATTCCCTATCTATAAAACTATTCTATTCAGCTGTTAAAAAGGGAAAGAATAATATGCAGAAAGGTGGTTATTATGTAAAAAAGAAGGGGGAAAATCAGAAGCCTAGTCCCTAGTTTGCATATATTAATATTAATCGTCTCCCCTAAGTACAATATTCCTTACCTAGAACATATAACAATTTTTTTTCCCTCAGATGGACCTTGCATTTCCAGAAACTGTCAGCAGTTTCCTTGTTTCCAGACTTCATGCTCATTCAGCCATTGGCATATCTGTAATGACTCTCAGGAAGAGGGTTGATTAGTACATACTGTCATAGCTTTTCAAATTAAGGCTTTTTCTCCAAGAGTGTGAATTTCACATTTTGGTAGCAATCTATGAAGGATTAAACTTTTAGTTGACACAGCTGAATAGGATTTAAAGTTACTTAATCCCTAAAAACTGGCCTCTCAAACTTTTTGCCAGTTCACTTCCCCAGAATAATATTTCATAATCAACCTCAAACCTAATTTTTTTGAGAAGTTTTTGATATACTACTTTTAAGCAGAATTTTTGCTTTTTACAAGTTTTTGGCAGATATTCTGGCTCTGCAGAAAAAGAATCTATTTGATGCAGGATTTCCAAAGTATTCATGTACTCAGAACTGAACAAAAAGGTGTCCAAATATATGTTTCTCTCAAGTAATTAATCCTCTAGCTGTTTGCCTAAAGCCAACTCTTTTGTTATGCTGATGGTTTTTCATCAATATAAGCAATGAGAAGATTTTTCTTGGGAGGAAGAAATGAAGAGTCAACCCTGCAAAAAGAGTAATATTCTCTGTTGGGCAAACGGGTGCTCTTTTGGTGTGTCAACAGCAATGTGATGGACCAAAAGTAGCTGTGGTTTAGTCCATCACTCATGACTGAAGTGACTGCAAGTCTCTAAGATACATATAAAGACAATAGTCATCTTTGAGAGGAAGTATTCCCTGAATGCCCTTTTAGGGATTATAAAAATCAGGAAAGCATCACAATGGGCACTAATGTAGTAAGTAGACAAGGAGTTAAAACCTATGCAGTGAGATTCAACACCTAAATGTTTTTCAGTAGTGTACTCTTCCAGCCTACTACCTCCTCTGGAGATTCACAATGAGTTTCAGTCTGATAATTCTCCAATTAGATTTCTGATTGACATGCATAGGATATGCTCCCATCTTACCTTCCACCCTTTAGCTTTTATAAAACATGTGTTCCACTAAACCTGTCAGGGAAGCCAACGATCCTAGCAGAGTGTGGACCACAAGCAGTTTCCACACATTGTACTGAATCGGAGATCCTAAATCTGAAGCAAGAGTTACCCACTAGAAAAAAGATAGCAATCTGCTTGTGACCATCTTGGCTTGAGTAAATGACAGAAGTGAATGGGAGAGGAAGGAAAGAATGATTAAGTTGCTTGCCAGCATTACCTAGAGTGAAGTAGGTGTTAAAAGATAGACCACCTGTGAAGAATAGGGAGATGCCAAGAGGCTGTCATACAGTCACGGGGATGTGAGAGGACACACAGGAAAGGCTGGGATAGGTAGATGAAACTGACCAGTGACTCGGGGTGGGTCAGCCTGAAGGTATGGAACAGGCAGCAGTGATCTTGGAGGCAGGAACTTGGGTAAAGGGAAGCTGGAGCTACCTGGTGAGTGTGTCAGTAGGCTGCTGTCACATAAGCCTTTTGGCTCTGCAGAAGCTCTCATAGCTTCAAGGAAGACAGCTGCACTAAGAGATAATGACTCCGTGATAAAACCGTGCAGCACCTGTGGGACTTCTGACAGCTGCTGTATCAGCTTGATCTGTTTTCAATTTACTGTATATTGTTTTCTGGGAAAAAGATCTAGCTGGGAAGCAAGGAGGAAGGTTGCTTATTTCTAGGTGATGCTGCCTGACACTTTCTGGAGTCTTCATCCCCTGAAAGAAACTGGGAAGGGAGGAAATCTGCAGATTGTGCACAAATCACCTGATACCTTAATTTTCTAAAAGTGATTAAATATGTTGATTCTAGCACGGGATGGTGGATACTGTCATCTCTCAGTACATGTTCAATGAAAACCAGTCAGCCCAAATCCTCCGGGATCCATTCTCCAGGGATTATCCAGGTATTTTCTGCAACAGCTTCCACGACATAGGCAGAGAAAGTACTCCTGAGACTACCTTTTGAAGAGGCAGGCTCAAACAATGAATAGGACAGAAGCCTTGTGTGCCTTTGCTAAAAGCTCCAGATGCTGGTTCTTTGGCAGCTGCTCACTATCACTGCAAGTTTTTTATTATTTGCAGAACAAACTGGTTGTCCTACATATGTCTGCCTAAAAAACACCTGCCACCTACAATTAGCTAATTGGGAACCAATAATCTTTGGACAGTGTGTTGCAGGGTCTTTTACATTTCAGCTCATTTTTTGAGGCAGTACAAACTAAGAGAAAGCTGCTTCAGATGAAGAACTAATTTAAAGCTGCTCTAGGTCTGGCATAGAAGGGCAGTGTAGACTTATCCCAGAGGTGTATTAATGATTTTGCAAGGAGAACTTTCTGCCTTCATGGGAAATGGACTTCATCTTTCAGTAATAGAAATATACATTTTCCTGCTCTATTTCACTCTAGCTATTTTATTAATTTATTTATTTTCCATGGTGGACACTCACTTGTGCCCCAAGGCAAAACCTTCTGTTAATGATGGCCACTGAATAGCATGGAACAGCAGAGATGAAATGTCAGTAGTTCTTACCAGGCAGGGTTCGTGCTTGGTTTCCTACCATTCTTTACCTCAGCCTGCAATCTCATATGAGAGCTACGAGAATGCTCTTCCATCACTGGGATTAGTTGCTCTATTTCAGCTGCCACACCATGGAAATGCCTTTTTCAAGGACCAAGGAACCTGAAATTGAAAAGACAATTTAGGCATTTTTTTCTCACTGAATTGCTTGCAAATGATGATAGAAACATGAGCAAACTCATTTTCAGTAATGTGATAAGAAAGAGCTAAACTAAGGGATGTGCAGTTATAGAAAAGAGGGGATGATTACAAATGAAGTATTTTTCATTTAGATCTGAATATGTAGATCCACTTTGATGAGTTAACAAAATCTATTGCCTTTTCAACACAATATTAGTTCTTAATAATATTAAAGGCATTTGATTTCTTTGACTGGGAAGAAAGCCAATCCTAATCACAGGCACCAGTAAATACAGGTCTAATCCCTTTCTCTGATTTAATTTCCAGGTATGAATACAACAATATTTCTATGCATTTCTATTCCTTTCTATGCATTGCCAACACATGAGAGAACAGTCCTCCCGGTGGTAGATTATTTTAGGTTCAAAAAAGGTTGCTGCAACTACTCTCCTAATCTCCTGATTCATTACAGGGACACCATGTGGGTTTTGAGAGCATGAGTTACTATTATTACAATTATTGTGGCCAAGAGTGAACAGAAAAAAAAAAAAGAAAAGAGAGGGAAGAATAGTAGAAAGAGGATATAGAAAAAAATACAGAATCATCATAGTGAAAGGAAAATAAATTTTAAAAATCTGCTCTACCTAGTCATCATAGCTCCTTCACAGATAATAGACTTGTATAATTTTATGGGAATTCAAGCACAAGATTAAATCACAAGGAAGAATGTCTTGCTTAAACACATTTAAATCACTTTGTTAACTTCCAAAATTTTTATATTGTTAATAAGTGACCTTATTAAAAGCTCTGGGAGATTATTTGGAAAAGTTAAAGGAAAAGCAAAAAGAAGGAGAATTGAGCTCAGCTATTTGTTCAGGTCACCAGCACAGCCCTAATGTAGGCATCTTGTGCAGATACATTCTTTAATGCAACACATGGCTAAACAAAAAAAGAGGGTTGATCCCATCTGTCTCACCCACCCTTCTTGCTCTCCGTATTCCCTTTTAGTGTCACAATTTCATTTTAAAGCAACCTATTCCCAAATATTTTATGCTTTCCTGGGAATTTGTTACATGTTTTGTTGTTTTGTATGGTATATCAACTGTTAATATTTATCATCTACTAATGCAAAATCATGCTCTAATCTATTGTTGTGTAACACAATTTCTTGATACCATCTTCAATGTACTGACTTATTCCTCTCAATTAACATATTATTTTAACTTAAATCTTCATAGTTCTTCTTTTAAATAATCTTTTTACTTAATTTAATGTTATTGATGTTAGAATTCTGCACTAGTATTTGTTAAAACTTTGGCCTTGCAAGCTAACAGAACATGAAAAATATAGTTTGTAAGGAATATATTGAAAAGACCTATATGCTTATGTACATATATAATTAGTATGATGTCTATAGAATACATTTATTAAAAAAAATGGAACAGTACCTGTTTGAGTGATGACTCAAAATATATAAACATAACTTCTTCCAGTAATTTCAGCTGTGCAGGTGAAAATTGTTCGCAGCTCAACAGAGTAACCATTGGGAGTGCTTTCTTTAGGTGACTTCTGAAATTAGGTGAAAATAAAAAAAATCAGAGTAATTTCTGACATATTTTAAATATGGCACAGGGTTCAAAGACTGCTATAGGCAATGGGGTGTAGGGTGTATTGTATGAGGTAAATTTAATAACACTGTCCCAACTGGCTTCCGAATTTTGAAATAATTATGATAACTGGGAGAAAATAAACCCAATAATAAAAGCCACATGCAACTTGCTCATGTTTCAACAGTGCAATATATAAGTACTACGGGATATGGCTAATGGTGGCCCCAGCCCTTGCTATGGCAAGTGATGTTCCCCCAATAGCCAAGCTGCCACACAGCACTGATTCAACAGGTTCTGCAGATGGGATGGGTTTCTCTTCCACTCACATCTTTCCTAAGAGACAGATACCTAAATATTTTCTTGGTTGTAAACATATGCTTGTGTATCACAGTTATGTGAATAAATACAGTATGGCTATTTCAGTGTGTACTCAATGTATTAAAAAATCATAACTTATTATAAAAAATATTATTTTATTTAAAAATATTATTTTTAAAACAACTGTTTTATACTGACTGGGAGTACACATACTTGATTTCTTCTAATAATGAATGTGAAAAAACTTTAGGCCTATTTTAGTTGGAATTTCCAGAGAGAAAACAGGTCTTTTAAATATTACATATCCATGGTCTTATTACATTTTCACAGGAATTTATTTCTCTTTCAGATATAGTTTGACCCAAAATGCTTAAACCCAAGCAGTTCCCACTATCAAATTTACTGTCTACAGTACTTACATGAACATTTACAGGGAGCACCTACTGAAGCTGTAATAAGTGACCTGATTCCCAAGAATCACCGCATTTGGGGACTGTTTTATATTGGTTCCAAACAGTCAAGCACTGAGTCTAAAAACAGTATTACAGTCAAGTCACAATTTAAGTACCGTACAGTAATTAGGACACCTTTTATTGCAGATGTTGGTAGCCTGTTGTACCATGACTTATCAGCATTCATGCTTTAGGACATCTCTCATGATCAGCTATTTTTTTCTTAGATAATTTAAACCTATTTTTCTGTACAGATGAAGAATAAATGCTATTAAAAATCACTTTAGGAAGACATAATTTACAAATTTCTCAGAGTTGCCTGCATTAACAGTATTAGCTTTACGTCCAGTGAATATCTATGAAGTTACATGTAATTCAAGAATGAAGTGAACCAGAGTTTAACTTAGGGAAATTAGAAATAATTACTCCACAAAAACTAGAACTGCAAAGACCTAACTTGAATATTCCAGTCTGGGGAAGAGATGAGTCATCAATTTTGCATTGCAGGTGCTAAATGGATATGTTTGACTTTACTATCACCCGCAACAACCTATCAGCTCAGTGTAAAAGAAGTGCTTTCACCTATATTTTCACCTGTACTGTATTTTTCTGAAAGAGTGTCACACAAAAGAGAAACATAAGGATCTGGAAATTAATGAAAAAGGTAAAACAAAAGTGAACTTATAAGCTAAGTTTGGGGTGTAAGGAAAAGCTACATGATCACTAAGACAGAAAAAAATTATACAAGGATATTCAATCAGATCCCACTCATAAAATATTGTCTAATTAATTGAAAATAAAGTTTTCATAGTTGGTGCCATTGTCTAACTTTTCATAACACCTTCTTTTTTCTTAGTTACAATACTCAGTTGCTGAGTGACAGGGATTTATTTCTTGTCATATAAATGGAAGATAAAATGTGTCTTGGGATGTGAGAAGAACAGTACCTCTCCCTGATATTGTCCTAGTAAAATAAATAAAACAGGAAGAAACAGCTCATACCTTCTTATATTTTTTAACTGTACGTTATATTTCCAGTTCTAATGCTGGCTGACCAGCTCCATCAAGAACTTTTCTTCTAACTAATTTGCATATTTACTGGAGCTTTTGAACATTTATACAAATAGTTAGCCTTAAATGAATGAGAAAGAACTTCATTAAAAGTCAATTTCCAGACAAAGAGGTTTTTATTCCTTGAAATATGCTTCAATCAAAACCACCACTGAACAAATCCATTATGGGTCCCTTCCAACTCAGCATATTCTATGATGTCTATGTTCCAGCAGCTTTGAGCCCTGTGAGAAAGTTGGAAACCAAGCCTTCTGGTAGGCAGAGTTCTCTTTCTTCTTTCAACATGGTCTGCAATGGGCCTGATGAAGTATCATAATCCAATATATTTGGGTCTCTGTTCATAGTTAATAAACACTAAGGTTGGTTTAGAAAAAGTATTAAGTTGCTATCTGAGGTTTACTACATACCTCCTTCCTAGTTCCATTATTTTGTCTGGTATCAATCAGAAAGTCACCAAACCATGGCTTAGCAAATAGGAAAACTAGGAAACACTAAGAGCTACAAAGAAGAGGAACATACCAGCCAGCAAGGAAAGGTGTTTCCAGTGCTAGTTCCTTCCACTAGTGATGGCAAAACACTTGAAGATGGGAAACAGTATAAGATGGAATGAAGCATTTCAATTTCACAGCCACTGTCCCATCAAATAACATACTAGAAATAATTTTTTTCACGAACAGCTTACTATTGTAGTATTGGCAATTCCCGTATTGGCACTAATTGAGGTTTCATTAGGACTATTGTCAACAATATTTTGCTGAGTGGAAACAGATAACATTGGTCTGATTCTCAGCCCTTCCAGTGAGGCCCATTTCACGTGTTAAGATCAGATTAGGGAGAGATGCCCCTGCCTGAATTAAGGTGCAAAAGCAACCATATGATGACAAGATACAGATTTTATTTGACTAAGATTTTATTTAACAAGAAATGTGAGGGAGAGAGATAGAAATAGGCAATTATTATTATTATTAATTTATTTATTACTACTACTATTTCTTCTTCATCTTTGTATTCTTATTATTCTTATTATTTTTCTTCTTTTACTTCTTCTAATTATATCCTGCTATTACTACTGTTTTTTCTTATGTTATTCTTCTTATTTTTTTATTATACTTAATCACATTTTTGTTCTTATCCTTTTTCTTCTTCTTCTTATTTATTATTACTATATTTTTTTACACCATGTGATTCTGATTCAGATTCTGATTATTTTTCTTTTTTCTAGTTATTCTTATTTCTATTTTTAGTCCTTTTTCTGTGGTTTTTTTTTTTTTTTTTTTTTTTTTTTTTTTTTTTTATTACTACTATTTCTTAAAATCAACTTCTATTTGGTTTGGATGAATTGTGTGTGTTGCAGTCCTGCAGTGTGCAGTGGGGTCCTGGGAGCAGTACCTCCTGTCTGTGCCCATTCCTCATGGATAAAATCCCAAAGGATCACAAGTAATCCTTTTAGGATGGGAGGAAATGGCCTTAGATTCCACTAGGAGTAGTACTGATTAAATATCAGAAACAATTTTCCCCTGCCAGAGTGGTCAGGCATTGGAAGAAGTGGAAGTCGCTCAGGGAGGTGGTGGAGTCACTATCTCTGGAAGTGCTCAAGAGCCATCTGGATGTGGCAGCTGGGGACATGGTTTAGGGGTGATGCTGGTGGTGGTGGGGTCATAGTGGAACTGGATGACTTTCAAGGTCTCTTCCCTCCCTGGTGAGTCATTGCTGAGTCACCTCACACCAACCCATGGGCACTGGTTTGGGGCTGGCCACACGGGTAACACTTGGTCTTGGGAAGACTCGCTTGGGGTGATCCAAAGCAGCTGGGGATTGCTCAGCCTGCAAGGACATATCCAGGCAGAGGCAGCCTGTGTGGCTCCCTCAGGACACTGGGCAGTCTGCACACCAGCCACCATCTGTGGGGCCCAGCCTGGTGCTGGCAGCGGGCACTAATTTTCTGGCTGTGTCACCAGGCAGGGGCAGCAGAAGAGGCTGCACGGTGCCCACAGCGCTAGCCAGAGGTGGGAGGGATGTTTCTGAGGAGAAGCTGGATGCTGGCTGAGGGCCTGGGCTCCCAGATGGGGAGCTGAGGGGCTGGGGCAGCTGTGCAGGCTTTGCCTTTGGATACTTCCCGGTAGATACTGGCATCTCCAAGAGCCAGCTCTTGCTCACTGCGGGCTTCCCCATGGAACACTTTCTCATAGCTACCAGCAATTCCCTGGGATAGCTCTGGCTCACTGCAGGCTTCCACTTGGGAATCTTCCCAGTAGATACCAGCATCTCCTGGGGTTAGCTCTGGCTCACTGTAGGTTTCCCTTTGGGGCACTTGGTGGTAGCTACGAGACTCTCCTGGGGACAACACTTGCTCACTGCAGGCTTCCCCTTGGGGTGCTTTCTTGTAGCTACCAGCATCTCCTGTGGAGAGCTCTGGCTTGCTGCAGGCGTCCCCTTGGGATATTTCCTGGTAGCTACTGGCATCTCTGGGGTCCTGCCTTGCCTCACTGCATGCTTCCTGATAGACACTGTCATCCCCTGGGGTCAACTCTGGCTCACTGCAGGCTTCCCCTTGGTATACTTCCTTGGTAGCTACCAGCATCTCCTTCAAGTCAGCTGTGGCTCACTGTAGGCTTTCCTTTGGGATATGTTCTAGTAGCTACCAGCATTCCCTGGGGACAGCACTCGCTCACTGCAGGCTTCCTGTTAGATACCAGCATTTCCCTGAGACAGCTGTGGCTCACTACAGGCTTCCCTTTGGGACGCCTCTGGTATCTACAATCATCTCCCTGGGTCAGCTCTAGCTCATTACAGGCTTCCCCTTACATTCAGCTATCTACCGTCACTCCCTGGGGATGGCTCTGGCTCACTGCAGGCTTTTACTTTTGATACATTCTGGTAGCTAGGGAATTCTCTTGGGATCAGCTCCTGTTTAATGGAGGCTTCCTCCTGGGAAGCTTCCTAATAGCTACCAGCAGCTCCCTGGAACAGCTCTGGCTCACTGCAGACATTTCCTGGTAGTGACCAGCATTTCCCTGGGACATTTCTGGCTCACTGCAAGCTTCCCCTTTGGATTCTTCCCGGTCTTATGGCAGGCTTCCCCTTAGGATACATCCTGGTACTTCAGAACATATACCTTCTGGTACAAAGTGATATGTTCAGCATTTCCCTGGGGTCAGCTTCTGCTTTGTGCAGGCTTCCCCCTTGGAAATTTCCTTGTAAAAACCAGCATCTCCTGGGGTCAGCTCTGGCTCTGTGCAGGCTTTCCCTTGGGTCACTTCTTGGTATTTGTTCCTTTCTCCTTTAGATAGCTCCTGGTCTTCTGCCTTATCCAACTGGGAAAGCTCAAGCTTGCAGCCAAGCCCCCTCCTTGCTGTCTTCCTGTGGCAGTACTGACCCCCTTTCTGCCTCCTCCTGCTGCTCACTGAGGGCGTGCGCTCCCAGGGAGCTTGGGGAGTGGCTGGAGACAGCAAGGGCTGTGCAGGATAGAAATCCAGATCTCTTCCCTTCATCCTTGAGCTGCCATTTCTAGTTGTGCAGCCATGCTCTGCTCCACGTCCCTCTGTTCTGCTGGCTGGTGGCCAGATGCCTGAGTCTCCAGCACAGCCTTGCTCATATTAGTGTTCCACGCTAAGTCCAGCAGAGCCTGGCTGCAGCCTGGGGTGCTGTGTGAGGCAGGGACTGGGCTCTCTGTCCCTGCTGATGGCACCTCCTCACTGAGGGCAAGAGAATTTCTAATATTTACTTTTACTATACCTTCTTCTCATTTTATTCGCATTGTTATTCTGATTCTGATATTCTTATTCTTTTATTCATTTCACGACAACCCACTCTCCCAAGCACACACACGCTTTTTTTACATGAATACTTCACTTGTTTTCTTTAAAGGGGGATGGAGAGGTAGAGATTGTTTTTTGAAGGGAACTAGACATGTTCAAAGGAGAAGCAAGGTCTTAAACACAAACTTTCCTTTTGGGAAGCCTGTTGGTAAGTGAACAAACAGCTAAATGCAATCCTACTTGCAACATGCCTAAGGGGACATCGGAAAGGGAAAGCATGCATAACCCACATGGGAGCACAGAGATACAAAATCACGTGTTTATCTGATTGCTCTAGGTGTATTCGTTTTGTTCTTGTTATTTTCTGTTACATCCAAGCACTTTCTGTGCTATTCTTTTCTCCTGAATCCTGTTTCATGTTCTTGTATTAATTGTGCAAATAGCCAGCAGCACATTTGTAGAAGAGGCCATAACATTTAAATTTTTTTATTGCTAAGGAATCTCCAATGAAGACTTTTCCAAGGCTTAAATAATACTCTGTGTTTCTTGGGGTGAAAAAAGAGATGTAGTGGAGAAGCCTGAAATAACATTAATTGAGAAGAACTTTAAAAGCTGGCTCAGTTTTTGAAGTCAGTTTTCTATAACAGAAAATTTAACCACTCATATTTTGTCTCTGATAAAGAGATATAAACTGTCACTTTAAATAATGGATAATTACAGTCATTGTGGCTCCACAATCTGACTTGCCAATGAATACCATTGACCAGATGTTTGATACATTGGCATTACTGAGCTTTCCTTCTGCTATTTAAAGTTATGCTGGATTACACTTAATTGCATTAATTAGTGTAATTCTATTATCATCTTCCTTAATGACAAAATCTTGACTTATCTGCTTGTAATATAGCTGGCTGTGAGCAGGCACCTGACAGCTTTTGAAGAAGAATGACCTTTAACATGAAGCTAAAGAGGATGTTTGCTCTTATTTATGCTTGGGTGAAGTTCAGCTCATGTGCTCTCAGATGTCTTTCTGAGAAGGAAATTTGTGTTAGACACACAAGCACTCTAGCAGTGTTTTCTGATACTGTAGGGCTTGCAGGTGTAATGAGTCTAAGTCTAGCACTAGAAAATAATTCCGATACCACACATGGCTGTCTTAGTCATTAGCTTTTCTCATTTTGAGTTGAAGATGTCATAATCTTCTGATGGCTAGACCTAGAATACTAAGCAGCTTCAAGCTATTAAACAGACACTACAAAGAATAATTTAAAGCATTTTGAATATTTTTGAATTTAATATTAGATCTCAAATTATGTTTGGATTAGGTTCATTTCTCCCTATTGTTAAAAAAGTGTCACTTATTAATACAGCCCTTCCTTTTCCAGAGGTCCTTGCAGCATGCTGTCTACTTTCTTTACCATGATGGCTTGTAACAAATAACTTTTGTCTCCCTTCTGACAAAAATTGCAGCCCGACATGCTAGCATTATCACCTTTAAAAAGTGCTACCGTTTTACCTTGTGAATACCCAGTTCTTGCTTCCCTAGCCCCAGGGGAGGAAGGATGAAGAAAAAGGGGCGTCATAAATGTGGGCTCCTGTCACTTCAAAGTCCATGTTTCATTAAGGCAGGGAATTTAAACTCTTCCTTTCTGCTTTGAAAAGCATTTAATTTGCCCTAAGTTATACTAGCAGCAGCACTCCAGTATGTGTGGCTATATGAGCAGAAAACCTAGAGTGTCCTGAGGGCTCCAGTTCCAGATTTTGTCAGCTGTTTGCCTGCTAAGAAGAGGAGCAAGCCATATATCCTCAAGACATATAGATGCCTTTGCATACTCACATAGTTCCTGGCAGTGAGTGTGATTTAGACTTTTGGGGTGCAGCCTTTTCATTCTAGACTGATGCAGTAATGAAATCATACCCCTGCATTTTCAATAACATGGCAAACCATCACATCATTTTGCAGTTACAGTATTTTTTTTTCCAAAAATTCAATCAGTTTGGGAGATGTAGATATTTTGTGAGTTTTATTCCCTAATCTATGATTTCAGCACTTTAGTTAGATTATATCAGTATTAAGTATATCACACAGTGGCACATCATATTGGCTTACAAAATTTATGTGGAAGCAATAGTCTATTTCTATTTTTTTGCTTAATTTTGGGGTTAAAATTTAAAATATTAGAAAGTTTTCTTTGATATATGACTGACCTTTTTCTAGTAGGGAGTTATGAAAATAAAAACAATTTCAATTTTTCTTTACTTTTTTGCACCTATTTCAATATCATAATTATTTTCTTTCTGTTTCTATCTGTAAAGAAAAAAAAGAATGAAACAAAGTTTGAAGTGTCTTTTTTTATTACATTATAACAAAATATTAAGTACAGTGTCCTCTTGCTTTATCTTGATGAAATAATATTTGTTGCATTTCAACACAACATTTTGATAACAAATAGTATTTGCTTTAAGAATAACCATGTATAGTTTTTGTTATTATCACCTCATAAAAAGCCTAATTCTCTGCAATTTTAAGACAATGTTCTCAGCAAGAGACTGAAATATCACAAAGAATGATCTCCTGGTGAGAAGAAGCAAAAGACAGATTCCTCTCAGCAAAATGCAAATTAATTTCACAGGGTTTTGCTCAGCACAGCAAAGGGAACCATAGCAACATAAGCAAGCTAAAAGCTGTTGTTGACTGATACAACAGAGACAAAAATGAAAGGGTAAAATCAATAGTGTTCAAAGTTTGCAAGCAAGGATGTGATCATAGTTCAAATTTTGTATTTGGATTCATATCTCATACAAAATCAGGTATGAAGGTCACCGATAAGTAAATTTGAAACCTCTGGGTTGCATTTCTACTGATATAACAAATTTTAGTAACTGGAAGGGTGCCTTGTGAAATGCAAGTCTTTGTGCAGTGTGTAGGGTGTTTGGTGGTAATTTCCACAGTTCCTGGAGATTCAGTGAATTAGAAAGATAATCTACGGTGCTGGTTGTTACTGCATATATTACACTGATTAACAATCCTGATCTTTTTCTGTAGATGGCCTGTCATGACACCAGCACTAAACAGTGTTTTACTTCTCCTGCAGACTGGATGTTATTTTGCTTGGAGAGTCACAGTCTTCTTGGAAATAATAACAGAAAAATTCAGACTGGATTCAATCCATAAAGAAGTCATGGCAGACAAGATTATTAATGGCAGCCACTGTAGCTTCCTGTGTGGGAAAAGAACAACAGAAAAAAACCTCCAGAAGTGAAAAAATCCCCCCCAGAGGATATCTGTTTTACAATATATAACATCAGTTTGAATTGAGATAATGACTTTGGCTGATAAAGGCTCTGTAAAACACAAAGCCTTTGAGTAAGCAGTTTGATTTGTACTTTATGGCCTTCAGATTGAAATCTGGCATTTATGCTCAAGATAATTAGCTGAGAGCTGTCCTGAAGCTCTCAAACCTTGTCATTAATAAGAAATAAGAGGTGAATGGAGTACCTAGTGTAGGAATTTCCATTGAAAATTTTCAAGGAGTAGTTTCATGCAGTGCAGCATGACTCAATATACTCATCAGTAACCAAGAACCAGATTAAAAAAAATAATAATACCAGTGTACACATTAGACAAAGAGTCTAGTGTTATCCTTATTTACAGAGGGAGGGAATTAGAAAATACATGGCTTTACCTCTGTAAATGGCTCTTTTTTTCCTATGGAAGGAACACACTGAATCCCATGGCTTTCCACATTTTTAGAAGGATTGTGAAAATTTGCACACAGGGAGGGTATAAGACTAGAAGTGATGAATGATCTGTAAAACATGACTTTCTTCCAAAGAATTGAAGAGTTCCCTATTTTTTATGTTTAATGGTAGTGAGAGGCAGTGTGATTCAGTTGTAAAAGTATCTTCAGGAAGAGAAAATGGTAGAATGGTAGGTATTTTAGGATTCTTTCCAGCTCACTTAAAAAAAAAAAAAAAAAAGTAATGAAAGTAAATGTTCTGGACTTAAAGCTGTATAATTTAGATGAGGAAAAATAAGTACATTTTTTAAAAAGCCATAATTAGTCAATTAGCCAACTAAGATAAGCTGTAAATATTAACAAGAACAGTATTTTTATTATCACATTTATTCTTGAGATCTTCAAATGAAATTTGAATTATTTCTGGGAATACATGTTGGCCAAATTCAAACTACTGAGGTTAATATGGAAATAATGGAGGGAAATTCAAGATACACTAGAAGTCAAAGAACTGGCTAGTTCTTCCTAGCTTTCAGGTTTTTCATCAGCATTTCCAAATCTACCTTTTTAAGCCAGTATGTTCAGTAGCAATATAGCCAGTGTATTCAGTAGCAATACATGGACAGACCTAAGGGATGTGTGCATGTGTGTGTGTGTGTGTGTGTGTGTGTAAATTAGTAGTGGTGAAAAGGGAAAATAGGTTTCTGTACATCTCCTGCAATAGTTTTCTCTCTCCTTTCCTTTCTTCCTCCAGAAAAAATCTCATGATCATTTCCTAACAGTCAGCTTACAGTGAGAAGGATTTATCTTTGAAAGATAAGGAAGGTTGATGGAGGTAATACTTAGCAATATTGTTTTATGTCTGAATTACCAACAGCACTTGCCAGTTCAACTGATCAATTCGTAAAGCTTATTGAAGGAGATGGGGAAAGGCTGCTTCCATATACAAATATGGATGTAAATATCCTCCAGCTATATAATCTGGAGAGTGGTAATACACCCCACTAATTTCTGCTGCAAAATGCAAAGCCTGAGCAGATGGACAATCTGAACAGCACTGTAGCTGACATCAGGACTTTGCTTATAGCACTAGAATTGTGACAATGTCTTGCCAAGCAAAATATTTGCAATGCAGAGTGAGCTTATATTCCCTCATGCTTTTAAATCAGCCATGGGCAGTCTTTTAAATTTTTTTTTAAAGCATGGTTGCAGCATTTTAAGGTTCTGATTTTCAAAACAACAGCCTAGGATTAGAAAACTGTCCTAATCAAGCAAATGCTTATTGATGCAGAAGGTTACCTCATTTTTTAGTTACTAAAGGCTTTGTACAAATAGAAAGGAACTCATTTTGCAATGGGCACATCTGGGCAGACTGGGAGCAGCCAGGGTTACCTCGAACATTTGTGCAGTTGTGATGAATCCTTCTGATTAAATTAGTATCTTCAGAAGCAGCAGATACCATGGATTATTAATGCTCCACATACCTGAAAGCATGCTTGTGGTACAAATGGAGACCAAGGCAGGGGGTCCTGAATTTATCATTGGACACAAGCTCACCTGGTGCAGCAGCAGTGCCTGGCAGGTATGGGAGGTCACATCTATAGCAGGAGGTGCTGTCTGGAGGCAGTGTGTATTAGTTCAGAGGCAGTCTTGGGTGCACAGAACTTCCAGGCTGTCAGCCTCGATGGGTTGAGTAATGGTAGCAATAGTCTGAGGGGTCTGCTGGCACAAAACTTGTCTGGGAAATATTACCTCCTCAGTGAGCTATACTGAAGCATTAACTTCAGCAATGTACCACTTGCGGTCTTGATAATTTTGCTGAAACTTCCCTCCTAAATGCCTGTGCATGTAAAATTGATTGTTTATGATGCAGCTTTTTTACATGAGAATGCCTTGTTATCGCATGCTGTGTCATGTGTATGTTTTTTTTCTAGATCACTAACAACAGTATTTTTTTCAAGCTAATTTTCCTTGCTTATCCTATTTTTCTTCCCTGTTTACCTATAACAACTATTTCCAAGCTGTTTGAAGTCAGCAGAAACACTACTAGAGACTTCAAAGGAACCTGGATGTGTTTTCAAGAACAGATCAGAACGTGCCTCCTGTGTTGGAGGATCAATTAACCGAGGGAATGTGAAGTGCAAGCAGAGACAGCACCAGGCTTGGTCATTTCCCACAGAAAAGCATAATTCTTCTAAGCAGAGAAGCTAATTTGTGCAGATTACCTGTCATGTCTGGGGAGGTGTGTTCAGGGTGGCATTGATAGTCTAAGAAGGCAGAAGCCATTTTAAATTGTAACTGGTGACGAGTTTATAGAATTAAAAAGTTTGCTGCTGGAAATAGCGATACATCTTTTTTCTAATACATCTTTGCACTGAAAATGCATCCTGAATTAAATCTGATTTGGTCTGATTTCAGTGAATTTGTTAGTTAATGTTTTTATTCTACAGTCCCATGCTTCCCCCCACAGAGCCTGATTGATTTTAAAGCAGACACAATGCATTTCTCTTTACCATTGACCCACTTCTTAAGGCAGCTTGACTTAGTTGTGATGTCTTAAACAATGTGACATTCTTACTAAGCTGAGATTCTAATTGCCTCATCTGGAATGGCACTAATTATTGCCAAAGCAGGTTTGTTTTTTGTTTTTTGTTTTTTTTTAAATCACTGTTCCAAGAATGATAGCCACTTATAACCATTTGCTTTATGATTTCCTAGTGTATCCAGATATATCAACTGTTTCTTTCCTTGTGCAAGGGAAAATGCTCTCAGTCTGCTTTGCAAAACACATCTACATTAATCCTCCCTGCAAGGCTAAAATTCATGAACTTAGCGGCATTGGTTGATTGTCAGCAAAATCAACTAAATGTATCTGCAGTTTTCTATGTTTATTGCTCTATTAATTATAAGTCATATAATTGGCTTTGTGATTTTTGCATTGTAACTGTCTTATACTCGCCATTTAACTTGTTTTGTGCAATAGAATACATTTGCTGCTTAGATTTACAAATAGTTTATAAAGCAAGATCCCATTAAATCCGTGTGCATACTGGTTTCTTCTTTAGTTCTTACCATGCCTCCATTTCATGATTAAACAAGCACAGACACTGCTCAGGGGAGTGACTTTCCAATTACAGATGCCTGAAGAGAAATTTTTTTTTTTTTTTTTTAATTCACTTGGCAGAAAATTCCCTCTTTTAAGCAGGAATAGGAACTTATACTGAAAGGATAACTTAGGCAAAGTTAGTGATTTTTTATGTTGTGAACAGAATTATTATCTAAATTGTACATACAGAAACCCGACAATTTACTTGAGCAATTAGCCTGAGGCGAATGTGCTTCCTTGACTGGTGATGTGACTCTGTGAGCTCTGTGTTCTAAATAATATTACCCATATAATTAATATAGATTGAGGAGATGTTCAGAATTATAATGAATATGGTAACTCTTCAGCTAAACAGATAATCATATCAGGAGGAAAGAATTAGCCAAATTGTGTTGGGTTTTGGCAGACACTAACATTGGATGGCTATATTTGGCTTCATTTGTCCCCAGCTGATACAGGCGACCCAGTCTCCAGAGACAAACAGATGTACATGGTTCACTCTGTCACCTGGTTCACTATCTTCTTGTCTCTGGTATTGTTCTTATGGCAACAAGCTGCTGCTGGCAGAAATTTGGCACAGAGACTCATGAGCAAAGCATGTAGGCATTTATCTGAGCACACAGCAAAGATTTGGAATATTGAAATATTTTTAAAAGTTTTTTCACCCCACCCCCTTTATTCTGTGTGCGTTTTAATTAATCAAAGCTCTCTGAAGCCAAAGCATTAAGGTTCAGAGGAAAGTTGTTATTTTGGATTCAGCTACTAGAGTTTTAGCTTCTTGGAAACAGTTAAAATTACTCTAAGTGTTCTTAATTTTGGAACATTTTGATGCCAATAATCTGCCTACTCTCTCTTACTTTGGTCTTGGCTGTTTTAGATTTCACTGCACACTGGTTTAGTACTTGCTTATGTGCCTAGTTACTAATAACTAGTGATAATTTTAATAAAAATTACCTAAAACTAGACCATAAATGTTCCTCATTTGGCAAAGAAAATATGCATACATATTATGAAACTACAAAGATTTTCCCAACACTATAAAATCCCCAGAAGTAGGGAGTCTTTACAGAGGCAAGTCTTTTTAAAGAAGAGTCTTTGTTCAAAGTTTCAAAGATGCTCAAATCAAAGTAAAGGTCAAGATTTCAAATGTCATAAATGCAGAACATATATATGTGCATACATATGAGTGTCTCTCTCTCTGTATATTAGATTGTAGCATATTATTTTTTTTTGGTATGTTATATATCAAGCAATAAAATCAAACTATATGCATATGTGTGTATAGACATGCATGTTTTATATGTGTAGTCTTTAGGTATAAAATATACACATAATATATAAATACATGTATATAACCATATGTAATATTGTGAACAAAGCATGAGGCTCTGAATATATTTTATGCTGCCTGTTTATTGACTGCTTTCTTCTTAATCCTGTCTTTTCCTAATTTTACTCAGAATCACCTATGAAAATGCTATTTCTACAAAACTTATAAAATCTATTATATTGTCGCAGCCACACATGACCTCTTCAAAATCTTGTGTATCAAAAAATATATTTATTGAGGAGTGCAAATATAATATGCTTGGAAAAAAAACCTGTGTCCCTTTTACCCAAGTCTTCTCCTGTTTCTACTTTCACAGGTTGTTAGGAAAATTAAAGGATAACTTTCATGGTACTAATTTTCCTGTAAGCCCTAGTGAGGACTAACATCTTTCCTTGTGGTGGAAGATAAAGGGTCTTACAACTTCCTCACCCCAGAGAATTGGGTTTTTTGGTGGATTCATAGCACACATTTTCAGTAGTGCCTAATCAAAAAGTATAGAGACAGTAGGACTGAAAATAACAACAAAATTAAAATAATTTTGTATTTGGTGTCTGCAAAGTCATTCACTCTTGGCAATTGTTATAACAACTCTATAATATAGACCTTAATCATGGGCCCCTCTTATGGCATCCTCTGTTTTTATCAGGTTTCTATCAGAGTAGTGTACTTTCACTTTTTGTAGGCAAAACAATGTGAACTCTAATTTTTCTTGAAGAGTCTTCATATTACTAAAATTATTCAAAGAAAAAAGAGTTTTAATTTTTCCATACTCAAGGAATATTAGGCAGGAATATAATTCAGAACTATAAATACAGTTCTATTAAACTTTTTTTTTTTTTTTTGCAATTAAGATGAAGTTATAAAATCCTTCTGTATTTATCACAGAATCATAGAGGAAATGACTCATTAAGGCTGGAAAAGACTTCCAAGATCACTGCGTCCAACCTTTGAACAAACACCACCACGTCAACTGAAAACAGAGCTGAGTGCCACGTCTAGTTGTTTCTTGAACATTTCTGGGGATGGTGACTCCACATCCTTCCTGGGCAGCTTGTTCCATTTCTTAACCATCTTTTCAGTGAAAAAAACCTTCCTGATATCTAACCTGAACCTCCCCTTGTGCAGCTTGAGGCTGTGTTCTCTTGTCCTGTCGTTGGTTCCCTGGGAGAAGAGGTCAAACCCCACCTGGCTACAACCTCCTTTCAGGTGGTTGTAGAGAGTGGTAAGGTCTCCCCTGGGCCTTCTTTTCTCCAGGCTTAACACCCCTAGCTCCCTCAACCACTTCTCATAGGACTAACTCTCTAGACTCTTCACCAGTTCTGTTGTCCTTCTCTGGAGATGCTCAATCACCTCAATATCTTTTGGTGAGGGGCCCAGAACTGGACACCAGATTCTAGTTGTGGCCTTACCAGTGCTGAGTACAGGGGGAGAATCCCTGCCCTGGCCCTGCTGGCTACACTGTTTTTGTTACAGGTCAGGGTGCCATTGACCTTCTTGGCCACACACTGGATCGTGTTTAGCTGCTGACCAGCACCCTCAGGTCCTTTTCTGCTGTGCAGCTTTTCAGCCACTCTGCCTCAAGTACTGCATGGACTTGTTGTGACTCAAGGCTAATGACCAGCACTCTGTCTTGTTGAACCTCATACTGTTGGCTTTGCAATACTGATCCAGCTTGTCCAGATCCTTCTGCAGAACCTTTCTGCCTTCCAGCAGATCATGACACCAGTCCTGCCCAACTTGGTGTCACCTGCACTATTGTTATAATGTCTTAAACTGTGACATCCATTAAAACTTTCTACTTTTAATGACCTTTGAATGAAACCCCCAGTGTTTTACTTGCTTTTAATTTTGATTGATTTCTACTGTTTCAGAGCATTTTAGAAAAACAGACACTTAAACACACAGGAGAATCCCAGTAAATTCTCCAATAGGAGATGAAATTTATATGTAGTCTACCAGTTAGACTATTCCATGACTCATGGAATGACATGCATGGTGAGTTTATAAAATCAAGCTTGTAACAAAGAGGCCAAATGGGAGGTTTAATTAGTAAGACAAACAATTGTAACCCCTGCTTATTGTTGTGTTTTTGTATTTATGTCATCTTTCCACTACATAATTAAGCTAAACTGAATTTTCACCGTAATGAACCCTCAAAGTATCTCACTAACTTCCAATAACTTCCACCACTGATGTTGTCCAAATACCCACAGAGCTGAATATTAAATAAATAATGCAAAAATCTAGACTTTTTTTTGCAGCTGCATCAGTAAAAACCTTTAGTGGCTAAAAGTATTCTACAGGCTGGAACTCCTTTCTTCATGAAGTAAACTCAGCTGCTACAACTGACTGGTGGTCTAGCTAAAAATCCACAAAATTCTTTGGGACAGAATGTTTGGTCCTATTATCAACTTCTAGTATTACATATTGTTAAGAATAAAGGACTCCTGACAGGATGAGTTTAGGGCCAACACATGCTTTGAAGATGAGAGCTCAGTGTATTGCAATGTAATCAGTATAAGCAATAGATAACATCCCTTACAATATTAAGCAAACAGAAAATTGCCTATATATTCTTTATTTCTATGGTTTTTATTCCTTTTAAACAGAAATTATTTTCATTTTTTTTAAAAAATAAAATCCACAGTAGACAAAAATTCAGTATTATATAAGCCTATGATTTGTAATTAAGTAGGAAAATTTCAGTGCCTCCTCTCCTTTTCTCACATGTGCATTGCAATCACACCACATTCTCTCCTCATTTTCATATCAAAATAGTAAGTGAAATGAAGCAGAAGAAACTCATCATGTCTTCCTTGTCAAGCATGACAAGTAGGAGACTCTACAGGCTATATAAATTATCTGCCATTTTTCTCTGGCCAGGAAATTAATTTCCAACTGTTTTTAAAACTTTTAGTGATCATCAAAATAAGTTAACATTCAGAAGTACTGAAGTAGAACAACATAGAAAAAGAAACCCTATTCTTCGTATCTTCTTATGCCTTATCTTATGTACTAGTTGCAGTCTTATCTCTGATATAGTCCTAGGTAGAAAGAAAAATACAGATTTTAGCTGATAATGAGTGAATACTTAGTTCTTGAATAACAAGCTTGAAGCTACTTTTGTCAGTTTTCCAGCAGTGCAAGAGAATTAAGATCTGGAGCCTGAACAAATTTTCTGACTTGGGTCTTGTCTCACTGAACTGAGTCTCTGTCCATTACACAGTGCTGGCCATTTACTGTGACCCTGAAATCAAATGCAGGTGTGTAAGACATATGTTTGTCATGAGGTCTGCAGCGTATGCTTGGAGATTCCTTTGCACATCACAACAGCCATTGATATCAGACTCATCAGCCTGTGCTTGGCTCAGCTGCTCCCAGAGCTGGGATTTTGAACTGCTTGGCAACCTTTAGATATCAAAACCACATTGCTATTTGTGTGGCTCTGCCCGGGAGTGGGAGCTGTTCTGGAGTTGCTCACAAACTGCAGGAGATTTAAGGGCCACAGATCAGTTGTCTTACATCACATCACTTGGTGTACCCAAATCTGCTTTACTTGGTGACTGCCAATGGCAAAGGGGAGTGTTTAATTCCAAACCCTCACTTGATACAAATCAGTATCACCCATGTGAGCAAAGTGATAGCACTGTATGCTGGCCCATGCTGTGTTTTGCTCTTTGAAGTGTATTTTCCTCTCCATTAAATGTTAGGGACTCTCACAAGCCAAAAGTATTACTTTACATTCCCAAAAGCATGTTTTATTCATGTGTTGATAATGTCCTAGATAATTTAATATAATATATCCTTAACTTGCTATTTAATGCAAATAACACAACTATCATAAAGAAGCACACATAATTTTATGCAAAGAGCATTCAAGCTGTCTATTCCTGATATCGATATGAAAAGCTGCTACTCTGATATATCTTCTGGGCTAAATATTTTTATACATTTCAGACCTACTTGATTGAATTAAAAAAATCCCAAGAAAATGTATTAGCTAAATTTAGCCTAATCACAAAGGTTTTTCTTAAAAAGGTTTCTTTCAGAACATACATAGAATCTGGGCTGTTTAGCGTTTCAAAAAGAAAGAATGTTCTCTAGAAACTTTTTTCTCCTTTTGTTGTTTTCATTTGTAAGCCTATTGTTTATATTGAAAACATTGTTCTGTTGTACAGGAAATTATTAATTTCCTCTGTCTGCTTCCATTTTTCATATGCTTGCTCTGTGATTTTCAGGCTCTGTTGCTTCCTTTTAGTTGCTCTACCATTTGCAGGGGAGAGGGGAAAAAATGCTGCCCATTTTTATTTTATGCTTCTTTTCAATTTTCACTCCCCTGTTACATTTGTGCAAGTCCTGTCTTACCTTTTTCAAGCCATTTTCTCTCATAATTCCATTGATATGAATTTCAAGAATATTTTAAATATCTTTTTCTTGACATGTTGTCATTGCATTTTTCTAATTTCACTAGTGAAGAAACAGATTTAACCAGCAGGATCTGATCATCAAACATATTTTGTACTACTGAGGGCAACACCCTCTGGGGAAAGCTGTAACATTGATTTACACTTGCATTTACTACCAATGCTATTTGAAAAGAAAGGGAAAAGGGGGGATAATTTAATATATTTCCACTTACACATTCCCAGTTTCTGCTACAGAGGTGCCAAGGAGCTGGTTTTCAGAAAAGTGATGGGGACGGGGGGTAAATTTATTCAGGAATCCTAAATGAAGTGCACCAATGTGTAGAGCACTGGGTGACACTGAGCAGACATAGAAAGGTCTTTTACCAGTGTTCTGGTTGGATTTTAAATGACTACACATGGGAAAATGTGTCAAGCCATCAAGGATGAGGTCAGTGTGTCTGTTTTCAGTTCAATCATGTCAACAGCCCTTGATAATGCTATTTGACTGTGAGTATTTTGTGTATTGCTCTATATCGCAGTTATGTCAATTACAACTCTTTATTTACCACAAAACCTTTTTAAGAAGCAGGAAGAAATTACCTTTATCTGTTAGCAGAGAAAAAATAATGAGTACACATGGGAAGTTTTGCTTTGCAGGGTATTGCAAGGCAGGAGGCATATTAGAGATATAGGTTCAAAGGAGCCACCCATGGAAGATCCATATCCCAAGGAAAACTGAGAATCTGTTTCAGAGGAATTCAATAGCACATGTAAGTATAGATAATTAGGGAAATTGTGTTAACACTGACTATATATAGAAAAGAGGGAACAACTGAGTAACATTTTCAAAAGTTACACTCTAAAACTTGAGGAAACCCCTTCAAAATCTGCTCCAACTCCACTTTCAAAGTTCAGAAATCACAAAAGAAATGTAATTTCTGTAAGTTTTCTCAATGCCATTGAGTGATATTTCACTGTCAGACATGGGAATTGTCAGAGGTGTTGCTATTAATTTGGGTATATGGAGGTGACCCCTCCCAAAGAGCTTTATACTCCTTGGTCATGTCTTTCTGAACATTTCCCTCCTGGTCCTGCAAGGCCTCAACCAGCCATCTGTATATTGAAAGAAGTTCTAGTACTGAGATATTTTTCTTATCATTCCTGGAATCTCTAACCACTGAAATTTATAGTCATCAAAGGCATCATAAAATGTAGTGGGAATTATAAAAGTTTGGTAGATACAGGAAAGAGTCAGTAAATGTATGATAAACTACCATAAGATAGCACAGAAGATCTAAGCTAACCAAAATGTAGTCCATCAGAAAAAGCTGGTATTTAGTTCATGTAATGCCTCTTATGAAAAATTTCTTAGCTTTTGTTTTTTTTAACATTTTTACTGCTTTACCACTTTTTTTTTTTTTAAATGAACATGAGGGAATGTTGGCATGCTACAGATATGCCCTTTTTTTGCTGTAGGACATAGTGTTCTGTTATGGTGAGATACAAATATTCTCATCTGTAGCGATATCAGCTTATCTTGTAAGGATGTAAGTTCATGTTCAAGGCTGCTTTGTAATTAAAGGTGGTTTAAGTTATTGTGGTTACCCAGCTGTGTCTCTTGCCCTTAAAACAGACACCTGGGAAAAAAATCTCTGAGCTTGGGCAGTGTGATGGCAAGGTGAAAAACAAACAAAAAAACTAAACCAAAACTTGAAAAGTTTCAGTTTACAACTATTTCAAAAACCAAATTTAATGCTTGATCTTAAGAAGGACAGAGCTATTTCTGAATGCTCTGCTTACTGAATTTACTGGAACCAGTGGCAAGCAGTACTACTCCATTTCAAAGTCACAGTCAATGCAGCACTTTGCCACGAAGATGTCAGAACTCCAATAGATGGAAATATTGAGTTATCTTGTATTTCCTAATACATTTCTAGAACTGTCATGTCATCAGGTTGGTGAAATCTGTAAATTTGATTGGCCCTGTCAGTTCTTGTCACACTTGTGCTCGCATAGCACCAGAGAACAGTGACTATCAGAAGCAAGATACTTCCATCTTCTATTCCAAGGATGACATTTGCTTATCCTGTCCTGTATATATAGAGCTGGAAGATGCAGTAACACTACAGATCTCCCTGTCTTCTCGTCAAAATGCGCTCTTCTGTTTTACACATTTGACTATTGTATAAATGTCTGACTATTAGGAACAGTCAAGTTTCGTAATATGTGTAAGCAGTTATTAAGCTCACTATGCTTTTTAAATCCATTTGTAACTTGCACATTTATCTTGCCTTCTTTGTAATTGCTATGAAATAGAGTTTCAGATTATTATTTACCTGCTGTGTTAGCAGGTAAACAATTAGCATGTTCCTAAAAGCTTCAAAATGGGAAACTAAAGCTGAACATCTGAGTCTAATTAACAGTTCATGTCACACTTTAGAGGAACTGATAGTTGTTGCATTTGGCAGAGTTAAGAGTCAATAAAATTACATTCATAATGGTCATGTTAGGGTGCCAAACTTTAAAATGTAATTAGTAAAAAATAAATGTAATTTGACTTCTGGAGAGACTGCTATCTGAGGAAGAGGGGGATGTTACATTATGTTTAGGAGATTGATGGAAAAGAAAGAAAATAAAACTGCATTCTTCACAGTGCAAATTTGAGCCCAGTAGAAGCTGGATTCATTTTCGTTGGCATTATAATGTATAAAGATCACACACAAGGGAATGGTGGCTTAGATGTTTCCTGCACACAGTAGTTTGAGAATAGCAAGTGGCATCCAGTTAACATTGTCAGGAAGGCATGAAAATCCTCATTTGTACTTCTTTCAGCCCTTCCTTGAAGGGTTAAGCTAATGGTATCACTGAAGATCCTCTGAATTCTGCCTGGGAATTGTCAGCCTTGTTCTACATAAATAGGAGCCTTGGAAGAGAACTAGTCTTGAAATTTATTACAAAGAGTGAATTCTTCATTGCTTTTCAGAAATAGGTGTTCTTGTCCCTGGCAGAAATACTTCCTGTCCTGTCCTTCCTCGGGTAAAAGGCCTATGGTTCCTCACATAAATCTGTCTGATTCTGATGCTGGTATTAACCTTCAGTACTGCTCTTTATGTTTTTCCCCTTGTATGCATTTTCCAAAATGTTTTCTTTTATTTCCTGCTTGCCATATGATATCCTTGAATACTGGTCTCTGCTTCACTGACCTTTTTTTTTTTTTTTTTTTGGGAGGGGTGTGCAGGTCAAGGGGCTAACTAGTATTTTCTTTTTTACCTCACTATCACTTTTTTCCCTCTAACATTCTTACAATGAATTTTTCAAGGTTCCTATTTAATGAGATACTGGCTAACTATTCTCAGAGATTTAGGTGAGATTCAGTGATATTCTCATGTTACTAAACAAACAGTGAAAGTGCTAAAGAATTATAATGATCAGATGGTTTAAGTAAAGAAATATGAAGGAAAATTTGGTCTTTGTAAATGAAATGTATTCACAGTAAGAACTACTCTAGGCAGATGGAGACTGTGTGAGTACTGGAACAATAGATTTTTAGATCTGTCATGATTACAGGGGAGTTCTATTAAGGAAAGAGGTTGGGCGTTATGTTGGTACCCAAGAAGAAGAAAGTCAGTTATACAAAAAAACTTAAATGTATGAAAGACTAACAAACAGTAGGAAATCAAACCAGAAAAACCACAAATTTTCATGAGAATAATAGAAAACTACATAAAGGTAAAGACAAGACTTTTTCCATGGGGACTATAAAAGGGATAATAATCAATAAAATACAGCTACAGTGCTTCTAAAGTTGTTTTAAAAAAACAAGACACTTAATTCTATTTATCCAAAATAATGTGGCAAAATATGGTAACAGAATATAGTGAGACTTGCAAACCCTCCAATCTTCATGCCACTGAAGACAACAGAAGATTTGTGTGTATTAGTCAAAGAGTTCACATTGTAAAACACCCGGAGGTGTTTAGTTTCCAAAGAAGTCCACCTTCATTTTGGATAGGGAGGCAAAATCTTCAAATGTTTTTAGATGGAAAAAAGGCTAGACTCTCCAGTCATTCACACTAACGTGAGAATAGCTCATACAACTGGCACAAACTTCAGTAGAGATATTTTCCTGGCTTGGCTTGCCACAGAACAGCTATCTGGCACCTACCTCCTCATGAGCACAGTGTTAACATTTTAATCCTGACCTACAGACAGGTCATCAGCATGAAACACAGGACATTTGAGGAAGGAGATTCTCACCTTACAGCTCTAGACAGACTCATTCCCTCTAGAATTTTTCTGACATTCATCTGCTGTTCCAGACTTTCTGTCTCCATCTCTTCCATTTGCCCCTCTGTTCACTCTATCTATCCTTCCACTTTTGCAACTTGGCAAATCCATAAACATACATGGCTAACCTCTGACATACCATGCAGACTTACTGTGGAGATCTGCCCATTCATCTTCCTTATTATTTTAAGGAGCACTAATTGCTCCATCTCCTGAGTGAAAAGCAAAGCTCTGATGTGTTCATTGTGTTCCATCTCTAATCCTCATAGGTAGAGATGATTCTCAGTCATAAGCAGCTTTCATTATAGTACTGTCGTAGAGACTTTTTTCCTCCCACTTTTTTCCTCTCCAAGAGGCCAACACTTGCTGATTTCTTAAAAAAAAAAAAAAAAAATCAAACCAAACTAACTTGTTTTTAATTGTACCACAACTGTTATTACAAACTGTAAAGACTGAATTTATTCTTCTGGGTTACACTTGCACAAATCTTTAGCAGAATTGCTTTGTCAAAAAATAGGGATTTAACGTCTGCAGCAATTTGTCTCTGTAATCAAGAGGTTCTATCCTGTACCAAAACAACCATGGCAACCTTTTGCAAAAGACTATTACCGGTAACATCAACCAAAGGTCAGTTGTTTGGACAGATGTGCTTTGGTTCTGGCCATGAAATACATGGAGACAATGGAGAAAATGCAGTGCCTCATGGTTCAGTTACAAATGGCACAGAACTGGGATTTTGGTCCAGCGGTTGCAGAGGTGTACCAAGTAGCTGACCACCAGAGGGTTGCACCACCAACCATCTCCAAATGGAGAACCACACTGAGACTGCAGAGACTGTGCTCTGGCTTTCTCTCCCTGCACAGATTCAGACTGGCACTGTCAGGTGGCTGCTACAGACTTCTCTGGGCGAAAGAAAGGCAGGTTCGTAACACTGTCAGAGAAGAGCTGGGGTAGAGCCAGAGCATCCCAGCACTGTGCCAAGGCGTGGCAGATTTCTTGTCACACCTCTCCAGAGTTAAAGGCTCACTTGCACTGTGGGAGAGAAGCAGATGCATTCTGTTTTTATGAAACAACAAAAAGGCTTATATTTTCCCCCAATGTCTTTTATCATTTTATTACCAAATCTCCCCTATGAGTTCTTTCTCTGAGGGACCATTTTCAGCTCCGGAGGCCTTTTATGTCATACATTTTGCCTGCTAGTCAGACATCAGAATATAATGTTTAATCCTTCTCACCCTTTAGGATTTAAAAGCAGCTGAAACACCACTGTAAAACTAATTCTTGACATTTCAGTATACAGAATATATTCAGCATACAGAATAATATATCAGTCTCTCTTTTCCACTGCTCCAACTCTGAATGAATCCACTGAGGATTCATTTTCTTTTAAAATATGGCTGCTTACGGTGGCACACCTGTTTGTATACTGACACCTTTCTAGAGACAGAAGTATTATTTTTCTGATAATCTTTCAAAAGTTCTTTGGCAATTCCGTATGCCTGAGTTAGGTCCATAACTTGCAACTATATATATTCTGTCTTTGCAGGTAAAATGCCTTTTAGAAAAACTGATCCTAGTACAATTAGCAGCAGACCTGTGAACTTTACTACGATCCTCCTTACATACATGGATGTAAAATGCTTCCATTTAAAACGGAAGTAAAAATGGAAGTTTAAATGGAAATTTTAGTTCCATTAAAAGTAGATACAAGTAAGTTTTATTTATTTCCATTAATATTAAGTTTAAGGTAGTAAGATATTTCTGCTTGGTCTGGCTTTGCTTTTGTAAAGAACCCAAATTTTCTGTTGTCATTTCTAATTTGGAATGGTAATAATACTTACAGTACAGGACCTTGTTCTAACTGAGTGAATACAATTTTCAGAATTATTATTGTAGATGGCAAAGATCATACCCAACATATTTTCTTCTGTCATAGTTCCTTTCCAGATTTTACAATACTAAAAAAGCTTTCACTGATTCCAAAGTTTTTACTGAATGAGCCAAGACTCCCAAGGAAAAAAATGAAGTGAGAAGATATAATTGAAAACTGTGCCCTAATACACACAAAGAAAAAAATAAGATTGCATAGATCATCTTGAAGTTTTGTAAGATATTGTTAGGTAAGATTCAATTTCTGTGCTAATTCTAGCAAAAGTTAATTTAAAACTTTCCTTGGAATGTGACTTTAGAGAGAGATGAAGTTGTTCCACAACACTACAAATCCAGCCATCCAGTCACTCCATACATATGATTCCATTATTTGGATCCATGTAATTGTCTAAGAATGAGAACTCTTGATTCCAGGTTCACCACTGAGACTAACTTCAGTTTTATATGGCTGTGTACCTCCTGCCCCTCTCTTGCATTCTGTACAATTTACTGTTAGGACAGAAGTACATGGCTCATCCTTAGGTCATAAAGGAGTTCTATACCTCATGCTGGAGCAAGAAATGAGATGAATAAATGCACAGACCAGCTCAGTTTTCTGGAAAAGCAAAAAGATCTTTCTGGAAGAGAGAACAGTAATTATGAACATGCCTGTGGCTTGAAATGCATCATGATGAAGATATAAGTCTCTTAGGTAGAAACCAGCTCAGGAGATAAATTTTCCTCTCCTTGTATAGCATGGAACAGCACTATGCAAATTTATATGCTTCAGGCTATAGGCTATGTACTTGCAGATTCATAATCACAGTATAACATGTACTGCACAAATATATTTATACCGTATTCAGACCATGGATAATTTAGGTGTTACTGAAGTGGATATCTGCATCAGCATCCCCATTTACTGTGTGTATGAAAAGTCAAACCTCTTGTATATGTCTGTGTGATTCCAAACAGAGCTAATTTGTTTGTTGTTTTTCTTCATAATTTATTTAAATCTCTGAAGGAATCACAGCATAATAATCCATGAGAATTACTAACACCTTTCATTTTTATTTTTATTAACTTCCATAAAAGGAACTTGTCTAGATTTTAGGCAGATAGAATGACTTCATTGCAGATGTCATCACAGTTAGACAATCTTTCTCTAATATTTTAATTAACACAGGTACAATTGCTGATAGTGCACTTATTTTCATTTTATTACAAGTGAGAGTCAAGATTTCCAGAGTGACCCAGAAAATTTAATGAAACAGCAAACCTTTATAGTTTTAAACTGATTGAATTTTTCTGCATCTAGCTATCTCAGTTAAATTTAAATACATTTTAAGCAAATTTTACATTCATGTAACAATTTACTTCAAAAATGAACTGCAAATAAATACATGGTCCAACATCTTATTCCCAACAGATTTTCTATTTGGTCAACATCTGATTACAAAGCTCCACTTCTGCTTAACAGTTGTTAACTGCCTCTGATGAGTGTCTGCCTGGGAATATACTGAAAATATAATCTTTGGCCCTGGTACAGCAAGCAACATCTGCTTAGGTTTTGACTAAAGCAAGCACCGACAGAATTTTTTATGTCAAGATAATGACTTTGGAACTTTAAAAGGTACAGTAAGGCAGACCTTGCAACAGTTTTCCACATTAGCTTTCAATTCTCTGAGCTTCATCGCTATATATACACATCTATCTAAACCATGGGCAGAAAGGGAAGGTGATATGTCATTGCAGAAAGTCAATATTTGAAGTCTTTGCAGATTGCAATGGTTGCATAAAATACTTCTCCAGTAAACCTAGGACATTGTAAACATAACATTATAAATAATATGCCACTAGACATTGCTGAGGACACATCAGCTTTCAGTGCATTCTATGTACATTTATTCTAATAAGTTCCTTACTTTTTTTTCTTGACTAACAACAATGCTGATTAATGAATAGCTGCTTAATTGAACTATTATGAATCTGAAATTGCTTAAGTTTTATTCTCGTTTTATATAAATTCAGCTTTAAAAATTGTTAGTTTCAATTAGCTAGTACAGGAAATCCATCTATCTTTTCTCATTTAAAATATAATTCAATGAAAAAATTTCAATAAGAAAAAGAAAAAAATAAAATCACACTGAAATAAAAACATCTATTTTTCTTTCATAAAAGAATAAGACAATTTTGAAATGGTTCATATAGATAGAGGAAAAGCAAAAAGTTTTGAGGTAAAAGCATTCAAATATATATTTTAGTAGAGCTAAAGAGGAATTTTATTATGAAAAGTAAGGCTAAATAAATATCCTTTGCTATTTGAGCTGGTTAGTAAAATTTTAAAAAGCCAATTTGTGTGATACTAATCTTTTGTGGTCTGAATGTCCAAACAACCCCCTCTATTTCCATATTTTCTATTTCACAGTTTTTCCCTTTGCCTTGGTTCACAAGACAGGCAAGGATCATAAATGTAAATAAAGATTTCTGACAAGTTAAACTGTGCCCTTTGGAATATGCATAAAATACTACAGCTGGATTTCTCTGCTGTATTTTATAGTCTAGCCATTTAAAGGCAGTTTTTCAGTGACGTGGTGAAATCAAATCCTGCTCACAAAATTCCAGCAGAAACACACAGTCCACACATGTAGTATTACAAAATGGGCGCCCTGAAATATTAATACTGCATAGTGAATTGCCAGAATTACTAAAGCTGTTGCTACTCTACTGCTCAATGCATTGAGATGCAGAGACCCCCAGACACCAGCTTCATTACTGTACCAACCCAAAATTCTAAGTTTTTCAGCCATAGCAGAAAGCTAAAGTGTGTGAGCTCCTCCTCTTCAGTATGGGAAGTTTCTAAGGCACAGTGCAAGACCAATTCAGATTTATGGTTTCCTAGATTCACATCTATCTCTTCTGTGCTCCTCTCCTAATTGCACTGGGTTTGTTGCATGATGCAGCATGGATGACACTTCTGTCATTGTGGAGTGGGTGCTTCACAGCTGCTACAACCACACTGAAATCGCAGAATCATAGAATCTTCTGAGTTGGAAGGGATTCACAAGGATCAGTCTGAAGTCCAGCCCCTCTCCCTGCACAGAGCAGTCCTGAGAATCACCCAAGAATCACCATGTGCCTGAGAGCATTGTTCAGTCATTTCTTGAGCTCCGTCAGGCCTGGTTCTGTGACCACTTCCCCAGGGACCTTGTACCAGTGACAAACTACTTTCTGGGTGACAAATCTTTGCCTTATAACTAGCCTAAACCTCCCCTGACACAGCTTCATTCCATTCCCTTGTGTCCTGTCACTGTCACCAGAGACAAGAATTCACCTTCCCTCATGAGGAAGATATTTTAAGATAGAAATTATCTCATCTGGGAACCTTTAGAAAGATAAAATAAAATAAAATAAAATAAAATAAAATAAAATAAAACCCAATACTTCTGTAGCTACCTGAAAGACTTGAAGGCTATTTGCTGTTTGCATATCTTTTGATAACCATGAGAAATTATTCTGCTTGCAACAAGGCAAGAAATCTATTTAAGGAGAAAAAATCTGCAGAGTGATGGAAAACACTGCAGAGTGATGGAAAAATTTAGTTTGTGAGTGTCTTCTGGCACCTTCTTCGCTCTCTGACTTTAGAAGGAAGCAGTTCAACATCATGATCTCCTTGCACATTTTTGAGGGAGAGGTCTCCCAGACCTACAAGCAGCATGCAGAATGAACAGTGGCAGGATAGCAGGTAATATTTAACCTACTAGAAGAGATTAAAATGAACTAGTGCTGGAGCTTATAACAACAGGTTGCTAGTATTATAATGGTCAGGCTAAAGAATTCAACTCATAAGAAAAGGAGAAATACATGTGTAGGTTTTATCAAGTGTTCACCAACATTTAACACAGACTAACAAAAGACTACCAGATTGCCCTGGGAAGGACAAATGTTTCAGTGCAGATGTTTTCAAGGACCAGTTATTGTTTCAATAGAAAACAAAATAGATTAGTTGATCCAATGATTAGTTCAGCATCAGACCAGGCATTAAAACCTAAGCTAAACTAAATCAAACACTATTGAAGGGAAGGCTCCATGTGTGCCATGTATACTGGGCAGAAACAAAGCTGAGATCTACCACAAAAAGGGTAAAATTTCACACCGAAAGACAAAAAAATAAAAATGTTGTGCAGAGTTACCCTAATTAAAATCTTAAGATGCTCATAATTTATTGAAGAAGGCACAACTGAACTGCTGCTTTTTGAAAAAGACTGAGTTATTCAGTTACCCCCATGCTGAGTGCACCCCACTATCACTAGCTAGAACTTTTTTCTTAAAGGACAGACAGTCTTAGCTAAGTATAACAAGAATGAGAAGCAGAAGTATAACCCTTGGTAATTGATTTTCATTGTTTAATCACTGTAAAAGAAAATTATGCCTAATCTTTTCTTTCAATTTATTTTCTTAAATTATTGGTTTTATTATGCTTTTCTTCACAAGACTAAAGAGCTGTTTGAGGACTGGTAGTTTCTACCTGTAAAGAAATATATATTTTGTAAATAGATAATTTCATCAACCTTTTGAATTTTGAAGATGCAATCCCTCATTAATTTTTAAAAATTCTGTTCTCAGCATTGTCTCATTACTTCTACACTTCTAAACTTATGAAAACTAGATGTACTACTCTACTGCCATCTCATTATAATTCAGATTTTGCAGAAGCTACATTCTAACAGTATGCTGCTGTTTAGCACACAGAATATTGTTACTCCCATATATCTATTACTTTGCATTTGCTGTACTGAAACATTGTGCTTAAGCAAATTTCATTTGACAAACAATTCAGAGCAATCTCTCTGATCACTCTCTCCTTATCAGTATTTAACAGTTTGTCAGCTCTGTGCCATCTGCAAATATTGCATTGCTTTTATGTGCTTCTCATCACTGAGGTACTGAGAGCTTTCAGTCTATTATAGTACTGTAAATGCTAGAAATACATCTGTTTTATGATGATTCCCTCTTGAGAATCATCATCCCTCTTTGTCATCATTGCTTGTATATATTCAAATCTATTAAACTTACACTTCATGGGTGCTGTGTCTACTAATTTTTAATCAGACTCTTGAGCAGCACTCAGATGAATGCCTTGGTTCTGCCTGTATTATGTCTGTCTCTATTATGTCTTTATGTGCTGTAAGTGAAAACCCCTCCAAGGATATCATATTTGTTTGACAAGATCTTTTTTCCCTAAGAATGTGTTTGACTGATATTCATTATTTACTTTCTCTTTAGTTCTCTATGAAATAATCTTAATTCTTTATATTTTTAGAGGTATGCTGGCCAGACCACAGACCTGCAGACCAGCTGTGGGATGCATAAAGAGAGATAAGAAATATTGGCTAGTCCAGGTTCAGCTGCCACAAGAGCTGGATCTGGGATTTCTCAGTAGAATCCAAATACAGCAGTTGTCACCCCCCAGACCAACCCCACTTTTGATGGCAGCAGTTGTAGTTTGGAGTGCTGGGGAGTCCAGGAACTTGAACACTCCTCCACACTTTACTGAAAAAAGCATCAGCAAAATAATCATCTCCTTGGCCAACACTTTATTATTCTGGGCAAACTGTCTGGGCTTTCATTAGCTTACATTATTTCACCTCCATCCACACAATTGATTATAACCTTCCTTAAGTAGTCATGTAATGAAAAGCACTTTGACATTCATATGTAATAAAATATTTCCTTGCTTCTTTTCAAGTAAAAATCAGAAATATTAGTTACATGGTTCACACCATTTTATTTAATGGAATTTTGGTATTTATTCCCTATTCAGGTATTCAGTCTCTTTTCTCCTTTGAAGCAGTGAATCTGCAGTGTAGTATAGGTTTATAAAAAGTCAGTGCTTGCCTGTATATTCATGGTATTGGTCTGAAACAACTTAATATGTTTGTTTTGTGGTGTACACAAAAGGCATCTTCTATTTGAAAGAGTTGTCCTGTTGTTATACTTGTCTTATTTTAATTGCTGCTTTATTTTCCAAGTCTATAATAAAAAAATAACAGATAAAATTTATTTTTTTAATTCTCCCTGGATGGAGAGTGAACACTTTCATCCTGAAACATTAAGGATGTCAATTTCTTCCTCAAAGCATACAAGCCTGATTTTCTGCTGGCTCACACTGCAAGAAGAGGAGGAATACAGTGCGTTATGCTTAATGACTTCCCTTTGCAGCATGTATGCCTGCGCATGTGGGCACATGGTAAACTGCATTCCCTGCAAGTTTTACACCTTTCTCTTTCAGGTGGGAGGGTAGAAGTCTCATTCATGCATACTTTTTGGATTTCATTAATAACCTGGATCTGAAAGCATGCACAGAAACCAGTGCCAGTGCCAGACTGGTGTCTCCTCTGAGCGAATCTTCTTGAGACAAGTACTCTGGCAATCTCAAATTGGACTCAAAGCACACCGTGCAGGAGCAGAGTTCCTTTGTGTATCTTCATGGCTAGAGTGATGTTTCTGCATAATGTGTTATTCTTGAGTTAGAGTAAAGGATATGATTTTATCTCTTTTTAATTTTTTTTTGTATTCTTTTAAATACAAATGTCTGTTACAAATGAAGGAAGTGTCCTTGGCAGGGAGGAGAGCATGGAGCTTGGTGTGTCTCAGGTTGGAACAATTGGATCAAATATATTTGATCACAAGAATTTAATTTTGATAGTTTTGGCAGCATTGAGAGCACTGGTACTGCAGAGGAATATTATATTTTGTTTGTTTATTTTACATGTATTGCTTCTGGAGAAGATGACTAAAAGTTTTAAAAGTAATGAAACTGTGAGAATTTCCACAGAAATCAGGATCTTGCAGCATATCCTTCCATGTTCTAAATTCTCAGGAAACTCATTCCACAGCTGTAGCTGGTTTATTTCCAGCACTTTCCATTTCCTGGGCTTTGTAAGGTGTATTGCCAAAAGCATTAAAATCTAATCTGAAATAAAATGCAATAAGTGAGCGTAAAGTACAAAAAAATGGGAAAAGGAACTTAACACAAATGGCTTTCTTGAGTTTTGATTAAACTGAGGTATTTCAGTCTGTCTCCTTGAAAGCTTGTTCTTCAGATTTAGAACTATGCAGAGGAGAACAGTAATAATTTAAAAGTGCTTAATGTTTTATGCAGAAGTTTTTATGTCTGAAAAGGAAAGGAAAAGTGTATTATCTAAAAATAACTTAAATGGTTGTTTACACTGCATTGCTTATATTACTTTGGTAATATAAGCAATCATTTCTGTACTCTACACTTGGATAATATCGATATAATTTCAAAATTAACAGAGACGGAGAGATGAAATAGCTTAAGAGAAATATTCTTCAAAGTTTGTGATGGCAATGAACATACCAGTACAATAGTCTGAATAAATTCAGTGTGAAATAAATCCTTTTTTGTTATTCATAGCATTCTGAATACCTGGAAGTGAACTAGTGTTCCCAATGCTTATTTTGAGAAAGTTTGTGAGTGGACACTGCATATTGAATTCTACTTCTCAATAACTTTCTGAGGCATTGAGGAGCTGTAGTTTTTGCAAAGAGTAACAGTAAAAATGTTTTGGTCTGTCCCTTGGATGACTTTTTTGGGGAGGCTTGCATGTATTTCTCAGTTTTACTCATAGACCATAATAAATGGATATTGGATTATCAGTACTCCAGAGCACAGAGTCATTGTGTGATTTCAAGTCTGTGCAAATACCTGTACTGTAGCTTAACAGAGAATGATGGTAACTTGTTTCTCCTGAAGTCAATTTCATAGCACTGTGGAATCAGCACTAACATCCAGCTGGTGTTTTATCCTGTTTAAAGATATCATTGATCCAAACTGCCCCCAATTAATCCATCTGCAAGGGTATTTTGCCTATGTACTTCTACATAAGCAAATGTTCAAGATGTAGCACTGCAAGTGTGAAAGTGCTGCAGTTTCCATGTTCCATGTGGTAGTAGAATACCTATAACCAAAGCCTGGCAAGTCTCACAAGACCTTGCCTGCATTTATGAGGCTGTAAAAAGCTACTCTATGCCAGACCAGAAACAAGTGAAAGGAAAGTGCAAGTACTAAAAATTGTCATCACGCTAAAGCTGTGGAAACAAGGAAAAGAAATGAAAGAGTTTGGTGCTCACATCCTATTGGAATTTAATGGGACTTAAACTTCTCATACTCAGACAGAAATCTTAAATTTGGGACCAGATTTTGAAAAGATTTTACATATTGAATGAAGACATGCATACAGTCATGTCCTCAGGAGCATCCTGGCTGCTCAGCAGTGACATCCCTATGTTACTGCTGGAGCCAATTAATAACCGAAAGTAGGTAAAGTGTTTGAAAGTCTTTCCTACATTTTTCTTAGATGTTGTTTACTGTCAATGATTCTTAATTATCTGACCATTTAAAAGTACTTAATATCTCTATTTGTTCTTAGTCAGGAGGTAAAAATAGCTAATAGTATACTGCTGTCCTATATTAATCATGAACAATTTTATCGCACTTCGGAAAAATGTATCATGGGAATTGTGTGAAGGTCTTCCTTCACAAAAGTTGCAGAGATTTAATTGAATCTTTATCAATGATAAAAATAAAAGTATATTTCTAATCCTTCATTGATTATTAAAAATACTTTTTAAAGAGATTTTAGGATGCTTATTTTTTGAAATCTTCACACAAATATTTTCAGAGGACATTGATAACAGAATTGTTTTTCTATTAAATAGTTCCTATAGAGGCTAAAATAAAAGACGCCATGATTTTTATAATCCAGATGCTGTAGCTATGTTTGAAAACAGGACTTGAAATAAAGCAGTAAAAATAGCTGTGGCTTGTATATATACAAACTCTATTTAACAGTATGGGGTATATTAAAACCTTGACAGAAAAAGTAACTACAACCCTGCCACTTTGTGAAAGAACTTGGTGTAATAAAGATATTAATTTACCAACTTCTTGTGTTCCCAGAGGACAGCAGTACATTGAGTTAATAATATAATAGTATAATATAATAGTATAATGTAATATAAAATTATACAATATAATATAATGGTATAATGAATTATAAAATTTTATCAATTAGTAGTCCAAAGGAAGAGTTGCAAACCTGTAGTGATCCCAGTGTGAAGACTCCCAGTTAAATCAGTTCCCACAAACTACTTTCCAGACCCAGCACTTTTCCAAAAATAATATTATAATCCTCTTGACTAGCAAATTCCTTGAGTTCTTTTCTGTATTAGTCAAACATTTCTTCACTCTGTTCCCAATAGATGCAGTAAAGAGACAATGATCATAGTAAAAAAAAATGGCTTAATAACATTCTTGCCTCTTTCCTAAGACTGTCAAATGTCTCCTTACAACATGATCCCACTGTGTTAGTAGCTGCCTAATTAAAATTCCATGCAGTTCTTTGAAAGCAGAGCATGTTTATCACAAGATGATATGCACTGTATTTTAATGTGCTGCCTCACTCCTATTAACTAAATGTTGCATTTGTTTGATACTGACAGCACTATATATAATTGCTAACGGTCTCATCATGCCTAATATATTCAGTTACTCCCGATGTATAATTTTTTTCTTGTAAAATGCTTCATTGTTGTAGCTAGATCTAGCAATTGTGCTCTGGTATATAACTTCTCATTTGGAGAAAGAAGTGAGAGGGCTGTCTTGTCAGATGGGATTTTGCACAAAGTATCCTGGGCAATTGCTCAGACATGAGGGAAAATGTTATGATGCTTCTATCACAGGAGCTTCTTGCTGCCAAATAAATGAGCCAAGTGTGGCAAACTGATCTGTGCTCCCCTGTGTTAGCATTAATGGAAAACATCTGAAAAACTTACACTGGGATTTGCTCATAAGTGTGAGCAGGGATCTGTGAGGAATTGTGACTCTACTTAACATATAATACCTTCCAATGTCAGAAATATTGAACATCATCTCTGCCGTTGTGCTCAGCTGTCCTGTCATGAATAAAACATCTAGAAGTGGAACTTCAACCATTTATTGATTTGAGTCTCATTTCCACAGAATAAGATCACTGATGTCTCTTGTGCGTCAATCAAGATGTCTAGGAGAGGGATCTTCAATCATTCTTTCCCCATCTCTGAAATTTCAGCATTCCACAGAGCTTTTTCTTACAAAATATGTATTTAAACAGACCATGCTTCATTGATTCTCTACATAACATATAACATATGATAAAACTGTCTTTAGGACAGCTATTTAATTTCATAGGTAAATCTTACTTTTTTTTCTCTACTTCTTTTCCTCACCCATTGCACCATTAGTTATGACCATAAAATAGTCAATTAATTAAGATTGAAAGATTTGGTTACAGTCTAGACCTCTAGCAGCACAATTTCACTCCCTTTATCTTTCTATAATATTTTTAAAGCTAAAGCCACTGCTGAATATAAAGTAAAACATCATTGTAACTAAATCCAAAAGAATTTTAGAGAAGAGGTAAAAACAGAGGTCCTGAATCTGATAGTTTGATTACTTAGTAAATGCTTTATAGATGCTTCCTGCTAAATTAGGAAAAAAATCAGGAAAATGTTAATTGGAAAAAAAAAAAAGAAGAAATAACATCTGTTTGGGAAAGATCTAAACCAGCAGCAGCTAATCTCTTCAAGTAGATATCTAGCAGACATTATGGTCAGACATCAAAAACTTGCATGAAAAGAGAATGACAGTATTCTACACAAGCTAGTCTTAGTCTGTGCTGTGGGAGGATATCTACTTATAATGTAAAGGATGAGCGTTACAGCAAATTTTGGCCTGTTGAATTCAGTAATTTTTAAATCTCGTTCTTCTATTCAGTGGGAACTAAACTTAATATAACTTGTAGTTAGTGCGCATGACTACATCTATATCTAATCTGAATAGAGGTGAAACACAAAGTATTTCTGGGCATTCCCTTTTAGATAGTCATCCCTAAGGTAAATTATTTGTGTGACTGGCAGGGTTCACAGTGTTAGTGGTGTGAAAGTTTGACTTCACAGGCTAACTCTGCTTAGTAGGTAGTTTGAACATAATAATTAATGGCCTTCAGAACAGGTCCATAGCAGGAACACAGCAATACAAATCATGTTAATATAGACAAGGCTGTGTTTCCAATAAATATTTTCAGCTTCTGATGAGAGACTATGGCACTTGCTAGGTTCACAGGATGTGAAGGATTGGAAGGGACCACTAGAGGCCGTATAGTTCATCCTCTGGCTCAACACAGCTCCAATTAGAGCAGTCTGTACAGTGGCTTATGTGAAGGATAGCCACAGTTTCTCCTATAAATCACCCTTTCAATTAATGCAGCTGATGAGTGAAAAAAATCCCAAACATACATTTATTTTCCATGCAGACTTTTTTCTCAAGAGAAGTTCAGTGCTGTGTTCTGAACCACTCCAGTCTGAACAGCAGGCACTGAACTTGATCTCTCAGTTCTATAACAGGCTCTGAATGCTGGAACTTAATCTTTCAGTGTTGTTTTTCTTCCTCCATTTTCATCAGGGTGGAAGGGTTTCTCTTAACCCTGTGAGATATTTGGTGAAAGGGTTGTATCCTTCTATGCTAGTAGAATGAGACTAGCATGTCAGGGTCCTCCTCCTCTTGGCTTCATGGATCCTAGCTTGGCATAATGAGACTGCAAAGAATTCACAGAGGCACAGTGAGAAGCTCACTCTAATGAGGCATCAGATCACTGCATGGAACAAAGCACAGGATTATTTTTAAATACTGTGTCCCTGTTCACATCAGTTCAAATGACAGGCAGATGTATTTTTAATGAAGCATTTTTACACTAATTAGTTTCATGTCAAAAAGCTAAACAATATGAAATAAATGAGAAAAACTAACAATTCCTTTTAAGAATGAAATTACTACAATACAGATTAAAGCAAGACAAATGTTCTTGTGTAATATATGTTGTGAGATAAGTTAATTGTTAGGTATAGGATGTAACTTTTGGTCTTTGATATGGATGAGAGATGTTCATCTTTCATTTGCAACTTTCTTTTAAGACCAGAGAAGAAAGACTGGAGACAGAAGGAGAGTTGGGAAATAAGATGGATGATCTTAGACTTCCCTTAGAAAAAGAATGAAGAAAAAATGGACAGGAAGAGTAATCTAGCTGACAAAGAAAGAGAAAATATATATTAAAATGTTGTTTTCTTAATCAAATGAGTAAGTACTGAATATCCAAGAACTTTCCCGCTGGCATAAATGAGAAGATCTTCATAATTCTTTTCTAATGCCACAGTACTGAGGAGCAAAATAATATATTTTCAGCTTCAGAGTTTTGATGTTGTTCCTGTTCTGAAGAAGGGGAACAAAATTTAAAGAATAACAGCTGGCAAGAATTTTAGAACAGAGAAGTGGGAACATAAGGAGTAAGAGAAATGTGAACAGAAAAAGCATCAGACTGTAAAACAAAATATGGTGGGAAACCAGAAGAGGGAGGACTCAGACAAAGGGGGAAGAAAACAGCAAATGTGATCACTGAATGCCCCAAGCAGGTATACAAAAAGTAGAGAGCATTGAATCATCAATCCATCACAAGGGACTCTAACCTCATTTAATAGACAAATTTTCATGAATATTCCTGTAGTTAGTTAAGATGTTGTACTTTGAAGAAGAGAGGACTTATATAAATATATTAATGATTTTAGGCTATGCTGCATTGACCCTGGCTGGATGGCAGCTGCCCATCAAAGCTACTCTATCACTTTCCTCCTCAGATGCATGGGGGGGAGGAGACACAACTCATTGGTCAAGATAAGAGCAGGAAGAGATCACTCCCCAGTTCCCACCATGGGCATGACAGACTTGAGGAAAGCTTGATTTAATTCATTGCAAATTGAATTAGAGTAAGATAATGAGAAATAAACCCAAATCTAAAAAACACCTTTTACCCACATCTCCTTTCTTGCTAGACTTTACTTCACTCCCTATTTTCTCTCCCTCCTCTTCCCCCACAGTGCAGGGCAATGGGGAATGGGGGATGCAAACAATTTATCACATATTGTTTGTGCCATTCCTTCCTCTTCTGGGGTAGGACTCCTCACATGCCCCTGCTCCAGTGTGGGTCCCTTCCATGGGATGCACTCCTTCAGGCACAGCCTTTTCCAGGATAGGTCCCCCATGGAGTCCCAAGTCCTGCAAGCAAACCTGCTTCTGTGGGGGTTTCTCTTTCCATGGGTCCAGAGATCCTGACAGGACCCGCTCCAGCACTTGTTTCCCCTGGGGCCACAGCCACCTTCAGGCATCCACCTGCTCCAGTGTGGGGTCCTCCCTGGGCTGCAGGTAGATCTCTGCTCCATGGTGGACTTGAATGGGTTGCAGGGGAACATCCTGCCTCACCACGGTCTGCACCATGGGCTGCAGGGGAATCTGTTCTGGTTCTGGGACATCTCCTCCCTCTCCTGTTACTCTGACATTGGTGTCTGCAGGGCTCTTTTTCTCTCCTTTCCTGCTGATGTTACTCTTATGCAGGTTTTTTTTTTCCCTTAACTATGTTACCCCAGAGATGCTACCACCATTGCTGATGGGCCTTGGCCAGTGGGGGGGCCAGCTGGCATTGGCTCTGTTGAACATAAGGGAAACTTCTCATAGCTTTGCACAGCAGCCGAACCTGAAGGTAAAACCTTTCCACACAGATCCAACGCATGGACAACTGACTGCTCATTGTAACCCTGACTGTGGTCAGTGGAAAATTTGTCACTCTGTAGTCTGTTAATGTTAAAGTAAAAAATAAAGGATAAAAATGATTTGTAGTGCTAGCAATGATGTCACTTGGGTGGCGGATTACCCTGGAAGATTTAGGTTTGAGGATATATTTTTGAAAAAATTGACCTAAAAGTCGTATTTTGTACAGCTTGAAAATAGCTAGTGATATTGAGCTGAGAATAACTGAGAAGATGGATTTTATTCTATAAATAAGTGGAAATAAATGTTGGGATGAAGCAAAAGGTTCTCATTTTTCTTTAAAAGACAAAAGCAGTGAGGCAGTGAAAAAATCCCTAAGAGATGAGCTTGGCAGTGCTGTGTTAATGCATAGTCAGTGCTGTGGTACATGTATTGTAAAAAAAAAAATCTTGTGTGTTACATCTTCACATCCAGAGCAAGATTCATACCCAGGAAGTTCTGTGGGTTGGGAGCTTCACAGCTAAGGTGCCTTTCCTCATGTGAAAAAGTGGGTCACCATCACGTGTTTCACAAGCATTATTGTCCCATTGGCTAAGGAGGATGCTCCTCTCTCAAGGTCTGTACAGTTGGTAAGCTACCTTACCTGTTCAGAAAAATTCTGTGGATCTTTTCTTAGAAGTAAAAAGTATTAAGTATTGTTAAAAAAAAAATCTACTAAATTTATCAACAGTCAAGCCATGCTAGTTTACAAACTATACATAATAATAATAATAATAATTCACTTTCAAAGCCCCGAGTTATTTTTTTTAAGTTTTTTTTTCAAATTAATGATCAGTACATATTCATTAGTTCCCTTCCTATTCATAACATATGGGTCTACTATTTATTGGGTTGCTTTCTATTCAGAACAGGTAATTTTAATGAGAACCACACATTTCTAAAAATGTGTTAAATTCTGTAATTTTATGTGACAAACTTTACCCACTTGTGATACCGTTTCATAAAGGCATTTTTCCTTTTTTATTAATTGAAAATTAGAATATATTAATGTTATTTATAGGATGAACGGTCATGCACTCACAAGCATGAAGATTAAAGATTCAAATTTTTTATGTGAACACAGATATATGTCTTGCATTAAGGGAGGGAAACTACTTTATAGATTTTCAGGGGCATCTCCAATTTAACAAATACTTGAGCTTAGGTGTCTGTCTCTTAACTCTCATTGAGAGGATTACCTCTTGGCAGACTTCTGAACGCTTTTCAACAAGCTGCTGTGAGTTGCATATGAAAAAAAATAAGCAACTGGAGATGCATTTAAATGGAACATTGTTAAAGACATATTCTTATTAAATCAGTTTTATGTATAAAGCCATGAAATCTGTTTTTCCCCTTCTCTGGATCTGAAAAAACTTCCTGTTGTGTCTAGACTGAACAAATGTAGCTATTCTTCCCCCCATAAATTATTGAAGTTACTTGAAGCATCTCAGCTCTGTTCATTTCTGCTATTCTTTTTCTTCTCATAGCTCCATGAGACTATAGACTAAAAGTATTTCTTTAGACACTGTTCATATCTAAAAAGCAGATGTCAAGTAATAAAGAAAAAAGATACCTGGCCTTGACACTCAGGAGGTCAGACATGCTGAATGCAAACATAGTCATGAAAATTGACCAGGAGGAATGCCTACTGGACCCCAAAATTTCTGTAAGGGACACATGCTGCTGAACTCTTGAGTAAAGAATTTGGTTGACTCCCTCCCTACTATGGCACACAAACAGTCTCTCACCTACAGTGTGCTGTGAAAGACTTACAATAAACTGCAGTCTCAGCGACCTAATAACAAATGTTAGTGAAACCTACTGTTAAAAAGACCCCAAACCAAACCAAAACCCACAAAGATCCTAAGATGTTTTGAACATGCTTTCCAGCAATTTCATTTCTGAATATGCAAGTTGGTATATCTGTAAGAAATGTCTGATTGCAACAATGAAGTATGTGCTCTCTGCTTTTGTAGAATTTTCCCATTGTAAATGTACTTTAAAAGAAAAATAGAAATTAACATTTAAGTAATTACTTGTTTTTTGAATTCTGAAATTATACATTAAAAATGTTTAGTGGGTGCAGTTTATTATTGAAAAAGCATGTAATTATTTTGCTCTTTAATAAAACATACACTAAAATATGGTGGTATTGAATAAATAAAACAAAGCACGCAGAGATTGCCACCATAATTAAAAAGTAAGCAGATATTTGATTATATTGCTTTAGAAGTGAAAGGAATTGCAATTGCTGATATTTCTCAATAATTACAAGTCCTGAAGATATTTTGTTCTCCCTGAAAAAGAGGACTAAACAAATTCTGTGAGTCATTACATTTGCATAATGACTTTCAAAGTTTAGCGTTTGGAAACTCTCAGGAAAAACTGCTGGTTAAATGAGAATGAGTGACCAAACAAACTTAATTTTTAAAGACAATTCTTTCTAGAATGTAATCTGAAAACTCATTTGATAATTTGAAAAATAATTTGAAATTATTTATTGATATTACTTTTTATTTTTTTTGGTTCTAAATACAGAAAATCCTACTACTAAGATTTATATTTTTTCAGTCCCTATTGGGTTGAATGAAGACCTCTGACTCAAAAAAAATGCTTTGGTTCCACTCTGTGTTGCTACAGCAGATAATTTAGGACTTTGAAATTTTTCAAACTGCTACACTAGGTAACAGTGCTAGGTTTTACCACAGACAGTAATTTTCAAGGAAGAAATAGTAACATACCATGGGTGAAAATGAAATGAATTTTCAGCCTTAAGAATTTTTTAATAAGGAGTCCATTTACAATTAGTCAATTTCTAAATGAAATTAAAGTAGTAACTTGAAATACAGTTTATACAAAAATTTAGTAATTATCATAATATGTATTATAAAAAGTTTTGGATTCAGTTTTTGCCTGTTATTTGGATAACTGTTTAATTAATCTAATTAAATTTACTTAATCTCAAATTAAATTTACTTCTAATTTATCTTAAGAATAATTAATCACTTTAAGCATCTAATAAGCAATACTTATGCAGCACCAAAGATCTGGGACAAAATATTTAAAGGCATTGGGATAAAAATTATGTTTTATACACCTGAATAACCTTGAATTTCTGTAAGTAAAGGAAATGTTACAGAAAAGCTTTATTACTTTTCAGTTATTGGATTTTCTCTACTACATTTTTCCAACTTGTGGTCAAAAGCACCTTTCCAAGATTAAAAAAACATACAATGTAATCCAAAATGCAGAATAGGCAGCTGGAAAGATTCAAATACTAAGCCCACAGGCAGAGGGATTGCAAAATTTAACAAACTTTTTCAGGTTGTGCAAGACAGCATATATTAACCTAAGAAGAAATATATAAATTATAGGATCATATCACAGAATAAAGATTCTTTTCTTGAGCTGAAGTAGAACTTACTAACAGCTACCTATCATAGGGAGCCAAGTGACTCACTCTTCATTTCTAACCTTCCCTTGTGGATGAAGGGACATAAAAAGTCAACAATTTCACAATAGAATATTAAAGGGAAATTAAAAGTAACTTCCAAGTAAAACAATAAGCAAAGCTCATTGACATATACTGTCAAAGTTAGGTTCTTTGTCACTAGAAATGAACTTCGTAACAATTTCCTAAAATAGCAGCAATTTATGTTGCATATATCCTCTGTATGTATGATGCACGTATGCTGTGCCTGTATGCACCCACATAAACACTACACAGAAATTTGTGCCCAATTGTACATTTACTCGTGCCTCCACGTATGTACACTTGCAAAGCAACACTTTTTCCATTAGTAGTGTCCTGGACCATATGGGTGTGCATACACTTATATATATGTGCATATGCTTACATATATACCATGTATGCATAGACACACACATAAACTGTAGGCTATTAATGATAGCTATATACTTCATTAATACTTTATTACTGTTAGCTATATATGTTATTAATACTTTTTAACTGCTTTCTACTACTAAACCTACAAACCTAGCTTTATTGCTGCTAAATCTGACTACTTCTAAGGCTTGATTTTATACTACTCTGGTTGTTAATATACCCTAATATAGACACTGTACTCTTCAAGAATGTTTGTTGATTAGATATTTATGAGGAAAAATAGTTGATCTTGCAGCTTGATTTCTAGAGGATGTCAGTGGACATGGCAGTTTAAATTAAATTTTCTGCATTTGGCCAAGCTAACTAATTTCCTAGACTTTCATAGTCAGTTGTGAAAACATTCCCCAGTGTGCATAGGAATGATGTATATGCAACACCCGGAAAGGGTCAGGGAGCACAGAGCAGGGAATAATAAAAAAATCCAGTAGTATCTGCCAGCCTTGCAACACAATCCCAAAGAAACTCTTCTGAATGCAAGAAAATTACACGGGGATGTTGGAAATGCAAACATTAAACAGTAAGCAGATATCTGATTGCTTCACAGGTCAGGCTCCAGCTGTTCACGTGGTGCTTTGGAAGAGCAGAGTTATCCATTTGTGTCATGGGCAGTAGCACATGTGGACCTGCCCATGCTCCACCCATCCAAACCTTGAGAAGCTGTTATGCTGAGCACGTCCATGCTGTCAACAGCAGCCCGGGAGGATTTACAGGGGATTTCTTAAATGTAAAGAAAGTGGGTTGGCTGTAGATGGTGACTTGCTAAATCAATTGACCTAAGAATTACAGAAAAGTGTTTTGCTTTATGGGTCGTTTTATTTTTTTGTAAGGAAAACTGGAGGGAAAAGGAGAAATGCAGCCTTGATGGAGAAAGAAATGGAAGCCACTGTTTGGAAAAGCAAGGTTTGAAGCAACATTTCCCAGTAATTCATGGTCTCAATATCCCATAAACCAAACATTATGTGATGTTACCCCAGGAAAATATTTATACTTATTTCAAAACTTTCTCTGAGAATGATGCAGACAAACTGCAAACAAAGCTGTGTTCAATTTCTATTTTCCTTCTTGTTTTCTACCTATATTCCTTGTTGTTTTAGCTGAACTGTTTAAAATGCCTCTTATCAAGCTCTGGAAATTTTCTTATTCTAATTTAAAGGCAGTCACAAGGATTTGGAGTTTTGCCTCTCAAGATTTGCATGTATTATTTTGATGTTTGGGAAAAATATGCAGTGATTTCCTCACTATTTCTAGTCACAGGAAGATTTCTCATGTCCCTCCTGTAGTTACACACAGATAACAAAATATTTGGAGATCACTGAGTAAAAAATTAATTAAAATATCCCTTAATATTTTAAATTTTTCTTAAAAATGTGGATTAATTGGTATTTAAACTATTTTAGAACAGCTAAACCTTTACTGGGGAGCACAAACCATGGGTACAGACTAACGTAACCTATGCTACACGGTAGGATTAGCAGTAAAGAAAAATACAAGTACATTTTATATCCTAGGGATTGCCCACTGAATCCTACAGCATGACAAAATCAGAAGTCTTTTTCCCAGTATAAATCAATAATTTTTTTATGTCCTGTGGGTGTCAGAATAAGAGTGAAACCTGATGAAAAATTGTAGCTTGAGAAAGTATCCTGGAAGCCATCACATCAGCTCCTTTTCCAAGACACAGTAGTTCTCTGGATTTTTGAAGTGAAGACTGAAATAGAGAGGACTTCTAGCTGCACACTTTCTGCTTCTTTTGAGACACAAGAAAGAGCTCAGTATGCCTTCATCTATTTTTCAGAACCAGGCCGATTTCTGATTTTTGCACAGCACATAAATTATTTCTGGAATCCACTGCCAACATACATTCCTGAGATCAGCTCCTTAGTTCGCATAAGAACCTAACAGCTCTATACACAACTAGGCACACAGTCCTGTGTAAAGAATTTGGAGCTATGAAGTAATGATACTCCTTTAGTTTGAGGCATAAGACTATAGCAGAGATTATTGAGAGGAAAAGAAATTTTCCCTTTAGGCAGGCTATTCCACAATGAGATTTCCTGTATCTTTCTTTCACTTAAACATCTGCTGTACTAGAATAATTTTTATGGCTCTCAGTGTCAATCTTTCATTACTCACTGTGGCAGACATAATTTATAAAACACAGTCCACAATCACATTTTTCACATCATTCCTTTAAGGTCATACATACTTACATGTCAGGACCAGTGCTAGAGAATGAATACCATAAATGTAATTTCTCAACTGCCACATCTAGCTTCTTGTCAGTACCCAGGCTGGTTAAAACCCGAGTCACACTTGTCATCGATATATATTGGCCAGAAAAACTACAAGGCCGCCTTTCTGTTCCAATTTCATTTTTTTAAAGGAAGTGGAGAGATGCTTTCTTCATTAGAATGTGACATGGCTACCAACTTTCAACTCATGAACCCAAGATGTGGTGGCAGCACACACTTCTATCAATCCTTCCAGTTTTATAGTATGGTGTATATAGCGAACAATAGGAAACCAAGGTTTCCTGAAGGAGTTTCTCTTCCACTATCCATTTATGAGCACGTAATTGGGCACAGAGGGTGCAGATCAGTATATCAGAGCAGTCAGTGTTTGTGCCCTTATACCAAAGCAGAATATTTTTTGGTAAGTTTTTCTTCTCAGTAAATTTAGTGTGGTCCTCTGGACAAAACATTCCTGGCAGGTGTGTGGTTTGAAGTCAGTCACACCACCACCACCAAGATCTGGAGGAAAAGTTTCTAGTACCTTAAAATGCATTTGAGCTATAAGCTAATATTATTCTTAGTTGGATATATTTGAATATATTTTGGATATATTTTCTTGAATAGTTTTTGGTATCTTGGATATTTTTCAATGCGTACTGGGAACTTACTCTACTTCCAAATCTAATCTAAAAAAGACACTGGTAATCACAGGTAAATCAGAAACAAGCGCAGAAACAAGGTTGCCACCCACTTTTAAACTAAAGGTTAACTGTGTTACTTGACTCTGATGTACAGAAGCAATTGATGTTGTTAACATGTGTGAGCACTGGTCTAACTGTTTTCCCAGGAGGCACTTATCCTCCTGCAGCAGTTGTAAGGCTCTTTAGTGGGAATGAAATCAGGATACATGAGCAGTCCCAGGTCTATGACTTCCAAGAGACTGCAAACGTCATTCATCTATGAATAAAATATTTCCCAAATTATTGTAATCCAAACTGGGATTATCTTTTAGATCATAAAGTGTCTAACAAAACTCTGTTTACACAAGTGCAGAGACCAGACGGATGTTTTCATGCAGTTTATCATCCAGCAACTGTAAAAGTGAATGGACTGTTAAATCTCACAAGCCTTTGTTCTGGCACACTGCATCTGGGCCTGCTAGACCCAATCACATCTGAGGAGTATTTGGAAGAGGTAAGCTATGAAACTTGACATCACATCATCTTCATTGAGAAGTCAACTGGTAAAATTCATAACATGGTAAGTGTGAAAATCTTATCCTTTCCCTGCTTTTAGGTCAAGGGATGGCACTGCCCTGAGTTCTGGCTGATTGAGGGCATCCTTGGTGCAGGAAGTCTGGAGACAAGCACAGACTTTTTGCAAAGGAGCCTTCTTAAGTTGAAATTTTTAGATATATTGAGGCTAAGATCCATCAGTTTTCTTTTATCTCAGGCATTATTGTGGAGAGGATCAGCACATCTAGATCTCTCGATCTCTCATTGCAGCCAACTTACGTGGATTATAGGTTGCCCAGGGAGATTTTGGAGTCTTCCTCACTGAAGATGTTCAGGAACTGTCTGCATGCAATCCTGTGAAATGCGCTCTTTGATGACCCTGCTTGAACAGGGAGGTTGGATCAATGACCCCACTGTGGTTCTCTTTGACCTTTAACATCAGCTTTGATTTGAACTATTTATGGCATACTGGACTGTATCAAGAGTGGGCATTCATTATAATTTCTATTATTATTATTATTATTATTATTATTATTATTATTATTATTATTTTATTTTATTTTATTTTATTTCTAGTGAAGTCAGAACTTTGCGGTAATCTGTATTTTGGAAATAATGCAGCCCAATATCCTCAGATTTGCCCCATAATTTTATATATTTGCCCCATAATTTATTCCTGCATGATATAGGGGCTCCAGGTCCCACTAAAAACAAGAATGGGAAAGAAAGTAGAGGTCTTAATGCTAAATCTCTACTGAACTGAAAGAACCTATGCGGGAGAGATTCTGACCATCAAGGTTCATGAAGATCAGTGTTTTCTTTATCATCATCTCTGTGAGATGCTTTCAAATAAAAGAGAATGTCTGCTGAGTGCTGAAAAGCACCTGAAATGATACCTGTGAGAAATCTGACTGACTCCATTCATGGTAGTGTATTTCTGCTGTGGTTTCAGTGCCTCTTTAACAGACCACCCACTACTGACTCATTTCTGGTGCATCAAACATATTTTGTCCTGGGTCTTAGTGATTCCTTATGTGACTTCAGGACATTGCTGGCAGATACTCTCATGCTGACTTCTCAAAATGTGATTTTCAATGTGAGAACTTGAATGGCATCCCAGCTTGAAGCTAGCTTTTCTGTCCTGAAAACAAAACAGTCAACTAAAAAACCCCAATAGCCCATCTATTAGTCAATTTATTCCTTTTTTAGTAATCAAAATTTTTTATGAATTAAAAATGTTCTTGCAAATATTATAGCTGAAAATGTGTAAAATATTTATTAGAAGCCTACATTTTCATACTCTCTCTGTGTATACACATATTTTTATACATACTGGTACAAGAAATAGGTTTTGTTTAAATCACTTGTAGATCCCTTGTGTTTAAAAATTTGAAGACCCTGCAGATTGTTTTGTTTCAGTGTGTCTGAAAAGACTCTGTTTCTGTCATTTTAATAAGTGCATTTTATATCTTTTGTGGTACAGAGTGAGTCCAAACTTCACAAAATTTGTCTTATTATCATCCATCACCACTCCACTCAAATCACACTGGAGGCAAGAGAACACAAGATGCATCTTAAGTGTGATTACACTGAAGAAAATGAGGCTGTGGATTTCTGTGCTGCCTTTGTCAACAGTTTGTATGAAATGATTATTTTTTAGGCAGAAATATGATTCATTTTTTAGTCATCTTCCTTTTTACTATTAATGAAGTGGAACGATGAAAATGAATCACCATATAAATTATTTGAGAATAAAACTGAAACACAGCAAATATTGGTTATGATTTTGCATGCAAATAATCCTCTATTCAGCTGTAACAATAATGCATTTTTTTATCAATTCAAACTCTCTCATTAGATAATAGTGCCTATATCATATCACTTAAAGACTAATAAATACTTTGTCCCAAATACTTTTTACCAAAATCAAATAAAATAATCAAGCAGCTAATTTACTATCTCTAATTACATACACATTTTACATAAAATTTCATCTCCAAATTCTACCTGGATTCCTTTTCAAATGCACTACGTTTTTCCAACTGATTTATTGTGTTGGTCATTTTCAAAACTGATTAAAACTCATCTAAAAATACTTTGTTGTAAATTTCGCTGTGCATCTCTCAGAGATGAGATGGTTTGTGTGTGTTGATACAGGGTATTGTGAGAAGGCTTTTGCAAGCTAAGTGGGCTGCAACTGCTCACTTTGGGGCATCTGGTCTCGCTTTAGAACAGCCTCAATTTAGGTGGCAGGACATTCAACTGAACACAGTTTTTTAACCAGTGCCAGGCTGCCACAGACATTTGTGAGCTTTGGGTGGAGGTTTGAGGACTAGACAGAATGTGAGGGGAGTGGAATGGTGAAAGTGTCCTCAGGCCTCATGCTGGGACCTGGTCACAGTCATTTGCCACCGTGGGAACTAAGAAGGCATGCTGTGGCATTGCAGATGAATCACTGAGTCTGAGACATACTCATAATTTCAAGCTGTACGAATATCTCTGGGCAGTCTCTGAATTTCAGGTGAACTGAGGCATGGCACCTGGATTTCATTTTGTAGAGAGCCTGGTCATGTAGGAAGGACTCAAAACACCTAATCTAACTTGTACTGGTCATGTGATGTTATCATAATTATAAATTCAATAGATGAAGGCTATATACCAGGAACACTGCTGAGGCCTACCTATGCACTGGGTAAATAATTTTTAACCTTTAAAACTCATAAGATTTGTGAGGTTTCCTCATTTCAGTAGAATTAAGGCAGCACCATCCCAAGTATCCACAAGTGCCACAAACAGCCAGTTCAGTCATTAATTAGACTGACATCAAGAGTAGCCCCCAGCACCCACTATCACAATGCTTGACAATCTGCACCTCTCTGTCTGGGAGGGCAAGACCATTTCTGTCACCACACCTGTTTGCAGCAGTAAAGCTAAAATCACTGCACCCAAACCAGCCACCTATCATGCTGGGTGTCATAAGTGAATGACAATAGCAGAGAACCCTTGCTCTAAAGTGTATATGCTCTGAAGAGAAGAAGTGGACAGAAAAGGGAGAGAAAAGACAGGATCCAAGTGTCATCATTCCCATTTTACAAAAGCAAATTTGCAATGTAAAAGGTTAGGTAAACAAAAAGCTGTTGTAGATCTGGGACTGGGAGATGGATGGGATAAATCTATTAAATCTTATTATTTTTGATCCCTGCATCTCACCAACTCAATTTTAAGTTACCCTCTGGAATTCTGTGAGGTGAATTGCAAAACAAAGAACAACTAATGTTATTTTGTCTGCATTTTCACTCTTTTGTTTTCCAGTTGCCCTATTACCTATTTTCTGTATAGATGAATTCTTAGTTACTATCAAGCTTTTCCATGTTGTTTGATTTTTCTCAAGTTAACAAATACCTTAATTCCTCTAAAGAAATAGCATAAGTATCAAATATAATAAACAAATTTTAACATTGGGAAGGACAGGAAAAAAAGATTACTTTCACCATCAAAAGAAGCACTGCTTGGGACAGATTATAGACATCTGTGAAACACCTTTCTTATATTTGTATTTTCCTCCAAATTTATTTCTAATTTGGATTCTCTTGGCATTGAAAATTTTGCCTTTTCTTTATTTGCTTTACCCTTTCATAATAAAGGGGGCATAATAAAGACTTCTCTGAATTTAGATAAAAGTAGGTGTTTCTAGATAAAGGCTTCATACATGGAGGACAATGCTGGACTGGTACCTATTTAAAGGAAGCCTCTCTTGAGCCACTGATGTAGTTGGTATTATGTCCCCACAAGAAGTATTTTGCTGCCTTGGTTTTCTCTACCTCCTGATGATGATATGGCCTCAAAGGAAACACCTTTTAAGTGACCTGCATGCAATCTGTTGTTTTTTCTTACTTCACCAGGTACAGAAAGCTTTTTTTTTCTTTCAGTTTTTAATGAGATTGAAAGAAAAAAAAAATCCCAAATTCATGCCTTTGAGAAGGACAGCACTGGCAATAAAAAAAAAATAATTCCTGTATTGCCTGGAAACCAAACTGGGATCCAGTGATGGTAATAACTTCCCTGGCTTACTGTACACAGCTTAGCAAGGTAGGTCAGTTTGGATTTCTATAAAAATCAGGTAAAAGCAAACCAAATTGAACAGTTCTTTTTCACTTTCTTAAGATGAGCAATATTATCTTTTTTAATGTTAACTTGATTTGCAAAAACTTTTCCTAGAGAAAGTCAACTAGGACTTTCTATTGTCTTTGCAATAGTTGAAATTCCTTCTTTCAGAAAAGGACAAGAAACAATTAATTACATTTAAACATACTGATTTTATTTTAGTCATTCCTTGAAACAGACACAAAAAGTACCAACATATGGCTTTAAAATTCAGAAAATATCATTCTGTACAAGCTTTCACTGAGTTTCAGCTACAAAGGGAATGCAACTAAGAAAAAAACCAATACCACATCAGATTCAGCACTTTTTTTTTTTTTAATCTGGCTATTTTAAACTTCTACCTCCACTGTTTTTCTCATACTCTATCCTTTCATTTTTGTGTGCTGTTTTCTTCTGATGTTTGGGTTATCAGGAAAGTAAAGAGGCTATATTCCCACTAACCCCAGGGATCTTCTGATAATAAATTAACCTGAAATATTTTTGATGGAGAGGGTATCTCTTGGAAATTATGGTGTGGATGAATCTGCATTATCACAGGTTTTTTGCTGATTCTTAACAGACCATTATAGTTTTCTTCTGTTTTGGGGGATATGTTCAAACCATTCCTGTCCATTGCGACTCAGACTAGTAACTGCCCATGAATACTGATTTATTGTACTGTGCAATACTATGGATCCATCTCAATACCATGTATTGAGAGCCCTACGTTTTCTTTTAAGCATTTAATTCAATATTACTTTCTGACATCTTCTTTTAAGCGTGTAACAAACCTATTTTCAGAATTCTTGCAGTATTAGTCTCAGTTTATTAACCTCCAGTTGTCACATAATTTGTTTGTATCATCACCTCCAACATTTTATCGACAAAAAGCTGAAGTGCATTTGGAAAAGTCTATTATTCCTTTGTGCAATAGGGGAACTTGATAAAAAAAAATCATGCTAGGTACTAAATCACATGCTGTAGGCAATGCCTAAGTTATTTCTAACTCTCACAATAGATACCAAACTTCAAAATAATGGTTTCGGATATCTCTAGTTAAGCCACCACAGTATTTCAGAGAACACCCAAATAGTTATTCTTCCTAGTTTTCAGGATTAAAATATCCCACATCTGTGAGGGTTTTCTGTTTGATAAGCCTGAATCCCCTTTTCACTGACAGCACTGACTTACTGTCACTATTTAATTCTCAGCTCCACTAAGATCTGAACGAGCTGTCTCTCTAGAGTTAGTTGTTACTGCTTCCTAGATACATTAGAAATATGCCAGTTCTATTACTAGAGCACTTGACACTGATGTGGAATGTATGGATAACTCTCCTCAGTGTAAGTGCTTGGCTGTGAGAGACAATGTTAGGCTGGGAATAGGGTCTGACAACTGGTAAAGTCATCTTGATATTTAACCACTTATTTTGCATACCCTTTTCTTCATCTGGTAAAATGTTCTGGGATGGAAGTTCCAAGTGATGCAGGAGACCCTAGCCTGAGGCAGTCTGGTCTAAACACTGTTTTGGTATGAAGCTGATGTTGCTGTATGTATATTTTTATATATATGTATGTACATATCTATATTTAGATATATACAAACACATATATTGTATGTATATACACAAGTATGTGTATGCACATATATTTGTAAAAGGCAGAGAAAGAAAACAGATTATAAAGGAAACAGATCTCTGTTAGGCTTTCTCTTCAGACAATTATTAAATAGCCATCTGAAACAGGCCAAATATGAAATGAGGCTTCACTTCCCTTACTTGCAGTAAGAGGAAAATAATATTTTTACCCAGATGATTCTTATTTGATCAGAACTTTTGTTTAGAAAAGCTATCTACAACTTTGTCCAAAAGGTTTAACATTTCTGATTTTAAAAGTTCAAAAATTAACTCATTAGTACCCACTTTAGATATTTATGTCATTCGGGGAATTCTCATGACTTCATGGCTGCACATGCCAGCTTATGTCACCTGGTATTCTGCTTTTAGTTTTCATTTTGATGTTTCCCAATAAAGGCAGGGATTTGTCTATTTTGAGTTCCCTCTTATATTTTCCATTGTCAAGGAACAGAAACACAACACAGTAACCCAGTGCAGACCCTGTATAAGTTTAGAAAGCTAAAATTGATTTTACTTCTAGCTCAGATCTCTTTTAAAAGAAATTATCTAGTCCCAACTTGGTTCCATTTTCAGCCATGCAGAATGTTTGTCCCTATGTATACAACTTTCTCATAAAGATTATCCTCTGAATCATGATTGTGGGGAATATTACTGACACAGTTCTTGCTTTCATTTTCATATAAAATTGCTCCATTATATGTTATTTTGTTTGAAAGTCATTGTTTTAATCAGCTTTGATAGAGGAACCCTGCCTTCAATGACATGCTGCACATAGTTAAGAGTGGGTCTTCTTCCAAATGCAATTTAATCGGATTGCTAAACAGAGGCCGAGTTCCTGAAACATGTCTACTATTCCTCTGAGTCCTAATTTCTCTTTTTGAAAGAGGGTCCTTCCACATCATGTGTCTGTTTTTCCACTTGTACTTTCTTGACATGGAAAGTTGTCCTTGTGCATCTGTACCCTGAGAATGGTTTTGGTGGGTGTCTATGCTGAATCAGTCTGACAGATTCAATGAGTAATGATTTGATTCATTTGGTCAGATCTTGGGAGAAAAAGCAAATGCACATGAGCGTTTGTTTTAGACAAACGCTAATTGAGGCAAATCCTGACACCAGTGTAAATCATTTTTGTGTTCACATCTCCAGATGTCTTGTTTAATGAGCCCACACAATCTGATGGCTGTGATGTTGAGTAGCATGAGATCAAATTACTAAAATCTTAGCAAGTTTTTAATTAACTGGTCATTTTCAAGGTAAATGGATTTTTCATCCAGCAATAATTTAAATCACTTTATTAATAAAACTTGAAGGAAAAAAATCTTGTAAGATTTAGATTTGGGAAAACATGTCATGTATGCTTTTTTCCTCATATGCATATGTTCTCCCAGTTCTCTAGCACAAAACCAGTGTTTATACCTAGAGAATAACAACCCCATTTCAGCCACAAAATTTGAGGTTTCCTTTTCTCTGCTCACACCTTTCCTTTGGGATGGCAGAATTTGAGCCTAGAAGAGCCAGGGCTGCAAACCAGGGCTTGTTCTGCTCCAGCAAAGGGCTTATCTCCAACTCACATAAGGCCAGGAAATGATAAACATTCATACTCTTGTTTTAATCTTTGTTTCTGAATAGGGAAAACAGACTAAACTAAAGCAACAATTGCATGGGGAAGTTTGTTTGTTCCAACAATTTTACATTCTGCAAATTTAAGTTAATGAATGTATTGTGAGCCAGTTGTTTTGCTGGTCAGCTTTTCCAAAATACTGACAGCATATGAAGGTGAAACATTTTAATAGGAAGATTATGCTGATAAAAGAAAGTGGGATAACTTTGTCTTGGAATATATAAGAGATGGTATAAATTAAGGTCAGTATAAATTAGCATTGGGTTAATACCAGTTTTGTTGCTCTCTGCAGTTTTGGCAAAGGTGTATTAATTGATTTTCAGATGAGTGAGTAATGATGCTGGATCCTTCTAAGGGATACTATTTTCTTAGTTGTTCTTGTCAAGGAAAAATCCTTTAAAAGTTCCCTTGGGAATGGGTGAAAAGTGGAAAAATTAGAAGCAAACTTCTGTTAATCTCATTAGAAACTCTTTGCACGCACTGCAATGAAATTACTTGTAGTTGTCTTTAAGAAAATTTAAAAGACTCTACTTATTAAAATTATTTTAAAATTGCTTTTAACATTTGAAACGACACACAGGTTCCTTTTTAAATTTGCCTCTTGTTTAAAATTCAATTTAATAATAGGAAATCAGTCATACTAGGAGAAGAAGTAAGATGAGACATAACAAAAAGTCAAATTTCCAATCTTTTAATATATTTCTTCTTAGAACAGGTATAGGCTGAAGAAATAATAAATTTTATTAGGTGGATTTGAGATTAAATCATGCAGAAAAATACATTTCCACAGGTGTGGGAAATTATGGTCATTTTGGCAGGTGTTCTGGAGATTGAATTCAATTTTGTTGTTTACCGTTACAAGATTTCACAAAAACATTATTTAAATGCACAGAAACAGTTTTACTATTTTGCTGAACACCAAATACACTGTTTTGCTCAGTTTGCCCTTTGCAGAAATAGCAGCACAGCATAAATCAGTCCACTTTTATTTTATTTTATTTTAATTTATTTTATTTTATTTTCTAGTGCATATATAGTTGACAGAATGCTGCAAGTGATCTACACCATTAAGAATCTGAAGCAAGCATATCAGCTGCTTGAAATGATCCCATTATGGTTTATTGCAGTTATTCAGCATACTTAGAATAAGCAGAAATTGCAGCACTTCATGCTAAAATAATGATGAATTAACATTACTGCAAGATAACAAAGCATGTCACTAATCCATCCAGGCAACTCACATTGTGAGATTGTCAGAGTAAACTAAATTGTTGTTTAATTTTGTCATTAATGACTCAAACCAGCTATGATTTGATGAAGTACAGAACCTTTTAAAATCCCTATATCTGAAGAGCATTAGGATCACAAGAGTGAGTGGTATGTCTCTGGCAGAGAGTGGGTGATTAGACAGGGGCCTGACCTGCACACAGACACTGCACTGGGCTTTTTTGAACAGTGGCATTAAGTCAACACATTTGGCCTGAAAGATAATTTGGGAACTAAGAGTGTGATTTTTGCAACCAGAATTGGAAATCTGACTGTACTAACAGTTACAGAAGACAAATTCTCTGCTCAAAGTCAAATGAAAGCCTCTGAATCCTGAATTGTACAAACTTATTTAAGAACATAAGTGACTATTATGTTTGGAAGATTATAAACCTTTAGTTTAGTCCACAAAAAGGAATTGGATTATCAGATGAGGTTGTTTCATAAACATATGTTTGTGGGTGGATACCAACTGTTGCTGTACACGTGAACGTATAATACAAAAGTTATCATTTTGCCAGAGGGACCAGTGGAACAAGAGGCTAAGAACTGGCCTCTTATATAATTCACAGATGCAAAATAATCAAGTGCACATACTGTTTTTTTTTTTTTGTTTGTTTGTTTTTTTGGGTTTTTTTTGGTGGTTTTTTTGTTTTTTTTTTTTTGTTTTGGTTTTTTTTTTTGGTTTTTGTTTTGTTTTGTTTGTTTGTTTATATGTGTGTGTAACTGGGGCAGCATTTTAGGATATTAGGATGATACCTAGAAATTTCAATTTATGGCCTTGGCAGTATCAGCTGCCGTGGATACTTGAACATCTTACATGAATGTCAGATGATAAAAACAATCCTTTTACAGAGGGACTAAAAGCTACATTTCTTCTTTTCAGTTTTCAAAAATATCTCCTTAGGCTAATCCTATGAGGAAATGTGAAACTCAAGGACCAGAGACATTAAAACTGGTGAGTTGAAAGCAAAGAGAGGGCTGGTCCACAAACTAAACCTCCTTGAGGTAGGAATATGCAGCACATCTTTCTGATCCTTTCTGAAAGGATCAGCTTGCCTGGTGGGCTCATTCACACACAAGCAGGTAAGCACAGGCTGGTAGGGTTTCATCACCATGTCTGCTTATACAGAACGAATTATATACACCTGTATATATATACAGAATGATTATATACACCTATTGCTTTGGGACCTACTCTCCATTATGCAATGTATTTTTCCTTGTCTCACTGGATGATTTTAAATGGCATAAAACACATTTTATTAGAATATAAAGAAAATGGTGTGGGACAGTTTTTAAGTTTCGAAAGTGATAATGGTTAAGCATCACTGAAAGGTATAATCTGGATTTCTTCAAGTACATCTTGATCTGATCTAAGATGTGTCTTAGACATCAGGCATGTGTCTAGATCTGATCTGATCTAAGATGTGTCTTAGGCAGTTCTAATGACCTTACAAGCAGTAAAGCACTCACATAAGACAGTATTTTTTTTCAAAAATCCTTCCAATTCTGGCCTTTCTAAATTTCTAAACCGCTTCTTTATGTGGAGATACATTGGTAATTTTTGTGTACATAAATTATCACTTCAATAATGATATTAGAACATTAAGATGGCAATGCAGTAATGTGAGTAAACAACTCTCGTGAAAAGATAAAAAAAGCACCTCTACATTCTCTGTGGAGGGTCCATTATCCTTCCTTTTCCTCCTTTGCACAGGCACATACATGAAAAACTTAGGAGACAACTGTAGTTGAATGGTTATCAAGACTTTTCACTTTCTTGACAATTTTTATTAGTGAATAAGAGAGCTGAAATCTTAGTTCAGAGTTCTAAGGTTTTCATTGGATTTTCTGAAAAAAAGTGATTCAACTCCTTAATTCTAGGCTTGATGAAGATGAGAAATATTTTTTAAAGATTCTAACTTTACAATAACATGTGGCCACAGGCAGGTACAACGTATTTTAAGACTATCAAAATAGTCTGGTATTTTTCCCTTTTTTCCACTGATTTAATGTTCTTGGACCCTAGAATTACTTCAGTGTATAAGTAAAGATTTCAGCACTGTGGCAACAAATACAATTATGTTGTTTTATTCCTGGGGAGAGGACGAAAACACTTTCTCTGGTTTAAATTTTCTTCTGTGTTAGGGCAAATCACAGGTCAAATTATTCTTGATAAGACATGTTATTTTATTTTGATGCATTGAGCTGCTGAGAAACTGCTGCTAACCACAGTATTCATAGACAAATCCATACCAGCTATATTGTAGTTTAATACTGACTTTTTGAAATTATAATTCCCAGAGATGAGAAGGCAATTCCAGACCAATCCAGATAAAAATCACACTAAAGCAAAAGCAGGACTTCTTACAGATCAGTAATTTTGCATTTTGACAATCCCCTGCGATGGTTGGCGCTTCAGTTAAGAAGTCAAAGGAAAAAATCATGCTAAAGGGCAGACAGACAGTAAGAGTGGATAGAGTGTGAAGAATATGAGATGCACGTTGAGTTTAACAAAGGCTTACACTTGCTATAAAACTTCCTTACTATCACAACACAGCCAATGAAATTAGAGACATCTTCTTAAGTTCAGTTACTTTACATATAGAACCTTGGCCTAAACGAGGGGAGACATATGGATAAGAGTGACAGTGTTTTGAGGGAATAGAAGAGGAAGTCTAACCACTGTATTATGGTCTGTTTAAATTGAACAAAGTATTTTTCTTATGCATTGAATTTTTACAGTAACAATATCGGATAGTTTCTTACTGCCCATAAGGGCAAAGCCTGTTTTATTCATGTTAGGCATTTCAATTTTATCTGAAGTGATACATGACATTGAATTTAAATACTGCATGTAGTTTGAACCTTTCTTTATTTGAAGTATAAGGAGGAATTACAATCAGTTTTCTTATATAACAGATGAACTTTTTTTCTCTTATTAGCTTTGCAATTGAAGGTCTCTGTAAGGCAGTACAAACTGTTACCCTTTTCTCAGATATATTATTTGTATCTGTAAAAGTGTGCTTCATTTTTCTTGCCATGAATTCATACAGGGTTCCTAAAGATAAATACATATTACTGCCTTTGCTAACTTATGCAAATTCCTATGCTGGAGGTGAAACTCAGGGGCTCTTTATTTCTGGAAGCAGTGCCTGGAAGGTCTGGTTTGAACCTGAGTTACTTTTGTTTGATCTACCAACTAAGAAAACAAACTGGAAAAGACTCATTCTCCAACCAAGAGTGAACTGATGAAATGATGATCAGTAACTGTTCTGAAAGGAGATATACAAGACTAACACCTTATATTTACTAATACTGATGAAAGAAGAATTGTTTTGCTGTGAAAAATTGAGCCAAAAGTTATTTAATACTTTACAATTATATGTAGTCTGCCGATTACATAACTCATCACTTAATGCCTGGTGTTGAATACCATAGAGTTCTTTTTCTGCTGATTTTTATTTGAAGATATTCCTAATCCATTACTACTCAGCCCACTCACATAAACTTAGACAAGCTAATGAACTACTTAAGATTTGCAACAAAACTTTAGGTAGACTCTCGCATTCTAAGCATATTGAGATTGACAGCCTCAGTAGAAAACTGCAAAGGAAACTCTCATGCACTATTTGAAAAATAGAAATAAAATAAAATATTTATGATCAGGAATATCACCCTGGAAAGAGTTTTTTTTTTTTTTCACATGATAAAAGAATTCTGAATCAAAATTGTAATTGATGTCTCTTGCTCTTGTCTGGATCTCAGTCATCTGATCAAAGTGGATAGATTCCTGGAGTTTTTATTTAATAGCTTCTTGTAAAAGTTATATTTTTTTTTCTATATGCATTTCCTCCTTTTTTCCTACTCTTTTGTATCTCAGACTTGATAATTAGTAATGAACAAGTTTAGATCATGTGTAAGTATATACCATTTGTTTTTCTTTAGTCACAGTACAAGAGAACAACATAGTAATAAAATATCTCAACCAACAATAATCTTCAAATCCTAGCTACTGTCTATTTAACAAGCCTTACTTTAAACATGTAACTTCGCCTATTTTTTCCAAGTACAACTCCCTAGGATATCACAGGTCTGTAATTGTATGTAATTGTAGCCTTATATTTAAATCAGATACTTTCTAGCACATATTCTTTTACACTCCCTTCACAGGGTCAACCATCCACTGGATTGCCTATTTCTGGACAAAAACATTTTTAGAATTATGTATTGTTGAAGCATCAGGGATGAGTGTCTTTCAAAGTAGTTTTAATAGGACTGGAACTGTTTTGAATGACATTTGAATATAGATCCTGGACCTTGTCACTCAGTGTGTTGGTTAGTTGAGTGTTTTGTTGTTGGGGCTTTTTCTTTCCTCTGGACCTTATTTTAGCAGTGACATGTCTTGCCATTAATTAGGAATATTTGGATAATAGGTATTCATTTGAAGGGAGCAAGTAATCTGATTTCCTGAAGGCAAACAACTTTCCTGTTATGCTAACAACTGTAGGTAGAACATAATCCTCCAGTCCTTCACTTGCATGTGAAATGAGATGTGCACGGGAGTATCCTGAAAAGTGTCACTACATATAAAGCCACTGACAAGCTTGTGAGGCCTATTTATTTTCTAGATATTTCTACACACTCAACAGCAACAATTTACTTTTGTATGAAAAGGAAGATTTGTGCACTGTGAAAATTGTCTGCAATTTGCTCTTATAGGAAACGTATCTATGTCAATGCTTTTATCTAAGGTGCTTTACTACAATATTACAAAAAATATTGTAACATATTAATAAAATTCAAAATTGGTATGCAACTATAGAAGATTAATCAAATGGAAAATTATGGACTGCTGAAGAAAATTTAAAAAAAACAAGGAAACCACTCCTGTTTTACAGACCTACTCACTGCTGAAACTTTAACTACTACCATAGAAAGTCAAATAACTTGAAAGCAGATTTGTGTGTAAAATTGAAATATAGTATAGCTTTGTGAAAAGGTGCATTGAGATATGTGACCAATTTTTTTAAACTACTTTTATCCCTTTCAAAGTTCCCACATTAAAAAAAAAAAAAAAAAAGAATTTATGTCAAAATCATCAAAATAACCTTGGAAAAACACCACAAGATCATAAGAAGGTTTATTTTAAGTAAAGCAAGCATAACTAGATTTTTAACTAAAGTTTAAATTTTGGAAGAACAACCTGAATGAATTTAAATAACGACTTGTGAATCAAATAATTGTTTAAATTAATGGCTTGATCATCTAGATCAAGCAAGGTATTTTGATTCTTGAGTATATAAGACATTTGGAAATATTCAAAAACAAAGGTGGAAAACATGCCAGAATAAAGGAAAAAAATTCTCTGAAATGTATATTCTAAAATGGGAAATTCTAAGAAACAGTGTCAGCTTTAATATCTCAACAGTTGGAGAAACAGAAAGAATAAGTAACAGAATTTTAAAGACTAGTGCAAGAGGAAAATCATTTGCAGGAACATCAATCACAGGGGAAATCAAAATCTTCTGAAGAGGTTTAGACTACAGTTTCAGATATTCAGCTAAAGAAAGTAGAAATAAGTAACAAAATAAAGTGCTTAAAAGTTAAAGTGTTGGAGAGAACAAGCCATAGCATGGTCTTCAAACTTCATCACCTTGTAGAATGGGAAGATTTTAGCAGAGTAGCTCCCTATCTTTTCTAGTTAATTCTAAGTAAACTGGTCATTAAAAGGGGCTCAGTCCTTAAAAGGGGCTTGGGGTATCCCCACCTCCCTTAAAGGCCACACTTCTTGGAGCAGTATCATCGCCTGTCTTCCCATGAAGCTTTATACCTTCTCTCTTATTCTCCATACCTTCCGTTTGTTTTGAAACTGAGCTAGTCTGCTAAGGGAGCTCAATGCAATTGCATACTTCATCATCTACACTTTGTTCACCTGTGCCTTCTCCTTTGGATTTACAGCCTACAAACTTGGCCTCAGTTTTAATGCGTCAACATTTAATTTTATGAGAAACCACTAGCATGTATAAAAATAGATGCACCATTAACCACCTGCTTTTTATTGCTTGAGGTCATAACACAGGGAATGGCAAATTCAAAGTGAAGTACTAGAATGTCTTTCTGATAAAGGCCCACCCAGTCTAACCTTTTCTTACACTGTTACCTAGGTGGGATTGGAAAAAAATTCAGTTTGCGTGTCCCTGTTTTTCCTCTTGTACAAATACTTGTTTTCAGTGTTGCCTGTTTTACATGTTATGACTAAATGTCTTCATCTTTATTTCGCACTTCACTTAGAACAAATTAGGCATAAATTCAGGCAAATAGACAACAGCTAGATATTTCTTACCTAAAACTGTAGGAAATGAGACAAACCTCCCACATGGTGCACCTTGCTGGCATATTATTGAATGTAACAGGGTAGGTAGATTTACTCAAAAATCCCAGAAGTCACAGGAAACCTGTCACAGCCCTGTAAATTGGGTATAATTTATTACCTAAGCTCTTCTTGTTTCTGTGTCTGGCTCTGAAGTTGGCACAGGCATAACTGCCTTAGGTCTGGCTGTACTTTTCACAGAGATGCTGATGGCTGGTAAGTTATCTAAGCAGTTATGAAGGAGACACTGCTTTGCAGCAAGCTGGTTCACCTCTTATATTGCTTTGTTTTAAAATGCTGTTCCTTTCACTGTAGTTAGTGGGCCAAAACAGGAATCTGATGTTCTGAGGTGCCACCTGCTTCTGCCTATAGCTACTTCTTCTCTGAGGACACCGGCTTAATTATTGCCCAATGCCTCTATTTTTCTATCAGCAGCAGTGCTAATTGTTTTCAGTTCTCTTCATCCCTTTACTCAAAATGTTTGCTGCTAGAATCAGTGAATAGCTGATGGGGCCAACTAACTAATTTTTTTTGTTTAATTATTTATTGATTGAAAATAGATGGGAAAGGACGATTTACTCTCAGTGTAATCACAGACACAAACACAAACACAAGAGTTGTGGCCTAGTGATTTCTCTGCCATCCAAAAGACATTTGCTCACTCACAGTTCCTTTTGTGTCATGGAGCAATATGAGAAAAGAACTGAAAACCGTGCAGGAGCACAGATGGCCAGAGGGTCATAGTAGCAGCATGGTATCTGGAGTGGCAGGCAAAGCTGGTGAAAACAGAGGGAGAGCATTGCTCTTTCTTCCAGTGGTACTGGAAGGGTACTGTGAACCTTTCCAGGACAAACCACAGACCAAGGTGAGTCCCTTCTGGTAGCAAAACATACTGCACATTCTTGTAGCATGAATGGAAAAATTGAGAGAGATACAGATTTTAAAACATTTTTTTTTTTCTAACCATGTTATCAGTTTCTTAGAAAAAAAACAGAATTAAGTAATTTATTTTGTGAGTGGAGTTTATGTTTTACAATGTAATTACTTGATGCTGAAAGTGGAGCATGGAACTGGTTGGAAAAAAACATGGATATAGCTACTTCAATTTAGAGGTAACTCCTCATGTGTTACTGAAATATTAGGATATGGAATCATAACTCTTTTTTAAGGAGCCTCTTTCTGTCCTCCCTATGATGTAAAAATTCTCCCTTCACTGTACATCTGAGTTAGGTTTTTTGGAGGAGTGTACTGAAGAATCCACATGCTGCTTCTCTTCTTAAATTCCTTGAAGGTCCTTAGAAATAGATGCCACTCAATCCCCACTTGCAGTGAGAACACATCTTTCTGGTAGAAGTAAAAACCCCAAGATGTAAACAATTTCTTGTTCATTCATTCACTTTCATGTTTATAAATGGTATTATTCAAGTTAATTTTTATAGATAAAGGCTACAATTACAATATGTCACTTAATGTCACGCTAATCTGGTTGTTTTTCAAAGAATCCCTTTTTCCATACTACTTCCAGCTAAGAGGTCTATATTTAGCTTGTATTTGTAAAGTCTTGTGCAGTGGTATCATCATGTACTTTCTATTACTTCCTTTGGAATGCAAGTGGTGGTTAACTGAGGAAAAAAAAGAGCTGTTTTGAAAAGATGAGTCAAAATCAAAATAATTGAACAAACTTTTAGTTTGCTCAGAAAACCAATGAGGATGAGTAAATAATGGCAAGAAAATTAGCAGTGGCACCCTTAAAAGCAGTTACTTAAAAAGAGGGCAATTAGTAACTGACTGCATCCTTATTCCTAAACTGTCCTTGTAGTAAAAATGCCTATTTTGCCAAGCTCTTGAATTGAAAATTAATGACAAAAATACTTGTAAACATTTTTTCCCCCTCTCCATTGCTTTCTTTACCAAGAAGCAAGTCTACATTTGAAGTACAGAGAATTTTTAAATTTATTTTGTTTGTGTCCTATAGTTTTATTCCTATAATATATTTCGGGATATGATAGTGTTGTTTTATTGCCAGAGAAACATGGGGAACATAACAAGTGTGTCTGCTTTAATGAAAAAATATTTTCAAAAACTATTTCAGTTGCCAATATTATCAAAGAGGATAAAAGAGTTTATTCCGTCCAACCTTTTCTCTAACTTTCTCAGAAAATGGTGTGGATAATTAAAATTCAGTTTAGTATGGGAGATTTAACAATTGAGATTTTGTAATAAATATACAAAAAAGTAAACGGAGACCAATAAGAATTTCTCAGGTGGCTTTTCAGCTTTTCTAAAAGAGACTTTTTACATTCCATGTTATTTTAGCTTGCATTTTTCAGACTTTCAAATATATTTTTTTAGTTTGGGTTATATTTTTATAGAATGACTCATAAATCCCCCTTTGCACTGGAGCGTTAATCAATCAGCTTGTTAAATGGAAAATTTCAGTTCAGAATAAATGTGTATATATGTGCAGATCAGGGGGAGAAATGCTTTAGACAAAACAAAATTTCAAATTAGAACAATTTCTCATGGCTAAGGATTGGAGTGCAAAATGCCATTTTGTCTAATCTCTTTTCCAAAGGGGAAAATGCTGTCCTTGTGCTTTGGGTGATAGTGTTAAAACAAAAGCCATGTAACAACCCTCCTCCTTCCCTTCCTGACCAAAATGGCAGATGCTACTGAACTTTGCAGTGCTAAGTTCTTGTTTTCCACAGTAGATAAGTTTTAAGTTGTCAGTAGTAAAGTTGCACCTAAGAATGGATGCTTTTGCAAGAGTGGAGTAGATAACTTAGTATTTTTTATTAGTCTGAAGAGTTATGAACCCATTTCATTATTTCCACTGAGTATCTCAGAGACTGTCCCTGAGTTTAAAGTACACTTGTTCTGCTCCTGCTTGATTGAAAGAGAGAGCTTGATGTGGAGTATATGTCAGGATATAGAATTTGATTTACAAAGAGATTCCACTAGATGTAACCCAGCCTTCAGTTCAGAAAAACACCTCCATATGGTAGGCCTGAGTTCCCCTCATGCCAATGTAATTGCACTTCATGAATAACCTTTCATAGTAACCATCCTGATAATGTTGTAGAAAAACGTTACTCCACAAAAATATATTTTTCTCTCAAATTGAACTGACAGGATTCAATTCCAGCAGAGAAATTATTTGTTTGACTGGAGTAATCCCAGCTTGGAAAGAAATCAAATGGAGTTGTGTCTGATTGAATGGCCGAGTCTTGGGAATTGGTACAAGACCTGCATACATTTATTTCTTTTAAACTTTGGTTCAGTGCAGGCCCTTGCACAGGGGGACAGTGAAAGGATAAAGCCTGGTTTCAGTGATAAAATGTGGGTCAGAAATTCTTAAACTGAACCTATAACTCATGTTCCTATTCTACTAAGCATAACTGTAAAATTCCTTTTAATAACTATTCTACTGCAAATTACTATTATATGAATCTATGATGCTGCTTTTGATAAATGTTCATTATAAAACAGAGATAATGATCTGCAACTATTTTCTTTTGGTAAAGTACTCAAGAATTGTCTAGTTTACAATAAATATCTGTCTTCAGCTGTCATTCGAAATAGTAGTTTTTAATATTTTAACCTTTTTCTAAAGGTAAAAAAATTTTCTTAGTCAAATAATATCGTGCTTCAAAGACAACCTGGTCAGAAAAATGAAATGTTATTTTAATCTTAATTTAGATCCATTAAAATAGATACATAAGCTTTCATGCTTTCATTGAGATAAAGTAGCAAATTAAATAATCATGCTGGAACCATTCCTAGATTTAAATACAGAATATTGATTTACCTTGTCTTACTTTGCAATCAATCTTTAGCTAACCTTTTCTCAATATTTTCAAGGAACTCCCAAAAGAAATAATTTCCTTTATCTCTATGTAGAGGTATTAAATTATATGCCATATTCCAGCTAAATTGGAAAGACATATAAAACCTCTAGACAATACACAGAGGTATTCCTAGGCCTTTGATCCATGTACTTCCTTGTAAATCCACAGAATTGAAGCTAGGAGAGATTGAAAGGTTTTGGAAGATATTATTCTTAATGATTCACTGGAGCCAGAATCTTCTGGCACAGTAGAAATTAAATGACAATTTGAAATAGATAATAGGGAAGTTGTTCAATAATTCTACTTAATCTGACTAAATTCTACCAGAAAATAAGCTAGAGTGCAGGATTTTCTGTATTAAGAAACATACATTATTTTTTAATTAAGAAAAGCCTACATGAAGGTAGACTGATGTTATTTTAGAATATTAGATTAGATATTAAAAAAAGCAGATGAGTATCAATATAAAAAATAGATATCTAATTTTTACAGTTGAGAATTTTGTAGTTTGAAGAACTATAGAGTTCTGCTGTTCATAGGTCTTTCTATTTCTGTCTCTAATGGGAATCCTTGCCTCTTTTCCTCTCCAGACATTCTATGCACCTATTGCCAGCTCTCCTTGTTGACGGAGACATGGTAACCATGCAAGATGTAGGCCCATAGTGGGGAAAATGGGGAATTATATGACTCAGAGCCCTAGTAAATTCATACTGATTTTATGCTCAGGCATGATTTTTTTTTTTTTCCCTGAAGCTGTATTCTCTTGAGGCTGGAAAAGAAACTCATATTCCTGGTGGACAAAGCAATGTAGTACCTTCACATGTTAAATGGTGAAAGGTTTGTTTTTCCAGCTTAACAACTTGGGTTGGTAGAATTTTATGGTTGCCATCTTTTTTCTTTCCTAGAGAGCTAGGTGTAAAACCATTTATTTCACACATAGGGAGATAGAAGCACAAGTTGATTTAAGTAAAGGTATATAGAGTAAGACTTCTGTAATTTTTAACTCTGCAAATTATTGTCTTTGCTGTAGCTACTAGCATGAAAAGCTGAAAAGCAGGACTAGAATAAATCAAGAAAAGAGAATGTCTTACAGTGTTTGGCTTGAATATAACATCTCCTGAGCATGCAGGCTTAAAAAATCCTTGATTTTTTGCAATAACCTGTGGGCTGTAAAATGATCAACTCTAGCATGTGGGCATCATGAATTTAGAATTACCTCATAGGAAATCAATAAAGTTCTTTATTTGTTTTGATGTTTGAACATAGCATTGAAGACCAAAGACATATACCAAGGATAAAAACTTAACCCAGCAGAAAAGAAATGTCTGCTGTAAATGTTCAATATGTTGTCCCAGGTGTGCTGCCACAAACTCCATTACAGCTGAAGGCAGGAAGCAATCTTTGCTACATTCCTGTAGTCTCTAATGACTCAGCTGAGGACAAGAACAGCATCTGAGTTTCAAAATCTGGTGACAAGCATGAAGGTGGTTTGGGGAATAAAGTGATTACGTCCTGGGAAGATAATAAATTTACTTTTCCCTCTGGTGATCATAACAACAAAACACACAGAATGGACTGAACTTCTGATTGGGCTAATTCTCCTGGTGAAAAATGGGACCTCTTTTTCATAGTGCAGATAGGCCTGGAGGAGAAATAATTATACATCTTTAAATAACTAAAATGCTTCTGATATTTACCTGCATTTGAATTTCAGAATTCATGCACAAGTATAAATTCAACTTCACTGCCAATAACTGCAGTAAAATATGTGTTGATGGAGTAATACCAAGCCATTAATTCTGAGTTCCTAAACTGTGATGGATCTCCAAATAAGATGTTGTGCAAAAGTAGATAAGTAAGTTTGTTGGGAAAAGCTGAAAAGTAGCTGGTGAAGTTATTTATATTTGTCTGAGTTTCAGGTGCAATTGGACTAAATAACAAAAACCCACCAGGCACTGCAGAACTATTTATTTTATTTTTAGACAAAGGTGAACATGACCCGCAAAAAATGAAACTGAATTTGGGTTAAGAACTGTTGCGTCCTGGGTTTTAGGTTCAGATTTGGGGTTCTGGTCTTTGTTAGCTTACCAGTTCCATGTATCCTCATGTATTCCCCGTGTTTTTCCCCCCCACGGAAGTTAGCCCCAGGCTGCCGGCCATTGGGTTTTCTCCCCTGCCACTCCTGTGACCACTCCCCCATCCAGTCCCCGGCAGTTCCGTGCTCGTCACATCATTCTCGCAGTCCCACTGGCCCTGAACCCCCGTGTCCGCTCGTGTCATGTCCCCATTGGCCGTTGTGGCAACGTCACCACCACAGCGTCTGTGTTCATTGGGCGGAGAGCTCCCATCCTCCCCTGTCCCACCCCTATATCCCTTCGTGGCACCCCAGCCTCGGGGCCAGATTTGTCCATGCGAGGTTGGGAGCGGCCACGGCTTCTCCATCGCTGCTCCTGTGACCAATAAAGCATCCAGCTGCTACGCACACGTATCTGGACAATTCCCTGCCTCTTTGTTTCCTTCCCTCATGCCAATGACAAAGCGCGGCCAGCCCACCCCGGGGCGCAGCTGCAGAAACACCCAGAAGTAGCGGTGGCACTGACCCTGACGAGAAGCCGAGATGCCAAGCCGCGTTCTCAGGAGCCAATTGGGGTGGGAAAAGTGACATGCAGCCGTAAAGAACAAAGATCTTCAATTTTGGAGTATGAAGAAGGATTTGTCATTTAATAGTCCATTTCAAAAGCTGCATTTTCTGTGATTAATATTTTGGAAGATTTAGCACTATTTTTTATTATGAAACTAAATCCCCTTTCAAACGAATTTTTGCTTTGTATTAGTTTGGCTTATTGGCATTACTACTTGTGAAGAGAAGAAAAAACATACATTACATTCTCTGAACTAGGTGAGATGTTCCCACTCTCCCATCTTTGAAACAGGACATGATGATACAGCTTGTGTCCTTTAATTTTTTTCTATTTTCTGTCCTCAGCCACTCTCTTGTTGCTTCTCTTAGTTTTCTTCTCTGTGTCTCTTTTTACCTATTTATCTACAGGAATTAATGGGATGCAGATAAACCTTCAGCAGGGCATGTGTTACAGATGCACTGGAACAGCAGACAGGCAAGGTTCCCTGTCTGTCCTTCCTGGACCTCCCTCATACTCTCTTACAGGGCTGTCCACTTCATCCCATCCCAATTTTAACTCTCTTTCTAGAAATAAATATTTTGTGATTATTCAAAGCAACCAATGTATTGAATGAGTAAAATATGACTGAAATGCCTTTCAATACACCAATATTCATCTTGATATCTGAATGTGCACTACCAAAGTCATTAAAAGTCATTTAAAAAAAAAAAAAGTCCTGCTATTGGACAAGAGAGGATGATACAGTGCATTTTATCTTCTATGTGTATTACTTATTCACTTTTATGCAGCCTTTTTTCCATACTATCAAAAAACCCATAGGATTCCTCCATAATATCTGCATTCTTCCTCTGATTATTCTCCTCTGGTTATTATGAAGAGTTAGAAGAGAAGACATAATCAAAGTTTCAACAGCTCTTCCTCCACTCCCAAGATTTCTTTTCTGTTATAAAAGGGTTGGGGTTTATTTTCTGACTTTTTCACATCCAAGCAATTAAGGCTCTGAGGAAGAAGTTATTCTTTAAATTCCTTTAAAATATGTGTTCTGAAGTCTCTCTTTCCTGTTCTCTCTTCCAGTAGACTTTGGTTTACAGATATACCAGCCAAATGTACTTCTTTAATTTCTTGGGTGTTACTACATTCTAAGTTTTTTCAAAAGTTTTTTCTAATTAACTTTACTCTGTTTCTCATGTAAAGATTGGGTCCTTGTAGGTAGTCCTGTCAAAAGGATGCCTACTATGTATGAAACAAATGCTGTGGTTTGGCTTATCAAATATGTCTGAAGTAGTCACTTGATTTCTGCTCAGCTGTGAAGAAAAAGTAGGAGACAGTCAGTCAAATATATATTTCTTCATTTCTATATCATCCAAGAAAATGTGCAAGCTCTTTTCAGATTGTTGGGTGAGTGTAGGCTGTCCCCAGAGATATTCTGTGGGAGAGAGTCACTTCAGTCAATTATTTTATATTACCCTTCTCTGCAACCTTTCTAGAGACTCTAGATCCTTGGGAAGATTTTAAAATAAATATGCAAACAGTATTTTTGTGAACTAAGTCAAAAGATATAACAACAAAAACGTCACATCTACCAAAAAAAAAAAATCAAATATGAAACATTGTCCTGTTTGCTGAGGAATTCTTTCAGTGCTGTTATCTTGGTGAGTAGCTGCAGGTTGAGCTCTGGGTGATGGAAGCCCCATGCAAGAGTCCATGAAGTGCCGACCCTTTCCCAAACAAAGGGCACAGTGACCTGTGGCCCAGCCAGCTGAATGGGAATTCAGAGACACAACAGGACCCCCAGAAATTCTCCCACTTCAACTGGGAAGGTATGCCCAGGGCTTCCTTTTTTCAGGGTCCCTCCTTGGAGGGACTAGCTTGAGCTGTTGTTTAGATGTTCAATTATTACAAGATTAAACAATTTTAAGGATTTGGACATCTGTGGGAAACCTGGGGTTGAGCTGGCAAGGAAAAGAAGGTAAGTTCCTCTATACAAGTTCCTGAAAATAATGTTTTCTGCTCTTCTTACAACACTAAAATGTCTTGTAAAACTGGTAAGATAAAGGCAGGAGAGAAGAGAAGAGAAGAGAAGAGAAGAGAAGAGAAGAGAAGAGAAGAGAAGAGAAGAGAAGAGAAGAGAAGAGAAGAGACGAGAAGAGAAGAGAAGAGAAGAGAAGAGAAGAGAAGAGAAGAGACGAGACGAGACGAGACGAGACGAGAAGAGAAGAGAAGAGAAGAGAAGAGAAGAGAAGAGAAGAGAAGAGAAGAGAAATGAAGGTATAATTGCATTCACTTACTATTGACATGTAAGTTTATTTAATGAAACAGGTAAAGCGTGGGCACAGTCTGAATGAATTAGTAGGAAAGAATTTGAGACTCGAATTGTATTTTCATAAGCCAGGAATGTTTTTCCTGACTCTAAATGTCTTAGAAATGACAAGGCATGTCTGCCTAATTCCAGGTAGTTTTGAACCAACCTTGAACCACCTTAATTTTGACAGCCACGAGGGACCATTTTTTCCTGTATGGAAAAAATATAGGATAGGAAAGAGGAAAAGAAAGATATACTGACCATACTGATAGCAAGTGTTCTGTATGTTAAACCTGATGCACCTTAAAGGCCTTTGCTTTTACCCTTGCCTGGACAGTAGTATTGTTTGAAGCTTCACTGCTGTGCAGGGGTACAATAATATTTCCACACCCACTGTGGGCCTAAAGAATGACCTTCCTAATGGTGAACTGCCTCATACAACACAGAGAAGCAGCTCCTGATTCCTTTCCACAGGGAACAGTAATATATATCACCAAGCTCACTCTGCTGTTATTTCTGTAGCTCCCTTCATGCTTTCAAACACATTTACATGAGAATTCTCATAGCTTCTTGGATTTACAGGTACTTTGTTTGAAAGCAAATCAGCAATAAACCAGAAAGGGGGTCCAGGTGCTCTAGCATTTGCCATGCTCTTTCCCAGTCTCTGGACTAATTTCCATGATGTAGATATGAGGATGTGAAATAAGACTGAAGAGTAGAAGTGATGTTCCTAAGCTGTACAGGTAGCCTGCATGGGCTAGGTTTTTTTTCATCTTTCAAAGACTTTGGACTTGATCTCAGTTACCTGAAGGGGTTGACATTGACCTCTCATTGTAATTGTCAGATAGAAAGACCCCATGAGGAATAAAGTGACAAAAATATGGTTGTCAGTTTCTACTGCCTCTAAAATCACATATTCAGAGGAAACATTTGTCTGTAGGCACTTACTTGCTTACACAGAAGTAACAGATGGGCATGAACCACAAATACATGTGATGCCCTGTCTCTTTTTGCTCATTAATCGATTGTGAAATCTGCAGCCATGTGATTCAATACTGGTTGCTTGTTCTCTCTGATGATTTTAGTGTGCTGACAGTTTAGCATAGATAATCTATATTGCCTTAACTTTCCTCCTTTGTCAGAGGCCAACAACTCTGAAGAGTTAAGCTGTCTCTTGCCACAACTGAATTGGCCTCATCAAAATGGGTATAGGATTCAAGGCATTACATAGATATCACATTCCTCTGAGTGGGACCCCAAAGCATGTATTTCTGAAGCATGACAGTGGGAATTTGTTTAAACTTGAATTACATGAATTTTATACTTGCATGTTCCAGTTTTTCAGTGCTAAGGTATCCCTACACTTAAAAAGCTTTCCCCATTTTCAGCTCTGCTGCACTGTAATCCCATGGATTATTGTATCCAGAGTAGATAAGAGACAAAGTGTTCTTCTTGCTTTTTTCTAGTTACTTTTTATGTACTTGTCCTTTGCAGATCATGCTGGCCCACTTAATGCCTTCAATGCTGCCCCTAAATTCATATATTTTGACCAGATGCACTGATTTCTAGGCTTATATTTCCTGCTGTCTCACACTTTGTCTTGAAGTGCAGGATCTGAAAGTGGCAGCTGAAGCTGACCTGATGTGGTGGCACAGAAAGATCACTTTAGAAGCGTTTCATACAATGCATCACATTTTTCAGCACTGCCATCCTTATGATTTGAACTCTGTCTATGCTGCTCTGACAGCTATAAGAATAATGCAGGAGGAGACAGAGGTCACCAGACACGGAGCCAAAAATACAACAGTAAGAGTAATATGCTCTTTTGAGAGTGGGAGCACAGACAGGATGTGCTAAATGGATACAGGCTATGATGACAGTCCAGCAGGTATTTAAAAGAATTTTGCTGCCATCTAGTACTTTGTATTAGTAGAAGCACTACTCTTTGGAAAAGAACTAGGAAAAGAAAAGAATAACATACAAAACAAAAGGTCCCAACCCTCAGTATATGACATTTAGTATGGGCTTCACACATCAGAATGGAAGAATATGTTTGTAAGCCAAGGTTTCTCTGTGGGATATCTCTGTCCATAGGGGAATTAAATCCATAAAGCAACAGTATTTCTGTGAATGGTAATATGGCTCTTTTAACTTGCTCTAATGCTGTCAGCATAAGGAACAAACTGATTTCTTACGGCAGGATCTTTGAGATGTGCTGTTCATAGTGCATATATCTTTCTGGTCCATGCACGTTTCTCAAGTCACTGGTTTAGAGTGCTGACAGTCTGGACCTATTAAGCTCATTTTGACAATGTATCTGTGAAATTCATCAGCAAAAACATTGTTCCTAACACAATCCAGGGACTTGTTGGATGATATTTTCCCTGTACTCCTCTGTCATTGGAAATACTTAACACACTGTACACAGTGCTCTGGCTTATTCTACCAGCTATAAAGAAAAACCCTCTACTTAATCATCTCCCTTCCTTGTTTGGGTAGGCAGGAGATACTATTCTGAAAAAAACCTTACTCTACTGAACTTCTATACCCAGAAATACCTATTTCCTTGTAAAGTACAAATAATATCTGTTTCTATCCATGGCAGGTACTCACAAATAATCCTTAACTTTATGCTAATATAGCAACCCTTTTTTATTTTATCTCACCAAATCTCCTTCATGCTATTCAAGTACTATTCATCAGACTCATGAATTATGTCCTAGCATGATATAATTACCTGGATTTCCTGAAATTGTCTGTCTGTGTCACAATTACTGTTTGACAGTAGCTACTCTCAAGTAGCACTGCTGAGATATCCTTGACACTTAAATATGGAACTGAGAAGCCTAAAAATCACTTTTAGGATGCTAAAAATCAAATTTATGCATTTCACCCTCTAAATCTTCAGTAGAGAGAATTTGTATTCTTTCCTACATCTGTTTCCAGATAACAGGGGAAAAAACCCTTCACACATAGCTGATGGACATGATGAGAAAATGTAGGAGTGCTGCAAACTTTACAAATGTCTTCCTTAAAAATTAGTGTTTATAATACGCATATATTACTTTACCACAGCAGCTACATATACATGTGGGAAGGACCCTAATCTACTGCCCTTTTGAGAATAGGTAGTTCTGTGTGTTGCTGTATTGTAGCTACAGATCCGAAAAGAAATTTCTGGCAGTCTGCCAAATAAAAGTCCTTCATCCTCACATTTTTTATTGGTTGCCCATATGCAGCCCCAAGACAGACTGAGACATAAGTGGATGCACAAGTACAAATGTTGGTAAGAGATGGGGGTGCCACTTTCTCTCATGAGGACGTAGTTGCATTGTTTTGCAGCTATGAAGAGCAATGTAAATTCAGGGATTAACACACAATATATTTATCATTAGAAGATACATACAAGCACTTTTTATGCATTGAGGTATTTTGACATTCCAGATAACTTGCCTTCAGCACAGTAATATCAAATAAGTATGTTCAATTTAGTTTCATGCTGTGATTCTGTTTCTAAAATCTGTTGTGCTAGGAAAAGGCTCTGTAACCTGTCTGCATCTACAGACAAGAGAATATAAAGGCACCGTTTAGTCTGCATGACCATGAGCCTTGGATTTACATTTTATGTATAATTTAAATCCTCCAAAGTGTTTTGATTGCCTTTATTTTTAGTTCTCATTTGGAAGTTTAAACATTTGCTGCAGGGTTTTAAAACATCTGTTGTTTTTTAGCACAGCAAATGATGGATATTGGATGCTTGGTGTGAGAGAGTTATTGGATAAAAAGATATATTAAAATTGACTGGCCTACAGATTAGAATTTGTTTTGGAATTCAAATGGTTCCCTATATTTCACATAAGCTTTTAAAGAAAAGGAGTACAACATTAGAGGTACTGGAAAAGTGCAATTCAATATTGGTTTTGATTCGACAGAAAATATTTATCAAATTCCTCACTATTCAAAAATATATTTTGTAAATTGTATATGAACACAAAATGTGATTTTGAAAGAAACAACTGGCTAGTAATTAGGCTGCTTTCTATTTCCCTTCTTTTTTTGTAGTATCTTGCTGGTTGTTGTGCTTACTGGGTTATGAAATTCACTTTTATCTAAATACAACATCACAAACTTATATAAGCTAAACCTATGTGTCAGATGACTCATTACACTCTGGCATAATAATATTTTTAATACCTTTATGTTATGTACCTTATTTTTCAGTTTACCTTAGAGAAGAACATTAAAGATAGATGATATATAATAATGATTTAGCTCTTGTCATCATTACTTTTTTTTCCTATTTTTATTGTAAGTGAAAGAGTGTGGCATGGCAACAGAAGCATGGGACTGTTGTATCTTCCATTACATGAGATCCTGATTTGCCAGCTTCTAAACACCTGTGGGCTTCACTGTGTGCAGAAGAATGATGCTGTTGGGTCTGACAGAGAGCACAGGGACAGCTGCTCCCATGGACAGCGCTCATTCCATAATATAACTGCATTTGTAGGGCCCACCAGAAAAACTGTAAGGGTAAAAGCAGCTCCACCATGCAGAACAAGGAAGTCTCAGTACATAATTTCCCAGGGGTGCGTATGCACTCGGTCTGCCACTACAGAGGAAATGACAGCTTTTATAAAGAAACAAAAGAATAGGTCACTGTTGCATTGATTGCCTGACACATTCTGTGTTTCAGAGCACAGGTAGGAGGATGGTTGTATAATAACTATGTTCCCCCTTTCACCTTAAGAGTTGCCCCACAAGTGCTGCTCTACTATGGCTTTGCTTGACTGAGACCACAGGAATTTTGTTGGATTAATTCAAACCAAATTCTTGACAGTTTTGCTAGCTTGAAATTCTGGTGACATAAAAATTTGGCATTCTGCAATGAGGCAATGGACAAAAGCTGAAGGAATTAATATAAACATTAATATTTACCCAATTGTTCAGTGTTTTCTCTGCGTGTCTTTGTGAGCTTAGAAGTATCTTTAAATACATACTAATAATGTATGCAGGGCCTATTGCTGAATTTTAAAAAGAGATTCCTTTAAATCATCTGGAAGAAGTTGCTGTGGGTGATGAATTATGTTAGATCTAGCAAGAAATAATTTCATTAAATAAATGAAGATCTCCCAGAGAAACTTCTGGTGAATACAAGGAAGAGGAAGAGAATACAGCTAGTCTTAAAATGTCTTAACCCATTTAAAGCAAAGTAAAGCCAGATGTTGGTGAATTATGTGCTAATTTGTGCATAAAAATAGAAAACTTGTGTTTCAGTCTAAAAAATGTGGTACATACTTGTACATTCTCAAAGCAAAGCTGATGACTAACCAATTCTACCTTATCTCATTAGAAAGCATGCAACCTTTTTACTGGAATTAAACCCAATGTGCCACTTTATTGGAGAAAATAACAGGGAATTCTTTTAGTGTAATGTAACAGTAGTGATGGTCAAAAACATTAGGATGTGGCATTTACCTCAGTTTATTACATCTTACCTTTTCTGGTCTGTTTTGAACAAATCTCTATAGTTTTTGGTGTGTGTATTTTTTATTTTCCTAGTTCATCTCTTATATGGAAAATCTTTTGAAATCTCTAGGTGTATAGGAGAGAAGCTGATTCTGAACTGGCTATTTTATAAGATAAACCTCGAACCTTAGTCTGAAGGGATGAGATCTACTTACCCAGCTACTCTGAAATAAGAGGTGGAGATAAACCAGAAGAACTAGTATTAATGGTGGCACCAATTATGTGCAATGGTAAAAGCTACACATATTTATTGTCAAAATGAATAGCTTAACTATAGTTATGTCTGTCTCGTGAAATATTAAGTGTAATAGATGCTAATCACAAATTGCACAGTAGGGTCTAATTGCAGCAATACATACTTTATGTTACATTATTGGCAATACTGGGCTCCAGCCTTCGGAGAAATCAGGAGCAAGTAAATCCACAATGTGGATAATCCCTCAATGGTTAATGGAGAATTAACAGCATTTCATGGTGTAAGCATGCAGCACTTTAATATTTCAGGACTTGACCTTTAAAAGACTCTGCTTCTAGCTCTCTGCTTCTAATATTTGGTCACTAGGAAATTTAAAGTTGCTGCTCAGCTGCTTTCTAGCCTTATAAATGCCTAAATTTCAAACTGTGAACATTCCTAAAGATTTTAAAAAGAAAGTATTTTCCAAGCACAATACATTTAAACAACTGAGTCAGACCCTCATCAAATCAGTCCTTTTCACTGTGCTCATTGGTGGGATTTGATCTTCTGTGTGTGCCTGAGTGGATTAGCAGAAAGAGAATTTCCGATCTCAGAACAGTTTTCCTTGATACTCCCTTGATTGTAGAAGAATGGAAAAGGAAGAATGATGGAGACCTGTAAAAAATATTGTGCCTTATTCAGACAAGTGGTCTGGAAAAAAAAGAGCTTTTGCTAATTTCGTGTGTTTACTGAACCCTCTAGCCATGGGCGTGATCCTTTACTATCTGCATCCTATACACCCAAGGAAACCAATGTAGGCTTTGCAGGGAACCTGAGTGCCAGCTCCCAAGGACACCTTTCATGATACTGAAGTGTGCCAGTGCTCTGATTTGAAACATTTTGTCTTGTGGAATCTCTGGCCACACATGAGAATTCCAGCTTGATGGTGTGTTGAGGCAGCAATTCCCATGCATGGTGTACTCAAGCTTCCTGAAAGGACAGTGAAATAGTACCCTAGTGGTGCTTACAAAATTTTATTCTCAGGGAGCATCAATGGAAAGCCAGAGACAGGATTCAAAAAAGGAAATGGCTTTTGATGGCATGCCTTTGTTCACAGGTATATAGTTTTATCAAGGTCTTAACTGGATGAGAAATTGTATCAGCTTCCAAACACAAGTCCAGAAACAAAGTGTTTTTGTATTGCTTGTGTTTTTTTGAAAATCACGGGTGCTTAGAAGTGAACTATATAAGAAAAGGGTATACTTTTTCATATTTCATTTGCAAAGACCATCAACAAATCAAAGTTCATTGCAAAGATAACATTCTTGTGAGATTTACACCTAATTTTGAGAGCAAAATATCCCAGCAGATTAGACGCTTCAGTCTAGAATGAAATAAACACCCTTATATCAGCCATCCTTACAAGGAAAAGCACCTCAACAATAAACCACATTATTATGAAAATATCTGTGTCAACTAATTTTATTTTTCAACATCTTTGTGTGAAATGGCAGAATTGTTTTTTTCCTTAAGGGGGAAAAAATGAGCAGCTGACAATTAGAAAGAGAAGTTAATCTTAATGAGTCAAGAAAACCTTTTATCAAAGACTTGCAATAGTTTATATGCTTCCATTAGAAATCAAAATACCTAGCAAACAGATAAATAAATAACTAGAGTTAGATGCAATGGGAATCAAACACAGAAACACAACACATCAAAACATGACAGAGAATATATACCATTTTTAAATGGTAATAAAAATTAATGAATACTGTGAAAGTTAATGCGTGTATAAAAATAGTTGCAAAAGTACCTAAACAACAAATTTCTCTATGATGCCAGTTAAAACTCATCTGATAGACATAAACACTTCATTTTTAATATACCTTCAGAATTTTTTCTATGGCATTGTAAATCTGGGAAAACTGGAAATACTTTGGTAGGTTCTTCTATTACTTGGAAAGATGACCTGAAATGCATGTCACTGTTCAAAATTAAGAACACATAATTTTGTCATGTGCTAAAAAATATAATATTGTACATAATATGCTGCATATGAAATGTCAAGTATATAAGCAATACTGTATTTCTGCCTTCATCAATGACTTTTTGAAACAGATATATTTATCTTTTATATAGATAAGGATAGGGTTATTATTTAGCACTGATGTGATTCTACACAATGATAATTTAAAGTTTATGTTGTTGGGCTTATAATTAACTGGGTACAGTTGTTAAGACCTCATAGGTTTGCAAATCTAGGAATAGCAATATTTTCAGTGAACAGAAATTTGAAAAGAGTTTTGGGAGACACTGGTTTCCAGGAATGTCTCTAGTTCCATGTTCAAAGCAAGCCATTTGAAACCTGCAATAGCTCTAAAAGCAGCATTCATCACTGTCCCTTAGCTGAATGGCTCTTTTCCCTTAGGTACTTCTGTACTGACAATTGTTTTTAGAAGTTTAGGATTTTGACTGAGTTGACCTGATTCAACTAAAATTTAACTGTACTATATTTATATTATATATGTAAGATATAATAATATATAATTATATATGCATTATATAATTATATATAACACATAATTATATAATATATATAAGTGTTTCATCCTTTTGCAATTCCATTTTGCAAAAATGCTAAAACTAAGATAAACAAGAACACAGCTTTTCTTCCTAAAAATAAGCTTTTACTTACACACTACAAAGAAGAATATACATGAAGTATTATAATCAGACAACCTTCTTTTCACTATTATTTTGTCAGTGAGACATAAGAGGAGCTAGAAATATGTAAAGATTCAGACAGTGCTTGGAGAGGACCAGTATAGAATAAATTTTTGGGGTTAATGTCTGTTGGAAAATCCTTGGATGAGTGTTTTTGTTTGAATCTAGAGAAGATAAAATTTCTATGGTATTTTTAAAAGCTCAAACCAACCAACCAACAATCCAAACACCAATCAAAAAATTAATATTTAATTTTTTTTTTAAATGGGAGCAATTCATAGGACACAGTATTGTGTATCTGCTTATAGAGAAGGCTGAAGGTACAGTCTTTGCCCTTTTACACTCTCTTGGAATGGTCATATTTGCCCCTTTTATATTTCTCACTTCTTGGTTTTACCTAAAAGTAAAGATTAAATCCTGAAAGATTTGGTCTGATTGTTTCCACACTTGGACATACATTCCAGGTGACAAATTTTACATGACTGCATAACGTTGGTATTACTAGATAAGTCTTGCTCTGTATACAATATTTGATAAAGATCATTATATATTCCAATTTTTCTGTTCCAGAGAGTCCAAGAGTCTCATGCCTCTTGTAATGTAAAAATCTATGTACTCTATATCCTTGTTTGAATTTCTCACAGGACAGCATATTTTGCTCATGCTTTTTATAGTATTATCATTACAGATACAATTTCTCTTTTATATTTGGACAGTAGAACCTGAAAAAGTAAATTGTGAAGATTTTTCTGATTTGTGCAAAAGTATATAAGTTTTCATACTTTTGATATATGTTCTCACATTGCTTGACTATTAGTTTTTGGTTTTTTTTTTTATTTCTCTGTTATTTTTGAATTATATCTTCTTGGTTTCTATCTGCTTGTTCCAGACTCACAGTAGAAATGGGTTCAGTGTACTTTTTATAGTCAGCATGAGTCCAGGTGAAAAAGATTTTCTGTCTGTTTTTAGATAGTTATATTATTTTATATTATTTTTCCAGGAATCATTCTTCCAAGTTACTGTTTTTTTTTCTTCTGATATACTTGAAAAAAATTTCTTCATATACCTCTTTTTTTCTCTCTACATTAAATTGTGTTAGAAAACAATTGCTTCATTTATCTCCAACCTACAAATATCAGTTTTAATTTATTTTCAACTTGCTTATTTCTTTTATATTGATTTTAGTATTTCTTTTTCAATAAAAACTTTCCCTTTGTGTTAAAAGCAATTGTTATAGCTTCAAATGTCCCATTAAATTCCTTCATACTAACAATGCATATAAAACCCTTAAAACTGTAGGTTTGACCCTTAAGAGGAAAAGAGGACAGGAGACATAAAGCAAACCTCTCTCTTCCTTCATTTTTTTCAAAAAGAACACAAAGGCAAGAGATTTTAAATAGTGACTGAATTTGGTAAAAAAGCAAGCTTTAATGATGTTCATCACCTGTTAATGCAATAATATCAAAAATTTTAAACCATCAATCTTCCTTTAAAAAGAATATTTTGCAAACTATTTAAGTTGAAATACTATAAGGAAACAAGTGAAACATTTTTGTTCCTGGGCAAATTACCTCAGGAGGATGACAGGACAACCACATCTTCCAGCCGTCTACATTTCCACCCCACTCTCTGGGTAAGATGTCAAACTTCCTTCTCCTTGGGATAAACAAAGTGAATTCCACAGAGATGGCAAATTTCTTGTTTTGGACTTTTGATATAAAAGACAGTGATGGCCATTGTGTTGATAATGTGGCAATAAAATTTTTTTAAAATTTCATTGATTCCACAAGGTGAAATGACTAAACTTTACTCTTTTGAGAGGCATGAAGGTGTGGAACTTCATTTTTTTGCCAAGTTTTCTTTCACGCAAAAGCTGAGCCCTGTATGGCTTGTGATAGCACAGAGAGAAGGAAGAGCCTCTTCACGAGCACATATGCACGTATGGATGACATTCTTTCCCAAACAGTCTGAACATCCAGTAATATTCCCAAGCAAAGTTTTTTACTAATTAATTTGCATCCACAATTTCTAGATGGAAATATGACATAAAAATAAACAGCAAGCAAAGAAACAACAGTATAATAGGTCATAAGATACAATCTTGTCTCTTTCTCTTAAAATGTTTCAAAAAGTCACTACAGAAAATTAATCTTGGTCAGTTTTCTCTGGGTAATTTCCTCTACATTTAACTGTGATGGAAAATCTCTGGGTAAGACATTTCAAGAGGTTTTTTGGTAAAATCACAAAAATAAACCAAGCCAAGTTATCCAAGGGGGCATCTTCATAGAGGGCATGGCCAAAGCAACACTCTCAGAAGCTCAGCATAAGCATGAACTGATAAATATTTGGGGTTTTGTTCAATTTTTCTATAACAAAAATGAGCATAATCTATTATTAGGCTAAGCATATACCACTATAAAGCAGGAAAAAGAGATTGCTCTTTTTATTTTTATTGAATAGATAATTTTTTCACAACTGACTTATTTGTAAGATCATGATGGCAAAGTAATATATGTTATTCTTCAAATAAAGAAAAGCATTTTCATTAACACTGGATATGAATTTCTAACGGAAAATACATTTTCCTGCTCTCAATATCACATATTTATATAAAGAATTAATTTAACCAGAAAGAAAATATTTTTTTTAAAAAAATTAAGTAGAGCAAAGAAAATCTAATTAACTAAATTACTGCAAAAACGAAATGAATAATTTTCTTTGACTTCTTGGCTCTTGAGAGTCTTGCTACAATGTTCTATTAATGTTCTCAATATTAATATTATTAGTTAAAAAGCAGTGACTTTTTAGAACAGGTTTATTACCCTACCAGCTATAAACTATTTTGTAGCCAGCTATAAACTATTCTGGATACATACTAAATAATAAAAATCACAATTACCCTAGCTGTAGTGAGTTCTTTTTGCTCTGCTCCATTTGGCTGAATAGAGTATCTTAATGATAATATATATTTAGCTGTAATGCAACATGGAAAAAACCCAAAGTAAATATCTGCACTAATATATTCCAGGGCAGAAAATTTACTCTGAACTCAGACAAAGCAAATTTAACAGTCTAGGTAATGAAGTTTGAGTGTCAAATTTAAAAAGCTGTGTTTTTATCACTCTTGATTTGTAAGTGTATTTATTAAATAATTCCAGCTTGGAAATTCTGCTTCAGATCTACATGACATTCGCTGTTGGATTGAGTCCAGAAAAGGGCCACAAAGATGCTCAGAGAGCTGGAGCTCCTCTCCAATGGAGACAGGCTGAAAGAGTTTGGGTTGTTCAGCCTGGAGAAGAGAAGGCTGTGGGGAGACCTTAGACCAACCTTCCAGTCCTTAAAGAGGGGGCTACAAAAGCACTGGAGAGGGACTTTTTAGAAGGGCATGTAGTAGTGGGACAAGAGGGAATGGTTTTGCACTGAAAGTGAATAGGTTTAAATTAGATAGTTGGAAGAAATTATTGACTATGAGGGTGGTGAGGCACTGGAACAGGTTGCTAGGGAAGCTGTGGGTACCCCATCCCTGGAAGTGTGGAAGACCAGATTGGATGGAGCTCTGAGCAACGTGGTCTAGGGGAAACTGTCCCTGTGGCAGGGGGGTTGGAACTAGATGGTATTTAAGGTCCCTTTGAACCCAAACCATTATATGATACTACAATATGATTAGAACATGTAATTTAATCATATATATATCATCTATAAGTAATTTAAGCCTGTGGACAGTAGGATGTTCTGTCTCAACAACAGGCATCTAGAACTGTAAAACTATAGTTTCAGGTAACTCTGAGAGTTTCCATTTGAATTTAAATGTTTCGTCTCCTGAAATGCTAACTTACATACAATAGGTCAGAATCATCAGCAACTTCCACTGTTACCCGAACAGAAATCTGTTCTTATAGCACTAGTCTGATATGGAGGTGGTCTGCAGGCCATCACTGCACTTTATCCCCTTCTACCCTATTTTTCACTTGTCTAGCTATTCTTTTGTTTTTTTCTGTAAGGGTCTGTTCCTTGGTGTGAGACCTTTTGGTCAGAAGAAAAGAAAGCTGCCACAGCATCAATACAGCACTACTGTCTCTGCAAGGGCCTTGTGCAAGGTCAAGAACTAATATCTGAGCTGGTCCCTATCTGACATTCATAGAGAAGAATATTACTCTTTGATCAAAATAATCTATTCTGTAAATATAGGGAAGAAATAAACTCACAGTTTCTCATCTGCTCTTTTGCTAAAGCAACAGGGAGTATAATTCTAGAACCAACTTTGAAATGCATATTTGAATGGGCAAAAATCAGCAAAAATCTGCTTTTTAATGGAACATGTGTTTTATATGCAATGAGACAGCTGGTCCAAACAGACACATCTTGGCAGAACCTATTTCTATGGCAGTGAGACACAAAATCAAAGTGAATGGGAGCTCATTTTAAAATGATTCATTAACTTACAAGTTTCACTTCCATCTAAAGACATTTAATCTGTTCCTGTTGCAAGATTGATTGTTGAAATTTATATTTGTGAATGATTGTAATTAATTAATTTAATAGCAGTGACAAAAGAGAAATGGACCCTAATAAGACTTTTATTCAGAAAAGACTCTGTTACACCTAAGCAATCCCATCATTTCAGTCAATGAATCCCATTGACTTCATACTTCTCTCTCAAAAAGAGCATGTGTATTGAAGCTGATGTTATGCCTAATAGGAAATAGATGTGTCAGACAAATTGCATCCTTCTTCCTAGTTTGGTTAAATATATAGGCTGTGGATCACACATCCATCTATAATATTGCACTTGAGTTTAATTCCTTTGGGGGAAGTAAAATGAATTATTTTTCTTGGAAAAAAAAGGAAATATTAAGAAATCAGAGGTTCTGATATTTTATTCCATAAAATAAGAAACAGAGAAGCTGGAAAATTTTGCAGGCATTGATTTTTAGAGCTATATTCCTGCTCATGGTCTTAAAGAATATGTTCATTAACAAGCTGAATTGTGTGTAATTTGTAATCCACATGGGATTGGTTCAAGTTAAAAGCAGTGGTGCTCACTACAAAGTGTTATGAAGAATTACAGAAAGACAATGATAAATTATTAATTTAAATTAAAGAAATTGTGTTTGCAAAGTAATGTAACAGCTTTCATATTTTCAGGGAGAAGTAAGAAATTTTTCCAGCTATTTGCTACAGTAGGTAACTGGAGGTTACTTCTGGCTTTTATCTGTAAATCTGACTGTGTCTGACAGTTGTTTCTGTGTCACAGATATCAGAAACACTCTGATTTACATTACAAGGCTGAATTGCATAATATTGTGATATTACATAGTATTTTCCTTTCCTTAAAACTTGCTGCAAGCCATTCATAAATTCTTTTTCCTTTATGTATGTTATGTCCTTGCTTTTATTTCTTTTTAATTTACCTTTTGTTTGTGTTCTTCCTGAAGGAATTAAAAGTTAGGGTAAAATTTAATGTTTCCCTATTTTGAAGGAAGCAAACATATATTAAAGGTTTCATTTTCCATCTTGCAATTTTTCTAGTAGCAGGTTGTCACCTGTCTCTCTCTATCTTGACACTTTTCTAAGACTTGTCTTACAAGATCACACCAGCAGAAAAAGAGAGGGAAAATTGACATTACTTAGCTTCCTAGGAGATTTATGCAGAAGACAAGAAGAAGGCTGAATCAAGCAAATATGACCTTTCAGTCTAAAAACTAATTGGAATGCAAAACTTAATGTCTGTATAGGCTTGAGCTTGAGCTATCTCAAAGGTCAACCATTTTCCATTGGTTACTTATTCATGCCCTACTTCATAGTTTGGAGTCAGTGTGAGAAGCAGAGGTTCATCGACCCATTAGTTGAGCCTTTGGTATTCTTCAGGCTGTGATGAATGATTGTCCATGTAACTGCTGTTCTGTGTTCACTTTCAACTGCATCACTGTTCCTGGACATCTTTCTAGTATGCAGGAAGCAATAGTGAATTTTCAGTATTTAAAAAATGGACTGGAAAAACAGTCAGAGCAAATTTTCCTACTGTCATTTTTAACTCTGCTTTAATACTCAAATCAGAAAGGATTCAGAAAAAGCTAACACTCCTGGTTGGGCACTGATAAGGATAAAAGTATGATAAAAGAATGCAGCATAACATTATTTATGCTACACTTACTGACTGCCCAGCTTAATTTTCTGTAGAGAGCTTTGAGCTAGCTAACACAGCTAATGCCTAGTAAATCAGCTAGTGGCATTATGCAGCAATAGGGCAGTTTTGCATGGCAGGTAGCAAAAACATTTGGTTTAAAGAAAACCATTTTGGTCTTTTCAGTGTGTTAAAACACATTTCAAATATGACAGAGACAAAATGCTTCCCTTTTAGATGAACACTTCAAATATGCGAACTTTTGTTTGAGAGTGCAACTACTGGGACAAATTCGGCAAAGAGATATGGAAGTATTGATTCAGCTTCTTCTTGCCTGCTGTGTCTCCTTCAGGACACAGTGTGGCACAGGCACTGGCCTAAAACAACTGTCAGGTGAAGTATGAAGAAATTCCTTCATTGTGTCAACAAAAGAGAGGACAAATACAGTACAAAAAATTGGCAGAAGAAGGTACTGCATGACACAATGTTCTGGCGTCTCCTTCCAGTTCTGATCTAACTTCTCCTTTTTATCTTTGCAACACCCTGCCACTCTAACATTAGTGTAAATCATTCACTTGCTCTTCCCCTTAGACCCTGATTCCTCCAAGACATGCAACAGCAAGCTAGTCTATAAGCTCCTGGCAATCCCAAGCAATCTGGGTATCTGCTCTTCAGACTCAAGCCACGCTGTTTCTGCTTGGAATTTTCTTGTATTCCCATACTTCTCTTCTGCCTTCCAATTTTTTTCTAGAGTGATGATTGATGAGTTACCTGAGGCCTGATATTTATGTCAATGGCTGTTTTCTACTGAAGGTCTCTTTGATTTACCTTATCCTCTGTCATCCTGTCCAGGATGGTATTTCACACTGCTCTCAATCTCTACCACCAACACATGAATGTGACTGAAAGATGTCCCAGATCTTCAGCTTTCTTCTGAAGCAGGAAAAAAGCTCAATATACTTCTACTATTTCATCTGTTTATTAAATACTACCAACTTGGTTAACTATTGCAATAAATTAACATCAAGATACTTCACGTGGGTGTATATTGGCAAGTTCTTTGGGATCTGCATTATGAAAATTTTTCTCCATTTCTTTCCTGTTGGTTCACTGACATCACTAGTGATCTGACTGCAAAGTTTCCAGAGAAGAATAGAAAATCTTTCTGACTAAAACAGCAGAAGATCTGATGATCACTTATAGAGGAGTAAGTCTTCAATTCCTTTCAAGTTCTTATAGAAAAAAAAAAAAAAGAAACAGAATAAACTCCCAAACCAAACCCAACTACTCCAACATTGGCAGCTAATGGTACTTATTCAATTTTATTTTATTCCCTTATCCATTGTATATGGGTTCAGAAAGGAGGATTCATCTACTTGCCAAGAGCACTTTTCAGAAACCTCTGGAGGACCAGAAGCTTTCATGAAACCTGAGCAGCAGCAGTTGCAGAAAGGTTAGAGTTTGACCAGAAGTGCAATGCACCTTAATAGAAAGAATTAACAAGACTTCAAAAGGCTTTAGTGATTTTAATTTATACAGGAGTCTTCATAAACAACTTTTATTAAAATGCGACAGTTCAATGGATCTGTTGGTACGATGCAAGCAGTGTGAACAGTCTTCACTATGAATGCAGTAAAAATTACAAATTTCATGGTATTCAGGAAATTAAGATGGTTGTAGGACAAGATTCTGTAAATAAAAAACCACAACTCAATAAAGTCTGCTCTTAGTTACATGTCACACTGGCTCGAATAGTGAAATGAATAAAAAAAACGCCCTCCAACTCTGTTTTAATTAATAAATTGGAAAAGTCACTTAAAATTTCATATGTATAACTGCATACAATTTTAAAACTCACTGATAAGGTTCAAGCTGAATTAAGTACAATTAAGCATATTTGAAAAAATGTTTTTAAAATGAAGTTAGTAGAAAAAATTTTATCCTTCCTCAAGGATTACTTATGGGGAAGACAAAAACCCAATAGGGTGATTAGAGACAGCATAAAACTCTATTAGAAATGCAAGATTTTAACCAAAATTGCTACCAAAAGGATTTGCACAAATGTTGAAAATCTATCAAACTATTTTGTTAATTGAAAAAAAAATGTTGTAGAACAAAGAAAGATTATCTATTTATATACTAGTTACTAGGAATGATTTCCATATACATGGGACTGATAATCAGTCTGGACAGATTGTATTAATTAAGGTAAATTGATAGGTGCTACCAAAATAAAGGACCTTTGGAATACTCTGAGTTAATTTCACCAAGATGAAAATGTATTGTTTCAGGGGGTATCATTTATTCTGATTCACGATCTGCCTGGTGGAAATGCTCTGGCTTTCACTCAGGAAAATGATAAAAAGGTAAGGTGGAGTTCTAGTCTTCCACAAAATAATGTTAAGTAATCTTATATCTCAGTGCAATGTAATGAAACATGTATACCTAAAATATATCTGGATTTCAAATCAGAGTATTTGGTTTAGAATATTTTGATGTTATTGATCCTAAATGCTTGCCAACCTGAAATGAAGTTCAGTCTTGCTGTGGTGGGAATAACTTTCTACAACAATTGTCATTTTTTTCTTTAAAAACCTCTAAAAAAACCTAGAGTAACATAATGTTCATAAAAATATCTGCATACTTGAAGCAACTATTCTGGAGATTGACTTCCTTTAGAACCAGAACATTTTTGAGACAAAAAAGAAAGGGCAAAACCAAACTCCAGACTTCCTTCTTGAGTCTGCCAGTGTCCTCAGCTGAAAGTAGCCATGGCATGGTTTCAGCAAACCTTACTGAAACAGCTAGAGAAAAGCTGTCAGTATTTATTGGCCAACAATTTCATCTTAATGTGCTTGTAGAAGAAAAAATTTTGCAGCAAGAAAAAAGTTTTTATCATCTGAAACTAATTAAATAAATGATGAATTGTGGGTTTGGATTTTTATCTGAATGTACTAGGGCTGTAGCCTCAGAGGTATTCTGTTTACTAGGTAAAACTTATATTATGATTAATTTTCTCCTGACGTTCTTAGTTCAAGTACACTCAACTGAAAATATCTCAGACCAAAAAAAAGTCTGATATATTTACAAGAAAATCAGTAAGCCAATAAAATGCATCCAAAAGGTTTTATGTATCCATCTCATTTTATCTCAGATTGCAGTATCAGGGATTAGTTTATCTATTCAGATAAATGCTCACATTTCTTGAGAACATAAATTGTTGTTTATTGACTTTGTGAAGGGAATTTCAACACCACACTGTAGACTCGCAGTGTCTGAAACCAAAGGAACAGCTGAAATGCAGGATTTGTAACAAAGAAATGGAGAGAGAGATGTGCTTTTCTTAGGTTCATCAGTTTCCTTTAATTTCAAAACATACTGCAGGTTTTGTTATAACATCTAATTACTCAATACAATGCTTTCTGAATTCTGGAGCTAAGCTTCAGTGACGTTGTGCCCTTCGTGTTAACTGGAGTATTTCAGGAGGGGAAAGTATGATTTTTATCACGCTATTTTGGATGCTTGTAACTGCAGCTGAGATGTGCTGATGCCATAGAGGCCCCATGAGATCCAAACCAAGAATGAATAGCTTGTAAACTGTAAAGAGAATTTCCATCTGGAAACACTTCTACAAATTTGAAGGACTTGGTTGGTAGAGTTGGACATTTACTGAAATGTTATCTCCAAAGGGGCCAAAGTATTAAAGTATACTGCATATCTTTCTCAAAGGATTAATGTGGGTTTTTTTCATTAAGTTCATGGCATACAGAACAAAACTGTAATCTGTCAGCAGGTGCCTGTGGGCTGCTGTCAGGTTGCTCTACAAGAACTACACAGGATTATTATACAAACAAAAAGACAGCCTTTTAGAAGCCTTGATTTTTATCTGGAGATGTAGAAATTCAGATTGTTCAAAGTGATTGCTACTTTAAGTAAAAGTTTTCTTTGACCTATTGGAGCTTGGCATATGGCACTGAAATAACCCATGGAGAATGAACCGACTGACACTTAAGCAGAAGGAAGAGGAAATTAAATAATGATGGTCTGATGATGGTCTAATAATGCTCTTTAGGTGCATGAAAACTGAATGCTTGGTTTTCTAAGGTATCTTAATCACACCGAAGAAAAGGAAGTTAATCCAAGGTGCAGAGCTAATTATCTGATGCTAGTGACTAAAGCACAACTACAGCTCATGTGAGGAAACTGTAGCATGTCTTGTACTGAGAGTCTTTAAGAAGAAGCTTAAAAAATGCTTCCCAGTATCTTCATACTTGGGTATACCTGCCTTCAGCAGAATTATTGATTTGGTTGGCCTTGCAGTGATTAGATGGCAAGAAAGACTTCAGTTTTTATTGTTTAGACCTTATTTTTCATTTTGGGACCTCTGATTTCATGATCTTTGAGCTCTGTAACAATGTCTTAACATAGGTCCTTACAGGCTTCTTCACATAAATTCTGTAGCTAACAAATTGCTGTTAACATCCTCAATCAAAATTTTAAAAATCAGTATTTTTTATCCAGCTGGGAATTCATTTCAGAAAATGCACAAAGGAGTATGCAATAATGAAAGGGAGTAATCAGTACCATGATTCTATAGACCAGTTGGCTTGTCACAGAGATCATTGCATGCAAAAGACATCTGTTTTATATTCCCTTTAATTTGATTTGATACCCTGGAGTGAAGATGCTCAAACATACAAATGGATTAGAAAATACATTCTTTCACTTTAATCTTTCAATGTAATGACCAAAATGTCTGATAAGAACCATTGATTGACTGCCAGCTGTGATAAAATAGCACAAATGTAGTTGTGTAGGGCAGTAATGCTTAAACTCCTTTGTGACAGTTCTGATTTATTGAATCCAGCAACAAAGCCTCCTGAGCAGCATACAAAATACAAATCCCAGTTAAGATGACTCAATTTTAAGTCAAAGAAAACAAGAAATACAAAAATAACCCCAAATCTCATTCCTGGCTGCGAGGCTGTGGAATTGCTCTTTTTTTATTTCTTCAACAAAAGTTGCAAAGCCACCTCTTCTTCTGAGTGTTGTAACACATTTTTTGGTTATCATTTTTCATTCTAGTTAACAAAATCAGAGCACAGCATTTACAACTCTGAAAGGAGAATGTGTGGAAGGAGTACCAGCGTCCTGTGGGTTTTATGTCTTGCTACTCAGGTCTATTGCAGAGAAGAAAACTGTCTAACATCTATACCTTCCCTAAACAACAAATTTATGTGGAAAAATAAACAAAACAAAAACCCCAATCTGAAACACCACTGTCATAAAAGGAGACAATCACATTAAAATTGTGTTCAGAATAGTAGCAGACATCAGGTATTTTGATATAATTGTCCTGGAACGGAATGGTAATTGTGGAGAAATAATGCAAGACATAACATTGTGTGCTGGCAGCTATCATGGTGAAAAAATGCTCCAGATATGCACAAATGCTTCCATAAACATTATGAGTTTATTTAATTGACTATCACTGCATTTTCCAATAGGGTTTTGATTGTTTGATGTTTTTTGTTTGTTTTGTTTCTGGGGGTGCTTTTTGTTTGTAGGTTTTTTTTTTTTTGTTCCCAAAACATGACGTGAAAAATAGTTTTCTCCAATCAAAGCCAGCATTATATTTAATATGAGAGAGAAAGAAACAAAACCCCCTGTAATGTTAGAAACAAAATCGCTGATACAGGAATAAAAATGTGAGATTATTTGAGACTATTTCAATCGGTTAGGCATTTTTAAATTATTTAGACTATCATGGAGGACAATTGGTCGAACAAATCTTCAGATTTGTGCCTGGTGATTATTGTTAAGAACTCACAGAGCACAGGAAGACTGGGAAAATATGTAAACAACCAGAAAGGGAAAGAAAAACTTAGAATAATTACAGTTAGTCAGATGTTTATGCTTCAGAATACCTTGTCATAATTTGTAGAGCCACTAAAGAGAAATACATGTCCATATATTGAAATAAGAGATTTAATTCATGAGGTGTTTTGCTAATCTTATAATCTTACAACAATCCTTACAATGCCCTGTGTAACTAGCTGGTACAGTTAGGCTGTTTGTTGTTTTGTACTTGGAAAAAGCATTTTCAGCCTTGTAACCTGTACACGGAACAGCAGCATTGCTCTGCATTGCCAGATGATGTTAAGCAGTAAAGAATCCTCTTGTTATATACAAAATTTAATTTTTTTTTTCTTGTTAAGACAGTGAGTACTGGAATGGACAATTTGTTCATTCACAGCAGAGGCATCTGAAACAGAGTGGGAATATTCAAATGAACCTGAGCCATCAGACAGTCCTAATCTTGATATTTGACTGATTTCTGCATCTGTCAGTGGCCAAAACATGACGTATTCTTGATGGGGCTTTACAAGGACCTTGAATGCATTTCTGATGTCTCTGGGCTGTACTTCAGAGAGAGGTGTTGGTGATTCTTAACATCTCACCTACTTGTCATTTGTGGCATCCTTTGTAATTGATGTTAAGAAGATTATAAAGTTCTGTGAAAAGGGCTAGAAGTGTCTGCTTTGTCTTAGCCAGCTACAGGAGAAAACTTCTGATTATCCTCGTCCTGTCTCTCAGCTCTGCCGCATGAACACAAAATGTGTGTTCATGTAGCAGGGAAGGGAGGCTCTCAGGGACCTCCTGTTACACTTTATACATATAAAAACCCTTTGGGTCTTCTCTGTGCAGAAAAGCACCAGGTCCTGCTTTTCCATGTAATTTTTCAGATTTCCAGCTTCTAAATGAGAGTCAGGAAAAAATTATGCAATCATGACACTGAACTTACATGTAAGATGCAGAAAAGGCAATATTTTACTTTATGTCTCATTTCACTTGAAAAGTTAATCTCAATGCTGTTTTCTTTTCAATAATTGAAATATTACACAGAACATAACTAGAAAAGGAATGCGTATTTCTGGCCTAAATTAAAGTGCTTCATTCTACATGCTTCGTCTCTTTTAGTCTATGTGATTCTTCTTTCTAATGCCTGATAATTCTGTACAGGCACTTATAAAGTAGTAAGTACATGGTCCTATTATGTGATGAATTAGAACTTTGGCTTATAGTGTGACTGGCAAATCTGTGCAACAAACAAAGCTGAAGATAATTAACATTATGCATGAGAAACACATATTTTCTATTAGCAGATTGTTTTATTTTCTCTACCTCTACCACTTAATGGTATTTTTTGTCAGCTCAAATCAATGTTTTGTAGCATAGATCGCTATGATGTGAGCATCAAATAGAAATTGGCAAAATGCAAATATTTTAGAACATGAGAATAGACTATCTGAAAATGCAAATAAAACTCTCATCTTGCACAAATTGGAACTATTGTGGAGCATTTTAATAGCATGAGAGGGATATCTCAGCATAGTCTGGGCCTATCATAGGAGCCAGAGATTTTTTAGAAAATTAGACAAAGCTTACTTTCAGTCTAGAATGTTCTAGTTTCTAAAGCTTCCTTCCTTCCTTCCTTCCCTTCCTTCCTTCCTTCCTTCCTTCCTTCCTTCCTTCCTTCCTTCCTTCCTTCCTTCCTTCCTTCCTTCCTTCCTTCCTTCCTTCCTTCCTTCCTTCCTTCCTTCCTTCCTTCCTTCCTTCCTTCCTTCCTTCCTTCCTTCCTTCCTTCCTTCCTTCCTTCCTTCCTTCCTTCCTTCCTTCCTTCCTTCCTTCCTTCCTTCCTTCCTTCCTTCCTTCCTTCCTTCCTTCCTTCCTTCCTTCCTTCCTTCCTTCCTTCCTTCCTTCCTTCCTTCCTTCCTTCCTTCCTTCCTTCCTTCCTTCCTTCCTTCCTTCCTTCCTTCCTTCCTTCCTTCCTTCCTTCCTTCCCTTCCTTCCTTCCTTCCTTCCTTCCTTCCTTCCTTCCTTCCTTCCTTCCTTCCTTCCTTCCTTCCTTCCTTCCTTCCTTCCTTCCTTCCTTCCTTCCTTCCTTCCTTCCTTCCTTCCTTCCTTCCTTCCTTCCTTCCTTCCTTCCTTCCTTCCTTCCTTCCTTCCTTCCTTCCTTCCTTCCTTCCTTCCTTCCTTCCTTCCTTCCTTCCTTCCTTCCTTCCTTCCTTCCTTCCTTCCTTCCTTCCTTCCTTCCTTCCTTCCTTCCTTCCTTCCTTCCTTCCTTCCTTCCTTCCTTCCTTCCTTCCTTCCTTCCTTCCTTCCTTCCTTCCTTCCTTCCTTCCTTCCTTCCTTCCTTCCTTCCTTCCTTCCTTCCTTCCTTCCTTCCTTCCTTCCTTCCCTTCCTTCCTTCCTTCCTTCCTTCCTTCCTCCCTCCCTCCCTCCCTCCCTCCCTCCCTCCCTCCCTCCCTCCCTCCCTCCCTCCTTCCTTCCTTCCTTCCTTCCCTCCTTCCTTCCCTCCTTCCTTCCCTCCTTCCTTCCTTCCCTCCTTCCTTCCCTCCTTCCTTCCCTCCCTCCTTCCCTCCTTCCTTCCACAACTTCTTTCCTTCCCTCCCTCCCTCCTTGTTTTTATCCCTATACATATCCAGAATATCTTTATAATTTTAATTGTTTTGCAATTGATTTTTCTCTCAACTCTAGCCTCAGTGGATTTTGTTTATACAATCAAATCTAAATCCAGCTATTACCCTTGGAAGGCTATTCAGGGTCATTATGAAAAAACTCTTGATCACACACGAGTCATATACACAGTTCTCTTTTACTACTCTTCCAAGAAATCTTTGATAACATCATTTTAAAAAAACCTTTTTATTAACTGCTGTAAATAATTTGGCCTGGAATTTTCTTCAGTTCTCTATCTGCTGTTTTCTTCAATGACTAGCTCCAAATATATTTTTTACACCAGTAAGACTTCATTATATGTTATGTGATGCTCTGATGAGGGTCTGGCTCCTCCTTAAGCTGTGAAGTAATGAGGGGTTAACAACACTGTTTGTTTGTTTGTTTGTTTTTTTTAATCTATTCATCTGTATATGTGCCAGACAAGCACTGTCAACAGGGGCACTAGGATACCAACTCAGTCCTTTAATTTTATTTATATCAAGCCTCTAAAATATTGCTGTTAGTTCTTGTTTTCATTTAGGTGTTTGAAACCTGACTGAAGAAATTGACAAGGAATCTCTGAGATTTCTGCAGTTCTGTCATTTTATACCAAGATTTACACTTCTTAATTGTTCTAATTATGGGTCACATATTCCCCTTGTAAAAAATTTGCTTCACTTCATCTCCCCTCAAAAAAAAGTGTGCCACTTGTAGATGCTTTTCTACCTTTTTTTTTTTTTTTTTTTGCTAGGGAAAGGTCACTTAGAAAAATTATGGTATGTAGGATGGAAGCACATAATGTAGTACCTCAGTCTGAGTTTTTAAGTCACTCAACAAAATATGGAAAGCATTACTGTTCATCATTCACTGTGGAGAGAAAAACTACCCCTTTCAGCTGGCACAGAGAGCACAGAACAAAAGAAGAATAGGTTCTTATGAAGCCTCAGCAGTGCCTTTCACCTGCACTGAGCCAAACTTCACCTAGAGAAGTTAAATTAAAATACTGCCTGGAAAACTGCCACGAGAGTGCAGGAATGAATCAGAACCCTGAGAACTCTTGCCAGTGCTGCTGCTTCTCTTCTGGCAGCTCACACTCTCTAACTCTTGGTCTTTCCTGACTCCTACCTAAAAGCACAAGAAATCTCTTTACCTTCACCACCCCTTCAGGTGCAGTAATACTGTGGTGACTGTCAAACAAAGACACACTTGAATTCTGCAATGGGGACATAAATGAAGAAGATTGGACTGGACCAGGCATCATATAAAATGTGAAAGAATGCTTTTGATAATGAATTTTTTTAAACAAAATATATAAATATTTTGCTGGCAGTAGAGAAAGAGACCCTTCAAAATTGTCCCAGAAGCTAATAACATGATTTTACTGCATCTTTTCCAAATGTAACTTAACCCTACTCTGTGAAATCAGACATAGAGTTTTTTTTATACTTGCATTACAAAAGAAATACGAAATTCTACTCAGAATATGGCTGGAAGAGATTGACATTGAAAGCATGTCCCAGTCTGCTTCCATTATATTTACATAGCTATAAAACCATTTCAGTGGCTTCAAATGAGAGCTCAGTGTAAGAACTTGGGACGATTATCTAAGTATTAGACAAGCACAAAAAAAAATTCTAAATAATTTAAAACAACTTTTGAGCAAAACAAAATCTTTTCCTCAGAGATGCCATAAACTAAAATATTTTCCCATGGAAACAGTTTTTTGTGGTTTGAGAATTCTGTTCATATAAAAGTGGTAATTGCTCTTCCTTACTTCCACTAATAGAGACTTACCTAGAACTAACTCAAATTCAGGCTTTTTTTAGACAGTTTGGAACAGTTTTTTCCTTGTATTTTTCTGCCTGTAGATTTGCCTGCCCTATATGTAATCTCAGTAAGTGTGGATATCAGGAAGCTCTAGCAGCTTCTAACACGAATATCAGCTAAACTTGACCGATGGTACATGAAGTTTTTGCTTCAGTCTCCCCCTGATTAGGGAGGGTCAATAATTATTCAGTTGGTGCTAAGGAGTGACAGTCCTGGGAATAGGGGTGCAGGTGGTGTTCCCCTCAGTCATCAGGTGAGGGAAAAGAGGAGGGAGGCAGTGACACTGTAGATCAACAACTGCTGTGCTGTGGAGCAAGTGTTGGCAATAGAGTTTTGGATTCCTTAGCCATGGGAGCCTGTTTGAGCACATTTTATATATATATATATATATATATATATATATATATATATATATATATATGTATAAATATCTGAAGAGATGGTGCAAGAAGAGGGAACCAGAATCTTTTCAGGGGTGCCCAATGACAGAACCAGAGGCAATGGGTATTACAAGAAAAGCAGGAAGCTACCTCTGAACACACAGAAACACTTTTTCACTGTAAGGGTGAGCGAGCACTGTCACAGGTAGCCAAGAAAGGCTTTGCAGTCTCCATCCTTGCAGTTTTTCAGTTGTTGGCTTCACTCAAATAAACAAGTGTAAAACTTCAAGAAAAGATGACAAGCATTATGTTAGGCAATATTATTAGATTTTGAAAAGAATCTGGGGAATGGTAGGAAACACTTTAGAAACAAGTCTTTAGAAGCAGTATTCTGTACACTAGAAAGAAACTTTTTAATGGAAAAAACATCTGAACAATCTTTTAGATTGGACTAACAAAATGAAACAAACAAGAGCTTCCTTAGCAGAATTCAGTGGGGCTCAGGAGAGACTTTCTTGTCCAGAAAGTCTTAACATTGAAATTATCTATTATAATGATTTTGAGAGTGATACCTCCATATCACAGGTATTTTTCAGTTGCTGAGTTATATATATTAATGCTTACTGTCAATGTATTTTTTTACTGTTCCTATGTTAAACATTCTTGTAAAACAGATGGTCATCCCTGTATCTTTTTCAGAAAGCTTTTTTTAAAAATAGCTAAGCAATGGGAGGTTAACATTATGCAGAGACTTTCCAGTGATTTTGGAGAATAGAACTCTACTCCAAGGCAGATTCAAAAGGATTCTTAATAAACCATCTGTGAAAAAAAGTCTTCTTTTTTCTTTTGTCGCATTAAGAAAGCTGAAGAAAACAATTTTCCCCCATAAAAAGCTTTCCCCCTCTTTGCTTTAACCACTTTTTCCCCCTTAATTTTTGATATAGAAAATAATCTTAAACTCAGAACCTAGAACAAAAATTAGAGATTTTACAGGTAAAATATTTTAGCAATATATGTATAAATATTTTTATGAGGTCAGTTATTTTACATAAATATTGTATTTCAGTGATAATTTCTGTGTACATAAATTCTTCAAAAAACATGCCATAACTTTTAAAAACCCACAAATTTTATTTCAGATTGTGCCCAAGACAACAAAGTCTACTTTCATACTTTCCCTCATGATTTTGTTTTATTTTCCCACTAAGAGAACCCAGTTATCCTTTAATTGAGATGCAATGTGTAGCTTTGTACAGCTGCAGTAAAGCTGAAATTCTTATTTGTACTCTGTAATCTCAGAAAGACACATAAAATTATCCCCTTCGCTCCTGCTGCAGCCAATCAGTTACTATTTCAAACACTCCTACTGGTGAGGGCTGATGGAAATTTTGCAACTGGATGACAGGTACTCTGAACAGTATTTGGAGAAGGGAGTCACAATTTAGGCTCTTGTGGACAACTAGGAAAAAAAAAGGTGTGTAATTAACTGGCCTTTACTACCAATGCAGCACAAATCTAAAAGTAATTACAGTTATTAAAAGAGTGTTAAAGCACTAAGCAGAGCTGAATAATGGTGGTATGGTATGGTGGGAAGGTATTCTTTGCATGGCATCAGAAGTCCTAATAAATGTGTCCAGTGTATAGATAATCCATCATTTGTCTTCAAAAATCTCTGCAAATACATCTGAAGGGTTTCATGTCTCCAATTGAAAACAGAGAGGAATCACCGGGGTGTGAGGGATGACTGTGCAATTTCACAATCATGTGGGATCAGCAGGTATGTTTTGCCCTGTGGTGGGAAGAACATATCAAGCTATGACACAGACAGGAGACTTACAAAAATGTGTAACTTTTAAAGAAGACATCTCTAAAGAGACACAAGAAAATGACTGAGGTTTTATTACAGTAGGGTGTTCGGCGTTTTTCTCTCAGCTACTGAAAAACCTTAATGAGACCACACTCTATCAGGCAATCTAGTCACAGTTTTTCTTCTATAGCTTCCCTTGTCACCATCTATCCCATAAAATGAGCCCACATGAGGAATGTAAATCCAAATCTCTAGTATGTTATTATAAAATATTACCTATAAGTAGTTGCCTGATATGAGGTAGTTATCAAGAATGTTTTGTAAAATTCCCTGTTGAGACATTTCTTACAGCTATGTGAGAAATTTCAAAGCATTAAGAAAATGTTTGTCGATTGAAGTGCATATAAACACAGCATTTTACAGCATTCCCCATGATAAAGCGGCCTATCATGCCTTTGGGGTTTCTGGCTGCTTCTTGGAGAATGTTATGCAGATGGGGAATATTGAATATGTTGGTGCTTTTGTTTTTTGCATACACAGTTTTGTATTTTGTTTCCATTTTCTAGAAATAGATTTCAAGTTGCAAGACAAAGTGTTAAGATATCTGTAAATAGAAAATGCAAAATTGATGTTAGTTTAATGCAATTGTGCAACTATCTTCAGTAATGATCCAATATTTCAATTTCTTTCTTTCATTTGGGAATCTAAGCTCTGGCAACTAGAGCCCACTCTTTTGCAGACATGTAAAACTTTTACATCTCTGATAGCTAAACAAAATTGTTTCAATTTTCAGATCTTAAAAAAATATTTTTTAAGTTTTAAAAAATAGTTAAATTACAAAAAACCCCAAAAAAGCCAAAATCCCAATTCCCCATCATTCACTATCAACCAAAGTATTTCTTTCTCTCCAAGTCTAATATTGTCAGGGGGCAGCACAGGTTTTCCTTCACTTTGTTTCAGAATGTGCCCTAACAGGAAATTCTAAGTGCTTTAGAAATGACATCATCCAGAACACTGTGTGCTTAAGTCTCTTAAGGAAATAACTTTTTGAGTTCATTCGAGTTTTGTTAATGTTTTGTTTTAGTTGGAGTGAAGCAGCTTTCTTAATGAGAACAGCCAACTAATAATCAAAATAAAATTCTGTTGGGTCTGACCTTTATTTTCCTGAAGAAAGTCAACTAATTTAACAAAGCTAGACAAGTTGGGCAGAATAATCATTATGAGGGTGGATTTAATTTTTTTATTACTAATTAATTTCTTGTGATTCTTTCAGAATCCTTGGGCTTTTCATATGTACACAGTCAGAAGAAATGCATTAATTTTGATAGCAGAGGAGATCTACCAAGACTCTACCAACAGAACACATGTACCAAAAGAGGAGATCAACCAATATTAGAAAAAGCCTGGTAGAAAACCAGGCTTTTTTTTTTTTTTTTTTTTTTAATACTTGGAAAATATTCTTTTACTAACTTTTACTATTGTAGGGGATAATGAAAGATTCATGTAGAAATACAACCTTTAAATGACAAAAGAAGACCTCATAATTCTACCTGAACTTGGTTATGGATTCCAGGTACAGGAGCATTAATGTAAGAAGACAGTTCTGTCTCTTTTCACATTTTTCTAAGTCAGAAGTTACAGATAGCTCAAGGGCAAAAAGATCAAATGGTCTCAGAAAAACAGCCTAAATACTTTTTAAGTACAAGTTCTTTATATGCCCACCATGAAAATAGAATTATGGCATCAACAGAAAAAAAAAATCATTCTTTATAAATTTGTATTACTTCTCTGAAAGGTATGATAAGACTGAATTATTTTGTTTACTGTCTCTAGGTAAGAGGCAAGGAAGATGTATGTGGCTACTTTGACACCAACAGCCAGAAAGTCAAATCTGGTGCATGTTAGGCATGCCTGTACTGAAAGTATAGTGCACACTGTGAAAAAAAGAATGAGTTTTATCTGTTTTTAGAGGGGAAAACAATAAAGATCAGTAGGTCTAAGCACAGAGTGATACATCTGTAAAAGCTAAAAGATGAAAGGTGATGGAAATACAGTGCTGGTAGAAAGAGAAATAAGTGAGCATATTACTGAAAAGACAAAATGAAAACTTGTGTTTTTACTTAGAAAAAAATCTTTGAGACTAGAAATATATTCATTAGAAATTTATTTAATTTTACAAAATGACTACATGCAAACAGCAATAAGGCATGCTAAGTTTAATGCCAACATGGTTATAGTTAGATATGATCTCAGAGCTCCCTTTTATTGTTGATCCATTTGACATGCAGTTCTGAGGAAATAACATCCTTCATAAGCTCATGACTCCCATTGATCTAGCAGTGAAATTGTGCATGTATTTGTGGCAAAGCTGTTGGAAGACCAATAAATAACTAAATTACCCTTTCTAATGAAGATGTCGGCATTATGTGAAAATTAGAATGGTGTAATTTTAACCCTAGAGAAGGTATTTTAACACTTGCATAGTTTAGCAATTGTTTAACAACTGTTTGAAACACCAATCTATACTGTGTGAATGGAATATGAAAAAAAACTCTTTTTCTACATCACATTCATGCTACCAGGAAAACAGATGATATAAGGATGACTCTTCAGATGGACATGCTTCATATATTGCTTCCTATTATTTTTATTTAAATAAGTAGCACTTCTGTCCCAGAGGTTTTAGGAAATCAGTCACTGCTTCCATTTTGCAAGACATTTATGAAGATGGAGGATTTCTACTCCCTGTAAAATGTGGCAGAGTGATGATGAATATCTGCTTTGAAAAATATAGATATGTCAATTGTGATTGAGCATTCTCTAAGTGACCGTGTTTTTTTCTACTCTGTATCATTGTTATATCTTTTTGCTAAAATGAGTTTTTAAAAATAGGTTGATCAAGCCAGAGAGCTTTCAATGCATTATAGAAATTAATGAAATAATAATGCCAAATTTTAAGGCAGTCTTGAGTTCATAGGCAAGCAAGAGAAATAGGTACTGGCCAGGAGGTGAGTTATATCAACCTGCTACTTTTGTAGGACTAGACAGAACCAAAATTTAGTTACCACAACTTAGGACACATGACTCTCACCCTAAATGTATCTTTAAAACAGCCTAATGACTCCTCTTCCCTTTCTTGAAATTGCAGTAAGTGAAGCACTATGGTGTGTACACGATTTTTGCTTACAAAACTCTGCTTTTAAAGCCATTGCCAATACCTACACTAACAGAAATTCAGAAGGGAGACACATAACTGCATTTCATAAACTATATTTTTCATTTTTATTTTTCTATATTTTAGTTTTGGAAATGATGGCCTGCAATATCACTGTTGGAGGTCCAACAGCACATGTTGGCCTGTGTGATGCAGGCTGCTTTCTGCTTAGTCCTAACACTTTAGGAAAGTGTTTTTTGGACCTTGCTGTGATGAATGGACTAACACTCAAATTATTTTTTTCTTGAGGCAGTACTAATACTTCACTTCCCTGTCTCTATTACTTTGTTAAATATCAGACCGATTTGTCAATTCAGACAAATGTGTGTGGGAATGCTTGTGCATATATTTCTCAGACAAAGGTGAAAGATTATTGATCTCAGTGCACTGGTTTTGAATTCTGGTACTAACTTCTGGTGACAGAATGCTGTACTGTTTCCTTTAGCTACACGTAATGGACAAATTTCTTCTGTATTTGAATGATCTTTACCTTTTCATTTTAACAATTTCACATCCAATGACAGCATCATCTGTTTATGACAATAATTTCTTGTGCATTTGTGTGTATAAACTGAACATGAAATCAAATTTATCTCTTACTCAACCCTGTCTACTAAGAATATTTTCTGTCTCTGTGTATTAAAAGTTTAAGAAAGAGGTATACATGTATGATTGAAGGAATTGGAGACAGTCCAAAGTACGTGTGTATCTTGCACATCTCTCAGATTAAAGCTTCTTTACTCATAATTGCTTGGACTCCTGGTGTTTAAGATTTATTATCTTTATTTTTTGTCTCTAGTGCTAGCCTGCCAAAGCCAAAATTATTAGTATTTAAGCTGTCTGAATGCACAGCCTGTTCCTTTTTGTCACTGTTCTTGTTTTATTTCTCTATTTAGCCAGTAGGTATTATTTAGGGGAAGAAATTAATGAATTAAAGAGCTGAATGAAGGCCAGGATGCTATTTTGGTCTGTTCTTTATATTGATTACCTTTGGTGATACAGAAAGGTCTCCATGAAACCTTTAATCTATCTTTGCTGTTTAGCTAATCAGATGTAACAGTTCAAACCTACAGTAAAAGTGTTTCTATTAAAAGGTGCAGATGAATTCAGCAATATAAACTGCATTTTAGCAGCACAAGGTGAAACACAAAACTCATCATCCAATTTTCATTTCAAGAACTATCTGGAAAAATTTCTGCTAAGCTCAGAAAAAACCTCTGATTTAGATTTGTCTGTCTTCTTAAATGTGCCAATTGCCACTGTCTCATAGTTAGGAATAAGCAGTCACTTTATTGATTAGCCACACAATGATGTAATTTTCTACATCCTAGATATCTTTGAAACGCAAAGTTATTAATATTAATTTTCTCTGTGGGAGATTCCAAAATTCTGCAGAATATTTACGCATGTGGTTGAATTTGAAGGGACGTGCTAGTCAATTAGAAATAATTATTTAGAAAAAAAAGACTGTGGAAAAAGAAATTTTATTGCATAGAAAATGCTCTGAAATATTCTGGTTTGGATTCCAGCTTCTGAACCTTTTTGCTCTAGCTCTGTATGCTTCCTGTTCAGTCAATCAAGGAGTGCAGAAGCTGGGAGTATTCAGAAGTTTCAGGCTTTTGACCCAGAAATAGGTTTTGTGCTTCACAAGACTGGAGAAAGCTCTAGTTAAAGATTTAAGTTCCAATTCCACACTAAGGAAATAGCAGAAATTTGGAATGGTGCTTGGATTATCAATATTTGCCCAATTTTCTGTTTCTTCCAGTCCAGTGTATGTTAAAAAAATTCTAGTCTCTATGATATATAGTCCTCTCAAAGTCCATGTTTTGGGCACAAAACATTATCCTGTGCTGGAACATAGGTAAAAATTAGTTGTAACAAAAATTGTTAGGTGAGAAATGTCCATCAAAATTCCTTGGCTTACATGAAGCATCCCAACAAGTTCTGCTAAGTCCAAAAGACCATCTTCTAAGGACTCACACAAGTCTTACGTAACATGGGAGATTCTGGAGTTGCCGGGAAGCCAGATGAGTGGACAGAGTCAAATATCTGAAAGTCAGTGATACAATGATGGGCCTTTGAAAGAAATTACTGATTTGACTGGTCTACCCTGTCTCACATCCTAGTTATTATTTGATGAAAGTCTATATCCATTAGCTGGAAAGACCTGTTTGGAAGAATCTAGTCCTATTTTTTGATAGCAACAGAATCATACACCCTATTGTTTTTGCACAATAACCTTAGTCAAATATGTAAATAGAATATAATCCTATAGTGGAAAGATTAAATCTGTGATCATTTTTGGGTTTGTAAATGTTACAATTGTGAACCATGGTATAGCAGTAATGAGCACTGAAAACATCTAGTGCCCATTACCAGAAGACTAAATAAAAATGTAGATAAAAATCATCCTCTTTCAGTGAAAGCCAGATATAGGTAGAGGAAAAAACTTCAGGAAAGAACTGGAAATGGAATTTACCAGTCTTTCTGTAATGGGCAGAGACTTTGCTTACAGATGTCTAAAAGCCAGAGACTGTTCAAATATTTTATGGAGTATAAGATCAAAGAGTAGAACTCCTGTTTTTGATAGAGGAAACTATTCCCATGACTCAAGCCCAGTTGGCTCAAATGGCAAATGTTGAAGAAAAATGTTCCTGTTTCACATTCCTCCACTCCTACCTGTGGCTTAAGAATGGAAGGAAAAATCATCTTGTTTTAGTTCTAGCTCTTGTATAACAAATGTATTAGTAATTAAATTGTGAAGATCAGATTGCCATAGCTGCCTTATAATAAATGCATGGAAAAAAACAAAGGAAAAGCTTCTGTAAAGTGTTGTTCTGTAGACACATAAAGCTTATGGTGTCTGAAAGATATTGGAAAGATAAAAACTTTGGGTTTTAATAATAGAAATATAAAAATATTATACAATATAATAAAATATACATAATATTATATAATATTATAAAATATTATACAGATTATAATACAAATTTATTTTGCATACACTTCCAGAAAACATATTTGCTTTGTAATTTTTCATTCCACCTCAGAATAAACTAATCAGGACTATTTCTAAGAGAGCAATCCTGGGTAACAACGGTAAATAGCACTAAATTTTTTATCCATCTCACAGGGTCGGTTGCACAATGCTGTCATTATCTGAAGAGACACAAAGCATCTAAATGAAGAATATACTTTTCATTTGCATGTATGCAATAACTACAGTATTCGAAAAAACCTGATGATTATATCCCTTTGGGGAATGACAAAACTTACTATTTGAGAAAATGACTACATTATCTGCCCAGTTCATTATAAAAGCATCTTCCTCCTTTGTCTTTTTTGGTGATACTCTAATGTGGGAATAAATGACTGTAAATCAAGAGATTTATCTTTTGAATCTATTACGCCTTTTTCAGTTGAATTTAAAGTATAAACATTTTCTGTGCTGTATGTAGTACACAAAGGAATTGCGCTTTGAAATTATTTCTTTTTTAGTTTGTCTTCTTTATTCTCAGTGAGTTTATAGTGTAAAGTGAGGGCACTACAAAGAGCTGTTGCTATGCTGAGTTGAGCAGAGTGAGGTCTCAGATATGTGCTTCTGTTCACTTGAGCTGTGCTGGCTTAGTGGTAGAGGTCAGCCTGCAGCAGACATGGAGATCTAAATATTAGGTAAAGAAATTTAAAGGAAAATGACAGACCTGCACCTGCAGTGGCTAAATGGAGGGTATGCAGCTCTTTACCTTTCCCCAGGGGACATACCTCAACTCTGCTGAGTCCTGATAATTGGATTTGAATATAGAATCTGTAGGGGATCCTCTGCAGTATTCACCTGAGTTATTGCTGTTGGGGATCTACGGAGTTGTGGCTATAGGAAGTTGGAAGAAAACACTCCTATTACACAGCATCTCAAACATCACTTAAGTCAGCATTTTACAACAAAGGACATCAGTGATACTCTGCTAACTGCAAACAAAGCTATGTGAGACACAGGAATGACAGCTTGAGATGTCTGAATGTGCTTTAAAATGTTCCAAAGTTGTATGATTTTTTTTCCATATATTCAAGTAACTATTTTGTAAAATGATCTCCCACATCATATGTCTGTATGCAAATGGACAGCAACCAAGCAATCAAAATGGAAAATACGTTCTAGGTTTTTTGAGGGATGCTAAAGGAAGCAGACACCTAAATGAGAGGAGTTTGCAACTTCTGCAAAATTCAGTGACTAGGACAGTCCTAATGCTTGTAGGACTTTGAAAATTTGGTGAGTATTAATTCCCTCTGGAAGGCAAATATTCCCATATTTATTAGTTATCATGATTGAAACATGGACAATAAATAGCTTTCTGACAGAGGAGCTCTTAGACCACTTATGTGTTTTAATTCTGTGCTGCCTAATACAGTATCTGATTTTGCATTGGGAATATGAATACAATAATTCAAGCTTTGGTCTTTATTATGCTATGTTATAGTTTTATAGTGTATATATCATTACTTAACTTCATAGGCCATGTATCAGGTAGTGTGCAAAGAAGAACAATTGAAAAATTAATATAGTTCATAATCAGTGAAAAATAAGACTGATTTATTGTGGGTAAATACTGACTATTGCATCTTCACATGTGAAGACTGCCTTCTAGTCATATCACACCCCATATTTTCAAGAAGCACCTTACTCCTCTCTTTTGAAACTCCTGCTGTGGATCTTCAAAATTTCATTGTAAATGTAGTTATTCATCAAGTGACACTCAAGTCTCTATTCCCAGAGGTTTACATTGAAAATACAAAATGTCTAAATTACATATCTGGAAAATTCACTGCTTATTTTCTTCGTTAAAATTGTACAGGAGGACCTAAAAAGTATCAGTTGGTTCCAGTTCAATGTCCTATCTAGTATGGAGGGAATTATTGATACAAGAGATTAATAGCATTTTAATGCTAACTAACATTTCATATTAGTATTTATTACTTTGTGTTTGTATTAGTGTATTTCATGTTAATGCATTTTGTATTTTGTTCATATATTATTGGGAATTTCATAATCACCACTGTCTCCATTTTAGCACAAACCTGGAATAAAGCAGTGAAATTTAATCCAGAAGAAGACATGGCAACTAGAATATTTTGAATAAATAAAGAGATATTGTAAACAAATAAAATGAAATTATAGCTAGAACAAATACAAAAAACCCTTTTGTGTGAACAGTATCTTTTATCACAGTCATAATCAAGAAAATATATCCACATCCTAATCACATCATTCTTTCTCTGTCATTTTTGAGGATAGCAATTCACCTGTGTTACAACAATAACAGGGGAATTTTTAATCCCTTTTATAAAGTTCCCCAAAGCAGCAGGAATTTAGCTCTTAATGCTCTGGTCTAAATGAAGAATACTGACAGATTTTGAGGGCAAAAAGGTGTAGAGGTCTTAGCATTTAATTGTGATTCAGTTGACAACCTCAGTTAATAAAATACCGATAGTGGCTTTGGAATATCACATCAGCCTCTTGACAATGAGCTCACTCAAAAGCACTTTTCCCCATTGTTGCTATGAGCATGTCTAGATGTAAATGTCATTCAATACCACTATTCAAATTAGTTATCTTAAGGGAGCATACCAGTGAAGCAGCAATGTAAATTAGTAGAATCAAATGTAGAATGTTCTTGTGGACATTTCATCAAACTAGTATTCCCTATATTACTGCAGTGCTGACTATTTCTGGAGCATAGTAATATAGCTTGATACATATTTTGGGATTTTTATTAGTATAGTCGTTTTCAGGGTAGTAGGTGCTTTGCACGTGTCTCCAAACAAATGACCACAATGGCAATTTGATAACATTCAGTCAATCATATGATCAAACAAGTACAATGACTACTTAAGTGTGCAAATATAATACCATTTATTTTAGGAAACTGAAGTATTGCTATTGCTTTACTCAGATAAATAAATAAATATGCCAAGTTTGGTTTTTTTTTTTTTTTTTTCCCAGTTATTTTGAGCAGATTGTAACATGGTCTTTCTTACAGAACCAGTAAAGGATTCTCACAGAGCAGAAGCAGAGGTTCAGCGTGTGTCAGCCACACGCTTAGGAAAAGATATCTTAGTAGGCCTTGATAGCCATTATTTTCTATTCCACAGATTCTCTAAAGCTCTTTATTCCCACTGGAATTACCATACAGAATTTTAAAGGCTTGCAAAGGGTTTAAATGTCTGGACCTCATTCTTCTGGGGATATGTGAGGCTTAAGAAGCTGCTAGTAATTTAAAAAAAAATTAAAAATATTAACACAAAATATGAGAATTTTAACAGCCTTCTATAGTGAGGGAATTCTCAGAAATTCTATTTATCTGACATTTTTAGCTTTGTTTTTGAAAAAAAGAACAGAAATAGATGTTTCAGCTGAAGCATAACACAAACTCTCCTACCAGATAGCAGTATGAAACAAGACTAACCATCAACAATTATCACTGCCTTTGCAAAGTTTATTTTAGAGCAATGGAGCCACTGAACTACAGCTGTGACATAAAAAATGGAGCCATCCTCAGCTGCAATCCTTACTCATTCCTAAACTCAGTAATGTAATAAAATCGTAAGAATATAGCAGAAAGGGAATCTCAGAGAAAGCAGTAGGATGACTGGGAAAACCAAACGGCTGACTTCCAATGAAAGATTTGCAGAGCTTAGTATATCTACATAAGGTAAAAGAGAAAGAGTTTTACTTGTGAAGAATCTCAGAGATTGAAATCCTGAGGGAAAAAATAAAGACCAGGAGAAGGGGACATAACCAGACATTGATTCTTTCTACTAACTAGAGGGCTACTTAATTTCACAAACACATCCCTGTTCAATGCTGTAGGTTTATGCACACTAGACTAATTTCTAGCTCATTTCCTGAAGGTTTTATCTTCTTAAGATTATTAGCAGCAATTTTCCAGTCTAAAGGAAATTAACTCTACACTGATAGTGCTCTACAAGTAAAAAATCAATAATAATTACTTTGCACATCAAAAGCATTGGTTTGGCAACTGTTGAAACTTTTCATTTGCCAGGATAATATTGCAAAATGAATAAAGTTATAGTCAAAGATATGATTGCAGCATTAAATATAGTAGATTAATTCTAAGTGGTTGAAAATGAGAGGTTGTAATTTAAAATTATTTTAATTTACCTGTTACTTGTGTTATTGGGATGCAGTAAAATGTAAAGAACAAGTATATTAAATAATTTCCAAAGTATCATGAGAAACCATATACGCCAGTAGTTTGTTGCAAAAAAAGGAGAAGAACCTCTGGCATATCAGTCATCTTTGTCATTGGCTTCGGAGACAAGAACTGAAGTATAATCAACTTTCCTGTGGGCTGACAGAGTATATAATTTTGCAAATTGAATTCTTTGTTACAGTGAGCGAAGAAATTAATGTTTAGCTACATTTTCCTCAAAGCAAGTTTTTTGGTTTTTTTAGAAATAGAGTGATAACAATAAATAACATAACTCTATTATGGTTTTATAGGGGCTTAAAATTTCATAAGATGAAGAGATGACAGTCATTTCTTCAGAAGTAATACAAGGGAGTAAACTGTGCAAAAAGCACCCTAAATAAAAATAGAGGTCCTCTAGCAGCTTTAAACATAAAATAAATTCTGTGATCCTAAAAGCAAACAAAATTTGGAAGTATAATTTAATTATATGTGAGATAATTTGGTTTCAAAATTAAAACGATGCCTGTACAATGTAGATAATTGTAATAAAAAGAAAGTGAGCTTTATTATTTTCACATTTCTTGGATTGTTTTTTTTTAGTCCAGCACAAAGAACTGTAAAAATTGCATCCGTTAAAGAGCCATATGAGGGCAGAGACAAACGACTATGGACAGCAGAAGGTATAAAATGTTACTGAGAAAAGGACTGCTCCTCCAACACTGAAATTTGTGAGCAGAATGAAATTATTGGTGTAGTAGCCCATTCAGTAGCCCATTTCATTGTGTATTCTTCAAATATATCAGTAGCAAAAGGAAAACAAAGAAAATGTGGGCCCATTGCTAAGTGGAGGGAGGACCCTGGTAACAGAGGACATGGAAGTGGCAAAGTTACTGAAATTCTTCTTTGCACTGGTCTTCTCTGACAAGACCAGCCCTCAGAAATCTCTCACCCAGAAGACCAAGGAAAAGGTATGTTGAATGGAGACTTCCCTTGGTCGAGGAGGATTGGATTAGAGAACACCCAGGCAAACTTGACATCCACAAGGCCCTAATGGGATGTATCCATGAGTGCTGAGAGAGTTGGCAGACACCATAGTGAGGCTATTCATGATCATTTTTGAAAGGTTGTGGCGATCAGGCAAGGTGATTGAGGACTGGAATAAAGCAAATGTTGTCTTAGACTTCAACAGGGCAAGAAGAAGGACCCAGGGAACTACAGGCCAGTCAGCCTCACCTTGATCCCTGGAAATTGATGGAAAGCCTCATTCTGGATGCAATCTCTATGCCCATGGCTGACATGAACGTGATCAGCAGTAGTCTGCATGGATTCAATAAAGGTAAATCATGCTTGACCAACCTTATGGCCTTCTATGATGAAACAACTCCCTGGATGGATGAGGGGAGAGCAGTGGATATTGTCTACCTTGATTTCAGCAAGGCTTTCAACACTGTCACAACATCCTCATAAGCAAACTCAAGAAGTATGGACTAGGTGAATGGACAGTATGAATGGACAATGAAGTGGATTGAGAACTGGATGAATGGCAGATCCAAGAGGGACATAATCAGTGGGACAATGTCTGGTTGGAGGTCTGTCATTAGTGGTATCACCCAAGGTTCAATACTGGGCCCAGTATTATTTAACTTACCAATGATGTGGATGAAGGCGCAGAGTGCCTGCTCAGCAAGTCTGACACAAAGCTGGGAGGAGAGGTTGACAGCCCAGAGTCCCTCAGAAGGACCGGATGAAGAGAGGACAGAGAGGAACATTCTGAAGCTCAAAACAAGCAAATGCAGTACCCTGCTCCTGGGGAGGAATAATCCCAGACACCAGTACAGGCTGGAGACTGACCTGCTGGGAAGCAGCTCTGCAGAGAAGGACCTGGAGGTCCTGGTGGACAACAAGCTGTCCATGAGCCAGCAGTGGGTCCTGGTGGCCAAGAAGGCCAATGACATCCTGGGTGCATTAGGAAAAGCATCGCCAGCAGGTTGAGGGAGGTGATCCTGCCCCTCTGCTCAGCCCTGGTGAGGCCTCATCTGGAGAGCTGTGTCCAGATTTGGGCTCCTCAGGATGAAAGGGACATGCGGCCCTTGAAGCAGGTCCAAAGGACGGCTGAAAAGATGATGAAGGGACTGGAGAATTGAGTCTGGCTCGCAGAGGCCAAGGGATGGAGGCTCACCGGCTCGCTGTCCCACCTGTGGCTGGAGAGCAGACATGCAAGTGGCCGCCCAAGTCTCTGCTGAGACTGTTGCGGGTGGCGGTGATTGCTGTGGCATGGGTAGCACAGCAGAGGCACAGGGCACAAGGAAACTGAGGCAGAATAATAAAGGAGGGACACTTGTCTGAATCTCCAAGGCTTTAGTTCCTGAAGTGGGGTAGAGCAAGTGACAAATCTGAACCTGAACAGACTACTTTTACAGGGATGGGGGGAACATGGGGAGGACACAACCTTTGGCCAATAGGAGGGCATTAGGGGAGAGGCGCAGGGTAAGGGCTCCCCAGTAGAAGCCAACATGGGGAGGAAGCAAACCTTACAACCCAATTCTGCTTCCAGGAAGGGATGAAAGACAGGGAACATTCCAGAACCAAAGGAGTGTGCTATCTTTGACAGACAGGGGTAAGACAAGGGAATAAGGGAGATATACAGGGAGACTGACAGGTGGATTGACATACATTTTGGTGGGGAAAACTGTGGTGAGCAGCTCAGGACTGAACCATTAGGAAAGCTAAATGGGGTACACAGACTGAACCATTACAAACTTATAACAAGGAATATTAAAACATACTATAGAAGAACAAACTGTAAAATAACAGACTACCACAGAGCATTTCTCTTATGAGGACAGGCTGAGGGAACTGGATCTGCTCAATCTTAAGAGACAATTTAGGCAGTACCTTATCAATGTCTGTAAGTATCTGAAGGAAGGGTGCCAAGAGGAGGGATCCAGGCTCCTGTTCGTGGTGCCCAGCAACAGGACAAGAGACAAAAGGCAGAAATGGATAAAAAGGAAGCTACACCTGAATATGAGGAAGAACTTCTTTACCGTTCCTGTGACCACACATTGGAACAGGTTGCCCAAAGAGGCTGTGGAGTCTCCCTTTGTGGAGATACTCAAGGATTGTCTGGACACAATCCTGTATCGTGGTCTCTGGGCTGACCCTGCTTGAGCAGGGAGCTTGGACCAGATGATCTGCTGTGGTCTTTTCCAACCTGACATATTTCATTATTCTGTGGTGTTGCTTATCCTTGTATTTTCACATTTAAAAAAAAAAGGGTTTATGGAGCAGGTAGGGATTTGCTTACATGATAAAACTGTATTGGGAGCCTTGTGGAAGATGACTTCTGGGAATCAATGATCCTGAGAGGGCCATATCTGTTCTACTAGGGCTCTCTATTCCTATATGTAGAACATAAAGTCCATAAGGAAAAAAAACCCCAACACTAAAGTGAATCTGGGTATTATAATGTTCCAATAATACTATTAGAATATGATTATATCTGTCTTGTTTTGTTTCCCTAATACTGTAAAGGAATACTTGTGATTTTGGCTTTTGAATATTTGAGACACATGTTTGGTGTTGAGTAATGGAAGAACAGGTGACAGGAAGAATAACATAATATGGTATCATTTTACAGTGGCCAAATTAATGTGACAATTTACTGCTAAAAAGCACCGCATGTATTTATATTCACTCAAAAAAATAGTGCTGTAAATTGCTACATATTTATATCCCAGATACTGTGGAAGACATGAATAAATATTTTAGCATCTATATTAATAGTGATTTTTTATTTTCATGGTTTTAAATGAACTGAAATGCCAGTGGTTAAAATAAAAAACAATATCTTTAAGTGCATAATCTTTCCTCAGAAGTCATTCCAGTCCCCAGACATAATTATGAATGGTCAGTCTTCAGCCTCTGTTATCTCTATGGTGCTCTGAATTAATGTTTGATATTGACAAAGCATTTTAGAAATTAAAAAAAAGACAACAAATTAATAAATCTTAACTATAACTAATATTATGTTGTCAGCTTGAAAAATGTTCTTAGTCTTTCAGAGAAGGCACATGACTATGTGAATAACTTAATTTACTGACATAAGGAGGCAGTGATGGAGGAGATACAGCACTTTAATGCAATGCTGAGATAAAAATTACCATTACACACACTAAATGCTATATTTAGTGTGTAAAACAATTGGAGAACTTCACAAGATGGATGATTATTGATTGGATAATTTTGATTTTAATCAAATCCTCTTTAGATTTTCCTGTATTTTTTGTGTCCCCACTGTTACATTTATTTCATTTTTTTTAGATGTGCCTATATTATGTTCTTGGTACATCAACAAACAATTTATGCAGAAGTACATAGGCTGCATAGATTAAAACCTTATAATATCACCCCTATTCAGCTCTCCAGTAGGAATTTCCTGTGCCTCCTCCTACTTCCTCAGAGTTCTTAGAAACACAGAAACAAAACACAACCAACCAACCAAATAAATAATAATAATAAAAAAAGGCAAACAGGAAAAAGACAAACTTCCTAGCAGATTTAATAACCCAAATAAAATACATTGGACATATATTTATTTCAACCCAACAAGGACATTGCCTAATCAGGTATGCAAGAGGAAGATGAAAAGATGAAAGAGCCTTTGTTTGCTGTCTCCAGCATGTTTTATCAAAATGGGCAAGGCTACCACAGAAGTGCAAGTTTTAAAAAATCTAACTGTATTTTGGGGGATGACATCCTGTTGGAAGTAAATGGAAATTGTCCTCGGTGTTAAAGCCAAAGATTTCAATTGGCTATTCAAACAAATTGAAACTACTGCAAACCACGCAGTGGAGATGTAATAAAGTATGGTTGAGTGAGCAAGCTATTACATTTTACATCCCACACTGATTAAATGTTCTTGCAGTCTTATGCCAGAATGACTTCATAGTAAACTATGATAATCTGTGGAGATAGCAATTGCCTGGATAAATGTTCATAAAGGAGATTTGGTTAGTGTGGCCTTTTTATTCATTGCATGATGCATGTATTTCTAGAGGTACTGAAGATAGTAAATAGTAGACTAGGAGGAAAAGGAAAACTATTCCATCTCATGAATCAGATTAGAGAACATGGATAAAACAATTAAGTTTTGGATAGTGGAGTTCTACTTCATTACTGAGATGCCTACTTAACTAAAGGTTTCCAGACAGTTTGCCAAATCTTTCACTGAATCAAAGAATCACAGAAAGATTGAATGATGGAATCAACCTCTGAGGTCACCTGCTAAACCTCCCTACTCCATCAGGACCCCTGCTCAAGTGCAGCCAGTTGCCTGGGACCATGTCCAGGTAGATTTTTACTGTTTTTAAGGATGGAGACTCTACATTCTCTCTGGGCAACCTGTATTAGATCTTGGTCCCTGTCACAGGAAAAAAGTGTTTCCTCATGTTCAGAAAGGGCCCTCCTGTGTTTCATTTTAAACCCATAATCTCTGGTCTTGTCCCTGGCAATCACTGAAAAGAGCCTGGCTCCTCCTTCTTCATTCCCTCCCACCAGGTATTTATGCACATTAACAAGATCCCCCTGAGCCTTCTCCTCTCCAGGCTGCACAGTCTCAACTCATGGAGCCTTTCCTTGTGTGTCAGATGCTCCAGTCCCTTAATCATCCTTGTGGCCTTTCTCTGGACTTTATCCAGCATGTCCATGCCTTTCTTGAACTGAGAAGCTCAGAACTGGCAACAGTGCTCCAGTTCAGAAAGATCACCTCCCTCCAGATGCTGGCAATATTTTGCCTAAAGCACCCCAGGATAGTCTTTACATTCTCTGCAGCAAGACTGCATTTCTTATTTACCTCACAATTTACAGCACTAGGTGTCTGACACCTCTTCTACAGAAAATTCAAACTAAGTTCTGCATCTCCGGTAATAAACTCAGCATCAATTGACTGTCGCATGTAGATTGCTCCTATTGAATTTGGATATAATGATGCACTAATTAGGAGTTTTTACTCTGGCCTTGTATGCATTTTTGTCCAAGATCCTGTCAGAAGGAGACTGGAAGGTGGTTTTCAGGAAGCATCTTCCAGGGATCAAAAAAACATTCCACTGAGTACTCCTTACAAAGAGAAGTTGATGATCTGCTGAAAAGAGCATACAAAGATTTATACCTTTTATATATATTTCCAATTGAAATAACTTTTTTTATGGCCAACAAAGTGTTATTACCAGAAGATTAAGCAAAGTTCTGAGCGGTCTGCTTGATAATACCACACCAACAATATTTAAATGAGAATTATTACCAGATTTTTTTCAAAGACAGCATAACTTTCATGGTGGTTGTCACAGTGAAAGTGCGAGTAAAATTGAGTAAAAGAACTCTTAAATTCTTTGTCATCCCTTCATGTTTCTGTATCAAAAATCAGGATGCAAAGTCATTGGTGCTTCGGATTACTGGAAAGAGTGGACAGAGACTGTGAAGTGAACCACTGCAGTATAAAGGAACAGAACTAACTGCTTAACAAAGAATCCTTTAACATAACCAAATATAAGTCTAGTTTCCCTTAAATTTGTGTTGGTTTTACTCAACTATTTCAATTCCATAATTTTAGGCTCTTCCACTCAAGGCAAAAAATTGTAATAGAGTTTTCTAGTGAAGCAAAATTTAATTATTTCTTTTATGTCAAACCAGTATTTTATGCTATCTCAAACTTGATACAGAAACTCTCCCTTGCAGTAAAGGAGAGACAAGTGGTTTCTTCTACAGATGTAAATTATCAATTCTTATAATACATTTCCTCTATATGCTATTTCTCATTTTCTTTTAAGAGAATCAATCCCAAGTATGTTCTCATTCTTTGCTCTAAGGTCTGTCTAGCAAGAAATAGACAAGAATAAGCACATTTTGATACTATTTTATACAGAGTTTATTTATTTCAAGAGATAGAAAACTGCAGGTTATGCTTTAAGAATTATAAGCCATATATTTCTATTTTCAAATTTTTTGCTTCATTAGATGAAAATAGCTGAAAAGTGCTTTTTTACTGGATACTTAAAATTTAAATATTTGATAATGACTTTATTTAAAGGGAAATACTCAGATTTTTATTTTTAGTAAATTTTTGATTATGATTTCTTATTGCTGTATACAAACTTACAAACACAAAAATTACTACACTGAATGTTCAGAACTTGTCCTTTTTTTTTTTTGTTTCACTTCATATGAACTTTTGAACCTCTTCTTTTCTAATCCTCAAAATCAAATAAAGTCATGCTCACCTAATTTCCCATAGAAAAGCAGTACTGATGGTCAGTGAATCCTCCAGAAACTAAAGATTGAACAGGTAGGAAATACAGATCTGAACAGAGATCATATGCAGTGCCAAGCCAAGCCTGACAAAAGAGAGGCTATAGGAGATGACAGAGATGAAATCTTATTGCTGAAGGTTTTTCTTTTATGGCTGATGGCTGTGACAAAATTTTGCCTAACAAATAGCAATGGTTTTATTTCTTTTTGGAAAATCATTTAATTAAGATAAATAATCAGTTCTGAATTTAGACATAACTTATCTTTATTTATTCCCTGGAATTATTCCAGGCTAGGCTGGATGGGGCTTTGAGCAACCTGGTCTAGTGGGAAGTGTCACTGCCTATAGCAGGGGGTTGGAACTGGATGATATTTAAGGTTCCTTCCAACCCAAACCATTCTATGATTCTATGATTTGCTAATCTTATTTGGCAGGCACCACTTTTGTGCCCAAGTACAAGCCTTTTCTGTGACAGTGTCTCAAGCATTTACTGTTCCCCTTTCAGGTCACTCAGCTGCCATGTGCACACAGAGCATTTGAGCTCAGGCTTTTCCTTCATTCCAATTAGTTCTATCAGCATGGTCATCCCCAGAGAGCATCTGAACAGCAGGTTTTGATTTTTTGACTATGTCAGGTCTCATTACCTCTTCTAAGGTACCAAGAATCAACAGTAGGATCCCTTGTCCACTGTCTTGTTGCTTAATGACTTGTGTATAATTTGAAAACAGCCCTACCAATTAAAATGTTTCTTGGTGTACAATGATATAATTCACTGTTGCTAATTATATAGTTGTCATGGTAACAAAGGAATTGCAAGCATTGATTTTTTTTTACTTCTATGCCTATCATCCAGTCAAAATCATGTTTTCCAATTCCAAATACTCAGAGTTAAATGCCTGAACTCATAAATATTCTAACTCTCAAATGTCTGACATGTTTTGGCCCTCATTGTCCTCTGAAAAGATAGTTTTATTCTGATTTCTAAAAGGTGGATTTGAAATCCACAAAATCATTTCAGTTGTAGACAGAATCTTTGATTTCAATTGATACAAATGTCTTTGGGAGACAAAGAATATAGAGAAAAATAGCTGGTAGAGTTTTGCATACTTTAAAATTTTGAATACCTTGGAATTTTTGTAAGCAATTACACAAATTGTAATTAGCGATCTAATCTGAAGTAATTCAGTCCTTAAATAATTTCCATGTGTCAGCTGGTAAATCTAAGCAAGGATTATAGTTATTGTGACAAAACTGTTTCTCCTCATATTATGTGCAGTTCTTTAGCATAAATATTTTCTCTAGGCAGTTTGGAGGTTGGAGAAATAATGGCTGAATATTAAATTACTTAAATATCTTACTTTGCAATAAAAATGTGCTAAGGAGTATCTAAAGTTTATGTGCTGTTTATTAATAAATAAATATATAAAAAATAAACCTAATTACTGTCAGAGGAGCTTTCCACTATTTATTTGATCTCTGAAGTAACAGACACAGAATCATTAGTGTAGATCTAAGAATTAATTGTTGATATTTCTAAGTGCAAAATGGAATCCATTCATTAGCTAGTCATAGTCAAAGGCATACACACATTTTTAAAGGCCATAAACAGTTTAAGAAATCCGAATTCACTGTGTCTGATTTTTTCTTCTGTTTAACAAAAGTTATCTTCTGATAACAAATCAGTAATAATTTTGTTGAATAATTAACATTATAAAAGCACTCTGCAATTTAGGAGGAATTCCTTTCACTGTTTGCACCGTAATTCAAGTTTCAGACAGGTCCTAGAAAATTTCATCAAATATTACAGTGCAGTTATTTTCCAGACACAGTGAAGGTTTTAAAATAACCTCAAAAGTTCTTTAAGGATCCACTGAAAGAAATATTATTTCTATTTCATAGAACAGCAATATCACTGTTTATTTCTCCAGGAAATCTTTTCATAATGAGAAATGCTTTCTAATTTATAAGTGTAGAAAAAGTTATGTTTTCATATAAAAAAGAGGACTTTGTAGTAAAATGTGGACACAGACTTCTACCATGAAATTAGTGCCTTCTGTGAATAAAACCACATATAAGAAATTTATGGAGTACTTGCAAAATGACCTAGTATAAGTCCTTAATCTCTGCTTGGAAAGATGAAATTTTGAATTTTGCTTTTCATGCTTAGGTAGTGAAATATTGGAATAGGTGCCCAGAGAACTTGTAGAAATTGCATCCTTGGACATTTCAAATCTTGAGGACCTGATGCTGCAGTTGAATCATCATGGTTGGCCTTGCAGCAAACTGGGACCTTAGAATATGCACCTTGGAGGCTGGACAAGAAAACTTCTAAAATTCCCATTCATTCTAAATTTTTGTAGGATTTGATTGCAAATTTTAATTAGATTCCCAGCCTTGCTCTGGGTGTGTTTCAGTTTTTAAGAAAATGTAGTTCTGCCAAAAGTTTTGTTAATTGTATTTTTTCTTTGGTGCTGCTGTGAGGGTCTGTGCTTGCTGGTCAGAATTCTGTGTGTGCCTTGCACAAGCTTTGTCTCTATCCAGACACTTAACTGGCAGCAGCTCTGATTCAGTCTTGACAAAGTGTTTGTGATAGTGTCTTATATCTTGATCCAACTTCCTGACAATATCATAGAGTCATGGAATCTTAGAATGGATTGGGTTGGAGGGGACCTTTAAAAGCCATCTGACATTAAACAGGTATTCATCAAGAGCAATCAAGTTCTAGCACCCACCTACTCAACCAAAAACCACACTCTTCAGGGATATTTTATACACAACTTTTTAACACAGAAAACTTCCTATATTAAGCTTTATGTGAGCAAGTAAATTCACAAAACTGTAATAGAGCATATGTGCCCTGTGAGAATCCATGAGAATAATTGACTTTGCACTGTGGGTAAAGGCATGCAAGTGCTTAGCATCAGCTCAGGATTATATTACCAGTTGAAAGATGTGAACAGGGACACAATGCGTAGTTGCAAATGCCTAGTGAATGCAGCATGAGAGAAATGCAATCCTTCTGGGTTCAATATCTACAAAATTGAAAGATAGCAAGCACCCACGCTCATTAGGGCTTTTGCCTTTAGCTGGGGAGTTTCCATGATATGAAATGGATAGCAAAAATCTTTTAAAGGCGGTTGGAACAGTTCCAAGGCTTGATTACTCTGTGTTTTAGGGAAGTTGAAGTCAATTTGAGAAAGCAGAGTGTATAGGAATCTTTCTTAAAAAAAATGGAGGGGTATTTTTTCTGACCAGGAGCACCTCCTGGAATCACTTTTCCTCAACTAGACCAGAGTGTTTTGCTTAATGATTCTGACCTTTTACACATTCAATGTCTAACACATATTGTAATTCAAGGACTTTTCCATGCTTGGGGTAATGCAGTGGAAACCTACCTGACATATTTTTTGTCCCATGTATGCAACTAAGATTAACAGGTGAAAGATATCTCGAAAAGTTGGGTTTCATCAGTGGGAAGAAAATAAGAACATCATATGCAGATCCTTGCTATAGATTTTACTGTGTTTTTTGATTAAGAAAATGGCTCTGAAGTTGTCATGTGCCATACTATTTTTGTCTGGGTTATCCTGAATAAGGTTTGCTGGAATTTTTACTGGAAGATAGAGAGAAACATCCCATTTGGATATTTTTTTAAATTTGGAGTTATTTTCAGAATAATTAAGAAAATTCCCCTATTTCGAGTGGAGAGAAGAGTCAATGTCTTGTCATCAGTGGAGTCACCAGGCTATTATTTAATAGATATGTTTGAAGGGAAAACACTTTGGGAATCAACTGCTATAAAAACCAAATAACATTTTTCTCTCACTAATAACCATAGGCATGCTTAGCAGGTATCTTTCTCTAATCCAAAATGAATGCTAAAGAAAACTTTAGAATATAATTTAAATAATTCTGCTGATATTTTTGTATTGTTAGAATCTAATTCTCAGCAGTCTTCTGTAAACAATTCAGTCACATGTTCAGAGACCTAAAGGGAACATTACTGTGAAAGATTTTTCAGCGTGTAACTACATGTTAAACACCCATGATTACTTCAGCTGAAGAATCATTGAGTCACTTCTGGATCAGAAAAAAACTCATTTCTTTCAGATATCTATCCATGTGTTCCATTTTCCCAAGATTCTCTTTTGCACAGATCTTCTAAGATGCCCTAACTGTACAACACAAAAGCTTTTGCTTTCTTAGAGCTCTGTCACCAGCATGTCAGCAGTGGTTCTCTGATCAGGTGCTTTTAAGTGGAACTTATCATGAAAGCTCTGCCAGCCTTACCTCAGATAATTTAACATCCTTCCTTCATCTAATTGCTAATCTTTGAAAGAATAATTTGGCTGAGTATGACCAAAATTACTTGAACTTTTATGACTGGCTTGTTGATGGACAGTATGATAGCAAAAACATATTTCCCTTATGAAACCAGGCCAAAATCAGATTAAAAATCTATTTCCTTTGACAGGGATTTTTATCTTATTCTGCTGTTATTGATATCAGTACTGTGTCATTTGAATCATCGTGATTCAATAACTTTGAATTATGGACCATCAACAGAGGGTATATCTCATAACAGACACTATCTTTATACATTTATCTGCAGATGACTTCTGGGAAAAAGAATGACCCACTCAACTAACTAGTAATTTTTTAATTTGAAAATCCTTTGGCATATAAATAGCTTTTAAAAATATTGATGTTGGAATGTCTCCTTGTAAGCAGGTACTCAACATTAAATGCAAACCTCATCACAATGATGGAAAGTGGTAAGGACTGGTTTTTTACATATACACATTGACTATTTCTGAAGTTGGATGTTTGTTGTCTGCATGTAATTAATTGGTTGTGTGAACAAGAAACATCTGTCTTATGATCCAATGGGATTATGCAAAATAGCTTGGATTAAAACAGCATTTAAATTGGATGAGCTATTCAGAATTTAAAAATGCTGGAGGCAGCTTGTTACTTAAAGTGCGTAGAGTAACCTTCTGTTGTCTGACAGCTTCTGAGATAAGATTTATCCAGGGTCATTAAAAAATGCCTGGATATTCTTTAGCTTTGCCCATGTATAGGAGAGAAGATGGGAAAACAAGGACATAAAGTAGTAGAGAGTGTTTGTACAAAAGCATATTTTTCTTTTCCAAGCAATGCAAAGAGGAAAAGCAATATCGGCTAAAGGAACATCTTCTCTCAGGTTGAACTTTTCCAAAGAGGAGTAGGTTTTGTCACTCTCTCACACAGAAAGTTAATTTTGCCAATTTGTATTATACTACATTATTTTAGCACTAACCTCAGGGTTTTTTTTGAAGATAGAGACCTTATATATAGACACAGACACTCCCATGGAGTTCAAGAGAATATTAGACTGCCAGAAGAGGCTCACAGAAAAAGACAGGAGCTGAGGAATTTACAAAGTTTTATCTGTATTTTCAGTTGCAGAAGCATATTTAAACTGGTATGAAATATGAGAGTAACATGCTTATGTACCTTAAGTAGATTCTGATTATCAAAATAATAAATTAAAACCCAAATTCAGTATTCATGACTGAAGATTTTCTCTTCCTCATGTAGAATAAAGTTTTTGACATTGAAGAGGAGAACAATAAAATAGAAAAATTATGCTACAATTGTGTCTGGTGCTATAGTTAGGCCTAATGATGACTTTATTTTGAAATTAATTTATATTGCTTTTTAATTTATGGTACTGCAGCAGATGAAGCATAAATCTATGATAAGGTCTGATTCTGACAACAGCATTCTGAATTTAGATATGTAGTAGTCTGCATTTCAGTTTCAAATGAATTACAGAGAATGCGAACTGATGGAATCCGTAAAGCTAATTTTGTTTTGGCATACTGCTTACAGTATGTGGTGACAAAGTTGCCTGGGAAGATTGTGAGGCTATTGCACTTCAACCATAGTATTTCTTTAAATAACAGCATTAAAGGCAAGAAAGATGCTCAAAAATTGTTTTCTCCTAGTCTGTACACAGCAGGCTGAATGGGAAAAGGAGTTATAGAAGGATTTCTTACCAGATCTACAAGAAAACACAATGTATTTTTCTGGAGGAAAATTCAGAATATATATCCACTTTGCCCTCCTACAAGATTAAACACCTCATTTTGCTTGTGGGCTGGCTAGTGAGAAGAAACCCTGACATTTTTTCACTGACTACATATATGTCTTTTTCGCTCACTATAGTTCACAAGAAAATATGTTTTTGTTTGAATTCCAGATTAAGAAAACAACCTGTAATCTGTAACTGAAAATAAAATGACAGTGTTCCTCACTGCTGTTTTTATTCTAAATTGCTCAAAAAACTGACATAGAATAAATCTATACCTAAGTTATTGAAGCTTATTTTTATTAATTCCTGTTATATAAATACACTTTGACTGAAGAAATATGGGAGTATTTTTTTCTTTAAGTCTTAAAGTTTGTTATACTGCTCTTCAAATATACCAGATTTATGGCTGTGAAGCCTAAAATCCTCATTTCATTCACTCTACAATCAAAAGTTGTCTCCACATTATTTTTCCTAGAAGGCACCTAGAGGAACATGTTTAATGAAAGAAAATAGCATACATAGCTCAATCTCTGTGTTCATACAATCTCTCGTGTTTGTGCTGAAGCTTTAAATGTGTCAGTTACTGCTTTGTTTTTAAGACACCACTCCTGTACAAAATCAATTGGCATTCCCTTCATAAAGTCAGACAAGTTTGGAAGGTATGCATATTTGAAGTAACATATTTCTAGCTAGGGAAAAATAAAACATTTAGTATAGGTAATACTGAGTTGTTTTCAATCTCTAGCCATGAGAAGTACTGCAAATAAATGCCAACTAGATCATCCTAACAAAGGTTTCTTTCAGGACATGCAATATCATGTAAAATGTCCCAAAATGGCTATTTAGGATTCAGCACTTCAGAGTTTAAAATATTTTACTGCTAACTCAAAAATATAATCTATTTGAATCTATTATTATATCTCAGATATAATCTATCAGAGAGTGGTTTTTTTTTTTTAATTTTGGGTTTGGTTTGATTCCCTGGTCCAACAATGGGAAGAAAAAGGCATTGCTGCACAGGGAAATGGTGGGTTAGGAGGCTATTTCACTTAAACTGCTTAGCTCATCTCCTAAAATGTTAAGCAATTATCCTTCATCTGTATGTGTCTGGCTGATATTCAAAATATTCCAAGTAATCCCAGTTGTGTCCAATGATACCCAGCTGATATGGTGGATCAGCAAATAGAAATGATTCACTATCTGGTCTGCATAGCAAAGGCTGTTTATCTTTGCTTCCTGGAGAATTGTGGTGTCTCAGAGCGAATGACTGCAGTGCTTTGGGTGGACTTCTTTAGTTTGCCATATGCTGTTGTGAACGTGTTAGAAGAAAACGGTGTGTGCAATGTCGAGATAGAATGGAAATAAAGACAGTACCTATGAGAAAACAGCTTCACATATTACTGAAATGTGGCATCAAAAATGTGACTTAGGGAGAAAAAGTTGCCATCTACCAGCTTTCAGTTGTAAAGCTAAACCAAAGTGTAGCTTTAGAAAATTGTCAATGAAAAAACACCCCTATATGATGAGTTGAGAGTTTTCAGAATTAATTCCCTAAAATGTGAGCAGGGTAGAAAACAAGTGTTTTAATAAGATCTTGAAAATTCATACTCAGCCATTGTTCAATCCAGAATACATCTTGGCTCTTCATCTTTGCCCATATGATTTCCTATAATGTATATCTAGCTATTTCAGCATGAACAGAATGCTGTTACTCTATAAGGCCTAATGATTTCACATTTTGGATTATTTTTGGGGGAAATGGGATTCTTCTTTTAGCTACATGTTGCGGTGTGGGTTTTCGCTCTCCCCGGCTGCACGCAGCTCTTGGGAGCCCGGCTGTGGTGTAGCTTCCACGCGCTGCCGGGGTTTGCTGCCGCGGGTTCCTGGACACGGCTCCGTGTCTCGGGCGCATGGGCTGGCCAGCCTCTGTTACCGTGCACTAGGGATCTGGCAAAGAGGAAGGAATTTGTCCATTTACTCCGTGCTTGGCAGGAACGGTTTATTGGTCACGTGGCGCGGTTCGATGGAAAGGCGCGACCGCCCCCAGCACTTGCATGGGAGAAAATGGCGCCTGGGTGCCGGCGGGATAGGGTTTTATGGAGGGGCGGGGCGAGAGGATCCATGGCCTGCCAGCCAATAGGGGCGGCTGCCGTGGCAGTGAAGCAACAACAGCGACCAACCAGAGAACCCCGCAGGGGCGGGCACCGAGCCGCGGGCTGAGCGGGATCGTGTGGATTGGGGTGGCCAGCACGGGGTCTCCCGGGGCTGGACGGGGGGGTGGTTACAGGAGCGGCAGAGGGGGAAGATCCAGCAGCAGGCAGCGTGGGGCCAGAAACCGCGGGGGGGAACAACGGGGGAAGTGCAGGGGTACACAGGACTCGGCTAGCTAACACAAATAAGAACCCCTAAAACCCAATCCCAGGATGCAACAACGTGTTATGAGATGTTTGGACATGAAAGTTTGTTCTGAAAAGGTCTAACAGCTCAGTCTCCGCACAAAAGGTATGTATTTCTCCCTCTTTTAGAAAAGTGACATGAGTAAAGTGGGAAGTGAAATGAAGACCATGACCTGTATCAGAGAGCCCTGAAAGCAGCATATTTGAGTTTCAGCCAGAGTGGGGAGCATAGGCTTGGATTTCAGGGACATGAAAATTTCATACATCATCAGGGCTAAAATAAATCCCAAAAGATATAATTTAATTTCTGTAAAATCATATAAAATCACTCAACTAAATCAAATTTTGCATTTGTTAAGACTTTGATTACATATTCTTTCTATTTTGAAAGGTTTCGCATTTATTTAATTTAAATCCCTTTACCTATCCTTTCTTTTTAATGTTGCTACTTAGAATATATGTGTTTTCTGGCTGTTTCTATGTTTGTTTTCCCATATTTGTATTCAAATTTGTTTGCCATATACTTTAAATATGACAAACATATTTAAATTTAAATTTTGGACAAGCCTGAGGCAGCAACCCTCATTTTGTGTACCAGCATTGCCTTCTGGATTCCTCCATTCACACTAATTCTCTGTTGCACTTGGAATTTCCTCTTTCAAAACTAGAATGAACCAATTGTGATCCTTAGTGGGCCATCACTGCATTTGAGTGTCCTGTCTAACAAAGCAATTCATGCCATTCTGAAGATAGCTATTGTTTCCTTCACAGTACAGTATATTTATTTTAGTAAGTATGACCTTACTGGGTGCCAGACTAGAAGGCATTTTGTATGGATTTTCTACACTGATTTAAGCTCCTGAGCTAGGTTAATTGTGTTCCAGATGCAGATAGATATGTGTTCAAGAAGTGGGTCTTTCTAATATATCAGTATTATATCAACAATCTGTACAGAGAAAAAAGGTTTATTAAAGTTTCTTCAATCCCAGAGTTAAAATTTCTGCCTTCCAACAGTCTTTCAAAGAAAATTTTCTCTCCTCATCTGAATGCATTGGACATTAAACTATTTAATAAATGAAATGGCAGCTGATATCAAACACTCATATTCTTCAGGAGTTATATATGTTGAAGCAACATTCAGTTATGTACAGCTTAAGTGTTAGGAATCATCAGTTTTGCAGTGTAAATTATTTTGTTTCCCTGTTATTTGCTTTCTATTAATACAAGTTTGTGAATATTTCTTATGTTCAGAGATTTAAAAATTTGATCAGAGGTCATCAGAGTTGCTTCCTGAAAACAAGAAGGCAAACAAAACTAAGTTTCTGTGGCATAAGGTGTAGGTAGAAAAATCCAACATGAACCCAACAGGTGTGATAGAGATTTGACACATTGTATATTATTTATTTGCTATCTTTCAAAAATGTTAGCCAGTTCCAAGGTGAGAACACCACATATTCATCACCATGAAGCTCAGTTGGTGCATACCCCACACAAAATTTCTGAGTCTTGTTCTTTAAAAAAATTATATCTGAATACTGATCTGACTCTACTTAGCCAAACAGATGCATTTCCTCACAGCTGGAACTGGCAGAGCTTCAGGCAATTTTCTGCTCCTGCTGTTCAAATACTTACTCCATTTCACTGTCACTTATTCTGCCTCTCCAGAATAGAAATCAAGTAGTAAAACACCCTACCAAACTATCATAGCAATTAGACTATGTGTGTAAAAGCACAGAGGAAACCCCAAAATTCACTTATAAAGGAAAAAAGAAAAAAGAAACATTGCTGATCTCCCAGTCAATATCCAGAACTTCTACAGTCTTAACATCTCCCTTATTTTTATTATCTTTTAATGAGTTCACTAGTCATTTCCATCACTCAATACTTATCTGATTTTGGTTTACAACTGTTTTATCACAATGGATTTTTTAAAACATGAGGGATTCAGCATATTTAGAAATTGATAACAATTATTTAGATGAAATGTATTTTTTTTCAGCAAAAAGGTACAGCAAATCTTTTAATTAAAAGCATCTTACCCAGTTCAGGAACACTAGATTTTTTTCCGTGAGGAAATAATTTCTTTTAATAGATCACAAGCAATTCGAAAGGAAAGGCAAAGGAAAACATAAAAAAAAAAAAAAAAAAATTCGCTACTGTTGAATTTTACAGTGTTTCCCATCGGCTTTGCAGGAAATAGAATTGGTCATTTGAGGACAACAGGATTTTGAAGAAATTAATTAGTCTTTCTACTAAAATTTAAGAACTATTCCTTTTTACCCACCATTTAATTTTTCAGTTATTTTAGGGCAAAATAAAATATTAACAAAATTCAGAAAGGAAACATTTTACTCTAAATTTCACTCATTACTGCTATTTATTTGAGCCCTGTTACCCATGCTGACTTCTAAGTAATCAGTATAGATATGCTAAATGAAAGTTTAAGGAGTAGGAAACAGTTGTGATGCTTGAACAAAAAAATAGAGAACTTTAGAAATCCTCTTTTTCTCAAAGAAATTATTTCACATAAATAGAATAGCAACCAGAAAATCATAATATATTTTTAAAGAAAAAAACCAAACTTTTCTAATATTTCTCAGTTCACTATACTTTTATTAAATCAGTATTTTTCTAAATTAATAGTCAAGTTAAGAAAAACTCTTTTCTTCTTAACAAAGACATGGAAAAGGGAATGAATGAATTAAAAAAACTTCAAGGGACTTTCCATGCTGTCTGAAACCAATTTTTTGTAAAACCAGATGAACAGGTAGCTATTTATTGCTATCAAGTCAGTCTGTTTAGATTTTTTCTCTGTATTCTTCCATTATTCAAAGAAATTGCTCAAAAAGCTGCAGTGAAAAGAGCCATGAGGTGTAATAAAATGAAGCAAATAGCCCTATGAGGGAGGCAGTTTTTACTTGGTTCATAGTTTGCTTTTCATCAATACGTTAGGAGTTTATTGTCAGCACTGAAGCCTTTTCCAGGAAGTGCAAAAGATGAAGTATGAGAGACTTTGATGTGGCCTCAGTGTGTTTATGGAGATAAAGAGAAAGTAGAGATACCCATACTGCAATATCTGAACTTGCAGTGTCTGTCAAATTTCCAGCTTTTCTTTCTTTTCTGTTGCCTTCTTGCTCAGAGTGAACTCAACAATGAGTAGACCTAAAGTAGTCATAGGTGTTGTCTGTTCTGCCTGAGCCACTGACTGAACTGATGGTTGTCTGAGAAAAATTAGTGCAGTACTTATCTCTACTAACACACAACCAAATATATTAGAAATCTGAAAGAAGAGAAGTTTACATTTGCACAGAGCACCGAGTGCAAGAGGCCTCAGGATCATGGTTAAACGTGTGCTTAACTGATATTTCTGTCTGTATAATATTAATTCTATTTCAGTCTGAATAATATTCTTTCATTATGGATAGCAGAAACTCAACTGAAATTGTGCTAAAGCATATTTAGGGATTGCTTACTTCAGAGCTGATGATAGATGTTGTTATAGAATATTTTACTGTGATCAAAATGTAAAGACAGTTGCTTTGAGCAACCAGAAATTAAGATGGACATGTTAAATAATGAAAAAACTATAGCAACAACAACAATTAAACATTTCAACTCCTACCAGAAGTCTCACATGGAACAAGCTGGAAACAATGTCAGAAAAGTCTTTCCAAAAATGAGTAAATTCAGCTCTTAGCCACAGTAATTTTATGTGATTTCAGAGGCCCAGGAGGATTCAGGATATTTACAGAACATCTTGTATTCAGTCTGCAGATCTGTTTGTTCTCCTGTCACCTTTCCCAACACCCTGCAATTTTGTTTTGACATGTAATGGTTGAGTATAATACTGATTTCTGAAAAAAACCCTTTCCTGTTTCCTAAGGGAAGGTATTCTCAACAAAGGTATTCTCAAAAACAAACAAACAAACAAACAAAAAAACCAAAAAAACCCCAAACAAAACCCAGACATATGTTTTATCTCTTACCGAGCGTTGATTTTTTCTGATTTTCTAGATTCAAATGGCATAGCAGGGAATAAGGAAAATAAAAAGAGAAGAAATGCAGTTTAAAAAAAGTATTTGCAAGAATCAGTAGGAGCATGAGTGCATTCGGTGTGGCTTGGATTGAGTTAGTTTTCCCCATAGCAGCTCTGACAGTGCTTTGTAGCTGTAGTTGGGAGGAAGTTGATAACACACCAATGCTTTGGCCACTTCTGAGTATTGCTGGCACACTCCTCCACAAAGGCCAGTAGGCTTTGGATGAGCAAGAGCCTGGTAGGGGACACAGCTGGGACAGGTGGCCCAAACTGACAAAAGGGGTACTCCACTCCATACCGTATGACATCATGCTCGGCAATAAAAGCTAAGAGAAACAAGGAGAATGGGCAGAGTATGGTGGGGGTAAAGATTATTTTTGGTTTCAGATTTTAACAATAATTTTAATTTCTGGTCACTTCTAACTTTTTTTTTTTTTTTCCCCACATTCTCAAGGACCCAGAAACCTGCTGTTCACACCTAGTCCATGATTTACCATTTTAATTTTATTTTAGCTTTCTGCTTTGAATTGTAAACAAGCACTGATTGTATGAAAAACAGAGAATGCCGAAGTAGAATACTTTGATATCAAATACCCTTTTCTGCATATCAACAATGTATGGTTCTAGAAGTTCTCCAGCTGAAAAGAGAAATCTGCATTATACCTTTCAAAATCTGTAAACAAGAACTTTCCAAGCCATGGGAAATTTTTACATGTCTATTGCTATGCACCTTTCATATCTGAAATTACCTTCTCAAGATAACAGGCTCTGCTGTTGAAAGACCCTGCTTGGCTGTATGCTTCTACTGCTCGTACGATGCTTATTCTTTTTCTCCTATTTGTAATAACATCAGTCTGGTTCATGACCCAGCTGATCAGCTCTTGGGCAGGGAGCCAAGTACCTCCCAGCAAAATTTCCAGACCTGTGGCATGAAGAGGGTCAAAAATTAACTCTGGCTGATAGATCTTGGTAAAAGCCAAGATCTTGTTCTTAAGCTCATTTAGATACCAGCCAAGCTTTAGTCAAGCTAAAGCAATTAAGAATTCATGGATGAATACTTCAAATTAATTTCATTTATTCCTCATGCTTTACAATATTTTAATGAGTTAGAGATTAGCTCGCAGTCCTTGAAAATCAGTAACTGTGTTAAACTAGGCTGGAATATATATGATTCACTTCTAACTGATAAAAATACTACAATTGTGAATATGCTAATCATGTTGCTGATATTATGGTAACATTTGTAAGAGGAAAACAAAATTAGTTTCTGCGGAACCATAGAAAAGCTGTTGTTTACATCCTTTGGAATTCATTTAGCTCTACACTTTACAAGAAAATTTTAACCAAACAATATACTCAGTACACCATGCATAAGAGTTATGCTAACTCAGGATAGAAGGCATAAAACTAAATAAGTGGAGTAGCCAAAAGAAAAAAGAAAAAAAAAAACCAAACCAGCCCAAAACTAAAAGAGAAAAACACCAACAGCTAAACAGCTGTGACGCATTACATTTTCTATTTAAATGTGCTTCTGAACATTTCTAATTACTAACCATTCAAACAGTAGAAAATTGAGGGTGAATATGGTACGAAATAAACCCTGACAGATATTATTTTTTTATGACTAAGAAACTATAGCTTTCCTATACAAAATCATCTTTTTGTCTTGAACTGAAAGATAGTTGAATTACAGAAGTTATGAATAATTGTCTTTTGATCATTAAAAATCTGTAAATAATTTTGAATACATTTTCATTAAAAACCAGTTCATAATTGTTTAGTTGTATTTGATTTTTTAAAGCGCTTATTATTGACTGAACTGTTGTCACTGACTTAAGGCAAAATTTGAAAATTATCCTTTAAAACTTCCTAGACAAAGCTGTCCAAATGTAGTCTCATACTAGCCATGGTGAAGAAAAACAACTCTATCCCAGCCAAAACTAGCGCACTAGAGACCTTCTTTCAGATAGTGTACTGGCGAATTCTCAAAGAAGGAGGGAAATATATCTCAGAATCACAACATCAGAGAAATCTGTATATCAGAAAGCACCTTTTGGTTATATCTAGTCCAACCCTCCTGCTCAATCAGAGCCAGCTAGAGCAGAACCCCCAACATCATGTCCAGCCAGGCAACATGATCCCATGTGTGACCAGTCTCATAACAAAACAGTGTTTTGTTGTGTTCAGATGGATTTTCATGAGTTTTAATTTGTTCCAGTTGCCTTTTGTCCTATTCGTAATACCATTCAGAAGACCATGACTCCTTCTTCTTAATTTCCTCCCACTAAATATTTATATCCATTGATCATATGCCCCTGGAGCTTTCTATTCAGGCTGAGCAGTCCCTAGATTTGCAACCTTCATAAATAAAAACAAATACATAACACAAAAGAAGCAGAGAATTTAAAATTTTTGAATATATAAAGCTCTTAATACCTCAATAGTCTTGGATGCAATGATAAAAATATTGTGGATTTTGGGTTCTGGGATGGATTCCATGGGAAACTCCCATGGAAAATTAAAGACCCAGTTAATGCTGGGAATGCTTCAAGAGTGTGCTCCTGGAAGCACAGAAACAGTTCATCCCCTTCAGAGGTATGGGAAATAGCCAGAGAAAGTGACCACTTCTGAGCTTCTGAGTCTGTTCAAAATCAAAAGAGAGGTGCACCAGAGATGGAAATGTGGACAAATACTCATTGAGAACTTCAAGGGCATTGCCAGGGCATGCAGTGGTGGGGGTTAGAAAAGTAAAAGCTGAGCTTGAGCTTGAGGCATTGACCACCTTCCTAGGGAGTCTGTTCCAGCATTTGACCACCCTCTTGGTAAAGAAATGCTTCCCATTGCCCAGTCTAAAATTCCTCTGGTGCAGCTTTGAACCATTCCCATGTGTCCTGTCAAGAGAGTCCAGGGAGAAGAGATAAGCACCTCCACATCACATCCTCAGGAAGTTGCAGAGAGCAATGAGATCCCACTCAGCCTTCTTCTCTCCAAATTGGGCAAACCCAGAGTTCTCAGCCATTCCTTCTAGCCCTTGCACCAGCTTTGTTGCCTTTGCTGCTCTGGATACATTCAAGGGCATAATGACCTCTGAGGTCTTGCTTCTCTGAGCATATGAAATTCAAAATAGCTATAGGGTTTCCTTGAGCAGAGCTCTAACTATAAATTTGACCCAAGACACTAATCAACTAACCGAAATCATAGCCCTAACTATGCCAGCAAAATTTTTTTGATTGTATTGGATTTTAATATTTTTTCATCATCTTATTAAAAAATTTTCTTCATTTCTCCTTTTGGACCATGTAATTAAAATTACCCTTAGATTGCATTGTAACTATTTTGGCTTTCTGCTTGGCTTATTTATTTATTTATTTAGTTACTTAAAATTTTTATTTTCATTTGTTAGAGGTGATGGTTTCCAGGTAGAAACATGCATTTAAAAAACAATGTATGAATGAAGCATAGGTATCTTGAGTATTACATATAGATTGCTCTAATGGTATCTGAAAGATGAGAGTTTGTGTTTTGAGGCATTAGAGGTGAGAACTTTTATATAATTGAAGGAAATAAATTTTAAAATTTTCCATTAAACACTTACACCTGACCATTTATTTCAGTAATTGTTATAGTTCAAAGTTGAAAACTATGTACAAGCATCTAGATTAGAAAATGAAGATTCTTTAAAGGCCTTTAAAAGCTGTTTGAAATACCAAACACCATTATATAAGTATTTTTATATAAATTCAAATAATTTATATTATTAAGTTGTAATGTCTATAATTTAGAACAAGTTCCTCTCAGTTTTTCTGAATGCACGACCTTTTCCAACTTTAAGAGATTATGTCCTATAAAAATACATACCCCATTTAATTAGATAAATCTGGGTTTTAAACATATTGTACTTCAGTCATGGCTGTTGAGCACAGGCAGGTCAGAATGTACTGTTCTGGAAGATCTCACTAAAAATCAATATTCAAGTAATGGCTGCAAGAAAATATATTTAAAAGGGATTGATTTCACTTTTTCTTTGTCTTACCAGAGTGTGCAAGTTATTTTTACTTAGCTAGAAAAGACAATATCCAAGCTCATGAAATATGTATGGAGCCATCCTCTGATGACAAAGGTAAGGAGGCTGGAAACTCATTGAGAAAGTCTGTCTCCTGAATGTCTCTGCTTCCTGTGGCAGGATGGTAGTGCCCACACACCGCTCACTCGAGGCGCTGCTGTGAGTCATCACTGACGGAAGGAATATACATGCAGCTTCTTGCCCTTGCACATTTTATGTCATCATTTTTCTTCATCAGCTGATGTGTTGATTCCTTAAAGGTGACAGACACTGGCCCCACTAGTTTTAGAGAGAAAGAATAAACTGCATTAGATTGTGCCTTCATTAGCAACTTGGCTCAGAGCAGCAGCTTGGTTTTGAAGCCCTGACAGTCTATATTTACTTGGGGACAGGGCTGACTCTTCAGGGTGATTTTAGTGTCGAAGAGCTAAATTCTCTCCATGGGGAACTAAACTATGAGTTGTACTCCAAAAGACTCTTAGCCAGTGTGACTCATGCTCCCCCAAGACCCTCTGAAGTGAGTAGCAGACAGCTCCTGATCAATCTCGAGAGCTCACAACAAGCTGGAATATTTCTAAAGCAATATAGAGGGACAGAGGCTGTGAAAGTCTTTCTGCTTGCTCTCTGCTGCCAGACTTCAGATCATTCTTCTGACTCCGTTGCTCCTCTCTCATCCTATTTCTGCTGTTGTCTGAACTCCACGGATCTCACTGAACATCTTAATGTTCAGATGAACTTTTAATAACATTTAAAATGATTAAATTTTTTTCCACATATTTTTGTCATGTCGACGCTATTTACTTCATCGTTCAGAAAATCCTAGGAAAAAGAGCCTTTGGCAGTAGCAGGGGTTGTTAAACATCTGTGTGTGAAGATGACTGTTTCCAGGTACACAGCACAGAACTCAGTACAATGATGGCAGCATCGTTGAAGTCATGCTTTGAAGATACACACTTGTTTCTTGAGCACTTGAGAGGTCTTTGGCTGGAGGAATAACTCACATTCACACTCCTGAAGTGACTTCCCAGGGCTGGAAAATATGAGAAACCTCATGAGTGTGCAGCCCTGTCTCAGCAGAAAACACCTGCAAAGCTGCATCTTACAGCATTCTTGCAAGGTTTGTGCCAGCAGCTCTCTTTCTGTGTCCTCTGTTACACAAAAGCATGATCAACCATTTAGAGATAAACACAGACAGGACTACAGTTCTTGTACAGGCATCACATATACACAAATATGTGCATGCTCATGTAAAAATGAACAGAACAAATTGCCCAATTCTTCTCTGTCTTGTGGCCAATGACATTCAGAGCTCACCAGGAGATTTTATTTGAGACTCTCTGGTATCTGTCAGAAACATACGGTCCCTTCAGTATTCAGCCCCTAAAGCCCTAAGCCTAAACTCCAGCTAGACCAACCTGAAGTTTGTTAGAGTCACACACACATGCAAACACAAAGTGTCTCCTGTAGCTGGTCCCCAAAACTTGTCCTACTCTCCCAGCTAGTCTAACTTGAAGCATCACAAATGTCAGACACAGAGAGAGGAGAACAATCACACAGGCAAATAGAGTTGATCGGGTGTAGGATTTGATCAGACAATTGTTCTGGTCAGTGTCTGGTCAGATGGTCCTGTGAAAAAATCCAACCAGAAAAGAAAGAGAGGGTAGTCTGTGGAGCTGGTAGCAGAACACTCAGCGCCTTGCAGTTTGACAGGAATTTCAGTGTCTAGAAAGCAGACCGGCAGAGGCAGAAGACACTCTGTAGAGGTGGTGGGAGCTGCTAAAATGCTTTCTGGAGACTTTCTGGTTCTTTAGTGCTGCAAAACTGTGCTCCCGAGGCAGCAGCTGGTAAGCCAGATGTTGGAGGAAAAAGTAACTCAGATGATGAAAGGATTGATTTCCGTAACTCCAGAGTCTAATCAGCCAGCTCTCTTCTGCCTGCTTCTTCCATAAACTTTATCAATTTTCCCCCCTCTTCAGCTGCAGCTGCTACTCACAAAGCTCCCATGAAGCTTCCTTCCCTTTCTACTACTCCCTGGGAGCTCTTCAGTGAGCAAAAAGCAAATATGTTCTTCTCAGTTTCTTCTCCCCTTCCTCATGAGCTGAATGTAGAATCACATTTCCTCCCTTCTCCAAGTCTAACTACCCTCACCAAAGTGCAAGAGCAGTATGCACACTACAGGGGAAGGGTGTTTCCCAAAGGGCGTGCAGGCAAGGCCATCAGCTAGTATACAGGAAAAGTCAAAGAGAGCTTTGAAACTCTGAGGAGACATGATGAAAATAATCACATCTGCCTTGAAAGAACTTTGGTGTAGGAGTGTGGGGGAAAGTAGGCAAGCCTTAAAGAGACGAGGAGAGTATGATCTCACTCCTTCATTCCCAGTTCTTTTTCTTTTATCCTTGGGAAGCTATGCTTTTTCATTTTTTCATTGCAGTTACTACTTCATACTAGAACAGACATCAACATTTAAGCATATTCCTTCTGACATACTCAGTTAATTCCTAGATATATATTCATCATCTTCAATAACCAAAGAGCAGAGATTATTCTTGCTTCAAGAACCACACTGTCATGTGATCCATGCTCTCACAGAGGTGTTGGAGGGCTACCTGCTAGAAATGGTTCAATGTGGCTCAAGGGACTATCTAGAGTGCTTGCAGTGTTTTGCACATGAACAATGGATTAACATGAAATCAGCGTTGGGGCATGCTGTCTGGCAACTTGCTTTCCAATATTTTGGGGGCAAAGGGCACAGCTGGAACAAGTGTGGCCATGTGTGAATGGTCTTATGACTTACCAGTGTGGGAGTAGGCATAATATGCATCTCCCAGGTTATCCACAAACATCTTCCCATTGAATCAGTCTATTTCTTCCTAAGAGAAAATACTGGTGCTTCCTATTAATCTTAACAGAGTACAATGCAGGAGCTGATACTTCTGGATCTCTCACTTTTAGAGAAATGAGCTGATCCAAACAAGGTGATTCTGTTTCCTTTGTGATGATTTTGCTTCAGTCACTAAGAAATGGGCAGAAACCTCTCCAGCATTATATACAAGTTTGAAGAAGTCCCTTTTCAACCAAAATAAGAGTTTCTAAGCATCTATTCTATAAGCAAAGAAAGGAAAATTGTGTTCTATATTGATATTAAGTGATTCTGCATGCAACTGCATTTGAAGTAAAATCATGGATAACTGACAAAGAGAGAGGGATGAACAGTTTATGTCTTAATGACAACTAAATGATCAGAACTCTATGTATTAGCAATTTATGTGACATTAATAAGAGTATAAGCCTGATTCATATAGAATAATTAAAAATATTTTATTGATGATGACTGAGGGCTTATTCAGTCTCTGCAACATAAAGCAGTTTTTCAATGAATTTTTGCCTTTAAATGTTTGATTCCTTCAATCATTCTTGTTTGTTTTTTTCCTCAGATCTGAAAAAACCTTGCATTTTTAAACTTTATAGTGAAGGAAACTAAAAGTCATGGTTGCCTTTTATCTAAACTGGGTTAACAATATAGTGTTTCTGTGTTTTAATAATGGGGTGAACTGGATGTATTCAATCCTAGTGTCTGAGGAGCCAAGATTATGTTGTTTTAAAATGCAGAAATGATGTGGGTTTGTGATGTAAAAAACCTACATTTCCCTCTCCTATTGAGCCATCTTGTGGTTAGTAATTGTAATGTACTTTTGAATACACAACAAACATGATGGGAAAGTGTTATTCCAGTGTTATTCCAATGTTACATTAATAATTGTTACGTTCTTATATTCTTGGATGTTAAAACAAAAGGTTTCTTGGAGCGTAAAATAGACGTATTATAGTATGATAAATGTAAATATAAAATAATGTGTAAAATATGGAGAGGAAATCATTATTCTTTAATTTAAAATAGTCTACTATCAGTATTAATAAAGAAGCTAGTGTAGTACATGGCAAATGAGCCCAAACATATTTTCCATAAAGAAAATATATGTTAATAAACTAGTATTTTTCTAGGCATAAGACCTAAAGCTGGAGTGTCCTGAAATTATATGGACTCTCATAGACAGAGTTTGGGAAACAGATCTCTCGGTAGACTTTTCTGCAATGTAGAGTGAGAAAATGATCAATCGTGTGATGTGGAGCCAATAAGACATAAATCATAGGATAGTTTGGGCTGGAAGGAGCCTTAAATCTCATCTAGTCTACTCCCCCTGCCATGTGCAAGGACACCCCCACCAGTCCAGGTAAACAACAAAAGAGATTTCTTTCTTGCACTACATGTATGCTGCATAATACAGATTACACAAAAGAGAAAGTGACAAGTGAATGCAGCTGTATTACATTACTAATAGAGATTCAGTGAAAGAACATTATGGGGAACAGTAAAACCATGGAAAAATTTCCATTATAAAAGAGGCAGGTCATGCTGTGGAACATTCTAGAGCAAAAGTGAGTAATTCAGTTATTAGTCAGAACTGAATGAGTCTCATTCCTTGTGTCCTTCCTGTCACTAGACTGTTTAATGGTAAAGCTCCATGTAACTCCATGCATTGTGAAGCAGCTCCTTTACAGATTTGCTAAGCCTTTGACAACATTTGAAACCCATGTGACATCTGGCATAAAATGGATCAGTGGCAATCCTCTGAGGGGAAGAACAGAGCAGTAAATAGATTCTCTAGGAGGTGTCTGACACAGCAGAAATTAAAAAGAGAGGTTTAAAACATTTCATCCTTTATTCTCAACCAAGAGAATTCAACTGAAAGATAGGTCACCATATGATAATCCTAATAATGACAGCAGTTTATTTGAATCCTTGATGATTTAGGATTTCTTGCTTAATTTTGTCAAGGGTTGCTGACTAGGCAGCTATTGAAGACATTCAATGTCCAAGATAAAAATTTAATATATATGTATACTGTTTAGAAAGAAAAAGCCCCACAACATCCAAAAGGAAAGACATAAACATTGGAAGACTTGTGTCTTACAGAACAGCAAATCTGGCTGGTTATGGCCTGCTAAGGAACTCATATTTTGGGAGAAGTTACTTGAAGAAATATTAGGGGTTCATCTTGTCAAATTAGTAAGAATCTACGGAGACAAGGAAATCACTGAATTTAAACTTAAGTTTATGAAGGTTCTGATTGTAAAATGTGTTCTGATCATTAAATGTGGTAGTAAATCTGTAACACTGCTAGTAAAGAGGCCTGATAAAATACTCAGAATTAAAGGCCAGCAAATCAACACAAACCAATTCACTACAACGTGTGTGTGTGTGTGTGTGTTTGTGTGTTCATGGACGCGTTCACAGGTTTGTGAGTCTTCACAAGCACCAACAAAACGTTGGTTACATTGACCAGGAAGACAGCTAAATTTTTACAGTGGTGACAAGACTGAGTCAATCTGAAAAGCAAAAGGGAGATTTGTTAATGGATGCTAATGTCTGTGGTAGATCATTAGTGGTGTTGCTAATATTGCTAATATCTGGGGATGTTCAGTCTGGGGAAGAGGAAACCCAGGGGAGACCTCATTCTTCTCTACAACTGCCTGAATAGAGGGTGTAGCCAGGTGGGGATGGCCTCTTCTATCATGTCTCAAGTGAAAGCATAAGGAGAAATGATTTTAAGCTGAACCAGAAAAAGTTCAGATTAGATATTAGGCTTCAGGGGAGCCAATAGCTTCATCTTTTACAGTTATTTGTGTTTCTTTAGTGTATTTCATAGGTATAGAAATCAAGTGTAGTAATTAATTTAATTTAAAAAAAGAAAAGTTGGAAATGGGAATGACTTACAGCTTTCTTTTGTGATTACAAAAGGATTTAGAAAACAGATTCTAACAATATGCTCAAATGTGACATTAAATGACTGGTTTTGATAGGTGTGTATTTGCATACAGCTGGAGACTCTGTATGCTAATGGAGAATAAGTTGCATTCTCCCATGTTAGGAAAATACCAAATACTCTGCTATCATTTCACATTTATCAGTCCTTCACAGATTAAAATAATGTGCTCAAAAGTGAGAGTGAAGGGCAGGAATGCTCAGAAACAAGGTAAAAAATAAAAAACCTTTTTTAACAAATGCACAGTTCTACAGACTATACTTAACAAAAGGCATAAGAGGACACTTATGACTCCAGTGAAATGAAGAGAGAGCACTTAAAAAGACACAAATGGTGCAGAATGGATTTCCTTAAATTACCTAATAAAGCATATGAAGAAAATCTTCACTCCATAAAAATTTATAGAAAATTTTAGTAATATTTTACTGCAGATGTAAAACTGATTCAGTACAAATTAAATTGACTAGAGAAAAAAAAAAAAAAGAACAATGAAACCTACTGAGGTTTAAGATCAATATATTAATAAAAATCCGCAGGGCAGGACAAAGAATGATCGCTTTCCTTGTGAATGTGTCTGTAGCCGGGAAGAAAGTGTTTTTGTTTCAATATTTCCTGCTATAAGGTTCAATAATCAATTTGGTAATGGATGGAGCAATTTTGATACTCCTGGAATGGGGCCGCTCCGGTGGCTTGCGGGTGCGGGAGCGGCCCGCAGGGGGCGCGCAGATTCCGAAAAAGAAGCGGCAGCGCAACAGAAAACCAGAAACCACAAAACTCCTTTTGCCCCATAAAACCCCCATCTTTACCCCAAACTCCAAGAACCTTTCTGCAGTTTTCCATGCCTTTTTTTTTTTTTTTTTTTCCCCATTTTTAATCGTGGCGTTTCCGGTGTTCCCTTCTAGACAGACAAGTCCAAGATGCTGCAAGAAAACTTTACCAACACTGTATTCCAAGTAAGCTCGAGAAAATTGCAGATTAATCAGCAGGCTCATGAAAACAAAACAAAACAAACATTTTGAGCTCTAAAACTAGCTTGGGATAGATACTCAGAAAATTCTTTGGAATTTTTTACCTTGTGCAATATCTATATGGTGCAATATCTATTTTTTTGTTCACTGGTACAACATGCACATTTTGCAACCAAAATGATAACAGACTAAGCTGTGAAGCACATTCATTAGGATAACTGAAGTAAAACAATTTTAACTATTTTAATTTTAATTATTTAATTTATTTAATTTAATTATTAAATATTTAATAATTTTAATTATTAATTTTAAAGCTTCTCATAGTGTCTCAGCATAACAAATACCCTCTATTTTTTTAATCTTCCTCAAGATTCACCAAATCTGATGAATAAAAATAACTGAAATGAAAATATTATTGTTTATATTAGTACTCCAGATTTGTCATTAAACAGAGTTTAATAAAACATTTTCATGCCCAGCAGTCATGCTGAGGAACCAGAAATTTCTCTCTTAACAGAGTTCAAAATGACTGACCGTTGCTGTGTTACAGTATAACATCCTCATTGGAACACTCTTTGCAGCAGTACAAAGTTGAGTACAACAGGTTTATTCTGTTTCAGAGAATACACACGGGATTTTATATTTACACTGTACAAACCTGAATTTTACAGAATTGGGCTAGGGTTCTCATGAGAATACACTCTCTTACAAGATTTGTAGAACAGCAGACTGTTCTAGTAAAAACTCAATTAATATTTAAAAACAAACAAACAAACAAACAAACAAACCCAAACCACAAAATTCAAGCATTTCCTGTGGGACTTGACTAAAGCAAGAATTAAAGTCTCAGTAAACTGAAATGCTGCTGAAAGCTACCACCATTTGGTAGTGCAAAAAGGGTTTTTATATAGGTCTAAGAGAGGGGTAACTATGGCAATAGAGCCTGAGACATGCACAATCCCTTCCTCCAAGAAAGTTCATAGAGATTCATAGCACAGAGTCTGCCTTTTAGTCAGCATTAGTCATCCTCTTAGTCACCCCTTTTCCTTTCATTAATAAAGAAAATGATGTGTCCTGGAACTATTTGAGAGCTGTAAAGAATTTCATCATTCTTTTGCTCTCAGCAACAGAATGTCTCACATCTCTTTTGGGTGAGAGGCAAGGGAGATGATGCCTCAGAGTAGCTGCAGTGTTCTTTAAAACGTCAAGTTTTAAGATCCTACAGCATTTGACTGGGCTAGCAGAACTGAAACCTCTATAAAACCACACACCTTCACACTGTGGGGAGGCTGAGAGAAAAGCAGGACCCCTTTTCTTTCTGGAAGCATCAAATGTGAATTCCCATGGAGGATGATGCCCTGCAGGGGCAAAAATACTTGAAAACAAGTCTTCTTTCCAGTGTAAACGAAACAAATAAGCATATCATCAAGTGTGGAGATGTTGTAAAGAATATTCTGAAATGTCTCACATATTAACTAGTCCAGTCTCTGATTATCAATCTTGCCCTATAAAACCTGTTCACTTTATTCCAGAAGACAACTATAAATCCAGAGAGCATTTAGGAAAAGTCATTCTTTTTTAGTGACTATTTTCAGATAATTCTTTCAAGTTTTCTTTTTTTTTTTTTTTTTTTTTCTGTCTCTCTTTAAACAGTTTTAGGGTTTTAACTTTGTCAAAAAGTAATAAAAAGAACACAACAAAAACTTATTTTCTTATTTGAAGAAGAATGATCTTTTACTGTACAAGAGCATTCAAACAACATGGGAAGATTCATTTTTATACTAACAGTGTATTTTTGTACTAACAAGTATAGAATTTAAACCCTATTTTTCATAATGTTAATTATAATTATTAGAATAGGATCTAATTATTTTTAATATGGATTTCCCATACATACCCTAACTTCATCATATGCTTCTCTGTGAGGACATTAAGTCCTCAAGACCACGTCAACACAGCAGTAAAACGAGAAAGCCAAGAAAACTTCAAATGCTTCACTATTTCAAAGTTCAAAAAAGACCCATTTCATTATTAGCTGAACTTATTCTAGAAACCAAATGCACGTACACATGGAGTCAAAATTACCCAGTTTTCTTAGTAAATGGACAAAGAAATAAGAAGTAATTGCTTTCCTTCTTCAAGGAAGATTGACAAAATGCAAAAAAAAGTATATATTTGCAAATTCTATTGCCAGCTGGATTTGCTTAGAAATCTTTGTCTCAGATTCACTGGTTCAGGTGGAGATTTACCTTAAATTGAGCCTGAAGACAATAAGTAAAGAACTATTAATAGAACTTATATGATTTTATCCTTTTTTTTTTTTTTTTTTTTTCCCAGTGAAAGGGGAAGAAAAGTTGTAAGAACATCTTCATCCAATACTTATGGAAGAGAATTTTTCTGCCAGAGATGGGATATGTTCTCAAACATGCCTGTTTTGGAATGAAAGCTGAAAATTTTTACACAGCTCCCTGTCTTTATAATGAAGTAAATAGTCCCAGCAAACATGCTGGGATTTCATTATCAGTCACTGCCATTCCCTCCCACAAGAATCCTTGCATACCCTACTTTAGGTAGCTGAATGTTTATCAGACAAAAAGGTCTCCAGAAACAGCTGACTGGAGCACTTCGAAGTTAAGAAAACCTGTTTAAATCAAGCAGCAAGAGACTTAGAAGTAAATGCCACAAATGCCTTATATAAGTGATTATTCCTGGGTAAATCATGTTCATAAACCATCCAGCCTTGAAACATCTTGCCTTGGCTGTATTCGCTGCAACATGAAATCCATCTGGTTTACCCTGATCACTCCTACTAGGTCAAGCCTCACACACAACACCCAAGTTGAAACAGTGAGAGTGAAATACCTCTTTGGGCTCAGGTGCCAACCAACCTAGCCTCAGAAGCTGCCTTTAGCAACTTTATCAGCAGAAACACTGGCATTTTTAGTTTTTGTGGCAGATATAAATATAGGTTTCAAAGATCAGTGTTTAAGCAGTGGTGATTGAGGTAATCCCATGCAGTGCTGAGATTTGGAAGTCCCTGGATGGCTCTAGATGTAACTGATCATCTGAGATTTGCAAAATTTATCCTAAATCTGATATTTATTTTTCCAAACATATAAAATCCAGCTTATTACAGTAATTAATGACGTTACTCCTTTTAATTAGAATCCCACTTCACAGCAATAAAATGTTGTTGATTCCCCACATAACTAGTGTGCATTTCATTGCATAATGTCCAGACTGAGACACCCTCTACACCTGCTCTTTTACCCAGACCTTTACTCTTTCCATTTTCTTCTAGCTTCTACCTCCACATCCAAAAAAGCACACAACCAATGACCTAGTGCCAGATTTTCCCCATATGTGAACATCTTTCTCTTCCAAATATTAATGTAAGATTCGTATTAGATCTAATGTGGGACTGGTTTGAGTTGCAGCCTCAAAGCTGAGTGCTTATATTCAAAGCTCAAATTCAGCATTTTCTTTTGCTTTGCCCCAGCTGGCTGTAAAGGATTTTCTTAGGATATTGCACTGCTTGGGACTCAGACTCTTTCCCTCAGACCAGGTTTATTAAATCCAACTACTTTTACTCATTTGTAATTCCATCCCTTTAATCTTCAAAAATATTTCTCTGAGGCTTTCCTTTGATATCTATCAAAAGGTGTGGTCTATTCCACTTAAAAAATGGAACAGTGAAATGGATGGTAAGAGCAGGAAGACATAACCATTGTCACTCTATTTTAAGATGAGGGCAGACCTCTCTGGTTATTAAGTCAGAGCAAAAGAATAGCTGTTAGAGAGTTTAAATTAAAAAAAAAAAATCTACTTGAATGAATTCCAGGGAAGATAAGAGAAGTACAAATGATATATTCTATTATAAACCTTGTAATAACTTAAAATTGATTAGTGTTTGAAGACTGATGGATAACTACAAAGAATTACTATTATAAAGCAAAGTGCAATTTTTGATATCATGCAACTTCTTCAAGATCTCTAATTTTTTTCCTCTTTTACAATATTCATAGCAGAAATAAAGAGATATCTGTCATTCATGAGAAATGAGTCTAGTTCTGAAAACTATATTGTTAGTCATATCAAGTTTTAATAGAAAAAGTGAAATAATGATTTGGAAACAGGGAGAGCCAGGATCAGAAGGAATGGTTCAGACAAGCAAGCACAGGGGGTCTCTATCTGCTTGGAATCTCAATTACAGTAGGTCAGTCAAAGGGACTTCAGCTGCAAATATGAAACTTAAGATGAATATATTCGATGACATATGGGAGAAAAAGCCCATTTAGGTAAACCACAATATAGTCATGAATTCCTGAGCAGACTATTTAGTCTTCTCCTCACATTTTCCCTTACCTGGTGTGTAAGAATTTATAGGACAGTAGTTAGAAACTGGGCCATGGAAAATGGTTGCTGGCTTTAAAGACTAAGGCAGAGCCTCAGAAAACATGTGTGATATCAAGTTATCTTTTACCAAACAATGAATAAAATATTACATTAGAATAGTACAATTTAAAATCCAATTTTGAACTCAAAGCAATTCCATTTAGAAGAACATTCCTTCTGTGATTACAGTATTTTAACTAAGTCATCACAATTTAGGACAGTAGTTGAACTATTTCATTAGAATCCAATGTCACAAATATGGCTAGCTTCTTTCTACTTCTTATTTTTCCAAAGAAATAAATTTCTAAATAATTAAGTTACCTTTCCTGTGTTGAATTTTCAGATTGTGGCAAACCTTACCTTTTATTTAGGCTTCTATCTGGCTTCAGATAGGTACAAGGATGGTCAAATTGATAGATAGATAGATAGATAGATATGGACAGATCTCTGGAGGACAATGTGATTAAAGTGACCATGACAAGGCCTCTTGAGAACCAAAATGTAACAGGGTATGGCATTGTACCTGTTGGAATTGTGTAAGGACGTGTGGTGACAACGCAGATGCTAAAGCCACTGCATATTATAAAAAAATCCTCCCCCATGCAGTCTTCAGACAAACTTTTCCTTTCTCTGACAACATAGTTAGGAAAAAGTGTTGGGAAAATCATTGATTTTGTTTAAATTTAAGTTTCCTGGCAGGAAATGAGCAAATTCATTTAAGAAGAAAAGTAAATTACCAATGATTTCTGACTGGCATATTTGCAAAGCTCTCAGTAACAAACATGGACTTGACAGATTTCTGATGGAGATGGAACAACATGGATAAGGACAGAAAATAATTTGGCTGACCCATGACTACTTAGCTCTGATAACCACTGATACCATTTTAGATGGTGTATGACACAGCCAGGAGGTTTTGCATGTTTCAGATGAGGCAATGAAGGATGAATGTACCATACTTTTGCAGTTTGAAAAAGAGCTTTGAGCATATCAGGTTGTGTGGAGAGAGAGAAAATGTGTCTCTTGAATATTCTTGTTTTCCATATTGCATTCAGGTGACATAGAAGAATAGCTTCAAAATCTAAACTTAAGGAACATAAGCTGCTAGTAGATTGCTATATTTTTCTGTCATTTGCAAGGGACTTGTTTATTTCAAAGGCAAAGAGAACCAAATTCCAAATGAACTTCCAGCTCTGTGGAAAATGCCAACACCTCCAGGATTTTTTAATGATCTGTGGCATAGAAGGCAGTTTATCCCAAAGCAGTAATGACAGCATTTGTTCTAACATCTCGTGGTACTCATGAACTGCATATTTTACATGTGGGCTACTGTGCTACTATCAATTCCAATCGCTATATTCAGAGTTAGAATAATTTTTGAAAACTTGATGGAATAATTTATTATTCTAACCAGTAAAATGGTCATGGGAAGGGAGAGTTGTGAATGTAGAAGCTGAAATTTTGTTACAGATGACTAATACTTAGCTATACACTGGCTGGATAAAAATCAATAAATTACTCAGGATATGTTGCAGATGAAGAAAGAAATTATTTCTCAGCAGAAATTGATTTTGACAGATGCCATAATAAGCAGGTGAAACTAGTGAATAATTTAAATGGCAATCTAGACCACATCTAAATAGATTTGAAAATAGAAAATTTATATGGAAAATGTGCAGTTTATTTAATTTTTCATCATGCATCCTCAAAAATAACAATAGTAGTCCTAACATGACCTTAGCAGAAATAAAAAATTGCTTATGGGAAAAATTGTAATTCACTCATTAATTCTGAAGCCCTGCTGTAATAAATTGAATTACATAACAGACATCAGAGCAGTCTTGCATGATTTATTTTCTTGAAGTGTGATGTAATGTATCTTTCTAAGTGTTTCTGAGCATGAAAGAGGAAGTTCTTAGGAGTATAAGGATTTTATATTGGAATGGAGCAAGAGTGTCTCTCCTCCAGGAGTCTCTGAACAGATGCCAGAAACAGAAACTTGAGTAGGAACATTAACCTTTACATAATGCATAGAATTGTCTGAATCTGTATCATGAAAATAAATTTCTTCTTGATTCTATATTGTGATCACTTTATTTCCCAAGGTATTAGGGTTGATTGATGTTTTGTATTGTTTGGTCTCACTTCCTAATTGAAGAGAGAAGACACATTTATCCCTATTAATGCTGTTTATATTCTCATCTTAATTACTCCAGTATCATTTCAAAGTAACTTCCTGAATATGAATTCATTGCTCTGCCTTGCAATTGATGAAAATGGATCTGAAGTCAAGATTTGAAACTTTTATTAAGATTTAATCCACCTCCAGAGTAAAGGTAAAATTATACAGCAGTTAATACTAGCACCAGTGGACATTACATTTTATGTTTTATTTAGACAGCACCTTTGATCTAAAGCACAAGGAAATGATAAATGGGGAGCAAACAGAGAAAGAGAAGTGGTAAACAAACAAGGAAGTAGGAACAAGTTATCAAGTGCTTACACAGAAAGGGATCAAAGAAGAACATCAGGTGGTCATTAAAGTCTGTGCTGAAGCAGTGCTAAAACAAGTAAGAGAGAAAGATAAAAAAGTGCAGCATGAAGTTAGGAGAATAACCTGGAAAACATCCTCCGTGGAAAAAGACCTCTTTGTGGAGAACAGCACTATTCAGAACATAAAAACTGTTTAATTTGTTCCCAAAATTAATTAAATAATTTCATTTATTCAGCACAGCTTTTGGTTAGTAAAAAGCAAATCTTATATTGCCAGAGAGAAATAATTCTCTTGTTTGGGAGGAATATTTGTAAACTGAATGTTTGCATCTTAAACACTGTGTTTGCGCGAAGACACGAGCATTAAATACTGACAAGACAAGAAAAATACTGAATTTCTTAGGATATTAGAGTAAAAGAATCTGCCATTCTCCATTACCTTGCCTGCAAGTTATCAGCTGCAACTATCAGGGAGAAGTTGTCAATCAACTCTATTGCAAGGATGAAAGAGTAGATGGTACAGTTTAATTTTATTATGGAAATTGATTTGCATCTTTTATATGTCTTGATTGAAAACTTTCCAGGTAATGGCATTGAAGAATACTCATAAAACTGCCATGACTGTGGTAATAACTATTATTATGATCGAATTTAATAATAAAAAAACCTGCCTGCAAGATGGGCAATATGAATAATTCATGTACACTGTTGCTTAAAATGTGATAGAGAGAAAAAGTCATGTAGGAAAATTCTTAATGTATCCAGACAGGGATGATAATTGGTTTTTGCAACTAAATGAGTACTTCATGTACAAGACAGCACTAACAAGGCAGGAGAAGAAATTTACACATTGGGGAGACAATTCCATTTATCTGGTTACAGCAGGATAAGTGGAATAAATGTTTTTCCTTAAAGGAATTGACAGAAAATGCATATCCTGATAATAATTAGTTTTGTTTACAACTAGAGAACAACAGAACAGGAGACACAATAGCATCTTTTCAATATGCAGTAGCATATGTAGCATATGCTCATGTAGGCCTTACTTATGCCATTAATCAACTACCTGCAAGCACTGACCAGATCTCTTCCAGTGCTGTCTTTTAGCTGCAAACATAAAAAGCAGACCAGCATATGGAGAATTGCTTCACAGTTCTGGATCACTTTATTTAATTTTGTTTGATTCCTTTTAAGTATACAGTAGCAGATAAGCTTCTGTTTCCTGTTTTTATTGCCTACCATCTGGTGGGAAAAGGGTGGAATAGCAGAAAAAAGTGACAGGTGACTAGGAATATTTTAGTGGAAGGATCTGGAGTTACAGCAAGTAAGAGAGTTCATCAAGGATAACAACTTGAGGAACAGAAAGGCATGCAAGAACTCATCACTTTACTCTTGTCCAAAGGCAATGATCAAGTTTGAGAGTTGTCTTCTCACTTGTTGATATAAGTTGAATTTCTTATATACCACCTTCTCAAATTATTAAAAACAAATGAAACCAAATTTCCCCCCTCCAAAATGCGTAGGAAAAGTCATTTGCAATAACATACCAAAAGCAGTTAAGTAAACTGACAAAAAACTTGGGAATTGGAGTTAGTTAAAATCCTTTTAAATACATTATGCTTTACCCATTTCTAATTCTCTCTTATTTCAACCTGAGATTAATCCTCTTCGTTTTGGCTTGCCACCAGGGTCTCTGATCAATCTTGATAAAACAAAATGACAATAAAGAAGGCTTTGAAAGCCACTGTGAGAACAGTGGGAAAACAAAACAAAATGAAAGAAAACAAAACTCTATTCTTTTGTTTTGGCTATGGCCTGTCCCTCTGTGTGTTTGTTTATGATGGATTACTTTCTATGGAGATTAGATCTAATGGGAGTTACACTTGAGAAGCTACACAATAATCTAGCTAAGAGGCATCTCAATAAGTACTAAAATACAGTTGCTTATTTATTATATCTGTGCTTGCTTTGCCACGACTAAGATCTTGAAATGATAAACCCCCCAGAGCCCCTCTGTCAGCTAAAAAATCTGTCCTGTGACGTAGTTGGCAGGATGGGTTGGAAAAAAGGTTCCCAAAACTACTTAAAAAACTATAATTTGAGGTCTGACTATTCTTCTTTTTTGCCATTTCTAAATATAATGATTTGGAAAAAAATCTCATGTTTCTGGATCACAAATAAAATCTGGACATTTTGTTGATTCTGCAGTAACACTCTTTTCACCTTTGTTAATTACATTGGAAAAATCAATATCAGAAAATGCTATAGTGACATATCAAAAGATTATAGGAAATCCTGTTTTACTTCATTAACACAGTTTCTAGATTTGCTGCTTCTGCATGTTATTGAGTTGAAGAGATATAATGAAAATCATAGAAATGAAGGCAACATGCTCCTGTAACTTCAGAGAGGAAATAGAACAAGGGAAAACAAGATTCTTGTCTTCTCATTAAGAAACATAAACAAATAGTCTTTACCCTCCACAACTGGAACTTTTAAACAGCTATTCATTAGCTTATTGGGGGGGAAAAACAAAGAAGGAAATTAAAAACCAAGAAAAACCCTCCCATGCCTTACCTGATATGCATTCAAAATAGATCCAATACATTCAACAGAGACCAAAGAGAAATATTATTTATATGAACCTTAATATTTATCTTATTAATATGAACCTTGATGTAGGAGGAGGGGTTGGGGAAGGCAGTCTAGGGTTGCCATGGGAAACAGCAGTTGTATGAGTTCTCCACCCCCTTTTGTAAGAGAATTGTACCCTCCCCCTGTCCTGTCAGTTATTGTTCAAGTCTGCCCCTTAGCCTAGAATCTTCTCTGTTCCACGTTTTCCCTTTGGTTCTTCCACCAAGAACACTCCTTTCCCTTTTCCCCACTGGTTAATGTTATATTTCCCCTCCCTTTAGCCTTCTCCCGATTGTACCCTCGAATGCTAAACCCTCCTACCCCTATGCAGTAAAAGAATCCTCACCCCGCCCTTCGGGGCTCTCGGAATCTGCCTCCCTTCTGCTTCGTTGTCTCCCTGTTTGCCCCTTCTGCGACCCTTCAATAAACGAGCAGGATTTCAGCGGCCCGAGTGTCCCTCCCGTTCTTCTGGTGGACCCTCAGATGTACCAGCTATCCGAGCTTCGTGCCGAGTGGCTAAAAGCCCCCACGGCTCGGCGCCTTAGCATTATAGAGAGAAATCAGAAAAAGTGACCATTAATATGTCATAGTGGAAAAGCAGAAATATTTACCTAATTTAATCATTATGGTGAATAGCAATAAAATATGTCTTCCGTGTTCTTAAAAAAAAAAAAAAAAAATTGTAGCAAGAATCTTTAATTCTGGCTAATACATATTTATTTTTCATACCAAAGCAATATTGTGGGGGAAGACAAAGTTTTGATGAAACTTGCAAATACAGAATATTCCTTCTGACACCAAGAGTAGTACAGGTAGGTGCTTGATATAATGTGTAGGAAACATGAAGAGTTTCATATGTGAAGGGTGACATGAAGAGACACCACTTGTACCATCTTCAAGGTAAGGAATTGTATCTAATTATGATAGTGAATGAAATTTCTGTAAGTTAGCCATATCCAAAGGGTGGATAATGTAAGAACCAAAATTTGTACAGCTGATTTCATAAATATTTCAGAATGAGACAGGAGACATTTGAGGAAGATGGACATTCTTTGGTCTCTGTACTGACTTTACACAACTTTTTAAGAGAAAACACAAAAATATGATCCAGAAAAATTACTTGCATAATTTGTGAATCCACTATATATTTTGGATGAACTTTCCTTGGTGCCTAAAAATACATTCATGTTCTACTTTGTGACCTAGACTAACCCCTCCTATGTCTCCTGACATACATCTTATACACTCCTTCTTACAGCTCAAATTTGACTTTTATGAATAATAGGAAAGACAGTTCTTATTGGGAAGGCAAAGTGGATTATGAACACTATGAGAAAAATAATTCCAGGTCATGAGGTGTTATTGCCATACCAAGGGTTTGCAGGAAGGAAAGGTGATAGGCTGTCACCCTGTCTGTTTTCAAAGGTTTACAGATGAAATTCAGTTCATTTTTCAGTCCTTTGGTCTCAACTTCCAAACTTTTTTCTTAAGGGCAAGATGTTTTTTACAGAAGAAAGAGACGTGGATGTCAGCTGAGATGATATGCTGTATGACAGTTGTTCTTTGGCAATGGGTTAATGGTCTCATTTCATGCCTCTGGATTTTTGCTACAGTTGAAGTTACTATACACACAGCCTTAGGCTGGGGAAAATAAAATAAAATTATGAAGTAAATCTTTTGTCATTCAGAAATGCTACTTTGCAACCAATATGTACTGCAGACTAATACAGAACAGATGAAGCCAACACAGGAAGAGAGGCTACAGCTTAGCAATTTGCTAATTGAGGAAGATGAGAGTAAGAGCTGAGCACTAGTCCTTGAGTTTAAAAAAGGAATTTTAACTCCTGGCTGTTTGGGGAAGGGGTGGGGAAGAAATAAACAGCTCAGAATGAATTGTTTGCTTTCTCTCAAAGAGTCCAGAAGATTTTGTTTTCATTCCAGCTGAGACAAAAGTAAACTAAACCATATATAAATTTTCAAAGTATCTCAAAAATTTTGTATTACATCAATCAAACTTTTAACTCTGAGGTGATTGACAGTGAAAAAAAAGGCAAAGCAAATGAGCATTGGAATACAAAACTCTTGGATGGGTCATTAAGTAAATGGGATAGAGCCTGAGATCTCTTCATCTCGAAAGCCAGTCTATACTGTCTAATCTAAAAACTCTTTCCTCTGTCAGAGTCCTCAGCTGATGAGCCCTCTCCTCAAAGCCAATAAGAATGTGTTTAAGTTACTCATAGACACATATAAAACACATGGGTGATCTGCTTGGAAGGGCCAGTGCCTTAGATTTAATATGTTAATAATATGCTAATAATTATTTATGCATAAAACAGGTTGCATTGAAGGAAAAATCCAATATTGTTAGTTTCCATGACAACCAGTGTGCTAGCAGATTACACTGTCTCACATCAGATGGTTGCCAAGGTTGTGACCTATTTCTTAGTTTTAATCATTTCATTTGCAGAATTTGAAAATGCTACCTAGAAAACAAATTATAAAATATTGCTCATCGTTAAGGATAGTCCTTCATTATAAAAGAATCTTGCATGCTAAATTAAGTACTAGGCTTAGAAACTGAAAAGGATGCATAAAGTAATAACTCCAGGAGTGAAGGAAGGCATGGACAGTTGTATGAACAGGCAGGGGGCTGGTGTACAGTATTTCAAGGTGAAGTGGTTGTGTGCAGCTTATGCCAGTAGCAGGGGCAACTTTCACCATGCCGGGTTGCTCAGAGCCCACTCCAACCTGACCTTGAACAGTTGCAGGAATGGGGCACCCAAAACTTATCCAAGCAGCCTATTACAGTGACTCACCACACTCACAGGAAAGAATTTTTTCCTAACATCTACTCTAAACCCATTGTCAGTTTGAAACCATTCCCTCTTGTACTATCACTACATGCCCTTGCAAATAATCTCTCTCTGCTTCTCTTGTAAGCTCACTTCAGGTTTTCTGGGCATTCTGGGCTGTGAGCACACATTGCCGGCTCCCATCCACCAGCATCCACAAGTCCTTCTTGGCAGAGCTGCACTCCTTCTGTTCATCCCCCGGCCTGTGTTGGTACCGTGGGTTGCCATGACCCAGGTGCAGCACCTTGTACCTGGTCCTGTTAGACCTCATGAGATTCCCATGGGCCTATTTCTTGAGATTGTTCAGGTCACTATGGATGCCATCCCACCCTCCACGTGTGTCAGCTGCACCACTCAGCTTGGTGTCATCTGTAAACTTGCTGAGGATGCACTCGATCCTTTCTTCTGTGTTCTTAATGGAGATATGAAATAACACTGGCCCTATATAGACCCCCAAGGGACACCACTTCTCACTGATGTCCATCAGGACTCTGGGCTGTGGGCCACAACCCTCTGGATGTGACCATCCAACCAATTTCTTATCCATCTAACAGTCCAGTCATCAAATCCATCTCTCTCTAATTTTCAGAGAAGGATGTTGTGGAGGACCATGTCAAAGGCTTTACAGAAGTCCAGGTAAACTATACAGGTAACTCTTTGATTCTCCACTGACATAGTTGTTCCATCACAGAAGGCCACTAGGTTGGTGAAACAATCAAAACTTCCAAAGTTATTTTTTAAAAAATGAGTGCACAAGAAAGCAAGTATTTTATAGATTGTGTGCCAGAGTATAAAATAAATTAAGTTCTATTGCAGTTAAATAAAAAGCAGCACTTTCAAACACCAACACGTGCTAGTGGACTAGATGATGCCAAGTTTTGTGGATTCTTCACTGACCAAAGCTCACTACAGTTTGAGTAACTCGCTCTGGTTAGTATTTTTTTTTTTTTCATGCACAAGAAAGGTATCAAGCTGCCATTTTTAAATAAATAAGTTGCAATAGTACCTTCAAGGCAAACAAATGATCCTCCACTACTTGCTCATTTTACACTGTGTCAGTGTAAAACAATCCAGGAATGTAGCAGTTTTGTCACCAGGACTCTTAGCTGACATTTTCTAGTTGACTGAAGAATTTTTCCTTTATTTTTCTCACCTATCAGGCTACAAGCTTAGAAGGCAATCACTGTCAATCCTGTTGGTGAGATCAATACCATAAGCCCCGGTTTCTGCTACTGAAACCCTGCTTTCTATGGCCCATAAGACAAATAATCCTGCTGGTTTAATCAGATTGGTCTGACCAAGTCAGTTGAGGTAAAATGAAAAACAGCTCAAGCCATTCTTTTTTTTTTTTTTCAGGTTTGCTGAAATGTCTATCAAGTGATACAGTTATAATAAATGCAGCAGACCTCTATAACCTCAGTAATCCACTGGAATTTGATTTCAGTTATCACAATATGATTAGAGGAATGCATTAGTCATAACTTGAATAAATGATCTCTTTTTACACTAGTAGTTTTGGACCTGCTTTGTTATTATTTTTGTTTTTTTTTTTACTCCACTCCTCTCTTAGAAGTTGTCTTATCATGGTAAAAGATTATTTTTGAATTTGAGGCTCTTCTTTTCATATTTGTCATACTAGTGTTTTTTTTTTGTAAGAGATGCAAATAGTATGCAAGATGAAACAGTGCAAAACCTGTTTAATTGTGTTCTATTTTTTCTTCCATTTGTTATTCCTGAACCTATTTCATTAATGACACATGCATTTATAAATGGCTTTCTTTGGGAAGGGAATTAATTCTAGTAAATAAATAGAATAGTGGATGTTTCTGCTTCCTTCTGCCCCCGGCTGGTCAGCTAGTCCAAGCAAAAGGATTTACACAGAACTGTTGGCATAGATTTATTTTCTAGCTGCCTGGTTTATATAGAAATGTATTCTATGTAAATACTTACTGTTCTGTTTCTTCAGAAAACACTTATTACTGTAGAACACTCTTTCGTTCATACCAGAACATTCCTGTTCTTAGGAGTTTTTGTAGAAAAGAAATGATGTCTTGTCTTCCTAAGGAATCAGGTAAAATCTCATCTGGAGTACAGACCTCTTTTACTAATATTGAAACTACTTACTATTCATTGACCCACTTGAGAGAAGTTCAAGTATGGCATTAAGGGATGAGAGATGAAATAAAAAAATGGGAGGAGGAGAAAAGTATGTCTGGCAACATACAAGCATCACAGTTATTTTAATTCTACCTACCACTTGCTATTTAGTAACATACTGGATAAAAGAAAATGTTCCTAGAGAGGCATAATTTGTCCTAGGAATTAGTATCTATGACTTTCTGTCACCGTATAGAATAATTTTGGCTGCTCACTGAGACTCAGCCCATATAACACTGGAAAAAGGGGCTCTCAGCAGGAGATAGAAGGGAACAGACAAGCATAAAAAAGACAAACATAATACCTAGATCTTTTAGCAGCTGAACACTTGGGATAGTACTTTGGTGACACATGAACACTTGGTATGTGGGTCAGAAAAGCCGGATTTTTTTTACCCATTTCTCATGGGTAAACGGGAGCTGCAGGCAAGATAGTGCTGGTTTTTCTCCTGCTGCTACAAGTAATGACACCTACTTGGCTCTGCAAAAGAGAGTCAAATTTCAGTGGCCTTTTGCTAAAAAACAGTGCTTTGAAAACCCCTTTCTCAAATGGCCATGGGATGCTGATGTGGGAGCCATGTGGGGCTGATAGAGTACCCTGGATGTAAAGTCTACATATTAATTCTTCTCCTTTGATTAGAATTTCCTGAATGCTGGCAGAGAAACCCAAACTGAGTCCAGTCTTAATGAACCCAGTCGTGAGGCTCCCAGTTCATTAAAAGTGCACTCTTCAATATGCTTTGGTGGATCATTAGTACCTTGATGATTCTTTTTCCTATCCATGTATATTTAACATGGTGAGCCTATTCTCAAAAATGTTTAGTGCTAAGCCTATATGTTACTTTTTAAATCAGTGTCTAACATCATTATAAAAAAAAAAAAAACAACAAAAAAAAAAGGAAACTCTCGAAATTTTACTTGCGCTACTCATTCATCTATTTCCTGTCTCCCATGATCTGCTAGTAGTATCTGGGGGTAACAGTGAAGTGATACTTTAAACCCCTGTGTTTATTCCTTGCTTCAGCAAACCATGCCTCAAGTTACTAATTTGTGAAGAGGTGAAAAGCAAAGGCAGACTGAGGAGGGAGAGACATATTGTGTGTACACGCTTCTTCTGCTCTACAATGTTTTATCCACATAGCTATGTCAGTGAAGAGTGTGAAAAAACTCACATATTCTTTGCCAAAATAGTTATGCCAGCCAAAAAACCCCATGTGGACACAGCAATGCTGACAAAGAAGAGCTTTATGGGCTGACCTCTGGGTGTTTGGAGAAGTTGCACAACTATGCAGGCAGAAACACTCCTTCTGTCAACATACTCTGCCTCTAAAGAAAAGGATCTTGCTGCCACAGCTAAACCAGTATATATATTTGCATAGTTATACCTGCAATATAAATCCTGTATCTTGGTGAGGAAATTTAACCATGGTAGAAGAAACAATTGTGGCTGTTTTAAACCTCTGTGAATAATTCTTTAGCACTACTCAAAATTTGCCTATCACAATCACAACATCTTATTTCTAAAGCATAAAATTAACTCTGCTTTATCATGTTGGCTTTTTTTTCCTACCTTGTCTCTGGAGTATCTGTGCTACACCAACATCTATCATTAGGAGCTGATTTTCTAGGTCAGTGGTTTAATTTCTTGATTATCATTTATAATATGTCACATTTGCTAATTGCATCCTAAAGTTCTAAATTTTCCTAACAGTTACTGGATTTAATGAAATATTTAGAAATATTTTCATCTATGACATTTTAGCAATAAGCTATACTATGAAGATTTACATATGTTTATGCACTTTTGGAATGTTTTTTAAAACTGCAGCAGATAGAAGGCGAGTACCGGAGAAACTGGCATTGTGCTAAATGTAAGTAATTTACAAAATATTAACAGAGTATCCTAATAATTTTCTGCTGTTTAAAGGAAGCAGCTAAGTGAAAACCTGTCAATCAGCAGGGTTTGGAAAAAGTAAGGAAATTACTCTTTTCACATAATTGTATGAAAACCACTTCATGTTACTCAATGTTCTCCATACTTGTTTTGCTATTTCATTTTTTTTTTCTTTATTTGAAATGATTTTTCAAATAGTCCTGCAAAACCCTAGAAAATATAGATATTTTTCTAGCCAGGAAGAATTTCCAGCAATTCTATATTCATTTTCCTTTCTTAACAAAAATATTTACTGCTATCTGCAGTAGTAGATATCACTACTGCATATCATAGCGATGATGACATAGTAGGAAATGCACGTACAACTCCCTTTCTCCCATTTACACACAAAATCAAAATGTAAAAAAGATTCAGCATCTCTCCAAAAAATACACAGCTTGGGACTGTGATTAGGACCAAGTTTTTTCCACTTTCAAGATAGTGGTTGTTTATCTTCCTTGGATTTTGCATTACTTATGTGCTTAATCATCATGAAACAGTCAGAGATCCTGAGGTTATATACACAAATATATACATATACACACAATATACACATATACACATGTATATACATGATAGTTGGGATTTCAGAAGAAAGGATAAACCATTGCCTCCAAGATAATGTCAAAAGACAGTATAAAAAAACTCTCTCCTGAAAAATTTTCTGGTCAGTACATCTAAACTGTGCACAGTTTTCAGTCAGAGCTAGGCACTTACAGAGGAGATCACTGGCATTATGGGCCTTATTTTGTCTGTGAGTAAGTTTCTTATCAGGGAATGGAATAGCAGTGGCTAGCTGAAAATGGTCACTGAAGATTGTAAAGCACTATTGTCACAAGGGAAGAATAAGTTTGGAAGACAGATGAAAGGACCATAAGAGCTTTATTTTCCTAATATTGGTCAAAGAGAAGCCAGAGGTCAATGAAGCAGGTAAATTTTTTTCCAAACATACACACACTTGTATATGTGTAAAACAAGTACGTTTTGCTTGTTAAATGTTTCCTCTCAATTTTTGAGGTCTTGTCTCTGCACAGAGGAATGCGCAAGGAGGTCTGGCTGTGGGAAGACTATTGTACTTTAAGGTGTAGGGCTCTTTCCCTTAACAATGAGGGTGACAAATCAGGTATAACAGGAGGTTTTGTACTGTTGGAACAAATTAAGCAACTTTTATTAAAGCAAACAAGGCGGTTGAGATCCTTTGATATATCCATAGTGCCAGCATCCTGCAGATGTCTCACTTCAGTCAATTAATCAGCCATTTCCCAGAGCATGGCAATTGTTTATGCAATCCACTTTGATATGTTTTATAGCATTTCCTTTAATCCTCCCCAGATTTCATCCCTGGCAAAAGCTTTATGGTAACATAAACCGTAATTGTGCAGTAAAGAAAATCGCCTTATGTTGCAGTCTACAACTGCTTTATCACCCTCATCCTAACATACATAACCTACACTCAAACAGCTAAATATAGGCTGGGATGCATGCTGCTTTAATAGCACGTAAACTCAATGACTTCTTGACAAAGAACTTAACCTCTGTCAGGGACAGAGTCAGAACTATCTAGGGGACTTTTATACTTCTCAGTCAATGACATTTATTGCCATTATAGCTGGCAGACATTTTTCTGAATAGAAATTTTTTTATAAAGACAAAAAGGAAGACGAAAGCTCTTTATCCGCCCTGAGAAGACTTTTTATTGGAAACTCAAAGCATTCTAAAAGAGGTTTCTACTATTTAAAATGGCATTATTTTTTCATTAGATTTCTATATTTTTATTTAATGGAAACCAGAAATTAAAAAAGTTCCAAGTGAAAACTTGTAAAATATGAACAGTGTATTAGAAATTGATTCAAATATTTTCCATTGAAAAAATAAAGTCAAAAAAAGTAATCAACTACTGACACTTCTTTTAATCTTTCTTTATATCAGAAATGCATTGGGATCTGCCTTACCACAACTATTTTCTGATCTGTTTTGAGGTACTGCCCCATGTTATCCCACACTGACTCTGGTGAGGAAGGTGTGTAGACAGATGTTTGTAAGCATCCAGGCACCTTCTCTAGTGTCTGCAAACTCCCTCTGCATTGTACTTTATAGAATAAACCTGAAGCACCATTTCATATTTTAAGTGTTGAAAACCACTGTGCTGAACTACAACTGTCAAGAAATATACTTTGGTCATAAACCTCAATATCTTTCCTCCCTCCTTTTTCTCCTTTAACACTTGATGGTTACCACTAAGAAAATCTAAGTCATGAAGAGATTCTCTAGGATTTATGAGTAGTATTTCTATGTGAATTAATTTATGTCAGCAGGCTTGGTTTTGTTTAGATTTCTCTCCCTCCCAAAGGAGAAATGAGATTATTCTCCACAGCACTTGGCCAGAGAGCTTGATGATACACCATCAGTAATTCTGTTCTTCACTCTAATACTGCATAATTTTCTGCTATAGGTTTTTCCCCCCCTTTTTACTTTCTCCTTAAGTTAGAGAAGTATTATGGATTAAATTTGGATCATTTCCAGTGTTACTGTTGTGTCCCGTACGATACCACAATGATCCTTAATTGGCAGTGAATAGAGAAAAAGCAGTCATCCTTGTAAAGCAGCTGTTCTATGGATATACGGTATAACACTAGTGTGGAGGCTGTGGTAGGAATGTTCCAGGTCACAGATAACTTAGATGGAGGACTTTGTCACACTGTGCTAATAATAACTCCACTCTAAATTTGAGGGAACAGGATGGGCAGAAGCGTCAGACAGGCAGTCTCTCCCATGGACAGAAATGTCACCATTCTGTTCTATGAACTTGGTTCTCTTTTCAAGGGACTTGGTTCCCTTTTGTCCTTTGCTGTGTTAATTGAATTTACCTTGATGATTAGAATATGGACCATTATGCTGGCTTTGTAACATTTCATACTAGATACTTTTGGTACTGTTTTAGACACCACCAAGAAGAGTGAAACAATGAGATTTAGACTTACATACTTAAATATATCTTGTAGTCTTTAGTGCAGGAAGAGTTTGGCCTGTATTTCCATTGGGGATGCTCTCACTTCTTGGTTAACATGATCTGAGAGGGCTACCATTTTTCAAAGACAGGAAATAAATTTAATTCACTTGATAATTCCTTTTTCTTACCACTAAACAGAACACAAGTTATCTCTGAATTCATTTGAATAATCCTGTTAAAAGACTCAGAGAAAAAGGTATTGACCTTTTGTATATGGCTGCAAATGGGCTGTGTACTCCTTTAATTCTCAAATAAAACACACCTGGATAGCTTTTCAGAGTGAGCAATTACAACCAGGTGGATGCAAATTCATTGCCCAACAACAAATTAATTTGCATAGGTATGATACATCTTCTTCCCCTTGCCATTATGGTAATTGAATATTAATCACATAACAAGTGCAGTTAATTAGCAGATTATTCATTTGCTGGACAAATAATGAACATCTTATTCTGATCAAAGAAGAGGTATAGGAAAGCCAGAGGCAAAGAAAAGAAAACATACATTTTTATAAGGCTATTATTTAAATTAGTCTTCTTTTAAATAAGAAGAGAAAAGGAACCACTGTGGTCCCACAGAAACCAGTAGTATGCCTCTCAGAATATCAGTGGGGCTGGATTTCAGTCCTCATCCTTCAAAAAGAGCAGAATATCACCATCACATTAAAACAAAAAATAAACTTCATGACACATCAAAATTTATTCACCTTTTTATTAATTTATTCTGCTGTTGTTTACTGAAGTTTTTTCTCCAATTGCCTGTCATCATCCTTTAGTCTATTTTCTAAAGTTTAGACTGGAAAGACCTTTCGCAAAAGTCATTTTTTTTCCCTTCTCTATTTGTGCACAGTGCAGTCCTTGCCCATAATTCAGGCTCTTGCATAGTACATTCTTGTCATCTCCAGCCAGAATGAAACACTTTATTGGTATAAATTGGCACGTCTCCTTCAAGGGGAATGAAGCCAACCAAATTACCTTGATAATGAATTGGCCTTAATATTCAAATTTGTTTACTCAGACATCAATATTTTAAATTTTTTTAAAGGGTATTGTGAAATAACTTCAGTTTCTTGCTGAGGTACCTGCTATCCAGAAATTTATCAGACTGTTCAATGCAGAAGAGGCAAAATGCATCTCTGATATTATTCTGCTAATGCCAGTTGTCTTGTGCTAGATTTAATTGCATCCAGCATCTTTAAGCTGTGCCAAGAATAAATTCTCATTGAAAGCTCAGAGGTGAGAAGAAAACATTTCAGTTCTAGATGAAGCTAGAGCTGTATTGTGTGCAGTTACATGACATGAACCCTTTGTGGAAGGTTTTCTCATGTTGTGATAGTTTGTCATTAAACTGCAACCTGTCAGCCTGTGTCAGAATGGTTCCAACATTGGCTAACTTTCACAACTGTGTTAAAGTGAAGGTATTGGATGAAAAGAACTATATACTTGAAGGAAATTTTTGGCAAATTGAGGGATTGAAACAGAGAGCAAGGAAGGAAGAGGGAACATGGGGGGAAAAGGACAGAATAAAAAGGAAAAAATAAACCTTTCAGTTAGGTGGATCCAGAAGTCTAGGGCAGGGGAAGTTGGCAGGAAGTGTCTACTTCTTTACCTTAACAAATGCTCCATTTCAATTACATTGACATGAGAAGTTCCTGCTCTCCAATAAATGAGGTTGAATTATATTGAGAGTCTGGAAATAGCTGTATCAGCCTCTAAATTTATATTTAGCCTCATTGACTAATTGTAAATGAGTACCTTATAATTTACTCAGTAAAAATTCATAATGCTTTAGAGTCATCCTAAATGTTGTACTAAGTTCATAGAAAGAGAATGGAGAGAAATGACATCTTTAAATGTTTGAAGGCTTTTAGTGGCAGTGCAAAACAATTCTGACAACTGGTCCAAACTGGACAAATATCACTCCTGCAGTTGAATACAATAACCTCTAGATTAAGTTATGGCATATATCAGTTGCTATGTCTTTTATTGATTACTTTTATTTTCAATTTCCTTTGCCATAGGCTGGGCAGATTAGCCAACTGTTCAGATTTCATTCTGTTCTTGGCCTGAATTTATAGAAGCTCCTTGTTCTGGACAATGTGCAGAGCTCAAGTTCCAGCTGAGAAATGGGACACATCACACCAAAACACCAAACACACAACTCAGCTTCATGCTAACTCCTGTATTTGAGTTATTTTCTCTTCCCTTCTGCTTCATTCCCCACCCTACCAACCTGTGTTAACTGGAGTAGCAGCAGTAGAAAGTAAAATCACTTTTGCTATTTTTACATATGAGATAACATAAAAAAAGTGGAAGATTGTGCCTATTTATAAGGATAAGGAAAAAACCCTCAAACCATTAATTCAATATGGGGAGTGAGATTATTTTCTACACTAATTCTTCCACCATGTCTCTAATTATTAAGCTTTTTTTACCAGTCATAGAGGAAGCCCAGATTAACTGGGTTGGATTGCTGCAGCCTTCTACATATGGGCAGATAAATATCATTCCTAAAGGGAAGTCTTAGTCAGGTGAGAATTGGCCCCTGAGGCTATCACAGACAGACAGTCTGCACTTCAAAGTAAGTATAATATTTTTATTCCCATTGAAATCTTAATACATAAATAATTTTACAGTTACAAAATTCACAATTAATGCTTGTGCCAGACACAAAATTAGATTAAAGTCATAAGCAGAAATGGCTGTGAACTTAAACTATGTTTCAATGAGCTAATCACTTCCCTTAATATTTTTCAAAGGTAAATGCCAGTTTTGACATATAATCCTGAAGTTCTGTCAGAAAATCAGTCTGTATAGCACTGATCTCTGGCTTATCAAACACAGAAACTTCCAGTCTTGGTACAAAGTTCCAATTAAAAAAAAAAAATCTAAGCAAAATGTTTTTCTGTATCTGACCTCTTTATTCTTCTGTTCTATTCTTCAAAAATACTTAATGAGATAACAGACAATTTTAATGAATGGGAAATATTGTTTGGGTGCTAATAATATAAAGTAATAGAATAATTGATTTATTCCCCTATAGACTTGAATATTTTTCTCTAGTAAAAAATAATGATTCCATAAATCAGAAAATGTTCAGTTATTTGCCTGTTCCATATTTAGTTCATTTGGAAGGAATGGAAATTTTCCTTGGCATGGCACAGCACACAGGAGGGAAAATAAGCTTTGGGAAGTAATTATATTGCTAGAATTTTGTGCTTTTATAGGAGGAAGTCAATATTAATCTTACAACTTTATTTAAAACTGTATTTTAACTCCAAGGGCAGATGCTGGATATGGCATGTCAGAACATGTTTAACCTAAGGGTGATAGGTGGAATAGGTTGAAAACCATTTTCAGGACATTCCTTTTTGAGATACTAGTGGTGAGCTTCAACATGCTCAGTTTACCCTCCTTGTTTCTAGTACTGGTTTTGGCTAGATCAGGACATTACCAGCTATGTCCTGGCAGGCCACATACTGGAGCTGGAATAGACAAATTACAAATGGCTCATAAAGGGCAACAGGCAATCTTGGTGAATGGGTTCATTAGCCATGTAAACATGGTGTGTGTAGCTGACCTTCAGTGAAGAAGTCCCTGAACTGATGAGTGCTGCTTGCTGGCACAGTGCATCAGGGAATAAATTGCTTTGCACTGGCCTTGTTTCCAAAAGCAGCTGCTCTGAGGTCCAGCCAGAGACAGGCTAGACAGGCATTTGCCTGTTCCTGCCTTGTCGTGGGGACAGGACATTTTCATGCTCATTATCCCAATCGTGGTTTCTGTTCCCTGTCCTCAGTTTGTTTTGTCTTCCTTCCCCCCCCCCCCGGCTGGCTGCTGGCTTGCTGCTTAGCTTGCTTGCTGCTTTGGCTTGCTGCTGGCTGCATGCTTTGCTGGCTCTGCTTTCCTCTCTTTTTTCTCTGCTTTTCTCTGGCTTGCTTTTTTGCCAATTTTTTTCCCTTTTTCCCGGTTTCCGTTGTTCCCTTCCCCCCCCCCCCCCCCCCCCCCCGAAGACATCGGACCTACTCCGGGCAGGAGCTCCCCCGGGGTCTGCGAAAGAAGCTGCGTACCCTCTGCGGCGAAGAGAGATACAGCTCAACCCTCTTGGACTGGTGAAAACATCTGTGGTCATCTTGGGCTATTTCTCTTGTGCTGGGGAGTGTTTTTTTGTTGTGCCTTAATAAACAAGTTTTTTCCACTTTCCCCTCTGAAGGAATTCCTCCCAAACCCGGTGGTGGGGGGAGGTTGCGGAGGGTTTGGTTTTCTATAGGGGGCTCCTTTGGAGGTGTTTTCCCCTAATTTGTCCAAAACCAGGACAAATAATTTGGTGGCCCGTACGGGGAGGCCCAGACAAAGTGGAAAAAACTTTATTCTAATAATATTTTTGCCTTTAACCGTTCTGCGGGAATATTGGTATGTCTCTTTTTAAAGTTATGATGTCATTTGGAGTGAAAGCCTGCCTCTATTTGTGGTCATTAGGGTTCTTCGAAGTTTTGATCGCTTTATGGTCCCTGGAGTTATTTTCTTATCCAGAAGTAGCTCCGGTATTGTCCCTAATACGTAGCTTTTGTAGCAGAGGGGCACTAACGAGAATATTTATCGGGCTGGGCTTGGCTGTAATATTCTGCAAGGGGCTTATAAAAATGTTGTTATCAGCTCCAGGAATGTATAACTCGTGGTTGTGGCTGTGTACTAAATTTGTTATGGGGGAGGAGGCTTTTCAGCCTTTGCTTTCCTTTTCCTCCTCCGAATTGTTTACATCTCTGTTAGGAAATGTCCTGTCCTCCCTGACTGCCAAGGATACCATCTTTCTGTTATTTAATTTAATAACCTTTCTCTATACTGTCCGCAGTTTATATAAGATGAAGGCTGAGATTTCTAGAGGGGCTGGTGAGACCTCTGATTTAGGAGTACAACTAAGGGTGAAAAATCCTGAGTGGTGCGGGAAATGGGAGGATATGGGCAAAATTTTAAAGGAGTTTTCTGATCCTGTAGTTTGGGACTTTCCATCCGAACACATCCAGAACCCAGCTGAGGTGGCAAAGTATCTGAAAGGGAAATGCCAGGATAACCCCAAGGAGAAAAGGATCATTGCAGTGAGCTGGGCCCTGGCATATGCTTATCGTACTCTGCTCGATACTGTAGGGCAGCAGACAGAGGAAGGGGGGCAGGGAGATAAACCAGCAGCAATCCCAGTCACTCAGGCTGCAGCCAACAGCCCAGGTTCGAACCCAGTAGTTAAACCAGACTGTAAGCCTCAACCAATGGCCGTGGCTACTAGCACACGAAGTGGAAAGTGCACAGAGAAGACTGATCGACCCGTGGATGACAATGATGAGTATGATGCAGGAGAAGGACCCTCAACACCTCCTGACATAAAATCAGGAGTCAAAGCAAGTGGCACCAGATCAGAGGCTAATATTGATTCCTTCTCCCTGAAGGACCTCCGAGGCCTAAGGAAGGATTATCGGCGACAGCCTGATGAATCGATAATTAGTTGGCTGGTCCGCCTTTGGGATGCGGCAGGGGAGGCTACCATTCTGGATGGCACTGAAGCAAGGCATTTGGGGTCCCTGTCACATGATCCTGTCATCGACCAAGGCATGATGAGGGGCGCTAGCCCTCAAAGCCTCTGGGAACGGGTCCTGGACAGCGTAGCACAAAGATATCTGTGTGCCGATGACCTCTATGTCCAGCAGACACGATGGAAGACCATAGAACAGGGGATCCAGCGCCTGAGGGAGATGGCAGTGGTGGAGATCATTTTTTCAGAAGACGTAACAATTAGGAATCCGGACCTTGTACCATGCACACCTGTAATGTGGAGAAAACTGGTGCGACTTGGGCCACCTGAATACGCTTCTGCTCTAGCAATAATGAAGCGGGAGGAGGTATATGAGACTGTGCTTGATATGGCAAAGAAGCTTCGGGCATATGCGGATGCTGTACATGGCCCGACCCATGCCAGAATTGCAGCTGTGGAGACACGACTGCAGGAATTAGAAGGAAAAATAGAGGAAAGCCGCAAGAAACTCAGGGAAGAGATTAAGGAGGACCTCCTCCAAATCTCAGCTGTGCAAATTAGAGGCCCTGGCACCCAACGCAGACGTTCCTTTGTTGGGGAGAGAAGGTACACCCCACGAGCTGAGTTGTGGTTCTTCTTGCGTGAGTCTGGAGAAAACATGAGGAAATGGGATAGGAAGCCTACTGCTGTTCTGGCACAACGGGTGCGTGAATTGAAGGAAGGTCAGAAAAGGAAAGCAGCCCCAGTTGCCCGTAGCCGAACAGCCAGGTATGATGATGACACGTCTGATCCCCTTGAGGGAACCTCCAAGACATATGCCCAAGGAAAGAAGGATAATCAGGCATAGAGGGGCCCTGCCTCTAGCCAGGTAGAGGCATGGGAAAATCGTGTTTTCTGGACGGTGTGGATCCGATGGCCTGGCGCATCAGAGCCACAAGAATATAACACTTTAGTGGATACTGGTGCACAGTGTACATTAATACCATCGGGATATGTGGGGGCAGAGCCTGTTTTCATTGCCGGTGTGACAGGGGGATCACAACAACTGACCCTGGTGGAAGCTGAGGTGAGCCTGACTGGGAAGGAATGGAAGAAACATCCCATTGTGACCGACCCAGGAGCTCCATGTATTCTGGGCATAGACTTCCTCCGGAGTGGCTATTACAAAGACCCGAAGGGATTCAGGTGGGCCTTCGGAATTGCCGCTGTAGAAGCAGAGAGCATTAAGCAATTAAACACCTTGCCTGGACTGACAGAAAACCCATCTGCAGTAGGGCTCCTAAGGGTGGAAGAGCAACGCGTGCCAATTGCGACCTCGACAGTGCATCGCCGGCAGTATAGAACGAATCGAGATGCCGTGATCCCCATCCACAAACTGATTCGTGAGCTGGAGAGCCAAGGGGTGGTTAGCAAAACCCACTCACCCTTCAACAGCCCCATCTGGCCTGTGCGTAAATCTGAAGGAGAATGGAGATTGACTGTGGACTACCGAGCATTGAATGAAGTGACTCCACCACTGAGCGCTGCTGGGCCGGACATGCTGGAGCTCCAGTACGAGCTGGAGTCCAAGGCAGCACAGTGGTATGCCACTATTGACATTGCTCATGCGTTTTTCTCCATTCCTCTGGCAGCAGAATGCAGGCCTCAGTTTGCCTTTACGTGGAAGGGAGTGCAATACACCTGGAATCGACTGCCCCAGGGGTGGAAGCACAGTCCTACCATCTGCCATGGACTGATCCAGGTTGCACTAGAAAAGGGTGAGGCTCCAGAACATTTGCAGTATATCGATGATATTATTGTGTGGGGGAAAACAGCAGCAGAAGTGTTTGAGAAAGGAGAGAAAATAATCCAGATTCTCCTGAAAGCCGGTTTTGCCATCAAGAGGAGCAAAGTCAAGGGACCTGCTCGAGAGATCCAGTTCCTGGGAGTGAAGTGGCAAGATGGACGGCGTCAGATTCCTACGGATGTCATCAACAAGATCACAGCTATGTCCCCACCAACCAACAAGAAGGAGACGCAAGCTTTCTTAGGCGCCATAGGTTTTTGGAGAATGCACATTCCTGAGTACAGTCAGATCGTGAGCCCTCTTTACCTGGTCACCCGCAAGAAGAACAATTTCCATTGGGGCCCTGAGCAGCAACAAGCTTTTGCCCAGATTAAGCAGGAAATTGCTCATGCAGTAGCCCTTGGCCCAGTCAGGACGGGACCAGAGGTCAAGAATGTGCTCTACTCTGCAGCCGGGAACCATGGTCTGTCCTGGAGCCTTTGGCAGAAAGTGCCTGATGAGACTCGAGGCCGACCACTAGGATTTTGGAGTCGGAGCTACAGAGGGTCTGAAGCCAACTACACCCCAACAGAGAAGGAAATTTTGGCTGCCTACGAAGGAGTCCAAGCTGCCTCAGAGGTAATTGGTACAGAAGCACAACTCCTCCTGGCACCCCGACTACCGGTGCTGGGGTGGATGTTCAGAGGAAAGGTTCCTACTACCCACCATGCCACCAGTGCTACATGGAGCAAGTGGATTGCCCTCATCACGCAGCGCGCCCGTATTGGTAAACTGAATCGCCCTGGGATTTTGGAAGTGATTACAAATTGGCCTGAAGGTGAAAACTTTGGTGTCACAGATGAAGAACAAGAACCAGTGACACGGGCTGAAGAGGCTCCACCCTACAACCAATTGCCAGCAGAGGAAACACGCTATGCTCTTTTCACTGACGGTTCCTGTCGCGTCGTAGGAATGAATCGGAAGTGGAAAGCAGCTGTATGGAGCCCCACACGACAGGTCGCAGAGGCCACTGAAGGAGAAGGGGGATCAAGTCAACTTGCTGAACTCAAAGCCGTTCAACTGGCCCTAGACATTGCAGAAAGGGAGAAGTGGCCGAAGCTCTACCTCTATACTGATTCATGGATGGTAGCCAATGCTCTGTGGGGATGGCTGGAGAGATGGAAAGGGGCTAACTGGCAGCGTCGAGGAAAACCAATCTGGGCTGCTGAAGAATGGAAAGACATTGCTACCCGGGTAGAGAAACTGCCTGTGAAGGTTCGCCATGTAGATGCTCATGTCCCCAAGAGTAGAGCTAATGAAGAACAGCAAAACAATCAGCAGGTAGATCAGGCTGCAAAGATAGGGGTGTCAAAGATAGATTTAGATTGGCAACACAAGGGGGAGTTGTTCCTAGCGCGATGGGCCCATGATGCCTCAGGCCATCAGGGTAGAGATGCCACCTATAAGTGGGCACGAGACCGAGGGGTGGATTTAACCATGGATAGTATCTCTCAGGTTATCCATGATTGTGAGACGTGTGCTGCCATCAAACAGGCCAAGCGGGTGAAGCCCCTATGGTATGGGGGACGGTGGTCCAAGTACAAGTATGGGGAGGCCTGGCAGATTGACTACATCACACTGCCTCAAACCCGCCAAGGCAAGCGCTACGTGCTCACAATGGTGGAAGCCACCACAGGATGGTTGGAAACCTACCCTGTGTCTCATGCTACTGCCCGTAACACCATCCTGGGCCTTGAAAAGCAGGTCCTTTGGAGGCATGGTACCCCTGAGAGGATTGAGTCAGACAATGGGACTCATTTTAAGAACAGCCTTATCAACTCCTGGGCTAGGGAACATGGCATTGAGTGGGTGTACCATATCCCCTACCATGCACCAGCTGCAGGCAAGGTAGAGAGGTACAATGGACTGTTAAAAACCACCTTGAAAGCATTGGGTGGGGGATCTTTCAAAAACTGGGAGCAGCATTTGGCACAGGCCACCTGGTTAGTTAACACCCGAGGTTCCACCAATCGAGCAGGTCCTGCCCAGTCTGAGTCCCTGAATATAGTAGACGGAGATAAAGTCCCAGTGGCACATATCAGAGGTTTGTTAGGGAGGACAGTGTGGATCAATTCTGCCTCGAGTACAGACAAACCCATTCGTGGGATTGTCTTTGCTCAGGGACCAGGTTGTACATGGTGGATAATGCAGAAAGATGGAAGAACACGATGTGTACCTCAGGGAGACCTGATTGTGGGGTGAGACTCACATGCAAACATCTCAATTTGCTGGATGTTACTGCCATTGTTTCTACATTAAACCACACAGACATGGGACAGAAGGAAATGTGTAAATGTCGAAAGTCAGAGCAAGTGAGAATGGAAGGGAATGTGTAAGTGTGGAAGGTTTGAGCAGGTGGGAAGGAAGCTCAGTAACATGTTCACGATATGGGATAAGGGGTGGAATGTCGTGGGGACAGGACATTTTCATGCTCATTATCCCAATCGTGGTTTCTGTTCCCTGTCCTCAGTTTGTTTTGTCTTCCTTCCCCCCCCCCCCGGCTGGCTGCTGGCTTGCTGCTTAGCTTGCTTGCTGCTTTGGCTTGCTGCTGGCTGCATGCTTTGCTGGCTCTGCTTTCCTCTCTTTTTTCTCTGCTTTTCGCTGGCTTGCTTTTTTGCCAATTTTTTTCCCTTTTTCCCGGTTTCCGTTGTTCCCTTCCCCCCCCCCCCCCCCCCCGAAGACATCGGACCTACTCCGGGCAGGAGCTCCCCCGGGGTCTGCGAAAGAAGCTGCGTACCCTCTGCGGCGAAGAGAGATACAGCTCAACCCTCTTGGACTGGTGAAAACATCTGTGGTCATCTTGGGCTATTTCTCTTGTGCTGGGGAGTGTTTTTTTGTTGTGCCTTAATAAACAAGTTTTTTCCACTTTCCCCTCTGAAGGAATTCCTCCCAAACCCGGTGGTGGGGGGAGGTTGCGGAGGGTTTGGTTTTCTATAGGGGGCTCCTTTGGAGGTGTTTTCCCCTAATTTGTCCAAAACCAGGACATGCCTAGATCAGCAGGAGTTCACTACTAATGGTGGAATATAATAGGAATATAATATATAGGAAATATAATAGGAAAATAATACATAGGAATATAATAGGAGTGAATCTTTCAGTAGATAACAACTTACTTCAAAGAGACTGATAACAACTTACTTCAGAGACTGATAACAACTTACTTCAAACTTGTAAATGGGTATCCTTCCCTTACCATGGTGTTTCATCCCACCAAAATATACCCCACATATATCAAAGATGGATTGCAGATGCAAGAAATCTTTTTGAGAAACATGAAGATGTTGCATGTTGCAACCAGAAACCGAATGCCACTAATAACATGAGACAGAAATACTTCTTGGACAAACTCTTTACTTCAGTTATAATCCACCACTCAGTGTGGTGAATTCCATGGGTTTCGGGATGTAGTTAATATCCTACATCAGTCTGCATCCAGAAGATGCAGAAGGTTGTCCTAGCAGGATGCAAGTCTTGCTGCATGATTTCATGTGCAGTTCTGTTAAAGAGAATGAAGTTCAAAAGGTTGGTTCTGCATCAGAAAACAAAGCTTCATGGACTTAAATATTTTATATTTTTGGAGAATAAAAAAAACTAAGGTAAGTAGACAGGTTATCACATTTACCACACTAACAGTTTTGTATTTAACAGACTTGGCAAAAAGGAGTCCTCCATAATAGAAAAGACATGGTTTGAGTCCCAGCTGCAGAACAGGAACTTGAGTCCATCTCACAGAGATTTGCTCTTCATGGGCCTGTGGATATTTATTTCTCAGGATAAGTCCAGAAATCCCACTCTGTAGTTAAGAAACTTCTCCAACAGAAAGTACATTTTGGAACAGGAGATATTCTCAGGAAGTGGAATATTCAATTAAAATATTCCTGCTCACTCCTTTAATTTAACTCTCACTTTTATTTTGTCATCATGAGTTGATCATGATCCTTGTGGTCCTTTTTCTGCTTGTTTTTGATGTGGGCTTTGCAAGAATAAAAGGGGTTCAGGAGAGTTGCAGAAGGGAAAGGTGGGGTCAGTTCAGGTATAGAAGGATTAAAAATGTGGTGAATAGCTTTCCTACAGTGGTAACAGCTACTCTGAGCAGGTGAATGGAAGTGCCTGTCTGAGGGGTGAAAAAACACCAGAGGTGGAGCTTGAGGCAAATATTTAATGGTAATGAAAATATGTGATTCATATCTCATCTGCTGAAACCCACACACGTGTTGGTTACAGTTCACATGAAACCCTGCTGCTTTCTCAAAGCCTCAGTTATTGCAGAGTCATTTCAGATGCTGCTACCCTGGTTAATTGCTATCAGATGTGCCATGTGAAACTCTTGCCAGTTCAGCTAGGTGAAAATCTGGGAATGTAGCACATCCTTTAGATGAAAAGAAAATTCTGGCACACGGTGAAATATGTGAGTGATGCACCAGCTTGAGTATTTAGAGCAGAGTGCAATATGAGAAATCCAAACTGAAATGTTCAGTAACTGAGGATCCAGTATAAAGACTGAATGAGCAACATTGAAGTCATAGCTCTTGCTCAATGACATCACTCACCTGTGTCCGGGAAAAATAAAATATTAGACTACAGATTCTGACCCAGGAGAAATCCAGTGGAAAAATATAATGCAGGTGGAAGAACAGTAGATATCCTAGGAAAACTGGGTTCAAAGACAGCACCATCTTCATCATCCAGGAAAAAACCAAAAACAATCCAACGAACTGCCTCTGTTCTTACATTTCAGTTATTTTACTGATTCATGTTACTATCTGAAGTAGTAATAGTAGAATGTGAAAAGTTAAGGGGTATTTCCTTTACCAGGTGTTACATTTTTTAAAAACAAAGTTAATAAACAGAGATAATTTGCAAAAAAGAGATTGTTTCAAATGCATGCCATGTAGCACAGATGATCATCCTCTACTCTATTAATCTTGCTATACTTCATATATCTGTATATATTATTTGCATAACATTTATTCTCCAATAAGGTAAAATTAAAATCTGTATCCCCAAGAGCTCAGGGAGGTCACCAGTGTGAATTAATCACTAACCAAGTAAGAGAGCTGTACTCCAAGGAAATAGTGATCAATTCTGATCTGCATATTAATTGATGGCTCATTCAGGAAAGTGTTAAAAAGCAATTTTCATCTAGAGAAAATGAATTAATTTAGAGCAGTTGTTCTTAAGATATATACATAGCTATCCATGTTGGAAGGGAAAATATTAAAAGTCAAATCTACAAATATACTGCCACAGAAGGAAAAAAGGAAACCACATGTCTGCTCTGCAAAGGGAGACTTGTCTGAGCAAATGCACATGTGTTTCCATCATCATAACAAAGAAGGCATACTTCAAAGAAGGGAAGACTTAGAAAAGGGATAGATGTATCCTGTAGAATACTACCTAGAAGGAGTGAATATGCAGCAGAAACCTCACACAATTAAAAACTGCTGGGTAACAGGGGCTGAAGTTTAACCAAGCTCTTATCTGCACAAGAAGACTGCATTTTGAATGGAACAGTTTAATTCTTTAGAGAAGCACTATTTTCTATTAACTAAGCAGACCCAGAAACCCCGAAGGTTTTGTTCCCTGAACTGTATCAAACATAACGTAATTCAGGATTAAATCATCAGTACTTTTCAGTCTACTCTAGTTTACATGTCAATTACTCAACTGCTCCATCAGCTTTCCATCCTGAAAGCCTTACAGTGTGTCCAGGGACTGACAGAATCAGGTGGTTTCAGATCAACAAAAGTGTATGTGTGCACATGTGTGTGTGTGTGTGCTTATGTGTGTGCTTGCGTGTGTCTGCTAAGGTCAAACCTCTCAGAAATACATACCTTAGAGAGCACTGTGTTTTCTCTCTATTTCATACTGAGCTAGTTTCAGCTAAAGACCTTCATGTTCAGCAGCTGCAGAGCTTAAAGGAGTCTACAACATCTTCAAGGATATTTGTGTCCATGTAAACCATCTGCAGGCAGAAATGTAGTGTGCACTTCAGAGCACCAAGTTCTTCCATTTCAACAGTCTGCTTGCACAGTGAGATGCTGGGTGCTACAACAGCATTTGCTTTGTGGATCTATTTGAGGGATAGCTTCAGGGAAAATCTGTGGCCTTATATAAAAATTGGAATAAAAATGGCCACTTGGAGCCGTATGCTGTATATCGATGTCAGTAGTCAGTAACAAATCCTGGGCAGAAGATGTAAGAGGTTTGCATAGTCTTTTCCTTCCAGCAATGCACATTTTCAGGACTTGTTGAACTAAGAGGGATCATTGTGTTTGATAGACTTAGACTGGTGCATTAATCATACTCCCAAATATTATCGCGTAGTATTCCAAAACAATTTACAGTTTTTACCTCTACCATCTATCAATCAATTCTGGACTTAAAGCTATGCTTTCAATGAAAACTTTGGTTTTAAAACTTCTACAGGATAATTTCTTTAATATTATTTTGCATTGGACTTTGGACTAGTTCTTATTGTTTTATCTGATTTTCCAATTGCATTTGGACACTGGACCCTGTGAAATAGAAAAAGACTCAAGCTGACATCACAGTTCTGTTCTTCAGGTGGCTTTAGCTTAGATGTAGAGAACCACAGTGGACAGTATAAAGGAAAAAAAAATTAAGACCTGAATCTCATGTTTCATTTTATTACTTAGTCATTAATGATGTCTGTCTGAATTTTCAATGTCTGCTTTAGTTTTAGCAATTGAAATTAACTATATATTGTCTTCAAACTTTAGCATTCCATTTATTAATGTTTCTTTATGAGCTTGTTTAAAATATGATGGAATAGTGCAAGTTCTCACATAGGTATTTTACAAACCTTCCTTAATTTTGAACTTTAGTGTGATTTTTGAATTTCTATAGTCTGTATCATTTTACCCCTAGTAAATTCAACAAATAATGTGGAAAATTTTAAAAATATATTGAAAGCTGTTAATACTAAAGTAACAATAACCCAGAGGTTCACTGATGCCTCTAAAAAATCTAATATGCTGGGAGTTTTTCGAGATAAAAAAATCCCATATTTTGGAGGGATTACTTATGTTTACAGAAAACTCTTTAACTCTTCATTGGTATATTATGCTTAACTATGAATGATTTGCAATTTCAGTTTTACCACTTTTAACCATATTAAATAATATCTCACATTTCCCAGATAACTCTGGAGTCCCTTTTTAAACATCAGCATCACATTTTCCCTCTTCCATTCCTATACCGTTCGGATCTTGAAGTAATATTGCCACGTGTAATATGCTGAAAAGATCATTATTCAACAGTTCACATGAGCAAGAGCCATAGGGACAGAGCAGAGTTTGAGACAATAGGGTGGCAGAAATACCTTTAAGAAGCAGGGCAGAAATAAGTACATATATATTTCTGCTGCAAAGCTGAGTGGGATGGCAACTTCTAAAAGAGACACCAGTGTGTGGTGCAAATGTCAAGGTGAAGTACTCACTGTGAAAATATAGCAAAAATTGCTAGTAGCTATTTTTCTATGATTCTAGGATTCTGTGTTGGAAAGATCAAGTACTTAGCCTGACCCAAAGAAAAGGTTGCAGTCACATAACAACATCTAATTTTTTTCTATGAGAGTATGAACAATACTGGCAAAATCTAGCTATGGCACAGGCATCCTTTTATCTCCATGAAATATCAATTCTGTATTTTAAACAGCTAGCTCACAGTTATTTCTCAGTTTCATCCAAGAATTACCAAATGATCAGATATTTCATGGCTATTCAAGGAAGAAGTGGATGTGGGTAAGAAAGAATAAAGTCAGACTACCAAAAGAAATAGTAATCTTATGGCTTTGAGCAAAGGGGGAGACCACCAGTGCCACAAGGAACTCCAGGGGCAGCTAATAAAAGGATGCTAAACAGTTGCTTCACATTAATAACCTGAATGCCCAACTTGAACGGAAAAGAGACATTCAAACTTCTATCTTCAAACTTTCTCAAATTTTCAGGATTAGAAACATTTATTCCTTTTCCTTGAGAGAGGAAATGAAGTTTTTCAGATATTGAAATAAATGAGGTTAACTACATTTTTGAGTAGTCTGCTTCCCCACTGAAACTTGTTTTAGGTTACACATTAGTATTTTAATTTCTTTAATAGACACTACTGTAGGGAATCATTAAAATTAATAGGTATTAATGCATCTAGTGCCAGGAGGAGTTTATCTATGAGTGCTGTAAAAGTGTCTATTACAGTGAAACTCTATCCTACACCAACAAAAGCACAATTCAGATCACTTTCATCTACAAAGAAATCAGAACTGAATCCAGAATATAATAGGCTGCTCAGTCACTGTGACATGACAAGCTGTTTACCACTTATAAGAAATCCACTGATCAAAACTATGTAGAATCTTCAGATATAAAGACCTTGCTGTTAGCTTTCAATTTTGATATTTGTTAGTTCTGCTTATACAGCTATAACACAAAATAACCTGTTATCATTAACAATGTATTACTTTACTCCAAAATGAAGCAGCCCAACATACAGTACTGAGGGTGAGTAACTTTCTTCAAGTACATCTGCAGAGACAGCCCTAATTAGAATGCAATAGATTTTAAATCTTTATTTCGCTGAGGGAGGCTAGTGGGTACAGAGCAACAAATAAGGAGCACTAGGTTAAAAAGTGTTTGGAGGGTTTAGACATGTGACAATAGTGTGAGTCAGATTTCCCAGCCTGGGATTTTGTAAATGTGGTTTGGAAATGAGAGCCATTTTGAGTGGCTGCCTATCCCACAGGACTGCCCTTTACACAAGGCCTCAGTTCTCTTGGGCTGTATGTCTTCCCTTCTCTTCTCCTGCAGTTTTTTCCTCTCACTATTCTGTAGAAGAGTTGCATGCACAACTTGACAACTCAAGATTGAGGATGCTCCTGAAATCATCTGCGATGCCTGCTGGATATCAGCTACTGCTGTTTCATACTCAACAAATAGAATATTAATTTTCATGCAGCATAGCTGCATAAAGGATCAATCAAGTAGGCTGCTGGGGATTAGAAGAGAGAAATTGCAGCCTCGGATCAGAGTTGTTATCCATTTATTCTGGAAAGCTGTCACTGACCAGATGTTTCAGAGAGAGGGAGACCCGATGGTACATGGACACTTTAAGGCAGTCAAAATCAGACCAAAGGCATTTAAGATAGTATCTTTCTGTGGAGCTATTAGAAAAGATCTCTATCCCCCTCTTAACCCACAACCATAATTCAAGATATCCCTTCCCTCTTGTTGCACAAGAAGAGAAACAGATTTATCTGCTGTAGCTTGTCTTCCAATTATCATCACTTTCTGACAAATAAGAGTCATTATTTAAAACTGCTTATTTCAAATTATGTTTTAAAGTGTTCTGTTTCCCTTAAGCAATTATAGATACTTAAAAAATATTAAGTCTTATTGTAATGGTTTAGATCAAATGAGAAAATGGTACTGATAACACCATATGATTTAGAGATAGGAAGTTCAAACCCAGTGGGAGGTGTCTTTTAATTCAAAATGCTATTTCTCTTGATAGCAAAAGAATGAATAAATGCTCAAAGTATAATTATATTTATCAACCTCAAAATATTGAAATACTCTTTTGTTCAAGAAGCAAAACAAAATATTTTATGAAAACAAATTTCTATGAGACTGCCTCTGCTGTGATCTTAAATGCTGATAGAAAAGTATTTTGTTACCATTTCCTTATGCTCATATTCAAATGTTTAAGTAATTTCTTGAGATTTATTAATTGTCTCACAAATCAAAATATAATTATTAAATTTAACATGTAGAGGTAGTTTATTATTTGTATTTAGATTTTGTTATTAAGTGTGAATAAGTGGGTTATAATGCATTTAAAGTATTATTTTAATATGTAATATGTTTTAGAAATGCATTTAGATTAAAAATACTGTACACAATAATTAATATACTTTATTAAAGGTGGAAAGAGAGCAATGCTGTGACTTCCTTATTGTGTGTCACTTGTAATTTTGTTTCTTTGCATATTACAAAAGTCGTAGTCAAAAACTGCCATGGTCAAGAAGAGGATATGCCTGAGATCTGAAGTCATTCAGTCTCCACAGTCTCAGAGCCAGTCTGTACAAATGGTGGCATTCTCACTGGAAAATTTTGCAATTATATTAAATCTTTATTTCTTAAATCTACATCTCCCATACCACATAAGCACCTAATGTTGAAGGTGAAAGAAAGGCACCTCTAAATGCTCATGCTAATAGGATAGGGTCAAGGAAATGTGACGCCAGAAGAATTAATCAATAAAGATCAATATTGAAAACTCATGATAAACAATCAATGCCCTGGTCCTGCTGGCCACTCTAGTGCTGATACTGGCCAGGATGCCATTGGTCTTACTCAGCTGCTGTTGACCAGCACCCCCAGGTCCTTTTCTGCTGGGCAGCATTCCTGCCACCCTTCCCCAGGCAGTGGCCCTGCATGGGGCTATTGTGACCCAACTACAGGACCTGACACTTGGCCTCATTGTACCCCAAACCATTGGCCTCAGTCCATCGGTCCAGCCTGTCCAGCTCCCTCTGCAGAGCCTTCCTGCCCTCCAGCAGATCAACACTCCTGCCCAAAGTGTCATCCATGAACTTACTGAGGATATACTTGCTCCCCTTGTCCAGATCATCAACAAAGATGATCTGGATTGGTCCCAGTACTGAGTCTTGGAGAATCTACTAATTACCAGCTGTTAACCAGCATCATTCATCTCACTTTTGGGCCTGGTTATCCAGTCAGTTTTTAGCTCAAAGACTGCACCTGTTCAAGCCATGGGCTGCCAGCTTTTCCAGGAGAATACAATGGCAATTTGTATCAAAGACTTTACTAAAGTAAAATTTAATCTCAATCTCCCTAAGAAGTCTTACAAGAATGTTACTTGGCCCCATGGTGTTCATTCCTAAAGACTTTGCTACTTCACTGCAAAAGGCATTTCTTCCTCATCTACATTATCTCTCAGGGAAAAAAAAAAAAAGAGCAAAACAGTTCCCAAAGGGGTGAACACAAGACCAATATGTTTCAAGTTTTCCACTGCAGCTCTATGCTTTCTAAATGCTTCTGTACTTTGACATTGTTAACTCTCTCTCAGTCTTCCTGCTCCTAAGGTGTTTCAATGGTACTGGAATCAGCCTTCTTGTTCTGCTATCAGTGGATCTTATTTTTCTTTTTCCTACATGGCCACATCTTCAGTTTTCTGAAGAATACATTTTCAACTGAATAGACTCCATTTCACTCCCTTCTAAAGCTGATTTTTTTTCAGCTTTCCTTGTCTTTTTGTTAAGATTTCATATATTTTATCTGAGACACCAATACTTACATACTTTAACCCTCTAAATGCTGCCTGTATAGATTTCACTCATCTTTTCATTTCTTCTTAAAAAGTTTTTTTCACTTTTTCATTTTGTTCTCTCTTTGTAGCAAAAACTATTGCAGAGCATATTTTGACTTTGTTGCTTTATTAAGAATGTTAGATGTAAATACATTATAATCATAGACACAATGATAATAAAATTTTGAACTGAGCTCTGCACTTTACTCATTCCTTTCTAACCTTGTAAATTTACCTGTGAGAATATAATATTGTTCAATTTCTGGTGTCTTAAAATGTATTTTTCCTATTCTCTCTTAATGATTCCATGCTAATTTAACTATGTCTCTCTCCGTGGAGCTGAATGCTCCTTTTATTACTTTTTTTTTCTGCCTTGATGTGATTTCCCTTAATATGTTTTTGCTACTTTCATTGTCCTGGCTGGCTGATTTATTGTACTGATCTTGTACTGTTTTTATTTGTTCTGTTTGGGTTTTGAACCCATAGGGATTTTTTGTTTTCCACTTAGGCAAAAATCATATTTGTCTGCTTGAGTCTGGGATGCCACCTCTACCAAGAAAAAGGAGTGCCTTGGTCTGAGACCTTCTCCTCCTTATTCCATATCTGTAAAAATATCCAACTTCCTAGGAATAGCTATTTTTTTACCTCATTGGCAAATGGCAGTCAAAATGATGGAATATCTAAACAAGGGAAAGACTGTAGGTGTCTTTGTTCCCCAGTTCTGTTCTCCACAGTCCTTGTGAGGGAAAGATTTGAAACTAAATGAAATCCTGAGATACTATTAATATAAAGACCAGGCTTAAGACAGACTGTTTTTTTTTTCTTCATTCTAGATAAACAAGAGAGTATTTCCTTCAAAGCAGAAAGCATTCTTAAGTACCTATTGTATTTTGTTTATTTTGCTATAAAACATGTTGATAAAAGAAAAGATAATGTCTGCAACAGTACTAAACAGCAGCTTTGCCTCATAACTCAAAAAAATCTTAAGAACTCTGACACTTCCATGTTAAGTTTTGAAGCAATAATGTATGACATGGTACGAGGTGAAAATGTTAGTATAAAATATAAATATAGAGAATAATAAAAAAATTATACTCAAACCCTCATAATTTTGCAACAATGCAATGCTATGATGCAAAAATAAACAATATCATTTGAATATAGTATATTTTCCTGAAACAGACTTCTATGACAGTAATTTCTAATAATGTCTCTTGAGTAACTTTATCAATGATTCATTCATTCATTCATTCATTCATAACATTTATCCTGACCATGGGGTCTTAGTCCTGTTTTTGATGTCCTCTCAGGGTGCTACAAGATTATGGCAGTAGAACAGTTGGAAGATTGTTCTCAGTAAAAATTATTTGATCACTCCACCAAATTGAGAAAGCTGCCCTTCATGAAGATGCACATGACTTGGAATCATTTAGACCAAGGTGAATTACAATGCAAATTTTTTTCAGTTTGCAGAATAACAAAATGTGTGTTGTATGGGGACACAATAAAATTGCGACTCACAGGAAAGCTGGAAAGGTTAATTAAGTGTATCATGCTTGGAAAAGGAGTGGTTTAGAGAGCTCACTATCCCTAGGGTATGACATGGGTCAATATAGCACCAACTCAGAAATTATACACTTACAAGGATATTTCAGACACCTCCAACACACTGAAACAGAAATATCAAAATAAGATAATCCCATTCCAACACTGGAAACAAGCACAAATCATTCCAGTTGTTCTCAGTAGCTTAAGCATTATTTTTGGTGCTCTGAAGAAACCTTTCAAAAGAGGAAGTGTGTGAGAAAGATTAGCATATGTCTGTAGTGAAGATATTTTTATATTTTTCATCCTTCATCTGTAAAAAAAAAAACAAAAGGAAAAAAGAATCATATATTTATAAAGTGTAGTTGTGGTGTAATTTGAATGCCAGAAAGCTAGTACCTAAGTGAGATGTTTGTTTCAGTTGTCCAGCTGTATATTGCCAATGTAGACTTCTGTTTAATTGCAGGCATTCTTTAAAATAAATCATTATGTGTCATTGTCATTCAAAAATGGTAAAGCATTAAAATAGATGCAACATTCAGCACTATTTAGATCTGAAAACATTCTAAAAGTATGTATTCTGCAGTCTTTAGATCACCGAATTTTATGCATTTTCTAGAAAGACCTTTCAGATCAAAATATAAGCCAAATTACCCATAAAATATTTTAAGCTGGTAGAGAAAAAGAGAAGAAGCCTCCTCACTTCCACATTTTCCTGAAATTGGAAACATTACAAATATGTTTAATTATCTATGCATCAGGCTGTATCTTCAGTCAATGAATTGCACAGAGATGGTGAGATATCAAATAGCATCTTTCTAAAAGGGGAAATCCAGAATCCCCAACTGGATATGATAAAGGAAAAGTGGATGTGGCATGTTACTTGGCACTTTAGAAGAGTCATGTATATAACAAAAATATTCTCTAAAGATCAAGAATGACCAAACACAAAATTAAGGGAAGTATCTTTTGGCACACTATGAAAAATTTAAAGTTCCTTTTAAATGTAGCATGTAATACAACTATAACATACCACAGTATTGTTTGAATTTGATTGTCTGTCAGCCAAATTTAAAATTATCAGATACCTCCTCAGCTTCTTTCTTTTTCTTCTGAGTCTGTAGCATAGTTTCTGTAACAGAAATTATATTCTGTCTAAATATTTTTCCACAGTTTCTTTTCTACATGTATACTTGCCACCCATTGCAGGAGCAGCTAAAGGACACAGCGTATGGAGGGACAAAACCGAAGACAGTAGAGTCACTCTGTAAATGAGAATGGTGAAGAGCAGCAGGTCACAGATGCTGTGAGCAAGAAGTGGATTCATTTGGTGATCATGGGATTTACACAAAATCTGTGCATCATTCTGGCTTAGTGATTGTGACATATTTAAGCAAGTTTCTTCAGTTGCAGGAACTTTTCCTCAAACCATTTTCCTACTCAAAGATCAGAAGAAAAAAAAAATCTGTTTCCATGGGTCATCCTTTATCTAATCCACCTGCAGTTTAAAATATAATGAAGCTTCACATAATATTTTAGAGGCAAGATATACTAAAAAAAAATTTGCAACAAAGCAGAACCACTGCTACATCTACCATCTACTGTTTTTGTAAAACTGCAGCAGAGAAGGTGTGAGAAAAGTGTTGTCTTTTTCCATATAAACATAAACACTTTCTTATAGCCACAAGTAAGCTAATATTCATTATCACTTGGCAACATAATTTATAGCAACTACTCTCAGGTGGAAATGCTTATGCTTTGCTCCAGAAATACACTGAATTCACACATCATAGTTTTCATCACACATCATCACACATCATAGTTTTCAAATTATATTATTTAGAAGATGTTTGTGTGGTTGCTTCTAATGATGACATAATTAAGAGCTTCTAACTGTATCTAGGGAGGATTTTCATTGAGATTGCTTTTCCTATAGCTATCTGATACTATGTGTGAAGTCTGTTTCATTATGAATAGTGATTGGCCTGTTTGTACAGTACCAGTCATGTTAGACATGATCTGATTGGAGACAAGAGTTGCTCTCTTTATGAGTTTCAGGAATAAGTGGTTTTAAAGGTAGGAATGATTTCTCACAACTAGGCTAGCCATCAGATCTGCCAATTAAAGCACGGAAATCCGGTCTGCCTAACTGCTCACTGTGTTGGGACAATTTCCCCAGAGGTTTCTGCAGAGCAGTCTTCAGGAAAAAAATGCAACCCAAACTCTTACCCCATGGAGCATTGTCCCAATGCGCTCCTCCTGGAGTAATCCCAACCTTAACGTTTACACTGATATGCCAAGCCCATCTGGTTTCACTAAGTTCCTCTAGGTTTTACAAGGCTCTTACCAAATTCTTTGGCTCCAGCATGCAGAATGTGCTTCCAGGGCAGAGGAACTTTGTCTGCTATCACTTTATGGAAATGGATCACTAGCTATAAAAACAACTCAGAGTCCCCTAGAGGTCCCTCTGCATCCTTAAAAAACTTAGCTTGGTTCTTTCTTGGATCGTGACACCTGGTATTGAGGTCAGAGCAGATAGTTTTAGCACTCTAGTATAACTTAAAACTCTATGAAAAGGACCACATGCTTTTTATTCTCTGATAGTTTGGGACTCCAGACTGTGTGAGTGCATGTCATCTGAAGAAAGGACATGCAAACTTTTCAAGACACTTCTAAACCGACATCTCTTCTGTTTGGATAACCCAGAAAAGAGTAAGAGTAAAACCAGTAAGCTTCTACTGATGGTTTTTTCTCATTCATTCACTCAGTCACTGAGATAGAAGCAAACTTCTTAAAAATAGTAGCTAGTAGTGCACGCTTTTTTTTTTTAAAGCAGTAATTAGATTACGACCTTTGCTTTACATATCGTTTCCTATCTGAAGGCAACATCCCTTTGCACATCTGGGCCAGCAATCAGCAGACCTCTTCCTACACAAGACACAGTGTCCAATGAATTTACTGACAAGCTCCCCCTCTCAGCTGTTGTGCTTTCAGACACTTAGCACAGCTACCTGCCTTTTTTTTTTTTTTTTTTTTTGTCTATGGACTTTTGTTACTCCCTAAAGTGAGTTCCCTGTAGTGGACCTAGAGAAAACTGCTTTTGCTGAGGATGCTGTTGTTGTATTTCTGTGTTTTGGCAAGATATACACATTTGCTGATGGTCACCAGCAGGTGTTCTGAAAGACTTCACTGAGACTAATTTATAAGCACTGAAGTCTTTTATTGATTATACCTATGACACTTTGGGATAAGAAAAATTGTTTTTCCCAAATAATTGATATGAATATATCAGCACACAACCACACACACCCACACACACATATATATCTATACACATACAGATGATATATACACATCTGTAAAAATAGAAATATAATTATAAATATAATTAAAATTATAAATTATTAATATTAATAATTATAAATATAAATAGTACATTAAATATATATATATATATATACTTAATACATATTTTGTAAAAAAGTGATGACCCCAACATAAATCAGAACACTTTAGGTAATATGGAAAGAAATTAGGCACTAATATTTGAATCTTTGAGGCTCAAATTCCAGTTAAATTTGAATTTCTGTGAGAGACAGGTTTTAATTTCCCTCTCAAATGTTTGCTTCATCCCATTATTTAAAAATTAATTTCATTTTGTTCCTTCCCTTTTTTTTTTTTAAGTTGAATATCAAATTTGGTTTGAAGCCTTTCTTGATTTTTCCAAAAACACCTCTATATACTTGGAAAATTATACATATTTTTTCCCACTCAAGGAATAATATCAAAACTAATAAGAATTGTATGGGCAGGTAGTTGGTAGCTGTCTAAAATAGCAAGTCGGGTAAAATAATTTGTGCTGAGAATGTTATTTTCAACCTAGATCCATTTCAGGATTAGCACTGAATAGTCATGTAAACCAAACCAAGAATGAGCCCTTCCCAGGAGCAGACTAAGAGCCACAGATGATTCTCAAATAATTTTGCTGCTCTCATAACACAATAGAAAATATCACCCCTTTCAACTTTTACCATATTACCTTTCCTTAATACAGGACACTCAGAACCCAAGTGGAAATATTCTTGATCTAACTTCTATGGGTGAGAGGAGAGGTTTTATTTATTTTCTGATATATTTATAAAATGTCTGGCATCATTGGCAGATCAGATGGTGCCTAACCCTGTCATATCATATAATGCAAGGCACATATCAAAAATGTGTTCTAAAAAGAATTAAGATTCCAGGGAAATAAACAGGGTCAAAATTATGCATATTAAGGCACTCAAAAATGTACCAAATGAGGATTTCTAGATTACATTATCAAATAATTTCTAGCCATCAATTTCTATAGAAAGAGCAAGAAGTTTCTGATTCAATTGGACCTGTAAGATCACAAGAGTGGTTATGGTATGACAAGCAACGAAGGAGACAACCTGAAACATGTTTAAGGTCCTAGAATGTTAGTAAGATCTGTAACTATGTGGGACAGAAGTGAAATGATTTCTTCAGTTTTACTCATTTTGGGTAGGTTTCCTATGGTGTGAATATTATATAGTGTACAGATGTATTATTTACATTATATATTTCTATAGTGTTCCTGTTCCAGTCAAAGTACAGAAAGCAGAATGCTCCCATAGCCAACATTTTTCAGCATCTTTCTGTTCCTGTTCAGTGGATACTCCTGCAAGTTATCTACTGCACACAATTTTGACCTGTTCCTTGTATTATTTTTTCTACAGTGCTATACTGATATATATCAATGCTTCATAAACAATTCCTTTATCATCACAACACCTCTGTTGAGAGTATTGCCTCTTTCTTATGCACAGAGAACTGAGGAACAGAGAGGTAAACATGAAAAGTGTACTTGAATGTGGAGTGGCTAATCTGAGATGTTTAACATGTGATTATTTGCATCTTAAGGTATGACAGAGGAGTCTATTTAAATGTGAAGACCAGCTTTAGCTACAAACAAGAGTGCTCAATATTTCTGCAAAGCAGATCCCAAGGTGGAGATGGATAGAGAGAAGACAGGCAAAAAGTATGTCTGTGCCTGTGAGGACACGAGCCCTTTGGCTGTACTTTGGCTCTGTGGCAAGAGCCTTCTTTCCCTCCTTGCCTCAGAACCATAGCTGCTCTGGGGAGGCAGCAGAAGAATATGGTCTGGAAGGAAACCATGTCACATTCAAACCAGGCACTCTTCTGGATGACCTGAGCATTTATGAGAGCAGAGTGAATGTTATTAATCCCCTGTTTAACATCAGTGTCTCATTATGAAATCTTTGTGAAAGGTAGTGATAATATTCCTTACAATGAGAAGGCAAATTTGCAGAATACATTTCACATTTTTTAAAAATACCCCTGGACATACTGTCTTGGGTGCCAAAAAAACATGACTGGAAACAGCTGGAAATTGGGAAGGCAATTGTCAGGGTATTTTTTGATTGTATAATGCTGCATCCTGAAACTTTAATTTTCATTCACTAGAATTTACATGAAAAGTAAAATCAAAAATAGTATAAAAATTGGTTGTATTGGACCCCTTCACTAGGACAATTGAAAAAAGGATGAAAGTTTTTTATATAAACAGAGTTTAAAATAATACCTCATGTTTCCCTTGAGCTGCATATGTTGGGGAAAAATGTTCAAATTTACTTACAGGAATCCTTAAGAGCTCACATACACTCACTTACATAGCAAGTGGTGTCAATAGTGTACGTTTAATTCAACACTAACATCCCAGTTGTGAAAAATGACCTTCAGAGCAGTTCTGAACAAAAATATTGACATGCTTTGAAAGAAAAATAATGGAAAAAATACCTTAATTTTCCAACAGTCAAATTTTGTTCTGCTCTGTAATATTTTTATGTCTCCAGCAATAGGAAAATATTTTTTCCATTTTCAGTCCAAGATTGTAATGCTGAAAAGGTTATCATAAATAAATAGGCTAATTGGTGCATGATCACCTGTCATTTTACAGGATTAAGAGTACTAAAAATATAATTGCAGGAGAGGGAGAAGCAAAATCTTGTACAAGTGCTTAAGTCTATAATAATTTGTGCATCCAATTTGTGACAGTCAAAGTGGCACCCAGCTCTCTGTGCTCCCTTTGAAAACCCCAGCCTACATCTTTGCATACAAAATATTTTCTGTTTTCAGACATGTATTAGCACTGTTTGAACATTCTGGGGTTTTTTGCTGTACTTTACATCATTCCAAGTGATTTTTTAAGCCCCCACCTGCCTTACTGAGTGTTGCCAGCTGTAGGTCAGAATTCATCCGTGAGCGCTGTTTTGGAGCAGTAAAAGAGGAGAAGAGAGCAGTATGCAGATAAGCCCGATATCCAGGCAGGCAGGCTGGGGAAGGTCATTTGCTGTCGAGTGCCAGGGCTAGGAAAATGCCAATCCCACAAAGGGATTCTGCTGGGGACTGCGGGAGGACAGGAATCACTAGGTGGCAGAAGCGCTCCTTCTGCTGCTCCTCCTACCCTGCGTGGTGTGGGCTGTAATTAGGTCAGTGCATGGTGAAGTAGGACTGGATGATAAATAAAGTAGGTTTTCTCTCCTAGTACACACTGCGGCTTAATTTCGCTTCTTTTTGGGTGGTGTTACAAGGTGGATTAAAACTTTTAAATGAAAAAAGAAAAAAAAAAACCTCTTGCCAAAGTAAATGAAATTTAAACTCAGTGAGGAGTAACAGCAGAAAAGAAGAAATAAAAAAAAGGGAAAGATGACTCCTCTCTGGTGACATTGATATTCTGTTCAGAAGAACACTGAGGAGGGGGAGGGCTGTGCAGAGTTGTGTGTTAAATCTCAAATCCAAACAGGCAAAATGTGCAGTTTTGCCAACTCTGGTGCAAAGCAATAACGTACGGTTTTTTTTCCTTGAGGTATTTTTGTAATTTTGCTAAGAAAAAGCCAGTTTTAGTCAGCAAAATATGACTGATTTCCCCTTCCAGAGATCAGAGTAATGTATCTCACTCTGGAGGTGGTACTGAAGGTCAAAGATGAGATAACATCTCCTGCATCACTTAATCTCCATCTAACTGGGAGCCACATTACCCCAGAGCTCAGTGTCAGCTCATGGAAAGGAAGGTAAAAGTTGTCAGAACAATTATTACAGAGTGTGCTTAATCAGATTCAGAAAGCTGTTCTTTGTAGGTTAAGGACTCGATACTATTTCCAGAGAAGTCAATGCAAACCTCCCTTTGATTTGACTAAGATCAGATTTTGCCCTCAGTGCAACATCTGACTTCCCAAAAGACATTACAGAGAAGGAGTTTTCAAGAAGACGAAGACAGAGGACAGAAATGATCCTCTTCCTCTCTTGGCTTTCTACCCCTAAACATTCAGGGAGAATAATAGACTTTAGAAAGGAGATGACTTAGCCGAAAGGAACAGCATAAAAATATCAAGAAAACAAACAACATTATATGTGCTAAGACATGATTTAGGCTGAATATGAAATTCTGCCTAGACCTAAAATGGTTAAACATGATACTGCAAATGTATCCTAAGAGCAGGAACCCTGAAAGATCTATTTCGTTCTCCAGGTGCTTTCTTGCACTGTTTTAGCTTGGGGGCCTAGGTAAACAATCCTTGCTTAAAACCCAGTGGGAATTTAAGATAGGTAGAATGCTGCAGAAATTCACAATTTGTTCAATTTATTTAAGTGTGGACAACTTACTTTGACAGGATCTGGTTTTAAAAATGCACTTTTACTTACTTCAGGTTTTGTTTTAAACACAGTATGGGATTATGCCTGTGGCCAGTTAATATAATATCCCAAAGATCCAAAGTGAGAGGACAATTTCAGTGGCATCAGATTAAGTGTGGATGAGGATAGTTGGTATATCTCAGTTCTGGCCAGTGGGAACTGCTAGAACCAGGTCTGATCTGCAGTGGGACAGTGTCTCCCCTGTAGAGTACTTGTCACCTTCTGTACATAACCACTCCTGCAGTGGCTTCCTTGGCTCTCTAAGTTATCATATGGCTTTTGACCAAATGAAGATTATTTTTTTATGTACAGCTAAGTAGGTTGGACATTCCTGTCTTAACTGAAGATTCCCTTAGAAAAGAGGAGCTCTAAATCCCTCCTTTGAGTGGGTGAGATACCTAGTTTTATACAGAGTTTTGCTTTTAATCCCCTTTCTACACAGAACTAGTAGGTATCAGCCTACAGTTTAGGGCAGTTTAGTGAGGAGAACCTCAGCCACCTTTCCACCTTTTGTTACCCTAGCCTGAGCAGGTCTCTGAGTTTCCAGGTGAATTCTCTGACAACTAAACTGGTCTCTAAATGGTGGGCACAAGTCTTTTAAATCATCTGGCTTCTAAAAGCAATGCAGTGAGCTCTGAGCTTCCAAGGGCACATGAAAGCAAATATTTCATGGACTCAGGTTTCCTTTGTTCAAAAGAAGTTGGGAGCTGAGATTTCCCTTGCACAGTGTTTTTCAGTGATACCTGGTAATTTTGGGAGAGATCACATTGTACTGTATACTGCTGAAATCCTTGTAGATACCAAATTGGATAGCAGTGCCTGAAAGACATTGCTGACTTTGTCTTTAGAGATGCTGAAGTCCTCTATTGGACCTAGGGCTATAACTTTGTTGTTTAGTGCAGTTAATGAATTTAAGTAGGACACCAACTACATTAGCATATAGATGCTGCTTTGAATTTCAGAGTTTTGAATAAGTTTCAGACAAGAGGGAAAGGTACAATATAGTTCTGGTATCTATAATGCCATTCTCTCTGAGGTGTAGGTGGATATTCTGTGGTGGGAATCTTAGTTACCACAGCACAAAAATGTTGTGGGCTTGAAAGATTGTGGTAATATTAGACACATAGTTCAAATCTTCAGGTGGAAAAAGCTTTGGAAGAGTTAAAAGTGTTAAAATACTAATTCCCACCACCTTTATTTCTCATGTACTTCTTACTACACAGGTATGAACTGTAAGTGCCTGTCTTAGAGAAAATCAAACTAAAGACCAATGCAGACCTACAGGCTTTCTCTAAGAGGCTACCAAATTGATTTCATTTTTGTGTGTTTCACCATCAAACAGCTAGTAGCATCACGGCAAAAAACTTAATTGCCAAAAGACTTGGTCAGGTATGGGAAAGATCACTTTGACCAGTGTCATTACAGTCTTCAATCTCCAGCAACAGCTGGAGACTTCATCTAAAAATTGTTGTTCTTTTGTTTGATGTGGAAATCATAAAAAGGTAGTTAACTGCTTGGACTAGTTTAGTCAACCTCTATACTTGCTTGAAAATTAACTATGTTGAGGCCTAGAGTCCTTCCAACAAATCTGGTTTTACCACCAGATCAAGATGTATAGAAAGGAGAAACATAATGGTAACAATAGATGAGGACAGTGGACTCTTGCCTACATGTGCTCCCTCACAAATGACAATACCAGGAGAGGAGAGCCATCAGAATTTATTTCTTAGAAATTCTCAGTTTAAACAAGAACTGACTGTGGATTTAGAATGCCAAACTTATTATTTGACAACTTAGATCCCAAAAGGATTATTTTTGTTACTACTAAGCTGGAATCTGATGTAGAATGAGGGTTGGATTTTTTTTTTCCTTGGTATTTTTAACTGCTCTTGAAAACATTTTGTTGAATAGTAGGAGTGGTTGGTACATTTCCAATTTGGAACTGCTTAGCTCATGAGTTCATAAAATAGCTGCTACAACTGAAAAGTACTGCAACAGCACAGAAAAAAAAAACATAGAGAAAACTCTGCAGACTTATAAACACATTGTTTTTTCTTCTTAATTGGGGTCCAGATGTTTAAAAGAAAACTTGTGGACATAAAAGAAATTTGGTTACTTTTAAACAAAACTAAAATATTTTAGTTCTTTTACTTGAAGGGTGTTACGGAATTTCTAATTGCTATTCTATAGTTGTATTATGTGGTGCACATGATGAGTTAGTGCTATGTTACAAAATCACTAGTACAAAATAAGATGTATTTAGTTTCATCATTTCAATTATTTTCCCATAAGAATAAAATCTTCGTGGTAAGGGAAGAATTTGTGTATTGTATATTCACTGCTCTGCTTCCTTATGAGAATCAACTGCAAACAGAGACGTCTAATCTTTCAGGCAGTGCTAGCCACAGAGTCTGGGATGGGACCATGTCAGTGTCTCATGCTGTAACTTCTCCCCAGCAATTTGTCATACCCTTGCCTCATGATCTGGTGTACACATGTGCATTACAGAAACATCATGAGTAGATATACAACACCTTCCCTCTCATTATATTTTCCAAATCCATAAATGCTTGAATTATTGCATGACCAGCTGTGTGTATACTCACCACTCCCAGTGTCATTGCCAGATGTGTAGGCTTATTGCAGAGAACTCTGAAAACCACATACAACAGCAACAAGCACCAGCTTACCCACAAAAAATGGGCTGCTCCTGCCTCAAGATGTCTATTTCTATCCTAAGAAACCTGTTCAGTGCACAGATATTTTGGGATGGCATCATGTTCTGACTGTCACATCAGTTTAAGCAGATGTATTAGTTTCCATTTATAGAAGAAATGGACTTTGCTGATAAAAGATACAGCTACTTGATTTCAAAATCAATCTTATTGTGTGCTGAACAGGTGAATATTGGTTCACTCATTCATTAACTACTGCATGGGAATGAGATGGTTTGCTCAACAGAGATATCAAACTGTGGTGAACAGGTTGCTGCAGTTTTAGTGATGAACTTAATTGGCATCCAGTGACTATAAAATAGCAGAGGGCACTGCAGGTCAAACTTCAACTCTATCAGCAGAGCCCAGTGGGGAATCTTCCAGAGTACCTGCTGCACTATTGTTCTCTCTATTCAGTACTATGAGCACCTCCCTTTCTGATGAATGCTAAGAATTTTCTTTTAAACCAAGAAGACTTGCAAGTGGTTCTATGTGCCAGGATGGTGTAGTAAATGATTTGCATAAGAAAGAGTGATTAGTCCTGAAATACCTCCTTGAAAAGCAAGGAGTTGAATTTTCATCTTTAATGATAAAGAAAATGTCTCATGTCACACTCTGTATCTCATTCTGAGTCTCCTATAAAATCATTTGATTAGAAAAGCAGAGGATAATTGGCATGACAAAAACAAGGACACAAGAAGTGAGGCATTATGTGCTGTTTCCCCAAATATTGCTGCTAATTGTGTCAATTAAATTATCTAATCAGTCTACAGTAAATCACTTGAACACACACTAGCACAAATTCAAAGCATATGTTTCTGTAGAGAAACTAATAGCTTCTAAAGGGTCAGAGTTTAGGAAAAGCCATCAGACATAGCATAAGCAAAGCACATCTCTGATTTCAATTTTGATAATTATCAAACATACTTAAGTATTTTTAGGTGATCCTGCTGCCTGGGAAGTGATCTAAGCTGTACACATGGCATGACAAAAACAGTCCTGGACTGTATCCTGTATATCCTGTATACAGTCCTGGGTTGTATATCCTGAACATTCTAGGAAACAACCCAAAGCCATGGCTGCATCATGGCAGGGCTGAGCTCACATTACAAAGCTTTTGTGAAAGTCAGGCCATATGTGCTGGCCTTGCTTCCCAAGTTTGGACCAGGGCATGCTGACCTGCAACTACTGCATAGGCAGAGCAGTAGAAGTGAAACTTGTCCATCAAATGTTCCCAGGACCATGACCTCACCCACAGGGACCAGCTGTCAGGGATCAGCCCATGCCCAAACCATTGAAACCTCTTGCAGCCCTCAAGTCTGATGCCTGCTGGGAGCAGTTGCTGGCCCATGCTCACTCCCAAATGTGCCCAGGAAGAGTTTTGGTGAGTGGTAGTTCACACAGGCCAAAACTACCTTGAGCTATTGCTTGGACTGGTGAGGCAGTCCTGAGGTTCTCCAGCATTTTTACTTTTCTTGTTCACAAGCAGTCAATGACATCTATTTTACTTTCTGCATGATGCACTCTCAGAGGATCACCATCATTTTATAGAGAGATCATAAGTACATTGCAGACATTGGAATCAGAAGTTTGACTAAGAGAGGAGTCCTTCTGCAATCTGAATCCTTTATCTGTAGAAGAACTTTATCTGTAGCTATAAAAAGGAGCCTTTAGTTGTGGCCCCTCTCCTGCTACTCTACACATATGTGTTGCCCAAACTGGTAGGCCAAAAATCACCTTCATTATCAAGGTGTCTACCTTAATCTTTGGCAACATCCAGAGTAAGGTGTGTTGCCATGTTTGGAAAATGAGGAAAATGAAAACCTTGCATTCTGTTATTTGATACCTTATGGAGGCAGTTGTTTCCAATCCTAAGAACAACATATCATAAACACTCCATAAACAAAGAGTGTCCAAAGAGGAGTTAGATACAGATTCTTTTGGGAAATCAGTTTGGAGGAAGCTTCTGGAGGAGGCTGTAATTTTTCATTTGTCACCATTTGTTGTTATTGCTCATTGAAGTTTTGTTTGTCACATTTCATATGTTTAATAAGAAATTAAATTCTTATTTAGTTGTGGTGTGACAAAACTGCCTGAAAAACACAAGCACACATATATTTTAAAGCTGACCAAATTAACCCTTTTTTCTGTCTGGTGTCTGAGTATGATATGCTCTACTATTTCTAAATATAGCTAATTTTCAATATAAGCATGTCTTACTACAAACTCAGAAGCTAAATCTCTATAGAATATTATTTAGATTGTATCAAATGACAATTGAGATAAATTTGTAAGTGAAAAAGTGGAATATGAGCACCAAAATAATTTAGTTTCCTTAATCATAAATTAATTTTATCAAATTTTGAAGCTGCAGAAATGCCCTCAGTTGTTTTAAGACCAAGTGTGAAAGACAATTGTTAAAGCCTGTGAATTGTTAGAGCCTTTTTCAACACTGAAAAGAGTTTTGTATAAGAACTTCTGTCCTCTGTTCAATAACTAGACACTCCCCACCAAAAATGGTTGCATACGCACAAGTCAGAGAATTTCTTACTTTCTTCATAACTAAAATTATTTCCTCATTTATTGTCTGCAGCAGAGGTACTAACTGGAATCAAATCGAAATCAAATTTAATCAAATTTGATCACTAGATGGGAATATTTACAGTACTTAGAGATCCGCAGGAATTTTGTGCATTGTATAATTTTTCCCGAAAGCTATAATATCTGTATGTGCCTCTGCTCCTAAGTGCAGGAGGCTACTTCACAAAAATATCAGGGTCTAAACTAAGTGCTTATCTAACTTCTTGTTGTATAAATATTGTACATTTATATAAACTTGAGAGTGTTCATGTTTTAGGTCACGCTACTTTTTCTTTTTAACTGAAGATATTATATAATGGCACAGTTGTTCAGGAACAAAGGTTTATTAAAACAGTATTTGTAGATGTGCTTCCAAGGATTGGGTGGGTCTTGTAGAAAGAAAGACCTACACCTTCAGCATGGTCAGTTCTCTCTTAATAGTAACAATGATGCTTTGTTTCTCTCTCAGTTATGGCATCATTGTAAAGTTTTCATTCGATATTTTTTACAGAATTGTTTTCAGAATCTGTACTTGTAGCAAAGCAAAAGTGAAGTGCTTGATTGTCCAGAAAAAATATGAAAGTAGATGTTTTAAGAGTGAAAGTATCAGTTTTACAAAGTGAGTCAAAATTTTATTAACTTTATAATCTTATCTGCATGCTGACCAGTCAGAAATAGGGATAGCCTTGGCACAGTGCTTGTAACCACAGCTTGGCAAATGTTTGTTTTCTATTACATCCCTCTCTACTTAGCACAGTTAAACTGCATCTGGAAGACTGGTCCAGTTTTAGGTACCCTGGTAAAGGATTGGTACATTGGTAAACTAAAGCAAGGTTTACCAAGATGGTCGGGGATGGAGCATGCAGCTGTCAAGGAAGGGCTGAGGCACCAGAGGTGGCTCAGTCTGGGGCAGAGACAGTTTCAGAAGGACCTTACAGCAACCCTCAACATCTGGGAGGGGCTTGGGAGGCAGGTTCAGCAAGAAGACAGTGTTGAGCCCTTTACAGTGGGGCTTGGTTGGAGGGTAAGAGACATCAGACTGGAGTTGAAAAAACAGGCTTGACCGGATGTCAGAAAACCTTTTCACCATGACAACAGTCAAGCAGTGAAACAGATTTTGTATTCCCCACCCTCAGGGCTGTTCAAAATCTGTCTGGATGAAATCCTGAGCTACCTGGGCAGCTGACCCTGTTTTGAGTAGGACATGGAAATAGACATTGCTGAAGGCCACTTCCAGCTTGAATCATTCTGTGATCTTGTAATTCTATAACTTCAAAAAAAGTGATTTACATATATTTATCTGCAAAAATATTGAGCTGGAGAGCACTTTAATTTCATAACTACCAGTTGGCTTTTCACTCCTAACAGCTTAGCAGTTTTGCCCAATATTGGATCATAGAATCATTTAGATTAGAAACAACCTCTAAGATCAAGGAGTTCAACTTAGCATTGCCAAGTCCACCACTAAAACATATCCCTAATGCATTCCAGTATGGACTACTGTTCATAGTAACTACCTCTTGAAAAATGCCCCAAAAGACAGCACTGTTCAATACTAAGGCAATGTAATCACAAACAGAAGTCTATGTATATTATACTGTAATATCTTGGCAGAACATATGTTACAAGTGAAACCAAGATACTTTATGCCTTGATGTAGTTGACTAACTTTGATGCTACAATTAATTTGGGCAGGTACAGCTGCCTTATCATTAAAAATAAGTCTTTATTTTGCCAGACCTCAGATTTTATATTATTGGAAACATTCTTCTTGTGCCAGTATATGTAAGTAGTGTTTTAGGTTAACTTTCCACTGAGGATTAGGAAGACATTTCCTTCTCTACTTGTTCCCCAAATACACAGATTAATTTGATTTCACTGTACTCTGAGCTATTTCAACAAGGATTGTATTTGTCTTGCACTGTGAGAAATTGGCGTCATGCCACCAAAGCATGGGTGATCCAAGCAAAACAGTAAATGAGGTTACACCTGGGGTTTGGGACTGCTCTACCTGTCTCCACTCAATAGTGCTCCCTTCCTTCTCACAAGCAGCAGCTGCCAAACACATTGGTTTCTGCACCTCCAACAGGAAGCTCTGATGGGTAGAAGGTAATACATTGTTCCTGCAGTATTTGCTGATCCAAAGGTTGCTGTCTTTTGCCACTTAAATAAAAAGTAATGTGCTGTGTTCATCTTGAAGATTATTGGATCACACTACTTCCCACTTATGAAAAAATCCTCTTGTACAAAAGAAGAACAAGTATTTGCACAAAATTATACAGGCTCATATTGCCTTCTCCTTTCCTTCTCAATTCTTCTTCCTCTTACTAACTTGATTAATAGACTCCAACTTTGGTTTTGAGTGCAAAGCAGAGTTATTGAAAACAAATAAGCCTCAGTATCAAAAGCAAGTGCATGTTTGTCTTTTAGAGACAAAAAAAATGGCATCTACAAATCTTGCATGGTTGTGATGCTGTGCAGAAAACTCCTTGAACACAGCAAACTACATGTAACATAACAAAAAATAACATCAAGGTCAGTAAAAGCAGAGAAAGGAAGCCATGGTATAGAAGAAGAAACAGATCTTGATTTTTCTTCTGAGACTGACTTTCTCCTCTTATTCTATGGTTTTAAAATATTGAATGTCCCTAACACATGACCTTTATCTGGTACATCATGAATTCATTTTGCCTTTCTATTTTATTTAAAGATAGATGTCATTGATTTTATTGACTACTCTTCTTCACAGACAGTGCAGGTGTTCTAATGAAACTTAGCACAAGTGTTACAGCCTCTTAAAATCTGATTTCTTTTCTAACTACTGGCCTGCATAATCCAGAAAGAATTAGGCATTCACGTAAAAAAATTTCACAAAGCAAGGTCAAATATAGTCATAAATATACATAAAGGATTTTTTTTCCCTTTTGGAAGGAAACAAATAGTCTTAGTGACTGATTTAAATTATTCATATCAATTATCAGAAATTGGAATATGATGAAAAAATTTTCAAAATGCAACACGTTGCAAGGATTGTCCTATTTTTAAAATTAAATTGAAATATTTTTAAACAAAAGAATGTTTTAATAGCAAATAAGAAGAAGTGCTTACTAAAAAAAAAATATTGCTTTTCATGAAGACCAGGAAAGGACATTTGTACACTCTAAGCCTCAGAAATGTGTCCATTTTCTGAGATGAAAAGGCTTTGCTTGCTGAGAACACTTGTTTAATATGGATCAAGGGATTATGTTGTCTTTACTTGCTGATTAGCATAATGGTTGCAAATTCATATGAATGGCCAAAGTTTCACTCTTTCATGTGCTGAAATTTCTCCTTTATAGGTAGAAGATATCCTGATGCTGAAGAAAGCAAATGTTTTAGAAAATATACTAGAAAAGTTTGGAACTCCATACCACACAAAATTATTCTGGACAAAAGTTGTCTTCCTAAACGACACATATTATTGGATTTCCTTAGGGAAGAGCCATCTAAAGGGCTGCTTTCTAAAGCAATGATAAGAATCCACTGATCACAAGAACAGCAAAAGCAGCTGATTGCATCTACATTTCACAGTTTGCTTTGCCATCATTCAGGGCTATCCCTGTCTTTCACCAGATTCTGCAGAAGTGTTGGAAGGTCCTGGCAGCTCCTTCCTAGATGCATGCTCTAATTAAGCTATGACTATATGTGAGTGTCTTTTAGTGCTTCTGACCTCAGAAACCTGTGTGTGAGACCTATGGTTTGGAAGATGACTGGAGTGGTAGTAGAAAGACAAAAGCTATTTGATATTACTTATCACATACAGCATACATATGCTAGATGTAGCTGAAAGGAATAAAAATATAGTTCCTTTGCCAAAGAGCCTGTAGTCAAAGTATAGGAGAGAAATAAGAAAGGAGATAAGAAGGAAATAAAAGGAAGAAGGAAATAAAAGGAAGATTATTACTTTTAGATGGAACTCATATTGTGGGACTTTAAGTTCACTTTCTTCCTTAGTAACAGCTAAATACCAAATAGGTAAATAAGAATAATAGTACCACTATTGCCTACTCAAGTCTAGGAAAAAAAAGGATTTGATATTTTCAATTCTGTATTCCATAAAGTTTTCTTTGTAAAGATGGATTATTATGACGTTAGGTGATACATGAAGCAAAATTAAGAAAAGAGGGAAAACATTTAAGTACAGAGAATATGAAATTATTAAGAGGGAAAGGAGATTTGTGGGATAGGTAGCGGGAGAACACATGTATAAACAGGTGGTATTCCCACCTTTTGTGCGTGGAGTTCACTGAACTGTGTCCCTCTTCAATCCTATTAAATAAGAATTATTTCTGGAGCAGGATTTACAACATTATCTAGTATGTGAAATTTCCAACTCTTAAACCTTATATTTTCCTGTATCAGAGAGCTTGCAATAACGTAATGACTACATCAGGAACTGTGTACAAAATAGTATATTGAACACCTATAATAATTATACCAATACTGAATACAATGAGGATATGTCATTTCTCCTGACCATATTACAGGTTTGTGTACATGCTTGTTTTGAAGGCCTATTGCATTCTACTCAGGTAACTTCTGCCTACAGCACATTTAGCCCACAGTGAAAAGATGCATGTTGCAAAGCAAATACAATGCGTGTAATTGTTGGTAGAAGACACAGCTGTAGCTTCCCACTTATTAGGCTGAAAATGTATCCTGTACTGTATTGCTTTGGGCTTTGTCAGCACACACAGTGTGCATTTTTGATACAACACAGGCTGATCTAACCAGACACAATGTGACTCATGTAACAAATGGCACAGGAAAGAGATTTGCTTCTTTAATGGATAAAAACAGGCAACTCCTTAACAACAACATTTGCAGCTGCCCTTTCATATTTGCGATAACTGTGGTTATTAATAAGTACTTGACTCCACATCCATATTGAATTTCTGCTTGTTTGTTCATTCAGAAACCAGACACATCACCAACATGATGTTTTGGAAACATTTGCAAGCTTCATAGAACACCACATGTAGATCATACTCTGCCTACTGGGACCCACTGAAACATCACAACATCTTTCAGACATGTGGTTCTACCTCACCCATTTTGTTCTCAGTAGCAGCAGCATACTGTAGACATGCACAGCCATTAAATCAGGTTGCTTTCTGCATACTGGAAATAATGTTTTTTGTAGTTCTTTTTGTGCAAAGGAAAAGAATGTCCTGACCTTGTCAATACATTTCTCTGGCATCAACTGTTCTAGTTACAGACCCAGCATTACAGAATGGAGTGCTGAACTGTGCTTATTGGATAACTGATGCCAATGCAACCAGTCATAGAGTCAGTGTTTCTATTTTTTGCTAAGTATGATCACACTACTGGAAATTAGAAAGATTTGCTCTCCTAGATGTTCCCAATTGAGCTATTTGGGAAAACATTCTTCAGCGGCTCAGAAATGAATTAATATCTTTGACAACACCTCATATAAAGAAAGTTACTTTTAGATTAGCTTAGTCACAGACAAAACTCTCAGTGCCTTCAAGAGTCAACAGAAACAGGGGGCTAAAGTCTCCATGAGCCATCTGTGAGCCATGCAGCCACTGCTGTGAGGCAGAGCCAAGAGCTTAAGGAATGCTTATTATGCATGGAAGTACAATAGGAGACAGCAAGATTAAAAAAGGAGAAAAAAAAATATGGCAGTTGACTCATGCACTGTTCCAGCTCCCAGGAGTTTGCTGCTGGCACAATGCACCCGGCTGAAGGTACACTGAGTACAACTTGCACTTTGCAGTTAGCATCCTGCCACACTCTCCCAGGAGACAGATGTTCTCCTGCTTAGCTTACAGGCTGCATTTCACAGATATTGTCCAGGGCCTTAAATCAAGGACTATTTTTTTAACCTCATAAATTACACTGGACACATAAGATAGAAAAAACTAACTTTTGCTCTTTTCCAGGAGAAACTGTTGTCTGTTTGCTTTTGACCTTCTGCCTTGCAAATTAGGGAAACTTCTAAATTTATCAGGGTCCTTGATGCCAGATTCTGAAAGGAAAGATTACCATACTATGTAGAAAATTTCAAAAATTTAGAATCAAGTACTGTCATGGGTGACTTATGTTTTAATTTTGTGGAAAATCATCATTCATATAAGTGGGCTGAATAAGTCAGCACAGTCCTTACAAAAAGGGTTTGTAGTCACCTTTATCTTAAACACACATTTCCCAAAATCACACCAGCCAAGCAAGTAGTGAAATATAAACAACATTTCCCTGTGAGTTTCAGTGCTTCTTTCTGCATCTCTTGTGCCAAGCCATAAGCATTCTTCCAGTTACTCAAATACTACAGACATAACCTGGTATTTAATTTGCATTTTTTGATATATTTACTGTTATAATTAGTCTTATTATTTTTAATTGCTTATTACTGATATTCGAACAAGGAAGATTATCTGTGGTAGTGGAAGTACAAAGTGACGATGTACCTATAAACAACTGTTAAGAGGAAAATGCTCTGCTTGAGGAGAATAAAGCCTCAGATTTGGGTATTGAGTCCTGTGTGACTGTAAAGTTTCTTGAAATAGTCATAGTACCTTCAGTTACTGAGCCCCAGTTTAAAATCTTCCCAGTTAAAGGAGGAAAAAAAACATTATTTTGGGTAGCACATAGGCTGCTTCCGTACACTTTGTCCCTGAGGACAAAGTCATGCATTAACTGTATTATAAAACTCCAACAGAACATTGAAAGGTCAGATTTAATGGACTGAAAAATCCTCAAGGAATGTAAATGATGAGGACTAGAGAAAAAGGATTAAAAGCTGCAGATGTCTGTAAATAGCCTTGTAGAGCTGTGCAGGCATGAGGAAGAGCTACATGTTGAGACTTGGGTAATGTTTAGCCCTTCTGAACTTGGCCAACATTACAGGAATTAAGTGATGGAGAACATATAAGCAAAGGAAACATTCATGCAGAGAAAATAGCTGTGTTCCCAAATGTTTTGTATAGCTTATGTTTTTCAACCCTCAGTACTTCTCATGAACCAGAACATTTCTTATCACAGAACTTCTAGTTGAGAAACACTCCAAGGCAATAACGTTTTGTTGCCCAGTAGCAAACCACGTTACTGTGTCCACAAAGTTCAGAATTGGGAAGTCACTTAGTTATCATCATTTATCTGTTTCCTACTATTGGGTAACAGAACTTTTGAGACCTTTAAAATGCTTTTGTTGTGTTTCCAGTTTAAAACTTCCACTGTAGTTTATGCTTCCCAGTTTTATACGTTTCTTCATTAAGATCATGGGTTTGGTTGCATTCTCACCAAAGACAATCTATATAAGCCTGCGTTTGGGACAAAGTTAATGTCAAAAAGAGTACCTGTTTGGTAGTACAGGCACAGTATGTTCCCGTTTGTTTACAATAGTCTGTATGAACCTATGTTCTGTGGCAGATCCATCTATTCAAAATGTGCAGCCACAGGTTATGCTTCTGGTTTGAAGATTCATGTGCACAAATTATACAGCTATTTCAGACAGAAAAAAATCACTGATCATAATAAACTGCAGAAGAGTTGCAATAACGGGAGAATACAGTTACTTAACTGAAGTTTACCGTATGCTTTTAGCCAACATTTGTGTTTACATTACACTTGATGATGTTAAAAAATATAGCTGTAGTCTACTTACCCTGCTTTTTAGAGAAAAGTCATTAGGTATTAGACCAGAAAAGACTGAACTGTGAAATTATGTAAATGTAACACTAATCAGTACTTAAAAAGAAAAATTGAAATATGTGAGAAACCACCATGACTTTAGACATTCATGCTTTTGTACACACACTTTTACAGAAGAATGAGTGTAGTGCTCAGGCTAGTTTTCCCTCTCTCAGATGTTTGTATCACAGCAATCACAGTATCTAGGTGCCAGTTTTGACAAAATTTCACTTGGAAAGAAACAGTTATTATAGGTTTCATTGTGAAATAACTGGTTATGTGTCAGCAGCTGCTGAACAGAACTGCAAATACATCAGTGACTGTACAGAATGAGTGTTAGAGAGATTTAGATACACATCACTGAGTCCTGGAGAGACAGCAGGCACTGCAGAAGACTGTATTACATTCCTATTCTCCACAAGACTTTTGCAAGGAAATGCCTTTAGAGACATCCCAAAAGGGCAAAGTTCAATCAAAAAAAAAACAGATTCCTAAAAACCAGAATCCCAGTATACATTTATGTTCTTCAGAATACATGTCAATTAAATATACCTCATTCAATTACCTTTGATGGATCTTAAGGGCATTATAATTGACTCCCTAATTCAAAGAAAGACTCAAATAGAGATGCTAATATTGTATTGGCAGAGGCAACTAGTGCTAGTAATAGCCTGATGAAGCAATTAGCATTTTAATAGATTTATATACAACACGAGTTGCATTATACTGCAGCTACCATTAGTGAAATATTGGATACTTCTAGTCATTTGCTAAAGTAGGTAGTTATCTGATACTTGTTTTGGGTCTTATGAAAATGGATCATTAAATCAATTTCCAGGAAGTAATACCACAATACTTTCAAGTACAATCTTTACGAGTGTGCATATTTTCAGTCAGACTTTCGTACTTTAATTCATCCCTGATAATTCAGGCTTCTACAATTTCACTACTTATAAATATATTAGAAAAGTAAGGTCTATGCTTCTCCTCCTTGTGATATGCAGAGGATATTATCCACTGTCATTCCAAATTATGCAGCTATATGTGTCTTTCACATCCAGACCTCTTTCTACTGATTGATTAATTTAAAAAAGAGTTTGTTTTTCCATAAATTCTTAAAAATGTAGGATTTAATTCTTCTAATAAAGCATACACATGTGCTGACATGAAGTGTATACAGAGGAAAGGAAATATTTGTATTCTTGTTTGAGTCATCATCTGCATAAGCAGAATGCCATTGTCTCTGTGGCCATTATTCTCAAAGGTATTTTAAGTCTCTATTTTCTGTTATGGGTTAGTTTTCTGAGTAGAAAAAAAAATCACAACCCAATAAAGTTTAAAGCAAAACTTTCTCAGAGAATTTGAAAATTCTGAGGAACAACAGCAAAGATGTCCACAGCCTAGATTGCCCTGGCATCCAGAGCATGTATCAAGATCTTGGTAATCAAGAAGTCTGACTGCTGAAGCCTTGGCTGTATTCAACTGTTCCTGGAGAAAACTATGTTGACCCAACTTTGCTTATATTCTGAGCACTTTGGAGTTGCTTATCAATTCCTATGTATAGCTCTTCACCTTCTTGATCATATAGAGCTCTTAAACAGAAATGGCTGGATTGCAATAAGGAGTGTCTTTGTTTTTGTATGTACTAAGTGTGATTTTGAATGAAATGTTTATTCAAAAGAGTCAGAAAACATTCTTTATCTGCAATTAATCTTTTTAAGGTTTTGTATAGTTATACTTTCCATATTCATACTGATAGAAGGAGATTTAGAGAAGTTTGGGCTTTCTAGTTCATAAATATCAAAAGAAAAAAAAAGAAGGAAAGAAAAAAGGAAAGAAAAAGAAAAAAGTATAAAAACAGCACAGAGGAAAAGTTAACTTTAGCTATAATTTTTCTCTTCCATTCACTTCATATGTAGTTTCATTTGAAGTTTTGAGCACATGTTGGGGTCATTTCTTCTTTTATCAAAACAGTTTTCCCATCTTAATTAAAATCAGTGGACTATGCAATTCTGTTAGATTGGAGGAAAGAAGAGTTTTTTAATTTACATTTAAATAAAACCGATTTTTGGAACTTCTGATATAGTTGCATTTTTAATATCTTGTGCTTCTTATTATAAATGGTACCACTGGAATTATAGGGAGTCTTGGCTCACATTTCTTACTGCTATCCTTCAGTAGTAGCAGTCTGTTTGTAACTGTGGTGGTCTAAGAACAGGCACATAAAAGATGGAGGTAATTTTTTTATTATTTATTAAATCTATTGGTATAACTGGAAAAAGAGGTGATTTGAAGAAGTTTTCTCAAAACATTGTACATTTTTTCCATCTCTTCCTTTTAGTCTAATTGAAAGTATTATCCATTATAGCTGAGAATACAATAATTTTGTTGTGGTATCTTGAGTGGTAACTTTGCTGCTTTGATATTTCATGATCAGAGCTCTAAGTTTAACTTTCTAGAGACTGACAGATTCCAAATTTTCAAAAGCTAAAGAGACCAGGGTGCTTTTTTTTTTCCAATTTTTTTTTAGTCTTTCTTTTGCCTTCCTCTCCCCCACCCTTTTCTTTTTCTTTACTACTTGTTTTTAGTCTTACCTCTAGACTTCTAGCTTTCATTGAAGGCTTCAATGCTTCCTCTTAAGTAGACAGGGAGTTCAAATGGATGCAGCCAGAGACTCTAGAGTACAAATGAAGCACTAAAGTACTTCAATTAACACTTGAACTGTGTGTAATTAACAGGAATTCTCTGTAGTACAAGGAGTAGTGTTCCCACGCTGGTATACTATGCATGAAGTATGTGGAGATGTACAAGACAATTTTCTTCTTTTAATACTTGAGTAGGAATGGCTGGGAGAAGAAACTTCCTTAAGGATTTTCTATTTAATGATTCTTTTTACAGGGAAACCTGAAGAAGCTTTCTCAGTTTCATTTTTTCTGTGATATGTCAAAAAATCTTTATCCTTACAGTCCTCTTGGACCTGGCACAGTCTCATATTGTAAAATCTTTAAGTTAGATTGCAGCTAATAACATATATTTATGGTTTTACCATTAACAGGGACTGGAAATGCTGATCTGAAAGTAATGTAATATTTTTTTGAGAATGCTTTTAGTTTATATGCAGTTACTGTCATGAATATAGAATTGCAAGGAGACAACTTTCCGCCCAGCAAAAGGAGAAGGGTATTGAAACATTTTCTAACTGAGGTGTAACAGAAAGTAAAAAAGATTTTTTTGGTCAGAATTTAAATAATTCTGAAACATTTAATTTCCCACCACTTTTAATAAATGTTTATACCACAGTTTTCATGCTAAAATTGTTTCAAAAAATGGAAAATCAGAATTCCTTTTTAAAACTGTCAAATGAAACTTTTTGACAAGTCTAAAAAGATGTGAATAATAGAAATGAATTCAAAATTACATATCTTTAGGGCTGTCAGCTATTTTACCTAATGTCCTGGAATATTTATCCAACAAAAAAGAATGTAAGCATTTTTTGGTCTTCACAGAAATCCAAGTCAACTGTAAATTTCAGTAATTTTGTTACAGAAGGAGCCTACCAAACTTGTTGAATTTCTTGAGACTAATTCTCTGGATGGATACATGGGAATTTTTGCTTTTACAGTGAAAAGTCTTCATTTTGTCAAATTACTATTTCCAGTTGGTGCCAATCTATATTAGGTTTGTTGATGCTACTAAAAGTGCCTTTACTTTTCCATTCACATCCTCTGAAGCAATTAACCAATCTAGGGGAGTTGGTTACTCGATTTTTTCATTGTTTGCAGTCAGTGTGATTCTGAAGTCAGGTAGTAAAAAAAAGAGACAATGAGTGCTTCATTTAATGCTATCAACATCAATTATACATGAGACCCGTTTACCTAGGAAAGCTGAATGCTCAGACTTGATCTTAAACTCCTGTCCCAGGAGAGCAGGCAGTCATCCTGCTGGGGATAATGATGTTCTAAATAAAGCAACGAAGTTTCATCTGTATTTTCCTAGTGCTATATTGTACAAATTTAAATATCACTCAGGTTCAGGGAGTTTTTTCCACCATATGGAAACACTTGAAGCTGTGCTTAGATAAATAGACTCTCAATATTGTGCCTTAGATTTAATTGGCAATTCCCACTAGTTTAGTGGTAGTTCTGCATCTAAATCTTGCTGTATTATGCCCAAGAAATGACTGATGAAAGATTATATGCATTAAAAAAGAAAATAAAAACAAAGATGAACCAAAAAATAAATGTGAAGGGAAAAAAAAGCTTTACAATTGAACTCTCTCTACAATTAAAAAATAAAAATCTAAATCTATTTATTTTGATGCAAAAAATGGGAATGGCTCTGTTCTAAATCTTTACAGCCAGAAATCTAGACCTTAGGGTCTTTTTTGAAGCTAGTTAACCATTACAGATGCAGCCAACCATACCTAAGATAAACTTGGTGATAGCGTTTTAGGCTATGAGAGTTGTGTCCTTAAGAAAAGTTTTTTCTTTTTCTGCAAATAGCTTGTAGTCAATTGATATTTCCTCAGCTTGAAACTTAACAGAACATTGTGTCATGCCCATATACTTATTGATTTAATTATGCTCTGCAACAGAACTTGCCAATAAAACAAGGTGTGAGGTAATAAGGTGTGTGCAATAAACTCAGGAAATTCAGAGAGAAATACAAGATACTTTAAGTTCCTAGAGCCCATACACTCATTGCCTATTAATATTGGATGTAATTCTAAACAAATGTATTGTTTTGAGGAGTTTGTTTCCATAGAAGCAATATTGGGCAGTGTCTGATACAAAGTTAATGTCTATCTATCAATGTGTGCAATACAAATATTTTGGCAAATATTGTAAATTTTTTTCAGCTAGACTTTTTTTTTTTCATTTTTCATGAAATGTTGAGTATTTTGGAGCTTAACTAAATATTTTCCATTTCTCACTGTGTAAGGGAATAAATTTTGGGCAGGGTTAGTAAATTCTGAACATATATTTCAAAAACCTCAGTACAGAGCATGGTAGGGCAGCAACAGTAGGAGCAGAGAAAGGTGAAGCAAAACAAAGAGAAACATTTGAAGTTTATTTATAATTGTAAAGGGGAAATAAATGAAGAAGGTTGAAAATAGATAAATTATCTTCCTAGCTGCACAGCAAAGTATTGACAGTTCAGTATAGATGCTTTATGTCAAGTATACTTCATTTTCTTCTGTCAGATCTAATCAATCATTTGTCAGTATCTGTGATGCTTCATATCAGAAATTCTCATTGAATATAGATAAATTAATTTTACACAAGAATACCACATATCAAAAATGCACCTACCTAACAAATTTAGCAACATCATTGAAGAAGTGTCCTTCAACTGGAATGAAAGTGACAAATATTAAAAATGCACCAAAACAGAAATAAAAATACTTGAACTTGCAACTAACAAAACATTGTCTGAAAAATGTCCTGTGTCATCAGGAGAACAATTTCACTCATTTCATGAAGGTATGAGTCCTGATCTTGCAGAGCCCTAAGTACATCCTCAGAGAAGTCCCACAGGGTAGTCAGGTAGGACTGACTGTAGTTGAATAAATACTTTTATTAGAAATAAATAAACATGGCTGTCATAAGAACCCTTTATTCATCACTGTTTTTTGATATAGCTAGTCTGTACAACTGTGGTCTACTCAAGGATAAAGGTATCCAACTTGAGATAGGACCCAAGACCCTTGTGAAGATTTATATACCTCCTTTAAAAAAGTACAAGAGAAATTAGATACCTAAAATCAGGAATGGAAAGATCAGGTTGCTGAACAGGAGGCAAGTTTGATATGTCTTAGATGAAACAGCTCTAAGAAAAAAATGACTGAAAATTTCATCCTTCAGTTTCTGGACCAACAGTTCCTTTCTGAGTTTAACCCAGTTCTTTGGGTTAAAGCTTATCAGAAACATAGGGGAAAATGGAATTTTTCCACTTCAGGATGAAAAGCCAAGTCAGGGTTTTTTTCTGTTACATAAATGAAGAGAAAAACGGCAGATATGCCACACAGGGCAAGTTTCCCTTCCCACTGATTGCTGTTGGTGCTGGCAATTGGCAGATTAAAGCAGTCAGGGATAATTCCCAGGGCAGAGACCAGAGACTGACCCTTGTTAGGGCAGTCTCTCTCTGTCCTGCACCAGTTCTTCTCTTCTATAGGGGCAGTCACTTTCCCACACACCCAGTCCCTTTGAGAGGCAGCCTACTTTTAGAGTTTGGTGAAAGGCAAAGCACAAATAGGAAATGTGATCATTTTGTTGCTGTAACAGCTGGCAATTAATTAGACAATGGCTTTTTACTGTGGGATCCATGCAACAAATACATATCAGACTAAGTGTTTCTGTCTGTGATGGAAAATAAAATTTTTAACAATGCTTCAAGTGTTCTACCATTGGGTAACAGAAAGGTTATTTGATGGCAAAAAACCCACCACCTTTCACTACAGACTTGACAAACAGTTAAAAAATGAAGGAATTTTGGGGCTTTCATGTTCCAACTGAAGAAGCAGTTTCAGGACATCTGTAGATATTTTGGTTACTTCTTGTTAGTAAATTTAGCAATGAAAATAATTAAGTAGATATGATGTATTTTCTTTCTTTTCTTACTACCTTTCTTTCCTCAAGCTTACGCGATTTTTAAGTTTAATTTCGATTACATTATCACTGCTATAGCTTCCTTTATTCGTAGATATGCTCCTTTTATAAAGATGAGAGAACACTATGGAATTTTAAATGGTAAAGTTAAGATCCACATACTTTCATTTTACGAGTGGGTCTTTGTCCCTGTTTGGAAAAAGTGCACTTAGTTTTCTGAAATGTTTTTTAAATTCATTGTAGTAGGAAATACTCATGACTACCTACTGGCTTAGGAAAATAATTTAAAATGTATACTAACTGAAATTTAAAATTTGAAAAATTTGGTGTAAAAATTCTCAAAATTGGACAAGATGAATCATTGGGAAACACTTATTTTTTTCTCCAAAGGAAGTGCATTGGAAGGACATTGTAAGAAAAATATCTGTATTAAATTGTAACACTTATTTGTTGAAAGAAACAGAAAAATACCAAATATTCATGGTTACCTATGATATTGAGAAGAAAGATATTTTTCTTAACTAGCTCTTTTTATTTTTCAAATGGCTGTTCTGTTTATTAATTTTTTTAGTACATAAACAAAAAAATGCTCAGTAAAATTCCACACCAGGAAATATGTAATTCCATTTTTTAATGTCATTCTAATGTAAAAAATGCACTGCAATTCAAAAACACACATGTTTTTCTCATATCTTCTATGTTTTATTCTTGAAATTGAATTTGTAGCAATTTATCACAAATACTGCAACAACATTGCATTCTTTTTGTTGCAAGTTTAATTCATTCTTACAGGAAAAATTATTAACTGCAAGTCTGGAAGAGGTTGGTTGTTTTGTGTGTTTTATTTTTTTTTTCTTTTGTTCCAAAAGCATATTTTAAGCTGATTTACATAAATTCAGTCTAGATGGACTGTTCTATGTATTGCTCTACAGTTCAGTATTGTAACACATGATGTTTTGCTTTGGATTGCATGACGACTGTTATAATGTTCATCAGCTCTGTTTCAGCTAAAGTATGATTTTTATTCCCAGTAAAGAAAACAGGAAGGTTAAAGGAAGGTTAAAATAGGCAAATAGATCAAGATGAATAGATTGTATAGCAAAATGCCAAGAGAAAGGAAGGGATTACAGTTTTTTGTGCTTTTGAAAGTTACTAGATTATAGGGACTGGCAAACAGAATGATCATTTGCATAGGTATCTGCCATATGATTATGCCTCAGATGATTTATGTAAGGGTTTGACAGGCTACAGTGATGAGCATGCTAGAAATACGATAGATGGATGAATGGAAGGTACTCAGTGAGGGGAATGTGAATTGGAAAGTCAATATCAATTTGAAAATCAATCAGCAGGAATAAGACTGCTCAGTTTGTGTGCACAAAATATTCGGCTAAGGGCTGTCTGTAAAGGCTAGGTGGAATTTGTGAATCCTACAGAAAATATTTCTCCAGCAACATTCAAATGTCTGCACTAAAACATGTGAGATTCAATTGTTTATAGCTCAGAAAAACACAATCTTTTTTGTACCAGAACCTTCTCTTCCACTGCCAGGACCCTGCCCTGTCTATCTAGGATTTAGAGGAGACTCATTTCCCTTTCAGCAACATGATCAGGGCAGGGTGGCTGTAACACCATGACCTCTGACTGAGAATCCCACTGTAAGCCAATCCTTTAGAAAGCTGTTTTGGTGGAGACACTTGGCTGCCCTCATCTCTATGCCACTTTGAAAGCATTAGAAGAGAAAAAAACCCAAACATTGTTCTTATTAAAAAAAAATCCTAAATATGAAAAGCACTCTCATAAAACTGCATCTATATATACAGCAAACATCTTAAGGACAGTCATGGCCTCAGTGTTTTTTTGCATCCTGGTAGGACTACAGTAGGACTACACTGACTAAAGCATTTAGGATTACTTTTGCCAGAATGCATCCAAAATACATTAGAGAAGACTGGGGTTAAAAGCCAAGAAATCTAAACTTAGGAAATGTCAGAATTAATGCTGATAATAATGCAGGGCATACATAATTTTTTTCATTAAACACTGTACCATTTCTGACCATCTCTCAGATTTTTTTATTGCTTGGAAAAGCTCATGCTCAGCATATGAGAAAGAGCTCAGGCTCTCATTCCACTCCCTTTGTTCAGGGCTCGGCACCAGGCTTTGTTTACTGCATATGATTTAATTGACTCTCTGAATACAGAATTATTAATATTCTCATGAGTTTTGCCATGACACTGCTGTAGTGTTTGAATGTATCAAAGGAATAATTTATTAATCTTCTTGGTATTTTTGTGACATGAAATATAATTATTCATTTTTAATAGACAAGGTGGTAAGATCCATTTTTTTTTTTTTTTAAGATTGTGGTCATTTTGAATTCCCTAAGTGAAGATGGCCTGATTTGTTTCACAGCTTATTGCATCACCACATTATTTGCCCAAAGCACAAATTGTGTTCAGTTGAATAAGAGATGTAGGGACATGGTGTTTCTGAAAAACAGATATGAAATTTTTGTGTAGACTAAAAACATACAATCATTTGGAAGCTCTAGGTGACTTATCTAACACTGTGTTAGGACATCCCATGTAGATGGGGATAAATTAATTTCCCGTAGGCAGTTTTAACTGTCTAAAGCATAAATTGTACTTGCTTTTCCTAGAATTCTTGCTTTCTGTTTACACAATAAGTATTGTAAAGGGAAGAATTCCTATGACAAAGTCCTACTCATAGCAATTCTATAATATCACAGGGAACAGAGGTAGAACAGTTAGGCTGAGGAGAAGAAGATGAGAAAATTTTAAAAGTACAAATATTCTATTTCCAAGAGGAGCTTCATGAACTTCAGGATGCAGAAAACAGAAAAGTAAAAAGGTAAATTCTAAGCTTAGAAGGTCCATTATGTTTGTTGTCATAAATGATAAGTAGATAGAACTGGAATGAGCAGCACGCAGAAAGAAGCCTGCTTTCACAGACACTCATAAAAGCAGAACCTTCTTTCTCTTACTGCAAAAACACAAAGAATGCATTCTTCATATTTTTGGTATGGAAAACCTGCCTCTTACCACTCCATATCTCCTGAACATCCATCTAGCAGTGTTTTTGATGAAAATGGAATCTCCTTCCCAGCAACTTTTTAGTATTAAACACCTTTACTGCTACAATTTTCACTATGTTGCTGACATTCTTTGCATGTTAAAGAGCAGATCCACACAGGTCTGTAGCAACTCTTGATTGCAGTGTTGAAAATATACAAAGAGAAACTAGGTTCTCTGTGGATCACAACCTTATTTTACCGTCTGTTCAGAAAGCCAGGTACAGCCCCAATCTGAGCAAGAAAAAGTAAGCAGTTGACCACACAGCTCAATTTATAACATTGACTATGAAGCTAACATGGTATCAACAGAGAGGTACTGTTCAGGTAGTCCTTACCTCCTTGGTAGGGAGAAAGTCTCATCTGGTGTCCCAATTTTAAGATGCATTTGCCATCTTTAGTTCATCTTCTGTTTGTATTTCAGATTTTTTCTTAAATCAAAATATTACCAAAAGGTTTCCAAATAGAAATACCATACGTCTCTAAATGTCATCTTATTTTCATCTATCCTCCCAGACTCCAAGTTTTGGAGTATGACTTGACTTATATCAGTATTATACAATCTAGAATGCATGTGTGTAACTGTTTCACCAAAGACAGTGAAATTTCTCCTGAGGTAATATATTGAATGAAGTCACTAAAGTCACCTATATCTTAAATAACTTTAGATCAAGTTGCCAATGTTTACAGTTTCTCAAACTTCAATTTTTTTTACTGTAGGTGTTAAAAATACAAAAGTGATCTCTTCAAGACTGCAGAGTCTTGATGTAGTTGGACTATGCTAAACGTGTAAGCACAGGTAACCAATCCATATGCCATAAGAGGATCTTGCCTGTTTTTGTGTGTCTCACTTTCTCTTAAAATTTCTAAGACATTCTAAACACTACTACTATGCTAGATATTCTACAAAGCTGCCTAGGGGCACCAACCTTTATGGGAGTTGGGTTACAGAATCCTTAGACATTTTTGGAAAACTGAAACCATTTTTTTACCCCTGAAGTGTTCAAATATTTATTTTTGCACTAAGGCATTAAAGTTCTTCTCTCCTAAATTTGTAAAGCATCTAGCTCAAGCAGTTCTGCTCACTAGCTGATAGTTCTAAAATTCCCTTGTCAAATAATAGATACAACCCAGAATGTGGGCCAAATGTTAGCTTCCTGCCTCTAGTCTGTATTTCCCAGACCATCAAAGGGCAGTCTTCATAATGCAGCCCCTGAAAGACATTCTAGCAGCTATAATGAAAAAGATGCTTTCTTTAATTAATACCAGTGCATAATCTCAAAAATGGCTTAGTTGTTGCTTTCATTAGTCTAATTTTTTCTGGTCATAGTGAACACTGCCTATGTAATTTTCCAATTAAAATGACAATTCTGTGACTGTAATTGAAGCTTTATCTACTGATCCATCGATTCAGTACAAAAAATGATCTGAATGTAACAAATTGATTACATTTTCCTAAATAGCCATCAAGGATATACATTCTATTCTAAATATATTTGCACAAACCTAGGTAAAATGGATTTCTTTATTACTTAAACAAAATATAAACCAATTACTCAACAGCACAATACTTCTCAAAAACTAAACTAATTTCCATCATTGGAATCAGCCCCTCAAAGAGAGTACAGTCCATGTCAATTTTTTTTTCTCAGTTGGCAATACATTTGTTGACAAAACTTCTTAGTTTTCCAAAGCCATACATTTTATTAATAAATCCGGCTAGTGCCACTTTTTACTATTTTCCATATTATTTTCCTCCTTCAATTCGCTAGAACTTGGAAAAATTTAAGAATTTAGATTTTTTTGCAAAACTGGGAGTTGTTGAGCCCTTGCACTTAGCCTTTATCATTTTATGCACTATGTAACAGAGAAGCCAGAGTGCAAATAGCTCATCAGGGCCTGCCTTGTGTCATAAAGCTGAAATAAAGTCTTTAGACTGGGATTCCCAGTCCAAAATAACTGTCTATTTATTTATTTATTATATAAACTTACTTATTTACATGTAAACTTACAAAAGCAGGGAAACATCTTTCCCTCAATTTGTGTTTTGGGGGTTTTCATCAGAAATAACATCTTAAGTGATCTTGGGAACTGTACTCCAGAGGAAAGAAGATAATAGTTTATACTATTAGTAGTACTAGTCTTCTAATATGATCACCTTTCAGCATTCAAGATCTTCTGTCAGACACTGTAAATAGATTTTTTTTAAAGGAGTATGAGAAGTATGATAGGAATTGTCTGTAAGGAAGCAAAGGTGATAGACTGTGAGAGAAATATGGATGAATATAGGGAGCTTTTGAGAAGGATGAGTTGGCACACAAAAAAGTATGGTTCCATAATAATGAAGAACAATGTTTTGTAAAAGTTCATTAGCAAAACAAGGCAAGACAGGAGATAGAAATAGAATCTATCTATCTATCTATCTATCTATCTGTCTATCTATCTATCTATCTATCTCTATCATCATCTTATATTTATTTCATAAACCCAAGATAGTAGATGTACATAAGTATTATTTTATCTATACATATATTTATTATATAGATGAGAAACATAGATGACAACAGACAATAGTCAGCAAAATAATGATTAGAAAGGATGAAATTTTGAAAATTGATAAGGAAACGTAAAGATACCAGAATAATTATTTGACTGAGATAACCATCTTAAAGCAGTATTCATTGCAAGCTAGGTATGACAAAATCATTACTAGGAATTGTTCAATAAATGAAAAAGAGAGCATATTCATTATAAGTATCCCTGCTTAGTATAGCAACCAAGAAAATGAAACACAAAAAATGAAGGATAAACTAGCTCTGCAATGATAGCAAAATGTCAGGGACTGTCTATTATCAATTCAGAAAGTGCTAAGTGAGGAAAGGGGTGAGGTTATGGTTCCAAACTTAGGAAAATGGTAATACTGAACAAGATACTGCTGAAAAACTGAGACTTCTTGTTGTTTCCAGAGATCCTTTCAGAGTAACTTAAAACTGCTGTCCTACTCCAGTCAAGTTAAATTCTCATCTTTGTGGCAGCAACAGAGCCTAGTTCCTGCTGTGAGGACCTGATGCCTTTATCTTGTCTCCCTGTGAGGTAGTGACTTCATTTCTCAGAAAAAAAAATGAGAGCATATTTTACATTTTAGGATATAAAAGTGATGGAAAATCACAGCACTTCATGCTGCTAAACTTCAAGCATCATCTACCATGAATAAATATATTCAATTAAGATAATATTCAAGAGTCCTTAAAAATTGGCTGAGGAAATGTCTGCTTCTCTGATGTTCATTTTAATAAATCTCCAAACAAGAAAATTCCAGCAGTTTGATTAATTGTTAATCTGCCATAGTCATGGTAAGCCTTATATCAGTCCTAAGCAATAGTGGAAATGCTGGTATAAAATTCACTGATAAAAAATTCAGTGATAGGAATACAGTTAATGCTAGCCAAAATAATTTTATATACCTTAGATCTAGTCAAATAAACTGACTGTAGTGTTTGATGAATAAAATATTTGTCTAGGCAAAGTAAAAACAGAGATATTTTATATTTTGACCATGATAGGCATAGGACACAGTGTGACCCAGAACTCTACATGATTAACACTACACAATATCAACAGATCACCTCGGAAAATCCAATGAATGGACATCAAAACAGTATGTGCCAATGGGGAGCAAGCACTACGCTTTCCACTGGACCTCCACAAATATTAGGTTATTTAATATCCAACCCTTATGCAGCATACCTAGAAATGGTTCAGAAAAAAAAAAAAAACAGAAACCATGGATAAAACTGATGGATGTTGAACAGATTGGAGCAATTTGTAATAAAGATGAAGATGCAGAAATAGAGTTGATGAATGATTTCTGAGTAAAATGGGACCATTTACGCACAGCCAGATTCAACAGAATCAAATAAGAAGTCAAATGTCTTGTAGTAAGTGGTGCAGGAAATTTATACAGAAGACAGAGCTGTCTAGTAAAAATCAAGATTCCAGAGAGGAAATAAGAGCCACAGTGGACAAATGGCTTAATGTCTCTTGTCAGTGAGATGCTGTGGCAAAAAGACTAATGGGAAGAGCAGAAGCAAGACACCGAAATTTGTCTTGTAAGATTTAGAGAGGTTTTAATATTGGAATGCCATTCACAATTCCTGTGTTCTTGAAATAATGCTGCCAAAGTGAACCATTTGCAAAGAATTCAGCAAAGTGCCACAAAAAAAACCCTGTGAATGGTGAAATTCTTCATGCTTTTGCAAAGCAGGCTTCAGTGCTTGTAAGAAGAAGATGGAAATGTCAGCTGATTATAGTGTAGTTGTATTTCAGTGGGAAAAAAAATATTAGTGATTATCAGGTTCCTTAACCATTCAAGGCATTTGCTTTTCTTATATCCAGAGTCAGTACCGAGAAGCTGAATCCAACCATTCAAATAAGAAACAAGAAAAATATTTAATAGCTGTTGTTGGAATCATAGTCATTCTAATTAGGAATTGTCTTACTATGGATAATTTGGCTCAGTTACATCTATCTTCTCTGTGTAGGCAGATATTAATATTGTTCCTTATTGAAGTAATAGAAACCAAAGTTACCTAAAAAGCCAAATACGAATAATCTTTAAGGTAAACTTCTGTTACTCATGTAAATGCTGGAGTTGATGGTGACAAACTTAAAAAATCAACAAGCAGTTTTAAACATATTTGAAGACATCAACATGTGAATTCTAAACAGAATCAACTGAGCAGATGAATACTTGCTGGAGGTTGTGGTATAGTAAGTAGATGAAAATATCAATTTTTTATTAATTTCTGTTGAAAAGGTAGGAAAAAACTGCATTTCTATACTACTATGAATTGCTTTAAAACTCCTTGAGGAAATTCCCAAAATTTCCCTTCCAAGTGGCAGTTACACAGATGAATCATTCTCATATCCTGTGAATATTTAATTTCAGGTTACAAATCCATACCAAAATATTGACTTCATACAGAACAATAGTTCACTAGAAATTACTCCTCAAAAGGCAGCGTCATATGCCTTAGCATAGCAATTTTTGTCAATCAGATTATTTTGCTAGTAAAAATACAGAAATCTGTCCCAGTTTTGGAGGCGTTATCATAGTTACAAAGTATGCCAAGTGAAAGGAACGATCAGGATCATTGAGTCCAACTTCTGTCCCTGCACAGGACATCCAACAGTCACACCATGTGCCCAAGAGCATTGTCCAAACGCTCCTTGAGCTCTCACAGGCTTGGAGCCTGACCACTTCCTTGGGGAGCCTATTCCAGTGCGCAATCACCCTCTAGGCGAAGAATCTTCTCCCGATATCCAACCTAAACATCCTCTGACTGTTTCATGCTGCTGCCTTGAGTCCTATGAGTCTTATCACTGGTCACAAGAGTGAAGATGGCCCTCCTTTTTCCCTCACACGGAAGCTGTAGACTGCAATGAGGTTTCCCCTAAGATAGACAAATCAATTGACCTCAGCTACTCCTCATACGGATTCCTCTCAAGGCCATTCACCATCTTCTTGGCCCTCTTTTGGACGCTCTCTAATAGTTTAATGTCTTTTTTATATTGTGGTTCCCAAAACTGCCTCCAGCACTGGAGGTGAGCCCGCCCTGGCTCAGAGCAGAGCGGGACAATCCCCTCCCTTGTCCGGCTGGACATGCTGTGCCTGATGGCCCCCAGGACATGGTTGGCCCTCCTGGCTGCCAGGGCACAACAATTCAGATTCAACACAACATGTCCACACTGAATCTTTGTATCAGTCTTCCAGTTTCAGTCTTTAGTGGGAGACATTATCTTACATTCCATATATTATTTGTGCTCACATTGAGTCTCTCATCTCAAAAATTTTGTGATCAGAGGAATTAGACTTGTGGGAAACTGAAGCTGTAGAACTCAGATTGTCATTTAATTTATGAATAGAAGCCACTTGTGTGTTTCTTCCCTATGCATTATTAAATACTAGAAACTATTCTATGCTCTAGTGTGCCTTATCTGTGTGGCTTTGGTTTGGGCATTTTTACAGACTGTGACATGTATGATTTTGGAGATCTTTAGAATAGGATGCACCTTGAAACCATCAGAATTAATATATCTTCCTGTGTTATTTTCATTACAAATTGCATTTGAAAACCATTCTGAAAAGTTTGCAGAACAAAAAATTATCACTATAAGCCTATAACAAATTATTTGTCTGCAAGGATGGTGTTTTATGCCTTTTTTTTTTTTCAACTGTGAATGCTGCTGAATCCATTCTTCTTAGAAAATATATGCTGGCTCTTTCCCATTTGGTGTCTTATCCTTCATTTTTTGGCCTGTGTTTGTCATGACAAGCAGCAATTGAATACGGCATAATTATAAAGGATTCTATGCCTGTTTAAAATTGAATTATTTGCATGACAATATATCCTGGAGAAGTAGAGACCAAGAACTAGGAAAAGCCTGAGCTTAAACAGGCTGATGCTTGGTGTTTGCTTTAGGATGACCTGAATCACTCTTCGTGTTCTGACACACATAAAGATCAGAGGCACCATTCAATTGACATTTGATATGGGGATGAGAGTAATAACACAGGATTTAAGAAAGTTTCATAGCTCTGTGGTTGTGGGCTTATTGGGAAAATAGGGACTGCTTCTATTGGCACTAGATGACAATGCCTAAGCAACTGAGCTGAGCCCTAGATTGCTGTTAATTCTGTTAACTGAAGGTCAATTACTTACTGTGTATCCTTACCAAAGGGTGCCTATGTTTAGGATTCTTAATTTGGAAATTAATACCAATTCAAATCACTATTGCCCTGAACTACCAGTCTGTTTAGATTAAAAATGTAAAGGTGAAATGTTTTTGATACATACTAATTTCTTCATTGAGTCCCAAAATATTTTCTCTATGGAGTTAGGGATTGGGAATTAGACAGAAGATTGACTGTCTGAGCTTTACCTGTAGGTAAAATCTTATCCAGGTCTTGCAGCTCTGAGACTGAGATCTTGATGAAAAAGGAAACCTCCTGGAGTAAGGCTGTTTACTTGTGTCAAGGCTCTAGTGAGCATTCACATGTGAATATTTTGGAAAGAAAATCCCTCTCTGTTTGGAGAGAGTCAGACCTGATGCAAAATGCTTGGCTTTAGCATTCCCCCCAGCCAAATAGTAAGTCTTTGCTTCTCTATCTGTACCAGAATATTTTTGTGAAATTCTTGCACAAAAGAAACCAAAACAAAACCAAAAACCCAGAAGTCCTTAATGCACCCCAAAACCCCCAAAAATCATTCACTCTGATTTGTTCTGAGAAACAATGTTCCTTTTTTTTAATATATATCTGGAAGAAATCAATGTAATCCAAGTTTAAGGGAAAACTTCTTCTGGTCCAAAATTAATACTTTTAGTTTGGCAAAACAGCAAACAAAACCAGTTTTACAGTGACAGGCTTTACAAAAAAATGACTATGTAGTCCTCAGCACATATATGTACTTCACAAAAAGAGTAAAATAAATCAAAAGCTATTGGGAAATTGAATGGAAAAGGGAATTTTATTTTTATAAATCTGTTTCAGTTGAAAGGTACTATGGAAAGAGAAGCAGAACCAATTGTGTCACACAATTCTTTACTTTCTGTTTCTTCTTGAAATATCAGCTTCTGGAGTTGTGAATTTATGAAAATTGCTACTAACTTTAACTCAGCATCACACCCACTACAAAAATAGAAGAGTGATCAGAACTGCCCACTAAGCTGTTATTATTTAAGAGAATGGTTTGGAAAGCCTTCTAGCAGTTGTAATGCTGCAATTGCTAAAAAAATAAGACTACAAAACATACTGTGATTGCTCAAGACTCAGACCTAAAATGGGAAACACATGAGACACCCAGATATTGCAGAAATTGTGCTTGAGACTGGCAATATTGTGCTTTTAATAGTATCTTCTGTAGACATAATAATTCTAAATGAATTAAGTAGGTGTATAACAGAGCAATTAGCAGAAATCTAGTCAAAAATCATGAATATTTTTTATAGCACTGCACTGGGAAAATGTACACACATATTTAAAAACAGTTTTTAAATATATTCCAGTTATTTTTGTTAATGCAAATTTCAGAATAATTAGACATTGTTAATGGACACTTTTGTGAATATTTTATGTATGAAACACTTCAGAGTGTTTAAAACATCCTTTTTTGAAATTTGTCCTTCTAGAAGAGAACCAGTCTCACAGAATGAAACAGATTTTAAAGTGAGATATAAAATGTGACACAATAAATTTAAATAGCAGTGAAGACAGCATAACAATTTAGATAACCCTGCTCTGCTCAATATTCATTGGAAAGAAATGTAAACTTTGCATTATTTGTATACTTTTTTAGCAAGGCAATAATGAACACAATCAAATGTTTTGCAGCATTAAAAATAGAAAAGGCGGGAGAAGCTTTGAGCTCTATGTTCAGAGTAGAGGAAGCAAAGGATACAACTTATTAATTTTTTAGAATACATATTTCTACTGTAACTACCTAGTACAATATGCACACAAAATGACTTGGATGTCAGATCTGTGAAAATAGCACTTCTGAGGAATCATTAGTCAGGACAGCTATATTTTTATTAAAATATTAGCTTGAATGTATCTGTGAAAACTATAAAATAAAGTTAATATTCTGGAAGCTCTAAGTAACCCCCCACCTAATGTCTAGTTTCTAGTAATTTAAGAATATCAGCATAAGAAACAGATGGCAAAATAACTCAATATCCTCTGGAAAATCTTTAGTTACCATTAAAAGTTACACCTGCTGAAATGTGTGATCTTACTTTAAATGTAGAAAAGCATTAATAGGAATGTACAGCAGTGTGGTTATATCTCTTAATTGGTATACCCTAGTGGAAACAAACATGCTAATTAAGCGATCATCCTGATTATAAGGGCCTTATAGGAATACACAGTGCTGGGAGATACTCGTTTCTATTTCAGCAATGGCTTTAAAAATAACCATAGTTAAATGATTGAAATATTTATATTACGCAAGTGTAAGTGACTCACCATAGGACTCAGAATGAGCATGAAGGGAAAAGGATTAGAGAGTAGAGACTGTGATTGTGACACAGAACAGTTACAACTTCAATCTCATCTATAGAATATTGTGGACAATACCAAATAGTCACTTTGATTTAACTAGATTTGTCATTTTTCTACTCATTAGAAATTGAAATTCATTGCATTCAATAATTGCATTCTGAACTCATTTCACTTAAGGCTTTAGTTTAATCCATGTGCCAATCCAGAAACTGATTTTAAAGGTCTTGTTCAAAGCTCCTACTGCAACATTAATCTGGAATGCTTGATTCAAATTCTTCTAGTTCTCCTTTAGAGGTTTGCAATACCATTTAATTAAATTTGCCTCCATACTCAAATAGACTCCAGTTCCACCTTCACTTTTAGCTGGCTGATCCCATCAGACTCAAAGCAGCTGCTGGGTACAGCCAAACGAGAGAGGCATCAGAGCTTCCAGACCCCTGCTCATTAAACACAGAAGATTCAGGTAACAAAATAGATGTTTGGATCCTTGGAACTTTCCGGTCTATTTTTGACTCCAAAGAAATCGAGGCTAAAAGAAATAAAACTCAATTGGAAGTAGGCAATAGGGATAGAAACCAAAATGCTCTGCTGTCTTCTGAAAGAAAGCATTTTTTTGTGAAAAGAAATACTATTTCCTCAAATCCAACAAGGACTAAAAAGAACAAATGTTTCCCTTGACTGAAATGCATGCCTTTATTTGAACAATATAGTTGAAGAGAAACAAGATCAGCATTTATTTGATCCTTACAATGGCATGTACTGAATAGATGACAAAAGACTACAAGAAATTACAAATGCTGTCAAAGTATATCTTATGGAATAAGGACTGCAATAGATGATTATAGCATGTTAGGTTAGGAACTGCATTTGGAGGTATGCTTTTTCCTAGAAGAACGAGAAAAAGAGTCAAACAAAGCATAAAGTTACAGCTAAATTCTAAATCCAATCTATTAATTCCAGTATTTTGTAGAAAGTTGAACATATTACCACAAATTCACTCTTAAACTTACATAGAACCTAGAGAAAGAGGAAGATTCTGCAGTATCATTTACAATAGTAACCACCTGTCATTAAACAAATTCCAGCATCTAGCACAAAATAATATTTCTGATGACAGTTTTATTCCTTATTGTACGTAGAAGAAAATAAGAACATGGCTGCTTAGCCTTTCCTCTGTTATGAGTCAACAAATAATACAGTAATTATATTTATATTCAAAATTTCACAAAACACTTAGCATTGTGGTCATGAGCAGTATAACTACTAATTAGCTGGCAAAAAATATACTTGTCCCTTTTTATTTAAATTGAATTAATAGAATAAAGCTCTAAGAATCCTACCACTTTTCTTTGACAGGTCCTTTCTCATCTCACTCCAGCTGATTCCTGGGCTTTGAAACCATATGCCTAAACCCTCACCCCACTGCATTCCTGAGCTTTAGGAAATCTGCTTGGTGCAGCCTGAGTTTTTGAAGATCTGCTGGAATCTGCTTCTTCAAGATTTCAGGAATTGTTACTATAAAATGAGATCTGAGTTTTTATATTTCTATCTAATTCATCAGGTATTTCTGTACAAGTTAAGGGTTTTGGAAGTAGGTCAAAATAAAATAATTTTACTGTTTGCGTATCAGGAGTGGCATATAGAATAAGATACAGTATTGCATGAAACTGCAGAAATATGGCATTACTCTCTGCTGGAATAAAGGGGTAATAGATCTCTGAGCACAAAATAGTTGTTGAATTTCCAGAATTAAAAAGACACAAGTAAGAAAAATGCAGAGCCAAACAACTGTCCTTGCTATGCTTATTTCACAATTATATATAATACTTGAAGGAGTCCATAGTATCTCTAAGGTTCTTTTTCTGAACTTTACATGTGGCTCTCCCTGTCAATTTTTTGCTTGTTTTACTTAAAAAGTATTCAGAACACCAAGTGATGAGATTCCCTCAGTCCTTCTCAATCTGGTTTCTGAATCCTTGACCTTACAGCATATATAGGTATTAATGCACATGTGCATTTGTCTCTCTCTAAAGTATACACATACTTTACACACACACATGTATGTATGTGTGTGTATATTCATATGAGTATATAATAAGTTGAAGCTCTCAGAGGTTAATGAATGACACCTACAATTTAGGAATACTGAACCAGATGGTGCAGGAAAGAAAAAGTCCTGCAAGTGCATCTGTGCTAATGGCTTGTGCATTTAATTGTAGTCTGTTGCAGTGTAAAATATCTGACTCATTCAGCATACCTAAAAGGCAGCACCACAATGAGAGCACTCCAGACTTTTGATACACATGTGGGTAGCAAACCAACAGGACACTTTCTGTAATAAGGAAACCAATTGAAGGGACTCCTTGTACAACTGAGTCACAGCACTGGAATTTTCAGTGTTCAGAAGTCATTAGAAAACAGCTGTGAAGGAAAATCAATTGTTCCTGGTTATCAGTGGCTTGTTTTCCAGAACTAGAATAAAGAATGCAATATGATATCTTTGAAAAGAGCAAGCAAATGTTTCTTCTTTGTTTATTGTTTTAATATTTCTCCACTTATTTGTGCAGCTATCTTTTAGTTGCTTCAAGACCACTTTAAAAATTCTTTGGTTCTCCTAATTATATTGCAATACTGTCTAGTCATAAAAAAATCTTTTACAGAGTTCTTTAAGGTGATGACTTGTGATTTATGAGGAGTTGAACAAATGCTTATAAATTACTCTTTGATGGTTTCATAACAGAAGACTTGCTAAATGAAAAAAGCTGAAGCCCATCAATGAAATTGCAGATTTATTAATATTAATAAGTATTTGACCCATGAGAGGCCTGAAGTCTTCAGATTCTTTGTCCTGATCTTTGAAGTGCTTTTGAGATACACCTGTATTCTAATATAATAATTTTTTTTGTTGATATTACCAGGAAAAGAGTAGGAGTTGAAGAGTATTGTGTCTGTCACATAGTGCAACTAACAGACTCTAGGAAGAACCTCTGCAATCCGAGTCATGAGATCAAATTCTAATTCTGGCAGGAAAATATGAGTTTTAAGCTATTATCATTTGTATTATGCCAGCATTGTTAATATTGATTTAGTCTTACACAGTGACAGAAATTGAAATGCCAGGAGTGATAGCTGTGCTGAATTGCTTTGAGCATGTAAAATGGTGCAGTATTTGATTAAATCACCCTTGATTCATTTGTTTATCTTGTGCTGCACTGTAAATTTAATCTCTCATTACATGATTTGGATCCTAATTTACACAGGATTCAAAGCAGGAAACCAAAGCACACGTATTTGCAGCAATATTCCCTGTGACCTCTTGTTAGTGAGGGAATGCTCATGTGAGTGAGTGTTGCAGGAACCTGTACAGCCATTCAGGGAAAAAAAACAGCCCTGCTCTCATTGTGTGCTGGCACAGCGCTTAGCCCAGAGAGGCCCTGATCAATAATTTGAATCCTGAGGAATTACTGCCATGCAGCTGACTATTGAGACAACCATGCTAACAGTTCTTGGGAGCTGTTCAGGAGCAATTCTGTGCCTGCTGCACGGTGCCGCTGCCGGAGAGGCTCCTGCTCTGGCAGGGCTGGCAGCTGCTGGTGCCTGAGCTCTGGCTTTGGATGTCGACAGCCAGCTGCATGCTGTAAAACTGTGCTCGCCTCTGGAGGGTAAGCCGAGGCACAGACTCCTGCAGCAAGCGTGTATTAATCACACTCAACCTTTCTTCCTCAGTCCTCAGGGCTGGTGCGCTTTCAGCCCCCAAGTCAGAAGGCAGGGGTGCAGACGTGGGCCTACATTCTGCTGCCATTCTTAAATTAGCTTGTTCATTAAATGGTTGTAAAGAAAATTCTGCTAAACACAGACACTCTGAAGAAGATTTTTAACCATAAAGGTGTTAGAAACGCCTTGAACAATAATAAGGAGCTTCAGTTCCCATATTTTTCTTCAACAAGGCAGACTTCACAACTTCCAAATGAGCCTGCCAGAAAATTTCCTATTCACAGCCTTGGGGTTCATATAGGAAATAATATTGCAATAGCATTCATTTAATTGGAGCCCATTCATTCAGAATTTTGGTATAACAAAATCTAGAGTTTAAGATCCAGACAAAACCATAAAGTATTTTCACACTATTAGTGAGGACAGATATACTGCCATCTGTAAGTTTCTATCTAGGAGTTATAAGAGACTATCTTTCCATTGATTCACAGAAATCAATGAAATAAATCTGGAGCACAATCTATTAATTTACTCAGTATAGTGGTACCAGCTTTAGAGAGCACATTAAACACTGGCAGTGGAGTTACTTTTTGGATAAAATTCTAAATGTCAACTCTTCTACTTACAGCAATTTTACATTGCTGGCCATTCTGTAACTGTGATGAGGTTCCTCCTAATTTACACCAACACAGAAGAAATTAAAATAAAGGTCAAATGCTTTCACAGATTGAGTAACTTATTTCCCTTTGGCAGCTTCTTTGTCTGACCAAGAAGAGAGAGACCAAAAGTTGCATCATCTGGCAGTTCAGCAACATCTCTTTAAGGTATTTCTCCTCCTGTTCCTGTTTCCTGAAAATAAGCAACCAAATAAACAAAAATAAATAAAGTAGTGCCATCACAACTGGCAGTCTTGATGAGGAAGTGTCTATAAAGTGGTCAAACAGTAAGGCTGAGGGCTGAAGAAACATACAGAAAAGGCTATTTTACCTTCTACGCAGCTTCTAAAGTTGAGTGTTGCTTTTGAGGCAGCAGTGTGGCAGGGAAGGTGATGGAGCTGCCCACAGTTCTGCCTCTATGACCAACAAACTTTTATAAACATTGAATTTGCAAGGAATTTTTTTTAAACTGGAAACTGAGCACAAAAAAAAAAAAAAAAATCTGATAAGGTGATAAGCAGGTGATAAGCAGTTACAAAAAATTATATGTCATCTGCAGAATTTGAAAGAGAATTTATTAAGTCAGTGTTTTGCAAAGAAAAGTAATCCTGTGGAATAGATTTGCAAGAGAAGCTAAGAAAGAATAAACACTGCCCTAGCGGCTTGTAGTGAGAGGTGCAAAGAAGGGAAAGAGATCAAGCAGATATGATGTGGGATGAAGCATTTACAATTGCAAGAGCAGAAAAGGGAAGATCTAAGCAAGAACAGAAAAAAAAATTACTTGGATACATGAAAGTTTGGATGGGTTAAATAAGAGGAAGGCTATTAAGCCAAACAAAGATTTTAAATGAAATACAGGATTTTCCTTGATCCATACATTTCACAGCACTGTTTTGCTTCTAACATTAGCACAGCTAATGTATCTAACTAAAAAGACATGCTGCTGTTTGTTTGTCATACAATTAGTAGTGCAGGGCGAGGGATGCTAATGGCAGGGCAACAAAGTTTGAAAAATAATGACATTCCAGGACAGAGATCCAGCCCCAGACTTCTCCAGATTCCCCCATGCTAACTTTTCCTCCTTGTTGTGTGTTTTTGACCTCTGATGCTTTTGCGGGTGACAGCATTAAGATTCCAGAAGGCACAGGGGGGGCATTGAAATTCCCTGCAAGCTTTGAATCTCTCTTCATTGATCGGTGTGTCAGTCCATGATGCAGTCATGCACAGATGTTACACAACAGCAGCAGCAGGTTGCAGAGCTCTAAAAATATTTGGATTTAATTGAAAGAAAATAAAAAAGGTAAATGTTTTAAGCCCTCTATTTAATGCTCCAGCTTCCTCTCTGGCATAAAACAGTGGCTGTTGTAGCTAGAAGGTGGCTTATTCTTCTTGGAGACTACAATTGATTCACACAGAATTTGAAAGGGGGAAAAAAAAGGAACAGAAAACATGGCATCTGAAAAATAGTGTAGACAGAAGAAGAAAGGGGAAAGCAGACACTTGAGAAATTTTTCAAGCATGATTCTTTGTCTTCTTGAACTCTGATTTAAAGGTTGCTTAGCAACAGTGGCAGTAACAGCTGGGACACCCTTGATCTTGTTGTGTAAACTATTAAAAATAGGTGATGGAAAGTAATACCATGGAAACAATGACAATTCTGAAGCAGGTGTCTGCAGTGCTGCTTTTTAGCTTAATGTCAGAGGTGTAAATTACAAAATTTATTTCTCCCTTTAATCCAAATTTTTAGAAAGAAAGAAATCTTTATATTCCTAAAATTAAGCAAGACTGAAGATTACATTATCCTGTTTGGTGGCACTGACTCCCGATTATTGCTTTGTATGCTTTCTTGCCAGAACCTTTAGAGGATCTTCATTTCCAGAGACTGAGGTAATTTCACTCCAGTGAATTGCTGAAGTGGTCCTTCAGCAAGGGTCATAACTGGTATTTACAGTATTAACCTCAGCTATGAAAGGATCATAACCCTGATTTCAGTTGGACAATTTAGCTAAAGCCTCACCCAAAATTACTGTTATTAAAATCATAATCTGAAAATGCTTACCTTATATGGGGCTAATAATCATAGCTAGGATTAATAAACGTAGACATTGGAATCAGCAACCCTCATTCTGAAAACATTTAGAAACCCAGGGTCAAGTTTTTCTTAATATGACTAGTAAATCTGTGGCATGCAAAAGAGGACCAATTTTCAGAAAGAGTAATTGTTTGCCCTTTGAAACAGCCTCCTTTTAGGCCTCTTTAATTCCATATCCATATTAAAGCAGACAAACTTCCTTTAAAAATATGGGACAATAATTTTTTTAGGCTAAGGATATTGAGTGTGAATAAAACACTCTGCATTATTAGTGAGATTTTTATGCACTGTTAAGCTAAAATATTACAAAACAGAGAAAATATTCCTAACCCATGGGATAGTTGTATTTTATATTTTCTTTATTTTTTATGCATTTGGAATGAGAGCTACATAGAGCCGAATACTCAAAAAGGCTTAGGGGGTCTATGGCATTTTGACATCTTTGTCCTTATTCCATCATGGGTGTTCCTGCATTCTGATTTACTAATAATCACAAATTGCACAATTGAAACAAAGAACTATACAGAAAAAGAACAAAGAATTGTTCAATAAAACCAGCTATGAATCTAAATAACTCAGGGTTATTCTGACTGACCAAAGCATCTCCATCTCATTGCTGCAATATCTTAAAATAATTCAGCTTAATTTTTTAATGCTTCTTATGAAATCAAAAATTATTCTTTACTTTGAGCATCTTTCCTGCTGCTGACATTAGTATTTGGCTAAAGCAGCACTTTTGATCAGTCTTGCTTTTGCTTGTCTTGGAAGAGAGAAATTAGGTACTAGAATGCATAATTTTGATATTATGTTTTAGTGCACTGTACTATTTTTAGAAGATATCCTACACTGAGGCAGGACAGAGCTGACATGCAATGTCATTGCTTCCTGAGGAATTAACTTCTTTTGCAACCTGGATGTAAAGGAAATAGTGAGTATAAACCTTAAACTTTCTGTTTTACAGCAAATTTCACAGAAACCTTTACTGCTATCTTGCTTGGATTGACATTTCTACAGTACCAGAGAATGCTTTGGTTTGGAGGGGAATTTAAAGATCATTCAGTTCCAATCCTCCTGTCATGGGCAGGGATGCCACACAACTGGATTAGGTCGCTCAGGGTATAGGGTAGCATGAAAGTTACAGACTGTTTCTTCTAATCTACTTTAGTCTTACATACTTTCATACATTGCTAGGCAGAACAATTACAGGCACATTCAAATAGTCAAACTGACACTTGGCTGTATTTGAAAGAACATAGGAGTATTAAACCTTTGTGCTCAGCACCCATTTCTTCAAAGACTCTTCTGTAGTGCACAAGAATGATGTACTATCCAAGCAGATAGACTTGTCTTCCTGACCTCCATGAATTAAACTAAGTGCCAGAACTGACTTCACGGAAGTCTGATCTTCCCAATAATTCCATAGGAGCTATTCTACAATAATCTAATAATATTGAATTTTTTCTTTTGCTCAAATTATTTCATGAAATAATGTATTTGACTTCATTTGTCCTGCCCTGTATGAAAAACAGCCTGTCCTCCACTGCAATTTAGATGAATGGAGAATTGTACAATAATGTAGGATTTATTTTCAGTGTTCTGTCATTTAGATCTAACTGGTAGCAGCCAATTCCCAAAGAAAGTTACTTTAAAAAGTTCGATTGAAGAATTTAAGTAATGGGACTTATTTTAATTGGTGGCATATCCAAAGGTTGGGATGATATCCACAGTATGGGGGAGTAAAAAATAGAATTTTAATTTTTAACCTGAGTTTTACTCTAGTCTATAAAATCATCTGAAGTCAGTGGAATCACCTAAGGAATAAAATAGCATAATTTGCAATAATACTGTTACAGATTAGGAAAACTTTTCAAGACCTTTATCTGGTACTGAAAAAGTGTAATGGAAATTGTTAAATATTCCTTTAAGTATTTTGGGGAGAATAAAACTTATGACATGTGACTAATCTATGTCTTCAAGCATCTATTATACCAAATTATTACTTAAATTATGCCAAAATATATGCCATTTTAAAGGCTTTAGAATATCAAGGTGTTACAAGTTGCCTTTACTACTTGCTAGTGTCCTAAGTTTTTTGAGATTCCTGAATTTCTGTATGCACAGAAACAATTTAACAACAGCCAGAGCCTTTAGGGTAGGATATCACAGGCAATGAACTCCACTTTACAGGAGGATTATTAGTTAATAAAATATTTTAGTACTTCACCACTAGCATACCAAGCACTAGAAATTTTTAAATATGAAGGAATAAGTCAGCAGGTTAGGTGTTTTACTAAAGGAACGTTTTCAATTGAAATTTTCTCACAGATATGTCCTCTTCTTTGGAGGAATTTGAGGGATAAATCCAAAGGAGAGTTAATCTCAATGTTTCTATTTCCAGCTAAATGTCTCTTTAGATTCTTTAGCACTATTTAGTAATGCTGTGCTTTTCTGGGAATTCATACCTTAGACAAATAGTATTCCATAGCTTTACAAAAAAAAAAAAAAAAAAAAAGTCTCTAAAAACCTGGTTTCTTCCTTTTTCCTGATTTGCCACTTGCATAAAAAGCCCATGTGTTTAGGAGTCAAAAAATTTCTGGGTTCAGTACAAGATTACTAATTAAACCTTCTGGGAATTTAGGGCCATCATGGATTTTCTGTAGTCTCTTCCAATCCCTTCTAAGAACAAGGTATACCTGATTTCTAGAAATACATTATAAAGTCCTACCATAACAACATACTTCATTGAACAAGGTTTTCTTTATTTGAAGGAGCTCAGGAGAGCAGCTAAAGCTACAGAGGTCCACCATGTTGCTCAGTGTACTTCTGTGATTGTCTGTGACATTCAGTATGGGAAAAATAAGAGCAGTGAAATCCAAGGCTACCTGTTGGGGCTGAAACAGCCTCTAATTTGTCTGGCAGAAGAACTGCCTGGAGGCTTTTCATGTGGATTCTGAGACTATAAACTTTAGCTCAGCTATTCTCTTCTATGTTTGTATAACATGAATGATTATGTCCTTGATTTAACAAGGGGAACCCCCTAAAGCTGCCCTCTGAAAATTAAATAAAACCAAAATAGTCACCATATACATGGTATCAAAAATCTTCCCATACGACTTCTCCACTTTGGCAGTGCTCATCATCTTTTTGCCTCTCTTGTACTGCTAAAATTGATTGCTGAGGTGGAACTGAATGGGAGTGAGGAGTCTTAGAAAGGATGACAGTCATCTTGTCATCCAGAAAATCCCATATCTTCACCATATCCCACTGAACAGTGTGGGAAGCAGGGGGACAGGTGCTGCTCTGGATGCTGGTGCATTAGAGAAGGCTGCAGGGCTGATTTGTCTTTGACCTGTTGCCACAGGTTTCTGTGGGTTTTGGAGGTCAGCCCACAGCTGTGGGACAGCCTGGGGGCCAAACCCTCGCCAATGTTGAAGTGCCATCTCCATGCCAAGGAGAGGGTAGCTTAAGGGGACTCAGGTAGGGCTGGTCCTATAACATACCAGGGCTGGTACCCATATCTCTGTGGGTACACTCTAGGCCCTGATGTCTTTCTCCTCTGTCAGGTGAGAAATTTTTCATTGGCCTTTCAGTCCCCATCCTCCACTCCCTCTCTTCCAGCCTCTCTGTCTATATTTGCTGGATTCAGCATTTTCAGGATCTTTGTGTGAGACTGTTTTCTGTACATGCAAGCAAATAAACATATGGAGCAGCCCAACAAGCCCAAGCTCTTGCTGATTTCACTGCCTGCTGGGCAGTATAATGAACTACCAAGTAAACTCTTTGCCAGCAATATTTTGAGATTAGTCAAGCTTAAGATTTAAGCTTAGATTTAAGCTTAAAAAAATTAAGCTTAAGAACAGTAATGAAAGAGTTGAAAACTGGACTAACCATATTCCATACCTCTCAGACAAGAGGTATTTTATTTCCGCTATGTCTTGACAAGTGTCTTCCCACCAGGACTGCAGTTTGCAATGTAGAAATTAATCAGATGTTCAAGATAATTAAAAACACATTTCTAAGTGCTGTTGGGAAAGAGAGATGTGGAATGAAGGGACAAGTTCTTAAATGGACCTGCAGACAATGATTTTACAGTTCAGTTCCCCTGAGAATCCCCATTAAAATGAATCTTAAAGTTACTTTCAATCTCTTTGCACATTTACAGTATCAGCAAAACAATTATGGACACTTTTCTCAAATGGAATGCACATTAAAAGACTGGGGATTTTGGGGTTTTTTTCTTTGTTTCTTTTGTTTATTTTTTTTCTTCCCTCAGTAGCAGCATTTAAGACAGGGGTGAGCAAAGAAATTATTCACAAGGGAAAGAAAAGCATAAAGGAAAATAAAAGATTTTCATGAGGATGTATTGAACATTTAGAGGCAAACACGCACAGTGGAAAGTAATTTTCAAGAGAGATAGTGGGACTACTGACCTAACAGTAAGCCTAAGTCAAAAGGTCTCCAGAAATGCATCTGTGACCTGAAGCCTGTGAAGAGTCCAAGAGACCTTGGATGAGATAGAGATGGTGACCCCTTCACATTTGCACAAGTTATGGAAATGGTGAATCTACTATGGGATTTGCCTGAGAACTTCACCCCATTTTCCCAAAAGGTAAGAAGCATTTCTGTTGCTCTCTTTTGTGTTTTCCGAGTGGAATGAGCTGTTGGAAATGTTAGGATTTGTATCCAAAAACCTTCCAAAGATTCATGTGACTATTTTAGGAAAATATTCATCCCTTGATATTTTTTCACTGAGAAGAAGCCTTTTTAGTGCTCTGAAATCAAAATATATGCCTTTGTGTTTAGCCCAAGAAAGGAGAAAGAAGTGTGATCTTTCAAACCCAGAGGAGAAAATTATGTTTTCAGTAACATTACACAATTTTTCCCACATATTACATATTTATTGAAAAAACTACTTATTTGTCTGCTTGGGTATTTTATTATTTTTATTTTTATTTTTAGAATGTCTTGCTCTTTTCAAGGCTCATTGTCCCTTCTGGCACTGTAACTACATAACACTGAATATGTGTGACACCACATTAATTTCCATATTGGAGGATTAGGCTATTACAAACATGGGATTAGGCCCACTTGAAGGATCAAAGCAAAAAGAGAAGTGAGATGTGAAGAATTTTTTTCTTTTTTGCCAAGCAAACAAATATCCAGGATAATAGAGAAAAAATAAAGTAACTGCCCAAGTGAATTTTTATAATTTAACTCCTGATCCTGAACTAAGAATATTGGATTTTATCTGATATATTTTTTACCAGTAGAAAAACTCAGAGTTGTTTATTTTCTTTTGTTTTCCACTGCAGCAGTGTTATTCATAGAGAAACCAATACAGAATCTGAAACAATATCCTGAGGCCATTTTCATACAATTTAGCATCTTGTATTCATGTGCCTCATCGAACAGCTACACTTCCCATTCACGTTGCTAAGTTATTGCAGTCCATTTGTGGTTGATTTTTCTATTGATGCTAGAGCAGTGTATACTTAGCAGCGAATAACTTATTCCATGAATTCAACCTCATTTTCCTGTTTTTGAAATGTCCACAAATAGATAAAAACATACCCCTTATTCAATTTCACTGTGAAATAAAGAATAGCTTTCTGGTTTAAAATCTAGGTTTGTATTTTGCTGCAATTATTCCATAATTTAATTTGGATATTAAACAAGTATTTGATAATATGATTTTTTCACCTAATTTCCATAATTTTAAAATAATTTATTTCAAAAAGTGTTACAATTTCAGAATGAAAGCTTCATCTGATATAAAACTAATATAAATTTCTTGAATACAAAACTGCTTTTGGGGGGCTGAAAAAAAGAAAATTGAAGCAACATTATATGTGTAGAGACATTCTGAACAAACCAGAAAACTATAAAAGACATAAAGTGCTCTGAGCATAAAAAAAAAACAAACCCTACATTATTTCTCTTAAGGAAAATGTTTATATTTACCCCATCTTCCTTAAAAGAGGTTATGATTTCCTTCTTCATGGAAATGCTGGTTCAGTAATCTTTGGCTCTTGACAAAGGCAAAGAGCTCTAACTGATTCATAAAAGATAGGAAGAGAAACATGATTTTCACATTTCTTTTTCACATTACTTTCCTTTGTTAAGCTGCACCAAATGCTGTCTTCTTTGTTGTCCAAGCAATCATCCGTTTTGCTTCCACATTTGAACATGATAAGTTAATCTACATGCAACAATGTCTTATTTCATAGAAAATTTCCATAGCAGGTCTGAAAATGTATGTATTTAAATTTAAATGTATTCTGTATAATCTACCTCCATACATAACTACTGCATTTCTTGAAGATTATTAAAAAATGCCTGTCACACACTCAGAAAAGCAAACATAATGATTAATCCCTTTTAACTATCTTTTAATTTTTTGTCCATCTGGAGATGTTACCAAGAATATTTATGTGTTCTGTTTAGCTGGTGGATATTAGGATGAGAGAGGCTTCTCTCATGCACAGTAGGGTGAACAACAGAAGTGTTTATCCTGACTTGTAGGTATGTGTTGTTCCGTGATCCTGTGATTCTGTTTGCATCAGTTCCTTATATGTGACCATGCATTTCCCATATATGGGAAATTATATTTGAAAATAGTGATGATGTGATATGTACCCGTCAGCATCCATTTTAGAGTTTAGAGCACATCTTACAGTCAACAATTAGCTCAGATAAAAACAAAGTAAATGAACAGCAATTGCAATTTGCTGTTGCGTAGATTGAGCCCCACTCCCTAAAATGACCAAAATATTTCCCCATTTACCTGAAAATTTGGTAAACAAAAGTTTCCTTTGAATTAACTTTGCAAATGAGACTTCCGTACCATGAGTAAATTAAAGTATATGGTGCCAATGCATAACTGACAGAACCACCAGCAAATCTAATTGCATATGGAACTTGAAGATCTCACTGGAGAGTCCTTCACTGAAAATAATTATGTGCACTTTAGTCTGTGCACTCTAGGCAGCAGAGTCTGGAGAGCTTAAAAGTTAAAAAAAAATAGAAGAAATTAAAACAAGAAAGAGTGAGAGCATTTTCTTGCCAGGCATATTTATCCAAGCTCACAGCTCAAGATTAATCCACAAGGGCATAGAGGCAGAAGATTAATGAACTAAAGACAGTCTTCATTCCTTGCTGAATTTTATTTTTTACTTTGAAGCTATGTGAAGGAATACGTCCATAATATTGCATTTTGTCAAGCACAAGACATTGTTCATGAAACAGATGTCCAATACATTTGTATCATCTGTGTAGTGGCACACACATACAATTGCACAATGGAGGCTATATTCTCACAGAAGCTGCAGAGGAATTTATCATATGTGAGTAAGACATCAAAAAAAAAAAAAATCCCATTTGCCTTGTTTTCAAGCAGCACTAGAATTAGGGCTATATTTACACTGAGGAGGGTATGGAAATTTTTATGGAACACAGCATTCACAAGGAGTTATGAAGCAGCAGGATAAATTCCTCTCTTAAATTTGAAAGATTCAGGAATTATACAAATCATAGGCACTCTAAGTATGCACTACAGAGTAAGAATAGAAAATTTTAAATGCAGCAATTATTAAAGTTTGGTCTTAAAATATATAAGCATAGAATATTGTTAGTTGAAGGGACCCATGAGAATCATTAAATGAAAGGACAATACAGGGATTGAACCCAAAATCCTGGAATATTTAGCAGGCTCTAACCAACTGAGCTAATCTTTAAGATGCACTCAGTCAGGTAGTAGGAATGTTCTCCAAAGATACACACAGGGCCTTACACTGCATATCAAAAATTTAGCTGAATAAAATTAAATATAGGTGTACACATATAGACAACTAAAGGGTTCAAAGTAGAATGCAATACATCAAAAAATTTTCTACAAACCAGAAATTATTTGCTTAATTCTAGTGAGGCACTGGTGGTTTCTCAGTTTGGTTTTATGTTACTATTCTACGGCTAAAAGCACAAAAAAAACCCCAAACCAAAAAACCCACCCATTTTTATTTGAAATAAAAGTAAAATTATAGTATACAGGAAGCATCTCATTACCAAAAAAAAGTATGAAATGGGCTCTGAAATGAACTAAGTCTTAAGAAAAGTGATGGGAGAGGAAAATTGCCATAAATAATGTAGTAACTTCAACTTGTCAGAGACAGAATAATTTTCTACTCATTCATGAAATCAAAAATACCAAGAGGAAAGCATTGGTTCTGGTAATGGAAAATGCATGAGAAAGATAAGACCTAGATGACTTAAAGGACTGTATAGACTAAGGTAACTTGCAGATGTTTGATCACAGAAAAAGATTTTGGGGAAATGAATATATACAGGAACATCAGAATGTAGGTCTTCAGTCCATGCTGGACCACACCTCTCCCCTGCCCTGCTTTTGAAAATTCATTGCAGCAAGACTACTGCTATGTGCAAAGTATTATTCTTCTCCTCACACAGTTATTCTGGGGCAGTTTATATTTAGTTCAACAATGTCCTAGAAAATCAAGAGATTTTGGAAGTGGAACAGCTCAGTACAGACCTTCTCAACATGACATATAAGTGGTCTCTTCCTTGAGTTACTTTTTCATTTAAAATATGTCATACAAAAGCAAGGAGAATTTGTGGTTTTGATCTGGAAAGAAGATTCAGGGATAACTGAAACATCTAGATATTGTGTATGTAAGCTTCCTCAATGAAACTGCAAAATTTATCCAAGGTGCAAGACATATAGGTGAAGTTTGGATCTACTTCAAGAAGTGATAAAAGTTTCTGCTAAGTAAGTGGAAAAAGAATTTCACGCAATACAGTGCCAGTCCCTCTCTGACAGAACAGTGATAAGCAGTTGCTTATGAGCACCAAATATCCAAGTATTAACTGTTGTGCAATTAAACTGCACATGAAAAACACACAAATTGGGTATTAGAAGAACAGCAGCATTTTTTTTTTTAAATACTTATGGATAATCTTTTGGGAAATGCAGTACTCTATTCAAGACATTTATTGGTTTTGGAGGAGTAAACATACAAGAAGGTTATGCTCTCTTTTTGCCTCAGATGTTGTAGAAGAGCCATAAGGAAGCCTTTGTGCTGGTTTGGGCTGGTATAGAGTTAATTTTCTTCAGAGTAGCTGGTATGAGGCTGTGTTTTCGAATTGTGCTGAAAACTGTATTGGTATTTCAGTGATGTTTTCATTACTGCTGAGCAGTTCTTGCACAATGTCAAGGCCTTTTCTGCTTTTCACACCACTCCACCAGCAGGATGCTGGGGGTACACAAGAAATTGGGAAGAGACACAGTCAGGATAGCTGATCTGATACCATATGATGTCATACTCAGCATATAAAGCTAGATGAAGAAGAAGGAAGGGGTGATGGTGTTTTGTCTCCCCAAGCAATTTACTTGCTTCAGTTTGCTCTTTCCCTATTTCCATTCATGACTTTTCTCACTTTTACTCTTCTGGTTTTCTTCTCCATCCCACCAAGGGAGAGTGAGGAGTGGCAGTTAAGGTTAAACTACAACAGCACCTCAGAAAAAAAGCATTTATTACTATTATCTGGAACAAAACTCATGAAAACTCTGGCCTTATGCCCACTCTAAGCACTGCAAACCCTTCTAATTCAGTGGAAATCAGAAGCCAAATTATGGTGATGTATTTGGACAGATAAGTGTTGGTCTCAACAACAAATATGCTTCCCAGTCCTTGGAACTGCACTGTCACAACATGTTTTATGATATGATTGTTCCTGAATCAGAGGCAGGAGGGCAAACAATAATTGCCTAGGCCCTGAGGAGAATTTTAGTATCTAAAGTAAAAGTGAGAGCAGAAAATTATTTCATTGTCTCGTACAAACTGGGTATGTAATACTATAAAATTACTAGTGTTTTTGTTTTGTCTATATCTTTTCTTTGAACCATATACACACATAAATGACCTTTGCCATACAGAAGATTGGTATTTAGGACTTGGAATGTCTCTACAAATACATCTGGCTTCTATAGCACCACTCCTTTTCATCTTCTTTACAACTTCAGCATCTCATGCAATGGTTCTTAATAGCCGCAATAAAGTGGTTCCATGCAGGAAAGTGACAAAAGCGCATTTTGCCAGGAAACAGAAAACAACCTTTGCTTGTGTTATTCTTGACATACTCTGTACACTGAGCACCTGATAATTTTCTTGGCTATGGGCTTTACAGTCTTGTGACGATTCCAAACCAGAGCAAAAATTCTATTATTGTGGCTTAGACCCAGCGTAGGAAGTACTGTAGCAAAAAATATTCTGAAGAAAAAAGTACAAACAAAACATGGTTTTGTGAGTTAAGACATGACAGACAGATTCAATAGGAGTCAAAATTGTTCCTTACCTAAACATGTAAGTTCTGCATTAAGCAGTAGATATTTTTGTCTGTTTTTTCAGGCTTTGCATAGCCTTTAATACATGATATGATTTTCTTTTTTCTTTTTTTTTTTGTTATTTTATTTTTCTTTTAATGTCTTCTTTTTTCGAAAGTAAATGCGTGCACTGGCATTTAGCTCTAAGGTTGTGCAAATTCTACCCAGTTAACTAGAAGTAAATACTTTGGTATTTTTATAGAAGCATGAATATATGCAAATCCCTTGGGCACTGCAAAGACAGGAAAGGTTCTAACCCACTTAAAAAATTCTGCATATATGATGGGCACGCACACAAACCAGGCAAATTTTAATGTCAAACTCTTGTAGACAGCATTGCCTGCAGATCTCAAAGACACCTGTTCTCCAAGTTACTTCCTCAGTTAGAGAGCTTAGAGTTTTTTAGAAGGTTGCTCTATACATGGGCCAAATCTTAGACACATTTTAGGTATCATCACCCAGGCAAGATGTTATGTCTGTGAATTCAGTTCAAGGGCATCTTCAAATTATTCTTCTAACCTGCTCTGTGTATTCTTAGGCTTCTTAAATAATTTTTAGCCCCTTCCTGCCACTCTGTCAATTCATTCACAATTTTTTAGGAGACTTTTAAACAACCTCACCTGTCAGTAATCACATTTTCACTTAACAACAACAGCAACAACAACTCAAGTGTGAGAGAAATAGTTCACTGCCAGACAAAAAGTATCATGGTCACAGCCATTAGCTGCCCATGTTACCTTACACAGAAGAAAAACTTGTGCACAACAGAAGGTTTCCTACTGATTCCAGCAGCTAGAAGCTCAAACTTATCCCCACAAGCTAAAACTACAAAAAGCAAAGAAATTCCAGTTTTTTTACAGTGGCTATGGCAACAAAATCACTGACATTAGGCAAATGAATTCTAAATGAAATTACTGAGGGAAACAAAGATAGGTTTCCTAGAAATTGGATTAATTCTGGCACTTCAGGACAAAATTTTGAACTTTGTCCATCTCCTTTGTGTTGGGGCCTTCCTAGATGTCTGACCATCTCTATGCCCAAAGGGAAACTGAACTTCACTGCCTGTACATATGCTGATTGATATGTTTTCCCTTTTGAGGTAGCAACTCTTTTGAAATTTCCCGACTTGCATTCTGTCTGGAAACAAACGACTTTAGTTCAGAAACTGGGTAGTCATGTGGTCTTTAACTTTACAAGGTTTTAAGAGGAAAAAGTTGTATTTATCTCCGGGATGCTAGCATGGACATGGGAAAAGGCTTGAAGGAAGCTGAACATTGCCTTACTGTCCACTGATAATAAAATTAATGTATTTTTACTATCTTCTTGGTATTACACACAAAGACAGCCTAAAGATATCTGAGGAGTTTTAGAGAAGCAAAAATACTCTTCCTGCCAGAACCCCGAAACCTAACTGTAGGCTCTGTTTCAGTTCAAACTCTTGATTCCTGTCATTTCTTGAGTTGATAGATCACACTGGGGATCCACAAAGAGAGACCTAAAGAAAGCAAATTTGAAAAGATACAAATATATTTGGTTAATTGTATGCTATAACATCAATAACATAGACAGTGTAGCCCGAGATCAATAACACTGCCAAATGTGTTTCATCTCCTCAAGGACTTCACAAACAGACCACTGTAACCCCAATATACTGTGTGGGTCATTAGAGTGATGCCATGGACTGGCTACCTAGAACAGAGGCTAGACACAGTTAGAGAATAAAGTGACTATTTATTAAAGACTTTTAACAGATACACCTTGGGCAGTGGAGGAGCCTCACAGAGGCTACACCCAAGATGGATGATGGTCATGAGTTTTTTGGGCAGACTTAAGTTTGGTCTATTTGCCTATCAGGGCTTAATTTTCCAATTACAGCTTCAGGTCACATTCTCCCAGTTTCTTCCCCCCCAATTCACTTTTGTTTATACTTTTTGGGCCTGAGGCTGTGATGATGACCTTGGTTCTCAGGCCTGGAAGGATTGTTTTGTCTGGCCAAACTGTGATGAGAAATAACTAACACTCTGTATGGAGTTCAGAGTTATTCACTAATGCAGTACAGGATTGGAAAAAATATAAAAGCTTAAAACTTAAGGCATCAAGAGGATGCCTGGAAAAAGTAGGGGATGCTTTTCACTGCAGCAGCAGTCATGAAGAACTTCCCAAGCTGAATTACTGTGTCAAGTTTTCTAGACCTCTGGTGCGACGTGGGTTTTCGCTCTCCCCGGCTGCACGCGGCTCTTGGGAGCCCGGCTGTGGCGTAGCTTCCACGTGCTGCTGGGGTTTGCTGCCGCGGGTTCCCGGACACAGCTCCGTGTCTCGGGCGCGTGGGCTGGCCAGCCTCTGTTACCGTGCGCTAGGGGTCCGGCAAAGAGGTAAGGAATTTGTCCATTTACTCCGTGCTTGGCAGGAACGGTTTATTGGTCACACATGGCGCGGATCAATGGAAAGACGCGACTGCTCCCGGCACTCGCATGGGAGAAAATGGCACCTGGCTGCCGGCGGGATAGGGTTTTATGGAGGGGCGGGGCGAGAGGATCCACGGCCTGCCGGCCAATAGGGGCGGCTGCCGTGGCGGTGACGCCAGCAACAGCGACCAACCAGAGAACCCCGCAGGGGCGGGCACCGAGCCTTGGGCTGAGCAGGATTGTGTGGATTGGGGTGGCAGGCACGGGATTTCCTGGGTCCGGATGGCAGGGTGCTTTACAGGAGCGGCACAGGGGTAAGAATCTGGCAGCAGGCAACATGGGGCCAGAAACTGCAGGGGGGAACAACACGGGGGAAACGCGGGATTACAGAACTTGACTTATTTTAACATAAATTAAAAACCCTAATCTAAACCCAAACTCCGGGATGCAACACTCTGGCTTGTCAAAGACCAATATTCAGGTTGGCATGTCCAGGTATTGAGTCCTATGGAAAAAGTGTGGATGAAGAGTGAGCTTCCCACTCTGATAAACCATTGGGCTCTTGATAAATTCTGACAAAATGAGTAATTCAACATAAAATAAGCATGCAGAAAGCATATGGAGAGAGAATCTTAAGATCCAGTAAAGTTTTGCTGCAGAGCTAGGTATCAGAGGTAATATTCAGTCAAATGATTACCCTAGATCAGCCTTTTTCTTTCTAAAAAATGAAAAGGATTAGAAACACAAAGACTTTATCACTCATATAGGAGTTAGATTTCTCTTACAATGGTAGTGATAAATGGCAGTGTTGTTCTTCCCAAAACACATGTGAATTAGATGCAGGATGACAGGAAAAAACAGCAGTAAAATTAATAAAACAAACAAAAAGATAATGTACCCAGTGATGGAAACAGGAAATTGAAAAACCAAAAGAAACCCCAAAAAACCAAATCTGCTTAGTAAAGAATGCAGACAAAAAGTACTTTATTTCCTAATTCTGTATTGCATGCAGTATTGGTTCAGAAGAGAAACTTTCCAAAGCAAGGTACTAGTAAAAAAATAGTGCATTACAGAATTTAGCAATATTTTTTTCAGGGTAGTTCCTTGCATATGTGATGACACTATGTACATTACAAAATAGTGACTGATTTAAATTATTGTAGATAGTATGTCTTGAAATCTCACTAAGGTTTTCACTAAGGTTGAATTTCAGGAAAAAAAGCAATTGATAATTGCATTTTCATAATTTCTCATATTATCATTACAGAAAATGATTGTCAACCAACAATTATAAAAAAATCCTTGGAAATGAGAGTATCACGTACTTTTAAAATAAAAGGCAGGTGTCAGATTTTCAGAGGGGTTTATGGATTTAATACAGCTAAGAAACTATTTTGTAAAGAAATTTTCAAGAAGAGTCAAATAAGAGATGTTATTAATTAGAGAAAGTTGTGTTTCAAACATAAGACGATTCAGAGAACACATGTGAAACCTAATGTCAACTAAGCCTATCATTCTTTTAAAAGCTACAGAACCCACATGATACTGTAATTATCAAACAGAATGTTTAACCTGAAAAATTAACCAGATGAATCAGCACTGATGCTTTGGAAACTCATCTGTGGAATCTTCTGCAAGTACCAGAGAACTGATTGATGAGATTTGAGTGTATTGTCACCAGAAATAGGAGGTACCCCTTAATTTGAAGAGATGAAACTTCATTGACCTCATGCCTGAGCTCCATATTCAAATGATTTGTTCTTTATTATTAACAAGTGTTTTTAATTAGGAGTTTTACTTTATAAACTAGGTGACAATCCTGCAAGATTCTGAACACTACTGAGTGATTCTAAGAACCCTTATTTTTAATACAATTGAAGAAAACCACCAACTTTCAGTATCTCTTTCGAAACTAAAAATGCATTTTAAGCATTTAGACTTCTGTACTCATGGTCAGAAACTGGTATACATACACAGTTATACACTGTGCTTGTGCTCACTCAGCTTAGAGGAAAGCCACATCTGAGTGGCTTGATTTCCTTCATTTAACAGTAACTACTAAAGACAACTAGAGCGTAGCATGCTGCAATATCAACTTGCACCTACCTGAATAGGCACAGCATTTTCATTCACTCTCAGCGCTGTATCTGGCAACCTTTTGAATGTTCAATGCACATTCCAGTCCAGGCAATACAATAAAATCATGAGATTAAATCTGACAAGTGAGCAATTTTTTTTCAAGGAAAAAATATATGCAGACAAAAATTGCGTTCAAAAAATTATCATGACGTTCCAAGTATCTTCTCCATAAACAGTAAGAGAAGCACCCTGAATAACTGTGAATTTTATAATAGTTACAGAAAAGTATCTATCTTTTTATATATTAGGTGTTTGTACTCTCAAAAGCACTATATAGAAAAGGACTAATTGCACCTGTCAATCTCAAAGAGTATCAAAACAGTATGTAGTATTTCTTCCTCAAATTCTTTTAAACTTTTTTTGTATTGCAAACGCTTTTAAGGATTTTCCAAGCACTATAAGAGAAAAAAACATACATGACTGCTACTAGGACAGTTTCATGATTATAAATAAAAAACCACATGATGTACTTGTTGAAAGATAGAAAAATATCCAACCTGAAATTGATCTGTACAGGCTTATTATTTTAAATTTTTAACTTGGAATTACTATGATAAAACATTTTTCATATGGTATAAACATCTTTATGTATCACTTGTGTTACATTGTATATAGCAATTATTTTCAATGTTTGACTAATATGTTTTCTTCTATTAGCATAAGGCTTCAATATTAATCTATATAAGTAATTATGGCTAGAAACTTTTCAGGAAAGTAGTGAAAGCAATGGAGCATAAGCAATGGAAAGCAGATATTTGTTTCCCAGGAAGAAAGTAGTAATCACTGGCTGTTGATTATAGGCATAAGAAAGTTGATTATCACTTAGTAATTAATGAATTCTTTTTTATAAAAGTGCACTCACAGAGAAAGAAGGCTTCTATAGCAAGATAGTTGCATGTTGGAATCCTGGATGCTGAGAATTTTAAACTTTCTGCGCTGAAAGGCACATACTTGCAAGAAAACACTGCATTTGACCTGAGGCTGTGGAGAAGACTTTAAAAATTGATTGATAGTACTGTGATTACTGGGTATGTAGTTGGTTAGAAGTGTGTAACATCATAGGGTGGAAAATTTAGAGTTTAGGTTTTTAGAATATAGTAATGGATATGAAACAAGATGGAGGGTATAGGGTGTTGTCTCGTGTTCCTTTTTCTTCCTTCTTCTTTCTTCTTCCTCATGGGTTTGGGTGGTATCTTGCAACTGGGCAGAAAAGTCTACATTGCAGGTCTTGAGGGATCAGTTATTGGGTTAAAAGGGAAAATAATCTAGGTGTCATTTCTTAATTGGGTAGTTTAGTTTTAGTTCAGCCTTAAAAGACCTTGAAACTGTACATCTGGGGCCATATTTGTGCTGTTTTCCTGCATGCAAGGTCTGGCACAGACAGCATGCAGAAGTTTTGATAAGATAACAATAAACAAGAAGCTGAAGGCCAAAAAAGTCCAATGCATCTCTCGTTCCTGACACAGAACTGCTCCAGGGGGGCTTCCCCCGTTAGGGGAACCCCCAGGGAGAAGCCCAATTTGGGGCCAGCAAAGTCATAACTGGTGCCCTGTGTGAGGAAGTTTTGATAAGATAACAATAAACAAGAATTTGCAGAATTCAAAAAGACAATAAAAATGCATAATTTTGGAACAATCAATACAGCAGAACAATGATTTTTGGGTGATATTAAACTTCTGAATTAATTTCTTAAATTGAATTATGATGGATTAGGGATTAGAAGAAGAAGATTCATAATCAATTTGAAATTAATCCACACATAGAGAAAAAGTGACATTTCTGATACCTGCAATTTTTGATAGTGTTCTGCTCAGGGATATAACTTGATGCACTAACTTGAAACACCCATCCTATGCCCAAGACATTGAGTATTAGTCCTTTAAAAGATTAAATATTTGAACAAAATTTGAAAGGAATATAAAACTAAATGAAAAATTGTTTCAGGATCTTTAATGCATATTCTATAGATTCAAATTTTTAAAAATTCTCTCATTTGGAGAGACACTTTCTACCAAGGCCTGTCGTAACATGGCTAGGGATAATTGTTTTAAGCACAGAGGGTAGATTGAGATTGGACATAAGGGAGACATTTTTTATGATAAGCATAGCTCACCATGTTTAGAGCAAGTTGCCCAGAGAAATTCTGGATACCTCATTACAGGAAGTGTTCAAGGTCACGTTGGATAAGGCTTTGAGCAATCTGGTCCAGTAAAAGATCTTCCTGCCCAAGGCATGGTGTTTGGAATAGGTGATCTTTAAATATTCTTTTGGACCCAAACTATTATGTGGTTCTACGACTCTACAAAATCTTTTTGCTATCACTTATTATTTCTGTGATTTCTTCTCTAATGTGCTCCTGAAAATCTTGATAACAACATTTAACTAAGATACACATTGTAGATCTAAACACATTAAAGATCATGAAGAACTTTGAGGGGAGTGGGGCCATATCTGTACATTATGCAGTATTTCTATTGAAATGACACTTTCTGTAAACTTTTATAGAAAGAGATCAAAGGATGCAAGCTATGTAAACAGATTAAAATTGTCTGCTTTGTATATATGATTATTTTAGGGGACTGTGGTACAGCCTGACCCTCTATTTGAAAAGGGCTTGGAATAAATTTGTTTTAAATTAAAAACAAACAAACAAAACCAAAACAGAAAAGGATGAAAGTTCAAGGGTAAGGCATAGCTATGTTTCTATCTGGAATGATTTAACAATCACTACCAGGCTTGCTGCAATAGATAGATTTTTCCAACTTTAGTCTGGGGCTTTCAACACTTGCCCATCTCCTACATTCAATTGCTTTCTATGAGATGAGGGAGGATGTCTCTGACAGCACTTCTTGATTTAATTTTGTACTGTTGGGCAACAACAGATCAGCCATAATGCACCCCTGGTGGATTTCTATGAGCTGGGGGATATAGCAATATCCTATTGGATTTTTTGCTATCATAGGCAGGATGCCAGACACAACAGGGAGAATTAATTATTAACAGCACTGCTATTTTCCAACTTAGCTTCAAGGCACTATTTTGTTTGCTCTCACTGATGGTGATCATTTCTCAACTGTTCCGTGAATAATGAACTGCATGTGCTTCTCAGATTTCAGGCCTTAATCTAGCAGGTTATCTGCTGTAGCCACAAATCCTGTCATCCCTGTAGTATCCAGGCATTGGAGTCTGTGATTTAAACTACAGATCTCTCTGGTGTGACAGTAATATGCACAGGATTTCAGTAAAGAGCATGTTCAGGCAGATCCATGGGACACTGGACAAATATGTGAAGCATGCCCACTGGGGGATTTCATGTTCATATATTCCAAAATGACCAGCTAAATTCTATACACTAACTAATGGAGAGAAGAATGCATGAGTCCATTGCATGGACTCATTTGCAGGTGACAACTGCCACTGCTTCAAGGTGACAATTCTCTTTCAAGCCTAAAAAGTGACTCAGAACTTAAACTATTTTGAAGTCCAAGGCCATATGTGAACAAGATTTTTTTTCAATCTGAAAATTGCCATTTCCAATATCTTCAAACTTAGTACTGTGGCACTTTTTTTCCCCAGCATCTGCTTAGTATAACATATAAACAATTAAAAACTCACAAATATGTGTGATAGTCTTTGCATCTTGAGGAATGCATAACAGTGTCCTAAATCATACTACAAGTAGGCTGAAGAAAATTAAGTGTGAAAATGAAGAAAAAGTTTAGAAACAAGATTTACAAAATGACCATAAAATCAGCAAAACCCAGTATTTTTTTTACTAAAAAATAAATAGCTAAATAGCTTTGACCTCATTTTTCATTCATTCAGTATTTTTTTACTTAAAAAAAAAATACTGAACGAATGAAAATGAGGTCAAAGCTATTTATTTTCTTAGTACTAATATAACATAAAAATTATTAATGTGACCAAATAGGTAAAAAAAAGCGCAAGCAGTTTTTAAGTGTCCACGGTAGGGTTTTCACTGTTACTATTAGGAGGACTTTTCTAGTTTAAGCATATGTTTAAGAACAAACTGAGAGCCTTTCTCAGAAGCAATTAAAATTTCAAAATGTGAACATTTCAAAAGATGTTCCCTTAAAAAAAAGTGCATTAGAAAATACATTTTCATTTTAGAAATATATTTTTGCTTAAGAAAAAATATTGCCTAGCATAAAATTACTTTTTATTTAAGAATTTAAATAAGCTAAATTTTAATTTTACTTTTAAAATTATCTATTGGTTTATTTATTTTATCTATCCTTTAAATATATTTATTCAAATAATACAAATTTTTTTTAAATAACTATCGCATGAGTTGGAACACTGTGAAACAAAACTCAACCAAAATTTCGTTAAAAACTCCCACAGATAGCGAGACAATGTGACATCAATCACTTGGTATTTGTTGGGGAAATCATTTCACATCAAACATGCTTCTCATCTTCTCTTGAGACTCTTTTGAGACTGTCTCAAAGATTAACCTGTTTCATTGGATTAATAGTAACATTCAAATGTTTTCAAAGGAAGTCTGAGGGCACATCTTCACAGGAGAAACACAAAGATGATATTTTTTCATGTGCCATATCTCAGTTCTTTCTTGTTTATAATAGTGTAATGAGATACATATTTTGATTCTAAATTCAAAGCTTGTATTTGAAATGTCCTCTTATGGACACTGTATTCTTATTTAAAGTTAATATCAGAGAAGTTCAAATGTGGCACTTAGTATGAACTACATTAAATTTTTAGTAATATTCAATTAAATTCTTGCCCTGGTTTATGAGGAATTTTAGTCACCACTTTTGCTTGCTTATTTAGAATGCAACTAAAAATGGTTCTGGACTGTTATTTATAAATTAGTACTTAAAATTATGCTTTTATGCATTTTGGTATATATAATGAGTGAAGTAGATAACCAAATTAGGGATTTAAAGCCATTTTGAAAGATGTAAATTTAATGTGGTCTGTGGACTATGTAGCCTTCCGTAATCAGAAGATGATAAGGTGTAAGGCTTTTGCTATTTTCAATAACTGATATTACCTAAAGTTAAAAGATTAAAAGAAAGAACAAGAGAAAAGTTACAAGACAGATATATATTTGTTAAGTCACTATGCTCCCTTCACTCAAGGTATGATTTGAATTCTTGATATCTTATCCTTTGCATACTTCCTGCTACGTAAAACAGAATGCCGTGGCTTGGGAAAATGTAACTTCAACTCTCAAAAATTCAGGCTGAATGCATTGCATATATTCATCAGACATCAAGGATGCAGCTCACAGCTGAGATAAGGAAAACAAAAAGTCTAAATTTTGTTTAGTTTAGGAGACTTTTCACAAGTATTTAGTTTCCCTTTTGGAGGTTGCTTTATGTAGACAGAATCTGAAATCGTTCTCATATCTTCAGGAGGATGGAGATTCTTTTAAATTTTTTAAAATGTTTTCATTCTGCCAATAGCAGTATTGAAGCAATCCATGCAATGTTAGCATGAGTTTAGGTAGAAATGAAGTGTGGAGTTCAGCTCTAGATTGATGACAAAATAGTTCCTGCCTCATAAAAAGTTTGACAAAAATGAACTATCCAGAGAAATGAATTATCCAGAGCACCTAAATCGAAATTCTGGAGAGGATTCCAAATGTCTATTGCAATATCTGCTTTTCACCAAATGCAACACATAATGTATATGACATCTATGTGAATTAATTTTTCATCTCATAATTCTTTTCTTTCATCCTTGCTTTGTAATGTGTTTTGAATTGCTGAGGACAAATGTTGCTATTCAGCAGCATGCAAACTTCTGGGAGATGTCAGATTAATTTTTTTTAAATATAATTGGCATTTCTGCAAAATGTTCTCTTTTCTCAAACAGGAACAATACATACCAAGGATATTTTGCAGCAGTACTCCAAAGACTGATGGTATTTTTAGAGCACAGTGGAGCTTTTCTTAAAAAGTGCTATCAAAAGGCATGGTATTTGCTGAGTAAAAGCAATGGATTGCCTTATTTTCACTTACATGTTTGTTGAACAAGCTTTGAGCATTATTGTGTGGTTTTATACTTGACTCATTTGTCTATTCATTTCTTTTCATGGAACAAGCCCCAGAGAGCAATAGAGAAAAAAGATAAATGCATGAGCAATACTATCTGTTCTCAAATGTCCATAAAAAAAGAAATGGAAATCATAATTATTCATTGTTTTAAATAATATCCTTTTAATGTTTAACATTTATTTTCAATGTTAGAATCCAATTACATGTAATAATAAAGTCCTTCACAGTGCAATATCTTTCAGCACAGGGGGCTTATGTAGCTAGTTTCCATCCATTATTTGTACATTTCAAATTTGTTTAGTACTAGAGTATAATTATGGAGAAATACAGGAGAATAGAAAACAGTTCTGTTTTGTCAAAAATGTATACAAATACAGCATGATACAGGAAAACAAAAAAGACAATATTAAAAAAGAAAGGCCAAAGCATTTAACAACAACAAGAAAAAAACCTTTATCTGCAAGAGAATGCAATTGAAACAGGAGTAAAACAGCTGAGTAACTGAGTTATTTATGACCTTGTTAAAGATGATCAGAATGAGCACCTGAAATAAACATCAATATGATCCAAAATACCCCCAAGGGATGCCAGGACTAAGACAAGTGACAAGCCAGCGTGTATCTGTCCTACAAAACTGATGTTGCAGTAGCTACTGCTACAGATAATATCATCCAGGACACACAAGCCCTTCTCAAGCAATAAATAAACATGTGTTTGCACAGGAAAAAGCCTGTAATCAAATTGCTTTTTAAGCTTTAAAATGAGGAAAAAAATCATACACGTAAGGTCACAGACAAAAGAACAAACTTATTCTATTCCTATCAGGAGGAAAGAAGACCAAACAAGTAAAGAAGTTAAAGACTGACTGAAACATGAATCTCCATTCTATAACTGAGGGTACAAAGCAAGAACAATTACATATGGTATGGATCCAAGTGGATAGAAAATTCTGGGAGCTGCAAGAAAATAGATTAAAAATTATGAGCAAGAAGAAACTTCATTAGCTACAGACCAAGAAACAAAGAATTACAGACTTATCTCCATTTTAGCCTCTATGTGCCAAATTATAAAGCATTTGGGTTATTAAAAGAAATACTGTTGGCTTTCCGACTTTTTTTCCATATGTCCCAAAATAATATTTTTTGTGGTTCAGTGTTGCAGTAATATCTCAATATCAAACAAGAAAAATTGTATTATCAACCCACAGAATAATATCTGATCAATATCTTAGTTTATTATGACCAACTCAAATAAAGTATTTCAGCCCTTATATATTTTCATATCTACAGTTCAGAACCACTACTAAATTGTGTATATTTGATTACAGAATATAAAATCCTCTGTTTTCAAACTTAGATTATTTTGACAAAATCCTTTTGCTCATTAAATATCACCTGGGACAAGGGCTAAAATCAAGCATTGCTAACCAGTTAAGGCCAAACCTCACTGAGAAAAGGATTCAAAATTTTTTATTGTGTAAAATACAAACACACACATATGCACACACATATATATGCATGTGACCCATACCATACATATATATGTATGTATGTATATATATACGCACACCTATATAAATACATTATCTATCTATATTATCAGAATTGATGTTTGGAAGCTCAAAATACGATAAATTAATGTCTAGATGCTTGTTACCTGCAACTTAGATTTTCTGATGTTTTAGTGTTTGTGTGTAGCCCCAAAATATCAGGAAAAATAGGTGTTTTGAGATGAAGTAGTATAAACTTAGTACAATCCTATGAATCCTTAGAGGTCTTACTGCCACTGCAATTTGCTTTGCATAGGTTTACAAACTACAAAATAATTTTGAGGTGAAATGCAAATGCTAATACTTTTTTCTCTTTATTACTCTCCTGCTTTTTGATTTATTGATTACCTTACTGACAAATACAATAGCTGCAAATCTCCAAAAGGAAATCCATTCATCTTTAATGTTCTCCCTTTAAAAAAAAATGTTCACACAGTTTGTTGGGATCATAAAGACAGCAAACTAGGCACATTGCTTTTTTTATTTTCCAACACAACATGCTCCAGTGAGTGCTATGGGATACAAAATCTTCTATGTTCTCCTAGACTCTTTGTGCTTGAAGCAGCTAAGGAAGGAATAGAAGGTTAAGGAGATAACATATTATTAAGTAGCAGCTTAGTAATAAATATATTTTGAATAATTTTTCTCATAACCTAGTTGCCATTAATGCTCTGTTAGCAGAGTGTTTCTAGGGAAGAAAATTATCAGTTTTAGTAAATTTATAACTCTACACTCACCCACTGTTCCCCACCATCACTTTATCATCTTATCTCTTTATATCAATTACCAATGTTCCCCTCCTGAAAACAAACAAACAAACAAAAATATTAATACAGAAAAAAATAGAAAATATGAAAGATATTGTGATCTTTGTCCCTAGAACTATGAGTCTACAAATGTGCACAATTACACCGGCAAGGGCTTCTCCCAGCTTGACTTATCATGGTGGTTGCTTGCTTTCTAGGCCCACTTAAGTCCCAGGAAGAATTTCTTAATTGCTTAATAGATATTTCCAAAGGTTGTTTCCCTTCTCTGAACTCTTGCAGCAATTCTGATGGAGGCAAGAAATTATTTATATTTAAATTTTACAAAATGTCTCAATTATCTGTAAACAATTGAGAGGCCTCAAACATAACCCTGTCAAAACTTAGGTACTTGTAGTCAGAGTTTTGCCTTGTGTTCTGCTTTGTACTTACAAGTGATAAAGGAGTAGAGTTGATATATGATGCAGCAAGCGGAGGACCACATGGATATCTTAAAAAAATAATTAAAGGAGTAAGAATACACAATCTCAGTCTAGTCCTAACATGGCACAGGTTAAGAAAAGTAGACTTTAACTTCCCTGGCTAGTGAAAGCAGTTTGAGACAAATAAAGTATGATACATACATGGTCCTGCTTATACAGGACTTGAAAACTTTGGGAAGAGCTTTCACCCATGATCATGTGTTCAGTGTTTATTTTCTGTACTCAATATATTTAATAAATACCACTACAAAACTTAAAATGTAAATTTTTTGTGCCCTTTAATTTGAAATATTATTCCAGCATTCAGGGGGAGGCTGCAAGGATATATAGACATATGGCATGCATATTCTTAATAACTGTTTTCACTTATTCACAACAAGTATTTTGCTGGTTTATATATTGTCAAACTTGGGCAAAACAGTTTTGAATAAAGGAAGAAATAAGTACAACTTTTTTTGGAAGCTTATCTGAATAACAACATTCAAATAATTTTTCCTTTTTCTCAGTCCTTTCTAGATGTAAAAGAATTGAAGATTGAAACAAAGACTATAATAGTAAATGCTAAGGAGGGAACAATTATTTACAGTATTCATTTTTATCCTGTATGACTTCCATACCTTTTCCCTTTCACCACTGGATTGTGAATTAAGCTTGCTTAAATCTCTAAGGAAATGTTTAAGCCCTTCAGAAAACCTACTATCATAGCTCTCCTTGAATTCTCAAAATTATTTTCTTTTAACCTACAATGATCTAAAGTATACAATGTAATGAAATGAAAGAATATAAGTATTCCTCCTCACAGTCTACAGAGTCTTGCAAAGGTTGCAAACCCTTCTGTAGTTGTTGATGCTTTTCAATATTCAACTCTGGTAATTGCAGTCTAAAGAACACTTCCAAAATGTGTAGAGGAAACTGTGACTCCTGCAGACCTTACCCAAAACAGCAAATCTCCCAATTCAGCCAGACTGAAAGGCAACTTTAATTCAACAGCATGATATGTTAGTGACAGATTTTTTTTTTCCCTCTGCGACTCCAGGTTTTTGCAGTTAGATTGGTGCCCTTATTGCAAAAATATTAGTTACAAAAGTGATTTTAATAGTGACTATATATCCCTGCCCTTGGTAACAGGCCCAAGAAACTGATGTTTCATAGAATTTCTAATACAGTTTCTTTGAGGACAGAAACAAAGGTTGGCAATTTTAGGATAGCAGAAAAAAACAGAATTGGATTTAGAATAGGAACCCGTTTTCAGGTTCCTACAAACACTTGGAACTACAAGTTTAGAGATGTCTCAAGCATTCCAGCTAGAATTTCTATTTTATTTGGAAACAAAAATGCACTCTTCTTGTTTATAGTGCACACACATACATTTCTATGCTACAAACACTTGAATCAAATAGCATGTGAGTTACAGGAATATGAGGCATTTGACACACAAAATAATTCTGGAGTTTAGGGTCAATTATTTGGGAAGACAAAATACAGTCAGTACTGTAAAGCCAGCATTCAGTAGATTATTCTGAAGCACACACAATCATACTGATACTTTGAGATGGATAATAAATAATCTTATGGGAAGATATACTAAGAATATCTTAAGTATATTAAGTAGTTTTGGAAATAGTAGATATATGTAAACTAGCAGGCCTATGCCGATAGAGACAGAGATTTCATCCAAGAAAATCACCTTCAATGAAACACTGTGCAAGCTGTTGACTTTAAGAGCAGCATGGGAACAGAAATGTCTATGCCATTCCATTCCATTCCATTCCACTCCACTCCTTTATAGTCTAGTCTAGTTTGGTAGTCTATTCTAGTCTATTCTATTCTAAATATGTGTTAGACAAAAAGCTCAAAGGTTTCATAAACCCTGCACAGCAAAAGGCTTTAAAGAGTAAGCAGATTCTTTTTTTTGCTCTGATTAAATTTGGAAGGAGACACCATAATTATAACACCTCCTATTTGAGAGATAAAGTCTTTCTAACCATAGGCATTTCTCAGTTTGCGCAGGATATAAGTAACAGGTGTTTTGAATCAAGAAAATCACTGTGGCTCAATTTACTGTGGTATCTTGACAAAGAATAATGGGACTTTATTCAATTCACTAAGTATTATTTACTGTAGGAGGAACTACAGCTGAAAAGAAGGAATCAAAGACTTTAAGACAGTGATCATCTTAATCTTTCTTTAGCAAAAAGAGAATACTAATCTTATGTGAATGTGTGGGGGAAATATGCATTAAGAAGTCACTTTGTAGAGAGGTTAAGGCAATTGCAAAATATCAGTTCCAGGAATTGCTCAGAATATTGTGCAAGAAATCCTCTACTCTATGCTGGTAAATCCAGTGGTGGGAGGATGACAGCTTGGGGATTATTTTTTTTTTTTAATGGAAAGTAGGTTTTTTTGCTAGAAACTGCTCGAACCACAAAGAGAAATATTCACTGTGAAAATATGAACTTGGTTCTGTTATATGACAAGTTTCATGATGGAGACAGTTTCTCTTAAAACCCTAGTTGCTGAAATAAAGAGATTAGAGAAACACCTCAGCTTTAATTTTAAAAATGAGATATATTGAGCTTTCCTACCTACCAGGGACAGGTAGGACAATATTCTAGTTCAAAAATAAGTATGGAGGCTTACCATTTACTCTTTCAAACCTCATTAATTAAAAATCAAACTCCTGACTTCAAGAGGTCCATACTCAGGGTTGGGCAGTATTAGGAGCTGGTATGTAAGCTGTATCCTTACACTCATGATAAACTCACAGGCAGTCAGGAAGATGTTTCAGCATGTTAAAATGTAAGTCAGATTGGAACAGTGATACACACTAATTGGGAAAGGAAATATTGCTGTCAACAGTGAAGAAGCTGGTAACTTCTCTCACACACACACAATCTAGGAAATGACTTCTGGGTCCCATCTAATAATTCTCTTTCAAAGAGGAAGGAGCGTCAGATTTCAAACACCAGGCAAGGGAAGAAATGGACCATTAAACATCATGGCATAATTATGAAGTCAGGGTTTTATTACACCAAGAAATCCTAAAAGGAACTACTTTAGGACATGTCAATGTAAACATGCAGACACAAACTCATTGCAAAACAGCTTATTGACACAGGTGAAGTGGAGCACAAATTTATACAGCCTTCAGCTCTGATCTACCTCTGCTACAGCAGTTTGAAGCAGCATTATGTTAAACAATCAAAGTTCCTTCTGTGTGCTAAAGGGAGCAGTTGATATGTGGAGAAAGAAAAATATTCTGTATCTTGGCCTTACTATGGTCTGCTTTTTAATAGAGAATGCAAACGTGGTTGATGAACTGTGCAGAGAGAAGTTAAAATCATTAGCAAAATGTGGAGGTGTAGTGAATGTGATTCAGCAGAGATCTTGCCTTAGTCTTGACCTATTTATTTGTTCCATAAATAATCTATATGATAGAACATAGGTGGTACTTCTTTATATTAAGTCAGCATGAAAATTGAAGGGATTTGCTTAGATACATGTATTTGTGGCAAAGAAGACAAACGTCCTGGAAAAACAAAGAAAAAAAAATAACAGAAATAAAAAACCAGAAAAGTGGGGACAAGTGCAAAGCATTTGAGAATAAAAGAAATACAGACTGTTTAAGCATAGAATGAGAACATCAAGTCTGTTCATAAAAGAAGAGTCAATAAAAGGTGCCAATCTTATAAAAGTATTTGTGGCAGGAATTAAGCCTGCATGACATGTGACATAGTTCTTTGTTTTCTGTAGCACACCCAGCAAGTGTACTGCAAACAGATTAGAACATCACACCTTTGGAGAAACTAAGATCCCTTGAAGAGCTTCCAAAGGAGAGCAGTGAGAATTATTTGAGGTCTCTAATAACTTTGCTCTAGAACAAGAGAACAGAAGACTCTGAACAGTGAACAAGGGAACAGAGGACAAGAAGACACAAAACCGGGTTTTAAAATGTAAGACTGATACAACAACTACCCGCCCCCCCCATCTGATTTGCATGTATCCACCTGAATGACATAGAGATAATTGGTCCTGCCACTGTTTATATAGCCCCAATCACTGGAGTTATGTTTTTTCAAGACAATTTTTTCTATCTCCCAAGGTATGCTCCTAGCACTGAGTCGATCAGAGAGGAAAGTGATTAAACTGTCAAGCATGCATTCAGATAGAACATTGAAAAAAAATGAAATGAGAAAACTTTAAACATGCTAAAGATAAAAACCATTAAACTCTTCTCAAAGTTTGCTGAGAATTATTAATAGCTTTGATGTCTCAAAAACTCAGCTTTATGATTTTTTCCCCTAAAAACTGCCTTAGTAATGTTTTATAGTATATGATTCAATAATGACTGATATACACAATCTAATATATAATGAATAAAAATCTACATCTAGATCTTTACACAATTTTACCCCATGTTTTCTTTATCCTAAAGTGAAATAGTGGTAAGATTATTCATTTCTATTCTACTTCACTACATTTGAAAGGGAAATGGCATAGTACTCATAGGTATCTAAAAGTCCAGAATATTTATAATCAAGTATTTTTCATTCCTATACCATAAATAACTTATCAGACTACTCTGTGAGGTAGTTTTTAAATGTTCAAATATTCTAAATTTTGAATCATATGCATTACATAGTTAAAGTAATTCATTCCTATCCAGTAAAAATTGCAGAAAACATGTTTCTTTCTACTTTATCCCCCTAGAAAATATGAAAAGTGGTCTTTGTCTCATGGTTTCCTTCTGTATTGATTTTAACTATGGGCATTTAATGATTGAAAGCTAGAAGGAGATTTAAACTTAGCAGTAACACATTTTACTTGTTCTGCCACTGTTGTGGTTTAGGAGAGGTTAGTGCTCCCACCCAAACCATGCTGACACCGCTCCTTTCCCTTCCCTTCCCTTCCCTTCCCTTCCCTTCCCTTCCCTTCCCTTCCCTTCCTTTCCCTTTCCCTTTCCCTTTCCCTTTCCCTTTCCCTTTCCCTTTCCCTTTCCCTTTCCCTTTCCCTTTCCCTTTCCCTTTCCCTTTCCCTTTCCCTTTCCCTTTCCCTTTCCCCTTCTGCCTTGGGGTGGATGGTGAGGAGAGTTGGAGGCACAAAAGGCAAAGATCATGGGTTGAGATAAGAACAATTGACTGGAAACAGTAATGAGATAAGAAAATGAAAAGCTACAGTAACAATACAAATGACAAAAAATGTGCGAAGAGAGGGTGATTTTCACACAAAATGCTCATCAAGCCTAGGACCATGAAACAACAATGGTGGATGGACCTCTACCTCTGCTTTCCCACCAAAGGAATATCCTTTCTTCCCATAAGCATGAGTGAGTGTCTTTCCCCCATTACTGGCAATGATGTTAGATGGTATCAAATAACATTAGGATTTTGAATAAATTAAGGCTCCACCCCCTCATGGCTACTGAAAAAATTAACCCTGTCCTTAGCCAAAACCAATACAGACATATGAAATTATACCAGCCTGAACCACTTCATTATATTCTCCAAAATAATTCAAGGAATAATTATAACTCTAGAGACATGGCAATAGGGAAAAATGCTTAGTGAAAAAGAAATTCTTGAGTTACACCAAATACTGAGTGTATTTTTACCCACCCTAAATATAAAGTATACTCCATAAAAGCTTTAGTGAGCTTTTTGAATGAGCTATCCAGAGATTAGGCACTTTATGAATCTCACTGGATTTTTAGTACATATATGTCATGCTGGTAGGTGATATCAAGAACTAGACAGCGATGGAAGAGAAATGCAGAGATTTCCTTATCCATTTCTGGCTCATAGTTACTCAGGTGACTGAGAATTCTAAGAGTGCTCTGGCAGGCAAGGAGTCCTCCAAATACTGCAGTGTAACCCTCTCAGTCTGACCAGTGAATCTAACCCAGGTGCCATGACAAGAATGTGCAAGTATCCCATGACTGAAAATGGAAAAGAAACTGGGTTTCTCTAACCCAGTTTAAATATTTTATTGGATCTCTTTGCTTGAGTTTAAAACTGAAGTGCCAGGGAGTGGAGTCAAATGGCTAATGCCAAGATTTTCTCATTTCTTGTATAACCAACCTGCCAGCTCAAGGAAGCTGAGATTAGCTGGCACTCACAGAATGGTATTTCAACGCAAGGCTTCTCAGTTAATAAAATAAATATCTTCCTTTGAAATTCAAAGGAAGATGTCTATTTTCAACTAGAGATATGACAGAGACTGTTATTTTAGCATATTATCATTTTAATAATCTGTATTAGTTTATGGTCAGTATATGGCACAAATGTATGAAAAATACAGTAGTGGTAGTACAAGTTAGAAGACCATGGTTTGTGACTTATTTAATAAATGTAGTTGATTGTTATTTTGAGTTTTTTGTTGGTTGTTTGAGGTTTTTAGTTGGGTTTTTTTTGTTGTTGTTACTTTGGGTTTTGTTTTTTTTTTTTTGTTTGTTTTTTTTTTTTTGGAGTTTTTTTTTGTTTGTTTTGTTTTTTTTGGTGTTTTTTTTTTTCTTTATTTAAACACCTGCCCATAAGCACAATTAAAAAGAAACAAATGCAGCTACTATCTTTTTGTGTGCATTGGCAACTTGGCTAAATATACACTTGGTTTCATTTTCTTTACCTTGTATTCATACTGGGATATGTCTGTGGTCTTTTTAATAGCTACAACTGAAAATCTGTTCTATCATTTGCAGGTTTTATTTTATGCAGTTTATTTATTCAACAGCATATTTAAAATTCAAACTACTCATCTAGGACTGATTCTTAAGATTTTAATTATTGTATGTTAGTGCAATTAGGGTAATTGATTCATTGAATGTTCAGATAAGCAAAGTGCTTTAGCAAAAGAGGATCCATTTTAAAGGAATCAGAGTTTGAGACAGTGAATATAAAATAATATAACTGTATTATCAGGATCCTATGAAATGTATATTTTTATATGATTAAATTTTAGACCTTGATAAAGAATTTTTCAACTCTGCTTCCTCTTAATTAAATATTCATTAAACACTGCTTGCATTTATCTTTCTATGTACATGAGTATATACAAAAAAATTGATAGAAATAAGAAAAGCATAATATAGGAAAATATTGTAAGGGAAGCAAGTTCTCTCTCACAGGAACTCCAGACAGCCACTGTGGTGCTTCCTGACAGAGTAAAGCAGCAGGAGACAGCTAATGAGGCAAGTCATCCGTTATCATTGCAGTGCTTAGCCTGATTTAGTTATCTGAATCAAAATGACAGATTCAGGAGGAAGGCTCCTGGGAACCTGACTGAAAATGTTGTGTTGATGTTACCATGCATTGATCAATCTAGTGGAGTGCCTCTTCGTCTCCATGCCAACAATGAACAGAAACAAAAAGCAGGGGTTAAGGGGCATGCTTTCGGAAAACTGATATTGGGGGAGATATTTTCTTTATAAACAAGTTTTGTTAAACACTGAAATAAGCTTCATGCCTGGGACAAGTCATGGCTCTTCAAAATATGGGAGGCTTTATAATGTAATTTCAGCTTGTCAGGAGCAATTTTCCTCCTTCCTTTTAAGATTACTTAGAAATTTAGCTTCAGAAGCTACACTCTATGTCACTGGTTGCTTATTAACTTTACTCTAGGAGAAAGAAAGAAACTTTAAGCATTTCAATACCAGCAAAATTCCAGTCATTAGGGTTTTTTTTAAAGGGTGATCATACTTTTATAAAATAATCATTTTCTTATATGGGGAAAGTTAATCCTCATAGCATTAAATATTTTTAGAAAATATGCAATTTAAAAGACAAAAAGTAGTTACTATTTGCAAAATAAAGAAGAAAGTGGTGACTAATTTTGATGACGCGTTAAAGGTGGAGCTAGAGCTTTTTGAACGAGAGTTCTGGACTAAGATTTTTTGCAAAATTATTAAATTATATTTAAAAAAGAAAACAAAGGGAAAAACAGTCTGAAAAGAAAATCAAGTCCGTAGAATCAGAGAATCATAGGATGTACTGACTTGGAAGGGGCTCATCAGGATCACCTTTGCTTCTGGTACATACAGTGAATTACTTTCAGCTTTCATCTTCAACTGACCCTGGCCTACTCACCTTGCAGGGCTCTGGGTCCACCTGCTTCTCAGCTGCAGCTAATGTTTGAAACTCCTGAGGGTCTTGAGACTGTAGCATCTCTGAAAACAACCAGTCTTGCTTGTTCCCCCAAATACTACAGAGCCTATTCACTTCCTCCTGTAGCTCCCTCACCTGGAGACACAGGTCTTCAGCTACAGGACACCTTGTGCAAAAGAACTGTTTGTTTGCACCAGCCTCGTAGAGAGGCATGAGGCAGTCCTGGCAGCCTGTGTCCTGGAGCATTGCTGAGTGGGAAACTGAAGTTTTAATTTGGGTGGGGCAAAGGCACTGTCTTTTGTAGGCTCAAAAGGACTGTTGATCTCCAGAGGAATCCTTATTCCCGTTTTCCAGCCATTCAACAGGCAGACTGTGCTAAAATCAGAACCTGGAAATTCCAGTATCCCAAACAATAAGAAGTCACACACCTGGAAAACAATATGGTAATTTTCCTATTTATATTTGAAATTAGAATTTATAATAATGCCAACAATGACTACGAGACTTAAGCAACTACAGCCAAAAGGCACAGACTGTGGACTGAAGAGACAGTAATTAATATAATGTTGAATACTTCTAAATAAGGATACAGAGAGAAAAGAGTTTGGAGATGATAAGATTCTTGACCCAAATTTAGAATCATAAAATTGTTCACATAGAAAAGACTTCCAAAATCATCAAGTTCAACCATTGACCCAGCACTGACAAATCTACCATGAAACCCTGTCCCTAAGTGCTACAACTACCCATCTTTTAAATAACTCCAGGGATGGTGACTCAAACACTTCCCACTGCATGAAAACTCTTCTGGTGAAGACATTTTTCCTAATAATGAATCTAAACCTCTCCTAGCACAGCTTGAAGGCTTTTCCTGTCACTGGTTCCCTGGAAGACCCCCAACCTGGCTACAGCTTCCTTTCAGGCAGTTGAAGAGAGCAATGAGATCTCCCCTGAACCTCCATTCCTCCAGATTAAACAGTCCCAGCTCCCTCAGCTGCTCCTCATCAGACTTGTGCTCCAGACCCTTCACCAGCCCTGTTGCCCTTTTCTGGACTCACCCCAGCACCTCAATGTCTTTCTTGTAGTGAGGGGCCAGAACTGGACACAGGACTCAAGGTGTGACCTTATCAGTGCTGAATATAAGGGGAATAATCACTGCCCTGGTCCTGCTGTCCGCAATATTTGTGATGCAGGCCAGGATGCTATAGACTTGAGCAATTTTTTTGTGCCTCTCTTCATCATCTACTTCATAGTAGTCCTATTTGTCATCCTGTCTTTGAAACCTAGACTTTAGGCTGCCTCAGCTTTTCATAGCAATCTAGCCTGATCAAACTATCTAAAATACTTCATATACCTCATAGTAGGAACATGCACTGCTTTGTATGGAAGCCCATAATATTCCCATGGGACAGCAAATTAATATAGGTTAATCTTGTACCAGGATTAAAAAAAAAATCAACTGAAAAAATATGTAAATATGCACAGAAAGAGAGAAAGAGGTTATGCTTTCCTGTTATGTTATATTCAGTTTTTTGTTCTGCTCATAACTGCAGATCCAGTGCAGAACTTTCAGCAAGTTAACCTTGGTGCATTTTCAGATGTTTCTTAACATTTTTTAAGATCCTGCTTCTTTCATTGTGAAAGGTTGTGAGGATATTATGATGCTTGAAAAATACAGTATTTTACAAATATGTAGCAATTAGACAATATACATTTATTTAGAAAGTTACATTTTTTTCAATATTCACTAGATATTCTCATCTTTCCTAGGAGCACAATCTGTATTTCCATCAGTTCTGCCATGAGTGCTCTGTCACAAATATGGAAAAGAGCTCTTTACTGAGGCACCTGTATGACAGAGAAAGTGATGGATCTCTGTGGATCTGCATGCTCCTGCCAGAATTCATTATGCTTAGTGCTCCAAGGGAACTCCTTGTACCAGTAGTTTTGCATAAATGGAAAAAACAAAAGCTAAAACTTCACAGAAATACAAAAAATTTAAATTGTAACATTGCAATTATTTTACAAAGGTTCAAACTTGTGATCAAGGCTTATAGATTGGAAGATACTTTTTTTTAATGTAAGAAGGATTTTTTCCTAGCTTGCTTGAATCCACTTGTACCCAAGAGATGGGGGTGCTGGGTTGTTTTGGGGTGCTTTTAGGCAAAATCCCTTATTGGATAAATAAATACATAATAGAGGAGTGCTATTTCTGGAGTAGATTTCTCTGCTTTTCTAGCACCACTTGTGTTATTGCTGGCATTAGTAATGCAGTATGCAGACACAGACACAACTCAGTCTTGTGTGACCTGAATAAAACTAATGTTTTAATAGTCTAACCACTGTAAGTGTCATGGATGGGATGGAGACCTGTCAAACGGGCAATTTATTACCAGAAGGAATATGATTGAAAATATATTCCATGATCTTATAGGGCTGTAGAAATTGTTATATTTTTTTAATTGAACAGCAAATGAGATACAGAAAGCAAATTATTTTTGTCTGTCACCATTAGACCACCATACACTGGGCAGAGTAAATGTGAAAATGCAGCTTTACTTCCCATCTTAATAAAATATTTCACAATATTTTCCACCAATACTGTAGTAGATGGGAGGAATGATTGACAGGCTCAAAGCAACCAGGTGGAAACCAGCGGGGCGGAGAGCTTCTGTGTAGGTGGGACAGTGTTGAACAAATGCTGATGATGGTCTGACTATTCCTTATATACTGTGATGGAACAGCACCTATACCTATGACTAAGGGATTCTAAAAATATCATTAAATAAACTCAGTAATAATGAGAGTTTTACATTAAATAGGCTGAGTACATAAAAAGCAGAGTAGAAGCATATTGCATAAAGAAAGCAAAGGTGAAGTTACAGAAATTTAGATGAAATGCAAGATTCAAGATTGTACATGTCAAAAATATGTGTAGCCTGGTTTTTATCCACTTTATTTCCTTTTTTCATTAGTTTTCTTGCCATACTAATATTTTTTCATCTGAGGCATCACTTAAGTTGCTCAAATGGAATAACCTAAAGTTTCTTAAGAAATAAATCTAATGCCACTTTACAATAATGCTTAAGGAAATGGTCTATTCAATGGTAAATTTTAAATCAGAATGTAATCCTTAAAACCAGTTAGTTAGTTTGTTTGTTCCAATGTGAAAGTTGAAGGATACCTTTTATAAATTGCATTCAAATTAGGAATCATATACAAATTCCAGGCTTCCTGTTGCATTCAAAAAGGAAAACCAGAACAGTTTGAGTATTATCAAAGGAGATAGCTTCTGCCTCAAATGTATCCCAGAGGAAAGCTGAATCTAAAATTAATTGAATCAGAGCCAACAATTTATTTTATAAATTCTGAAAATACATAACTACTTAGTTCTTATCTCCTTATTTGGGAAAACTAAGCTAACTCTATCACTTCCTCATTTAAAGGTATTTCCAGATTGTCTGCTGAATTGTTATTGAATTCAACCTATCTTTGTTGCTGAATCAGAAGTTTTGGAAAATTGACTGTTCCAGCCACCTGCCATGCAAAGAGAGTTTGATTCATGTTCCATGAACATGTTGACTTTCTTATCTCTGAGAGAAGACTCACTTAAAATATTTCAGCTGACTTCAGCTGACTCAGTATATACTAGTCAAATTTGGCTTAGGAAGTGTTGTTTTCATATTTGTCAGCACTGTATAATAAAAATGGCCTGAAATCAATCAGATGCTTTCCTTCTAGGAATTTCCATGTAATATGGATTGAATTTAAATATCAATGCAGAGAAGCACACTGAATTAACAACAGATGAAAAGTGGAAGACGTTTCTTCTTCTAAGAGACATACAAGTTTCTTAGGATGGGAAATTGTGTATGCATCACACACTCTCGTTGAAATTCATGAGGAGCCCACAGGCTCCAGAAACACTCTGTAATGATCTTACAGAGCAAACCACAAGGACATTTATTCTCTGTGTTTCTTTGTGATTTGGTATAGTTTAGGTATGTCTATGGCAGTGGAAGGGAGGACAGACTTTCAACTTGCACTTACTGTTAACTAGTACAAAGCAGGACAGAGAATCAGATTCCAGAAGTACAAAGCTTTCAGGGCCTTGCACTAAACATTGTAAACAGCAAAAGTGTCAGACCATTGCCCTTCTCTTTTTTGTGGTAAAAATATTTAGGACACTTTTAACTTTGGTACTATTTTCATTCTTATCTCCAAATAGGGCATCCAATCTCCTCTAGTGTAATTTGATTATTTGGGACTGTATGGATTGTTTTCCTTCCAGGTTTTTTTTTTTTTTTTTTTTGAGTTCAGCCTCTTGCTGTTTCTTCAGTATGGGTCCAGGTCTTTGTTTAAAGGTAGAGTTGGATATCTGCAAGTGGATAGCAGAGAAAATTTGGAGATTCTTTGGATTATTTTATTTATTTCATTTTTATTTAAAAAATCTGCAATAGGTTTAGTAATACCAAAGTATATCTCTGAATTTAATGCAACTTTAGCCAGAGCTTTAACAAGGAAAGGTGAAAAAAACTTTTAAAATGTTATAATTTGATGCTGTATGCTTTCCATGCAACTCATGTTTTTCCTTTCTTACTCAGAAGTGTCAGCATTTATTCTGTGAGAATTTTATGCCCTAAAATTCTAATTTTTTGTTTAAAAGGGAATATAACAATCAAAACAATGAAGATTTTTTCTTTTGAGAATAATTTCTTTTTAGATTAATGCAATTTATGTTTTTTTCAAGTTTTTTTTTTTTTCTGGTTCCATCAGCAAGCTGAGAAATCCATCTACTGTTTGCACAGTTGAGGCTTCATGTTCACCTGTCATCCTTGAAACCAGGTTGTTTCTTTTGTCTATGTTAATACTGTGACAAGGATTCAACAGTGCAAAAATATTCACTGACTGCAATTTGTGTGACCTCCTAGTTTTCAAATTAAGTTGTCATTTATGCACATCTTTAATTGAAGGTAGTGTTTGTCCTGCAAATATTTATTACCATAATGTGAGAGAAGGCAAGAATGTGGCTTGTCTCAGAATGCAGTCCGCACAAGCATAAGCAGCAATTAAAAAAAAAAAAACAAAACAACTTTTTGTTTGTAAACTAGAAAATTAAAGGCTGAAATATTGAGAACATAAACCATTTTAAAGTAATTTTACACACTGTCTTTTCTATACATCTTCACTTTTTCCATTTAGCCAAAGGCAAGAGGGAAAAGGAATGAGTAAACAGCCTGAATCTGTTTTGTAAGAGATCATGTCAGTTGTTATTAACAGTTATATTATGTTTCATTGGGCAAACAGAAGGTCAAAAAAATTGTTTTTCTTATTTGGCTTTCTTATCTTTGAAAGAAGATTCACTTAAAATATTTCAGCTGACTTCAGTATTTTTTAATGTATTTTATTAGAATCACCATTTTCAGCAATAGTTTTAGAAAGTGGAAAGCTTTTGGGAGAAACATATGGATGCAATACCTTTGGGGGGTGGGGGGAAGTGCTTATGTGGTGGTATAAAAATGTCATGCCTGTAAGGACTAATATGAAGAACATGAGCTCATTCTAACTTAACCCTGTAAATAAAGGAAGATGGCTATGAATTGTATCAATAAACATTAGGAATATTCCCCATTCCTAAATATTATTGTAAATTAGTGGACCTAAAAGAACTTAGCTTTTTTTTTCCTCCTTTTGTTTTGCTTTTTTTTTTCCAAATAAATGGAGCGCAAGTTATCCCAGGTGAATTGTAGGTAATGTCAAAGCCAGTAAAAAACCCTGATTTGCCTGAAAACCAGCTGTTTCCATCAGGCAATGTATTAAGTTTTTCTGCAATCTTATTTCAACCATACTGACAAATGCAGGTTATCCCCAGGATTTTTTTTCAGTTACAATCACAGTCTTGCAGACTTTTTCCCTTGCTGAAGACCAATCTGAGATTTATATATATATGTTACTGCACATAATAATTCCATAAACTGTTTTCAGTAGTTTCAGGAGTTCAGTGTATTCAACCCTATATTAGCAAGTTCCTCTTACAGGTGGACATTTTGTCCCATGGAATTGCTGTACCCAACAATGCTACTGCACTGAGTAAATGCTTCTCTTTGTCCACTCAGTGATGTATGATATTATAGGCTCTGGCAGCAGACATGATTTCCTACAGCATTGATGGCACAAGCACAAAAGCTCAGCACTACATAGACTTGAAGCAACCTTCATGCCCTTCCCTACTGTCAAATGGTAAGAGGCATGATAGCAACTTGATATTGTAGAGTATTCAATAAAGCAGAAGCTTTCACAGCTTGGCATGATAGACAAGCAAAAGCCCCTGATAAAAGTATGGGCTCTGAAATTGCATGTTCCAACAAAAATGTTGAATTTGCCGATGTATGGGCAAGAGCTCTTCATCCCACCTTGCTTTGAGGAAGAAAATATCAGTGCTTTACTCATACCCATGTATATTCTCATACACATGCTGATTTAGTGAAGTGGCTGATTGGGTGAATCCATTATTTGAAGTAATTTTTTAAAGAACCCAGAGCTTGTTTGTGGACACTTTTCCCAATTTCTGTAAAAACAAAAATCATCACAAAATTTTTAACAGGATTTCTGTCAAATAAATAAAATGAAATAGATACATCTAATAAATGAAATGTTACATCCAGAAAGTCATGCTCACTCTCACTTGAAAGATACTATACAGAAATCTCCAAATCATCACTTTCCAAGCACTCCTAATATTTAAACTGTAAAAAGAAACTTCTCAGGTAACTGCTTTCAGAAAATCATCAATTGCTTGTAGTTTCCCACACAGCAATATTTCAGATTATTATTGTAATAGATTAATAAAGTGGGGCAGTCCGTTATTAAATAGTGCATGAGTAATATTTTATATACAGTAGATCAGGTACTGAGAACTGAGTTATTTTTAAAAGATATTCAACAGTGGAAAATCTGTGCCTCGTTTACACACATTGTAGGACTCCCCCTGGGTTTCCAAATTTCTTTCTAGAGTTTTAAAAACAAATCTTTAACATGTCATTAATTAATCTCCCAGACCTGGGAACAAAGAAACAGAAAACCTTTAATTTTTTAAGTCCCTCTATATTTTTCAAGTACTACCTGTCATAACTATGTTCTAGTGACTTTCACCCAGTACAAACAGTTATTGGAAGGCAGATACACAAGTTAATAAATTATTTTTAATTATGTCAGTTTTTCTTGAATTAATGGCCCTTCAAAAAGCTGGGAGCTGAACAGGTATTCCAGTGAATTAAACTGACAGCAGAGGTACAACACACTAGTAATGATAGCCAGATAGCAGAGACTGGAAAACACCACTTGAGTTGTAAGACATTTTTAATATGGTGGTAGTGACATAAATCAAAGAAGTGCAAAATACAAAAGCTGGTTGTGAGCTCTCTGACCACATGGGGGCCTGTTCAGTGAAGCATGGTTTGGGTCGGGAGGAATCTGGAAGCTTTTATTCTGCAGGGATTTTTAAAATATTCTGGCCTGTTTTCTTCCAGCTTAGACAAAGAGACAGACATCTTAACTGAAGGTAACATGCAAAAATGATTATTTGGAATCATGGAAGTGTATGCAGATTTGTGTGTGTTTAAGATACTTTGCACTGGATGCAAAGTTTATTCATCATGCATGATGGATCAGATTGTAAAAGAGGAAGGCTTTTTAGTATTTATTTGCTGTGGAAGATGATATTGATCAGTCAAGAAAAGGGGACAAAATAAAGGGATGGCTCCATTTTTAAGCTGCATATTACCCTAAAAAATTATCCTTATCTGATAAAGAATTTCTGCATGAATTTAAGCAAGCTCTTGTGAATAGTTAGTAACTGTGCATTCATCATATTCTGGGCTTGACCTGAGATCATGGGGTCTGCTCTGCAGAAGTGTTCAACTTTCATGGATCTCACACAAAAGTGCATTGAACCTTTAAAATGCTCTGTAATGCATGCTGGAAAATCAGATTCTATGCCCTCAATGTGGACTCTAAAAATCCATGAGTGCACTTGACCTCTTTGTCTCCTTCCAGTACCTATAAAATAGGGAATTACACCATCTCTTCATATCACTAGAGTGCTATGAAGATTAAATAATTTTTGTGAAGCACTCTGATATTGCTATTTGGGCATCATAGAGAAACCCATGAGAAAATTAATCATCTTGTCTTCAGAATGACTATGTACTACATAAATCCTAAAGCTACACATTTGACAATGAGAATAAAATTTACTGAACAACTAATTTTCTAGCTTCTTTGTTCTTGTTCTTTCTTTAGTCTTTCTGCTTTTTTTTTTCTCGCAACCCCCAAAGTTTTTTCTTCTACACTTGCCAGAGACTCCTGATGATAACAGCCTTTCTCTAGTCCTCCATCTGAATTTATCCTTCTATTCACTCCCTGATATTCTCGTCTTCCCTTACTTCCTGCCTAAAGCACATTTCAAAGTAAATAAAAAATCTTCTGAATATTTATTCATTGATCTCTTATTATGCCTTCTGTGGAGAAGAAATAATAATTTTTAATGTGTGTGTAACCTGGTACAATAAGTTCTGATCCTGATCACAGCATTTTCATGATGCTATAAAATTAAAATAAAATACTATTACTGTCATGGCTGTCTCATAATTTAGTATAGAAATCTTGCACCACATGCAGCTTGGTTTGAGTGTGACCTCATCGATTTCCTGGCATATAAGAACTAAGAGGGATGAGAAAGAGTGATAACTGAGAATACTGTTGTACATTTTCTTGTTTTCCAGTAAATTTAATAAATTCAAATTTTAGCAAAAGTCTAGAAGACCAATCTGTATATTCTCTTTTTAATTTACATAATTTGGTTGCTAATATATAGCACACAAAATATTTCAGGAATCATTTGCCTGTATTGTTCTTCTTGATAAATTCTCTACAACTCCTTTCCTTGTCATTTTTATTGAGAAACAGTTCTTCAGCACAAAATGCATCCTGAAATATCAATCTGACACACTAGCTTTGGTTAATGACTTCTCTTAGATAGAAAACATTAGATATGTCACACTAAAATGGATTTTTAAGCTTGTAGGGTCAGAAATACAGCTTATGTAGCTCCCAGAATTTAACAGAGTTGACAAAGTATATGAACAGAGAATCAGGTTCATAAAAGCAGGTGTAGAATAGCTTTGGTGAGTTGTTTTTATATTTCCAAAGGAAATAATTATTTTATAACACAACTAGAACTGTCTGTCTTTCAACAACATGGATTTTAGTGTTTCAGAAATCTTCAGAAAAAAAAATTAATGGGAAGATAAGACAGGGAAGAAAGGCCACCAGAAAATGAATTGATGATTTATGCACTTTTAACCTTGAGCAATTCAATTTTCCCTGATTTTAAAACTGAAACTACTTTTTTAATGAAAACACACTCTATTAGATTAGATGACTTATAAAATTTTTTGATATAAATTCCCACACAAATGTTAAAAGCAAAAAAGCTTTTTAACTGTGTGACAACTAGGTATAAGAAAATCAGTATGTATCAGTTAGGGAATTGGATTTTACTATGATAGGACTATTTAGAAAACCAGCAAATCAGACTAGTTTAAAATTTTAGGATGACACTGTTCTGGATTGCCACTTGTTAACAAAGAACATTGTGTTGTCAATGGCTACTTCTTACACACCAAGAATCATTACCACTGTGTATGCAAAATACTGGGACCTTGACAATCTTAACTTAAACCAGCTATGAGTGTGCAGTATCCTGGAACTGATGTGGTTTTAGTTGGCACTGAGGCGTCTCCTGAGGCTTGACCAAGAACAGTCAGTCAAGGTTTTTCCCAGGGGAAGAGAGTTGAAGGGTAAACTCTCTTCTTTCCTCATCATCTTTCTTTTCTCATTGCTCTGTCCAATTCCCTAAAAGAAATGAGATTATCTCATTTCGTTTTTACAACCTTTTTTTTTGGGATCAGAACTCAAGCTGACATAGCTTATTCTGCAGAATTCTTGTTTTAGCAGGCACCTTTTCTGCTTGTTTCCCATCCTTTGCTCTGCTCTGGCATATTTTACTGCTTGTACATGTTTTTCTTCTCCCTGCTTGTGCACTGTACTAGAGACCTCCCTTTGCTATGGCTATTGTTTTAATATTTAAATTTAGCTGTCTTAAACAATGTTATTAGTAGTGTTACAATGGTGTAAAATCCTTGGATGTTTTAATAGTCATACTATTTTATGTTTTCTTTTCTTTGGATTCAAAGCACGCAAATGTTAATAATGTCTTCCTTAATGCCTTCCTGCTACAGATCCAATTAACCTCTGCTTTGTCTTGAGAAGAGGTAAATCGGTCTTTCATCTAACCAGCTAGTCATTTTTCATGTTTTGTCCACTAACTTTAGTCTTCTTTCACAATTTAATGGCCAAAATGTAATATATTTAGGAAAACACCATCACATGATCTCTAGACCTTACTTATAGCTGGATTCCCATCCATTTGGTTTCTGACCATAATATTGCCACTGAAAACGTGTAACACAGGGCCTACAAGAAACTCTTGGGCCAGAGCTCATTCTTTTACTGTGATAATGAAGTATTTGTGTTCATAAATCCACAGTACTGATCTTAAACAAAGTTAGGTTTCTGGAAAGTCTTGCAGGGAGATTGTTTCAACACCTCAGTCCTCTGAAAGCCTCTAATATTCAGACCAAATATACCCACTGATGATCTACATAGCTGCGTTCTTATGCAGTAATAACTTTGCACAGCTTTTCTAGCTTTGCATCATTTATCCTAATTTCTCAGCTCATTTTAACTCCCTGTGGTAGGTGTTTCCTCTTTCTGACCACACCCATACTGTAGATTGGGAAATATATCCTGCAGTGATTCTCAGGAGAGCCACGTAGTTGTCCTGATGTACACAACCTGGTGTCAGCAGCTGTGCTTGGGAGGCTCTGGACATGGCACAGCAACCTCAGATCTGTTCTGCTGGTGCTGGGTCATTTCTGAACAGTGCCACTGGCAGCCTCCAGTCCTTGTTCAAATGTCTCACTTAATGCAGCTGAGAGGTAGAGCTGTGAGGGGAAATTGTCATTAGAGCAGTTTCTGATGAAAATGCCTTCGTATCAAAATCAAATTTTTCCCCAGAAAAATTATATTATTTACTGTGACGGTTACAAAAAACATTCAACTGTTCATTTCTCAGTCTGTCTTGCACAGTAATCAGGAAGCATATCTAAGGATGCCAAGAGGGCTGTTCTGCCAATCCCTACCTTACATTTGTTCAGATACAAATTTCTCTTCTAGTAGGCGACTACTGAAATCTCTCTTAATCCTGAATGTCTAGAAGGACTTGTAACAATAAGTGACATTCTCCTGACTATACACAGTCATTGAATTCAAATCCACATGCCTTTTAAGCCAAGAGGTTTGGACTGAAATTGCTACTCTTCCTGCTCCACCCTGCCGTGACCCAATGTCCCCACCCTGGAGTGAAAATGTTAAACATTAAATCATTATTGTGATTTCAATGATGGTTATGTGAGTTTAGTTAAAATGTGAATATGCATCCAAAAATAAGTGTGCAGCATCATAATATGACAAGTGATTGAGTCTGCCAGCTGAGTCAGAATTTTTATGGAAAAAAATCTTTCAAGATGGTTCCTTCTGCTTTCAAACACATTAAAAATACTTTTAGGAAAAAATCTGTCATTACATTATATTTCCTCCATTTTGACACATGCCAGAATCTACACAGTATTTCTATTAATGAAAAAAGAAAATAAATTAAAAAAAAAGGTAGGAATTCTTGCAAGCAGAATAAATAGCTTAAATAGCTTAGTTAAGAGACAGTGATTTTTGAACAAATAAATAGGGTTTTTTGTTAATTGATTTAGTCAGTCACAGGAGCAGATTTGAAGACTGGTGGATTTTTTATATCTATTTTAACCTGGTGAATAAATTCTTCAGTGCTTGTACCAATCCAAATGAAGCATAAGTATTTCAAAAAAACTGAAGGTAAGTTTTTTTCAACTCATGACTGAAATGGAGTTCCATTCCAATAGCTAGGAAAAGTTCTATTTATTTGAATTGCAATCTTCATAGCATTTTTCTATAAATTAGCTTAATTTCCAAAAATAATTTTCCAAACAATATAGGAAAAAAATAGAATATCACTTTCTGAAAAATGTCAAATGTGCACTTCAATAACTGTAAAATGTCATGATTTCTTTATGCAAAATACAGTTTTTGGAAATGACAATTTCTCAGTTGCAGTCTCAACCAGTCCTTCTTTCCCCATAGGAGAGGTTATATATTGATAGAAATCCCTTGGTCATGTATATGCTACAGTGATATCTGGAAGATAACTACTGCTCCCTGCTTCTGTGATCCTGGGTAACTGGAAACAATGAGCAGCTCTTATGCACTGTTTCAATGTATTTCTGTTACTATATAATGATCTCGGCTATACTGTGCAAATTAATGTAAATTATCATCTGTCATTTGGTTCTTCTCTGGCAAAACTGAAGAAATTATAGTTCCTTGATGCCATATTTTTCTGTCCACCTAGGTAGGTGATTACCTGGGCAGCACCTGGAGTTTCCTTTGTGTTTCTATTTCCTCATATCACAGCTAACCCACTACTACTAAATAATATAAATTTTGGCTATCATTCCAAGGAAACAAAAACTGAAAAAAAAAATTACCCTGATATCACAAATAAATCTTTATCAAAAAAAATAGGCAGGAGTTCAACTTCACTGTCATTACTCTTTTTTATTGAAAAAACATGTTAGGTATAGGGAAATGTTCTTCCTCCATGGAGATATCATTACTTTTCTTGGCCATAAACAGGCTGCCACAGCAAACACTGCACATTTCTCTAACATTCTAAAGGATAATTTTGTCTATGGTGAAATACATCATTTTGCTCAGCAGCCTTGAGTGAAATGCATGCTTCAATTGATTGAAAATATTTTATTCTCTGGCTCTCTGAACAACATAAACAAAAAGCAGGGACATAAAGGACACTCTTCTCCATTTTATGGATTTCTTCTTTTTTTATCTTATATAATAGACAAGGAAGTAATATCTACACTAAGATATGTTTAATTTCCAGTGCCCTAAAAAGCAGAATAATAACAAAAGAACAGTGTTAATGACATTTTTTTCTTTCATATTCTCTGAGTTTCAGTATGAAATAAAAGCAGCAGCTTTCCAGTAAAGAGTATTTTTCAGCTTTTGGTAGTGTGTAGCATGGCAAGCTGGAACATCAATATTTCTTCAAAAGCACTTAAGCGCTTGTCATCAAATGAAGGATCAATTCCTTCACAGTAAACTTGTACACAATTCACAGATTCTAATTCTCTGAAAAGCATAATGATCCTAGAGCTCTGAAAGATGCCAAGCCTGACATTTCTGGAGACTGAAAAACTGTACTTAGCCATAAAACATAGAAATCATAGAGGGAGCTAGCTCTGGCATGATTCTTTCCTTCTATTAAGTCACCTCTCATCCACATGGCAAATACCACTTTCAAAGACTTGCCTTGGATATGCCCTCTTCATCCCTGTCTGCAGAAAACTCTGGCAGTTAATACCTGTAATGGTGACAGTGTTCTGGAAAAAGATGTCTGATAAATAGTATGAGTAGCTAGGATTTCCTAGCAATGTGCATTGGTTGGTTGCTTGGTTGGTTTTTAATTGCCTTGATAAAGATGTTGGAAAGATGGGTGATGAAAATAACTTTACCTACTGCAACCACTACCACTGTCCATACATCTCCAGTCAAATTTCCTGTTTTTCTCCTTGGTATATTGATGACTTCTTTTTCACAGCTGCTTTCTTCCCACAGTCCTGTTCTGACATATTGTAAATTTAACTGTCCATTGCAATTTTGCTGCAGATCTTCTTTTGCTCAATTTCCATTTCAGAGGAAATAAGTGTGATGAACTGATAATAAATCTGTTGGTGTAAGCAACACAGGAAAAGGAGTAGGATAACGTCCTGTTTACACAGAAGAGAACAAGCTGTTGCTTTTGCTCTTCACCTCCTTTTTCAGACACAGGCCCAACCTCAGCGATAAATCTCAACCACTTACTGAAGTGATATGCATGCTTGTACTAGACTAAAATATGACCATCAATTATCTAACCCTTTGGCTTTTATCTGTTTTATTTTCCTTCTTTTTTTTTCCCCTTTTTTCTGCTCTTTGAATTCACTGAAATGACAAGTTAATTAAAATTAGGAACATGTTTATATGGCAAAGGATCATCAGAAACCCCCCACCATTCCCTGTAGATTTTATGATATCCAGGGTTCTTTTGAAAATTCCTGTATGTAACAAATGTGAGCTAATGACAAACTGATACTTTTTGTGCACATTCATTGTGTCTTTACCACCTGTATGTAAATGGTGTAAAATTCCTTTTGTAAATTGGAAAAAAAAAAAAAAAAAACAACTTGAAAAGAATTCCACCTCAAGACTGGAACACAACAACAAATACTTCAGATTCCACAGTCATGTCTTGTCCTGTATAAGTGATAAATGTAATTACTTCTTTCAGCTTGTCTAGATCTAGCAGTATGATACTTGAAATATGTGTACAATCTGCACACGATCTTTCAGGTGAAAAATCCCCCTCTAACTCATTTTAGCAAACTTTATTTCTAACCTTTAAATATGAGTTTCTCCCCAGTCCTGAAGAACTGCTTGCACTGAACCTCCAATTGCCTCATCACCATGCCAGACCACTGAGCCCTGCGTGTGGCTGATGAAGTATTTCAATCTGCTTTAGGATTAACCTGTTTTTCCTATGACACAACACCTACTGTATCTTGACTGGAAAGGGCGATTAACTAATTTTCAATTTGTTTGTGGACAGACTTCCCATTTATAAAATAAACAGGCAAATCACTTCAAACAGAGAGAACACTCAAAGCTAAGAGGTATATTTCTTCAGCTGATACCCAATGACCTTTCAAGATGAAAGGATAATAGTCAACACAGAAAAGGGAGAAAAAAAGCCCTGTGTGCTGTTTGCAGGTTTAGAGGTCACTTGGCTACAGAGGGAGAAGGATACAATGGAGGCTGCAGAAAACAGTGCAGAGGCAAACATGGACTAGGGTTTACATTTTTTTCTTCTGAGCCTGACCATTCACTAATGGCCATCTCCATTTCACAAGAGCCTCTGTTTCCCTGACTAAGGGTATGTTCTGTTTATTGTGTGGCAGAGGCTCCTCTTATGTATTAGCTGCCTATCTGAGCTCTCCTCTTTGGAGAGCAAATAATTGGTCAAACCAAAAAGCAAAATGGCATGCTTATCCACATTCAGCTGTCTGGAGATCATATGACAGGGCTGAGAGAAGATGGTGGGGGTCTTAAAAAACAAAGTAAGATATTATTCCCAATGAAATCCTGTGTCTAGATGCACCTCTGTCTTCAAGTACAATCAAGGTCTTTGTTCTGTCACAGATCCTGAGTCAGCTTGCTACTCCCATTGAGAAAACTTAAAGTAATTTCCCACACTCGTAGCAAGGCATCACCAGGCCATAAAGATTGTTTTGTCCTCTGAGCACACAACGTTTAGACAGAAATAGAAAACTAAAAACAAATTCCTTTTCATTTTACTGACCTTCAGAAGCCGTACTCTTAAAAGCAGACACAGCATTTGCACCAATAGAAACTGATTCTCGACTACACAGAATATGCTTTCAGAAAACCTTTCTGCCATGCCCACTTTTGATTAAAATTTCTATACTGCTGCTCTTGAAAGAAATCAGTGTTTGTCAGCTTAAGGGCTGGAGATACCAGTCACTTCCTACGTATTTCACCTCCTCGCACTTTCACTCTTGTCTATACACTCTTGTCCATCCTGACACAGCTACCAAATTCATGACTCTTCTCCCACATTTAGGTTTGAGAAACAATCCTGATCACTGCTTAGATATGCTAAACCTTTTTAATGGTACTCTTTATACAGATAAATGCTAAACTGATCACCATCTTCAAGGCAGGATTCAGGATTCCGAAGTCACCTTGAACATTACCATGAGAAATTATTGTTTATACTTGTGTTATTGTCTCTGCATAATAATAATAGTAATTTGTAATAATCATAATAATAATAATAATAAATAAAATTAGTGAAATAAGAAAAAGTTAGTTAAGTATATTTCCACCTTTACCATACCATTCATCTGAAATTTTAATTGTTACTGTAACTTCTTTTTTACCTTTTATTGCACTACTTCTGAAAAAATTACAGATTAATTATACTTCTCTCTGAAAGCCGTCTCCAGGTTTGGTTTTTGTTTTGCTATGAAGCTAAAGGTTTTATGTAGAGAAGCAATATTTGTATGGTATGAAGGCTAGGTTGCAGGTTTAGCAGGAGGTTAGAAGAGCTCTGTTTGTTTATCTTTGTGAAACAAAGGCCAAAAAGGAAGTCTATAAATACATCAGCAGGATAAACATCAGGAGAGAAGAGAACAATTTAAGTGAAACACCAGTGTTGTCACAGGAACAAATGGATGTGAACAGCTGGAAATAAAGTTAGTGGGAAATTAAAAGAAATGTCCCAGCTCTGAGGGCAGTCAGGTTCTGGAACATAGCCTTGCAATAAGAAAACATAGGACACAAGCCCACTCAAAATAGTTTTGAATGTAGAGCTTGCTAGTAAATGAGTTTTCTGAAAAGTGAGAAAATAAATTGAAGAATTTCAAAGACTTTCTCCAGCCTTAGGTTTTTGGGAATTTTATAATGGCTTTATTTATTTATTTTGATTTGCTTTAGCTGAAAAACCCAAATGGAATTTCAAAAGCAAGCTAAAGGAACTAGATGTTGAAAACAAGTTAATTAGGTCTCTAATTTCTGCCTGGTCTCCTTTGAAAATCCCAGTGCTGAAATGGATCTCTTTAGATACGAGAAAGGATTACATTACTTTGCTCTTGAAATATTCAGTGCTCCTCTGGGAAACTGAAGCCCTCAAATGATTCAGGGAGATACAGGCATGGTGACTAGAACATGAGTAAAGTGTTCTTAAGCAACAGTGCCTTCCCATGATCAGCTCTCAAACACCCACAGTTACGAATATCTACCTGCTGTAACCCACACTCCATGGGTCCAGCTGTTTGCAGACCAAGGCTCTGTTCTGTAGAACACAACTGTACGACTTGGTTTTACTGTAAAAGTTACTACTGAGCTGTGGTAGAGTTCTTACACTGAAGATGTGCATGATGAGAAAAGAAAAAAAAAGAGATGGAGGTGAAATTTTTGAGGGGATTCTAGTTACTAACTCAGAGAATAAAAAGAAAAAGATCAGTATGAAACAATATAAAATACTAAAAAAAGAAAGCAGATAACTGAAAGGTAGAACTCAGCAAGAACCTTGTTTAAAAGCTAAAATTCCTCCCCCTGCCCAAAAGGTGTCTGGGCAGCACAGACTCATCAAGTATCTGCATGCCAATGATTGGTCTAGTAACACATTAGTCTCAGGTGTAAGCTGACATACCTACTAGTAAGCACATTATAATACAAATAATTGTTGTACACTTGTGATGTCTGCATGAGTTGGTAAAAATCTCACATTTTACCAAAAAGCTGTTAAAATGTGATTCAGTAGAGGGGGAGTTACCTGATATGAACAGGAATTCAGAATAATATTTTAGGATTCAGAGGTTCAAGACAACAATTGGCAAACTCAGTTTGATCTTTTCAGGCATATTAACTTTTTAAAATGTTATCCTCCTGACCATTTTGGCCAAAATTCTTAGGGCCTCGAAGGAGCTGACAAGGCATATATGTTGGCTGTCACCTTGACTGAGCTAGAAGTATTTTGTGGATTGTGACAGAAGAGAGGATTTAAGGGATTTTTGCTTCCACCACAGGCCATGTCACGGCCTTCCACCATATCTATACATGTCAAAACTGTTTCCTGTCAGATTGAATCTGCTCCTTACTCCTTAATATAATCTACATTGATGAGACAGATGAGCACATTTATATCTAACTGGTGTTAGAGCTACACTGCAAACTTTGTCTTTTTAATGGTAATGCTGTAAGGAAGCATCTGTAATAAGTAACAAGATGGTACAACACAGAGCAAATTGCTTGGAGACAGTAACTCACGCGGTTGCTAAGAGAAGCAGCTAATAAATATGGTTTGAATAGAAATGCTAATGAAATTGAGCTGGATGCTTGTTATGTCATTTAACACTACTGCATACACATCAGTTAATCTTTTTCAGGATTCTCTTCATTGTCACTGAGGTCTATGCCTGTTTTTACTGCTTTTACTGCAAATCAGATAAATACTGTCACATCACAGGAAGCAGTGAACAAATGTAGTGATGTAAGGTTACATTCAGCTGGACACCATCTATCTGAATGATTAATTAAGGTGTATGCAAAAAGCTACTGAAACTCAGCACTTCTGTCAAACAGCAAGAAAAATCAATAAGAACACTACTGTCTTGGTCTGTTGTACTTTTTTGAAAAACACAAAGACAAATCAAGGATATACTTTCAAACTTGTCAGGAAGTTGCTGCAAGATGAAAGTCTTTTATTTTTTCCCCACTGAATTTTAGCTTCTATTAATACAATGGCATCTGCAGTAGGGAATGGAATCTAATATGCAACACTCTTCCCATGCATTTCATCATCCCTGAGGTTTTAAATGTATTCTTGTTCAACCTTTAGTTAAAGTTTGTTGCTATTATGAAATCAATTTTTTTGTTCTCCTGGGTAAATGTTTAAAAAATATTTAAGTACAGTTATGTCAGAAAAGGGGCATTTTGGCACAAGATATTTACATGTAGGTGACATATGCCATGTTCAGTTAGTGTAATCCATTGGGATATCCTGATGAAGGAATACTAATTTCTATAGACAATTGACCACATGCAAGTCCAGCTCCTTTACAGTTCATATCCATCCATGTGGGACTTCTTCTCTGGGATACTATTGGGGAAACATCTTTTGTCTTGAGTATCTGAACCAACACCAATTAACACTTCAGAACATGTAGAGGAGTATCTAAATTACCTACCCACTATGCCAAATCTATTTTCAGCAAGCACACAAAGAGACTGAGTGTTTCAAGCCAAGGAGCTCAAACGACACTGGGGAGTAGCAAATATAGCTAGTTTCTAATCCTGAGAGTAAATTTCAACCGCTCCAGTACTGGCTTTATCAGAAAATGAAGAAACAGTATCTGTGATTATTTTTCCCCCAAATAAAAACTCTCTGTCCAATATGTTGTGAGATTTGTAAGATCAAATGAATGTTCTCTGAGAACACTTGAAAATATTCAAAGTGTAAGAAGCTTTCCGAGTGCCATATGAAGTCATTCTAAGGCCAATGCATTTACCAGAAAGACATAATGGATTTGATCTTTAATTCTCTATTTGAAATACTACATTCATAGAATGTATGGAAACACTATGATGTCTCTTTGCTGACTAGAAGTAGATGAATAAGCAAGCTTACAATCTGGGTTCCTGTTCAGTAGTTTTTAATGTTGTTCAGAAATAAATAAGGGTCCAATCCAGAATGACTCACTAATTCACAGATGTAATGAATGCCTGAATAGTTCAATGAACTCTAGTGAATGCAGTTTCCAAAGACATATCTTAGTAAGATGTGCTAAACATCAAATAAATAATATTGAGAGTAGTATGTTGGTATGAATACCAGAAGATTTTGCCTCCATAATCTGTAGTTGCTTTCGAAATACATATTTCTACTTGTGAACACATTCAGACATACACTGTAGCTCCTGGAAACTGCAGAGCAAAAACATTTTATGAAGAATATTGTATGAATGCTTCTGAACTAGAAACAAACAACAGACAAGGAAAAAATAAGCTTCTGCAGTGTAATGGTTTGATTCAAGAAGTAGAAATGGGATGTAAATGGTGCTTAGTGCACCTGCACTGGTCTGTTGCCAGTGTCAACTGGCTGCTAATGACTTTTCTAGAAACCTTCACACAGATGGCCTGTCAGAGACTGAAATAGTTCATGCCTCAAATATTGATATAAAGTTTTACTCATTATAACAAAAAGTGTGTAAAGAAACTACAACCAGAGAAGCCTCCCTGAAGATGCCTGACTGGGACTTTGGACTGAAAGTCAAACTACTGAGATTAGATAAAGGGAAAACCCATTCTTCAATCAGCTGACAAACAAGTAAACAAGGAAAAGAGTGTGAGTCAAACCCAGCAGCCATACTAAGAATTATCTTTGGCTTGCTTCAATGTGGAGGAGGCCATAGGCCACAGACCCATTTGCTGGGGGCAGGTTTGCACAGATTTCCCCCCCAAACCAAGGAGCAGGGCGGAAGTTTCAGCATGTTGTATCCTCTGCTCAGGGGCAGTGAGCCCATCCTCCCTTACACAAACTGGCTGTGGAGCCCCCAGCCCTGGGAAGGCCACATCCACAGGACATTTACATGAGAGGCAGCAGAGGTGGTGCCTTAAGCCATCAAAGGCCCCCCTGAAATGCCCCCCAGAGTCACTCCTGAAGGCTTGCACCACAGGACTGCACGTGATGCAGCAAACCCAGAATCTGTTGCAAGAGACAATGGCAAATGTCCCCCCTTCCCAGACAGGTGCCTGGAGTTTCCCACCTGGCCTGTGCATGTATTAACCCAGCAGATTCTGTGCTTTATGGGGGACCTTCACCATCAAGAAGACCAGAAGAGGATCAACAGAACACCATCTGGATCCGCGGAGCAGTGAGACTTTCTACCTAGTCTGTCCCCACCTCACTGTCTCACTGTCCACATTCCCCAAGCTTCTCTTTCCTGATTTCTTTCTCTCCCCTTTTCCTTCTCTCATATTTGCTATTAAATAAAATCCATGCTATTGTCATAGGCATATGGTCTTATTTGCACCTTAATTTGGGCTGAGGAATTCCTCAATAATTTTAATAACTGGACCTTAACATGGCCACAGGGCAGAGTTAAAAAGTAATGAGAGGTATACAGTGACTTCTCTGTATGAAATTCTCAATCTCCTTGTCAGATTGTTGACATTTCTGAGTACTATGAGGATCATGTAAGTTCACAGAATTTGTCTAATAAGATTAGGTAACTTTTCTAAGCCAATATACTCAGTAAACAAAAAAAATAGCCTTAATTGCAAGTGGAAAGAGATGGAAATCTCCAAGGAGTGATATATCCTCTCCTAAAATGATAATTCTTGGGTGGAATAAATTGCTGTCTCGAGATATCCACTTCTCTCTATCACTCAGGCTCAGCTAAGGTAATGATTCTAGGAGATCTTTTCCAGATCTCCTATGTTTAATTACGTGCATAAGACTTCTAAGGTGAAGACAGCAGATCATTGTATTACAGTGATGCCATTACTATATATCACTGTAAATTTATAAACCCTGTTTTGCTTTCATTTTTTGGAGAACACTGAAGATGACTAGCAGATAAGGTTGAAATACTGGGTCACTAGTAAGTAGTCAAGTAATTAATAACTTTAATGACCTTTATGAACATTCAGGAAAATTGCTATGGTTTTTTATTCAAGATAAGAAGCTAACAACCTAGATTAAGGCCTATCCTTGCTAACAAAAAAAGCAAGAGGAAACTTAAGAAAAATCACAGAAAATTTTTTTTTTTTTTTTGATTATGCAAACTTGTACGTTTGCCTAAAGATGAAAAGAATGGAAAAGACTTTTTGTTAGTCAAATTCTTGATCAAAGAAGAACATTGTATTTTTCACTAAGAAGAACCTTTTTTAAAAACATCTATGTCAGCAGAATATTTGCTTACCAACTCATAGTGATCAGATCACAGGATCTCAGAGTTTGAAATGGCCCATCAGCTATTTTTACACACTGATAAAATCCCTCTGAAACTTTTCTTTTCCAGGCTGAACAATCACAACTCTCTCAGCCTCTCCTTGTATGAGAGATGCTCCAAGCCCTTGATAATCTTTTTGGGTCTTCAAAGGACTTGCTCCAAGATGTCCAGCTTACTCTGATACTGGGAAGTCTAGGCTCAGAACTCCAGGTGTGTCTTACATGGGCTGAGCAGAGGAAAAGCATTGCCTATCTTGTCATTATTTATCCTGACAATGAAAATGTTTCATAAATATATATGTGATTGAAAATACATATATATCTTTTGCAGGAAATTACTATTTTCAACAGTATTTTGGACAGTGTGAGAAAATGGATGCTCTGAAGCTTTCGAGTGTACTATTTGGAGAGTAAAAAATATTTATAGGTAATCTGAAAAATATTTCATATATAGAAAATTTATTTGCAAGAAAAAAAATTGTAAATAAAAAGAGAAAATTTAAATAAAATGTACTGTTTTACCTTGACACCATATTCTGAATAATTTGTTTTAAATTCTTATTTGATGCATGAGATTTATTTGGAATTCTGTAAATTATAATAGGGTAAAAAAAGTCTTTTCCTGAGAGTAAATATACAAAATATATTTCATATATAAAAAAGATACTTAGTGAATATTCTCTGCCAGCTTTGATTATATAACAGAAACCAGCTGGCTATTCAGAAACCATTCATCGTATGTTTAAAAGTCATCAGACCAAATGCTAGTACCAGTAGGAGCCATAACCGGGAGTCCTGCCCTGTTCTTGCAAAGCCACAAAAGTTCTTGATTTTTCTGCAGCTAAAGGTAATGAACTAAGTATACTTATTTTAAATTTCACTTTCCACTCAGCTTCATTTATGATCAAGTTGCTTGTTGTTGATTTTTTATTGACATAATACTGAAGGCTTAAAGGTTAAAAGGTTATAATGTCAAAAAAAATCCAAGAAGTAATGATTCTTATGCTGCTATGGTATAAAAATGTTGCTGCGAAGTTCTAGCACTGTGGCATAGTAAAGGGAGAAGATTTTCTCTTTTAATATATCCACTGTATTGCCTTGCATTAGATGACAATTGAACTGATTTACTCTTTTACAGATTGTTCATTAGTTCTGAAGTCAACCCATTGAAAATGTTGTCAGCAACATGATTTACTTAAACAGCTTGCATTGATGCTAGCTCTCAAGTGGTCTGTATTCAAGAAAGTCATCACATATTCACAAAAATTTCACAATTATGTTCCCCTTTACTCATTTACTTTGTACTTCATCAAAACTGATTTTACTGTAGCATGCTTTAGGGTGGTCAGGTCTTTCATGGCAAACCTGTCTTTTTTTTCCCCTCCTAAAGTGTTTACAGCAATGGCTGAACAGACACTTACATTTTAGAGGATACTTTTTTCAACTTTGACTGTTTTGGCTTTGTCCAGTAAAAGCTTGCTTATAAACATTTCTGGCATAAACTGAAATCAATGAGAGACTTTTTCTTACCAGAGTAGAATATGGGGCAGTCATGGATGAAACACAAGTGACCTCACAGTTGGGAAGGACATGAGATTTTGTACAAGTAATCTAGTATTGAAAACTGAAGTCTTTTTGAAGGTCTTTTGGTAGTTCTGAGAGTAAAACTAATTTATTTTTCCTGTTATTATACCTCTAACTGCCAGGTCATTTTTTAAATAAGAAGACTTAATAGATGTCAGTGCTGATTTAAAATTCATTTCAAGATTTATAAATCTCACTTACAAGGTGAAGGATGGTCACAAAAAGCCAAAATGACAGACACCCCCACCCCCATTCAGGGAAGAAACAAAATCTGACAGAGAGCATTTAACCCTAGTACCACTAGGGTTTTAACCCTAGTACCACAGAAAAGTTACAGATGTTAATGGAATACATATATCTCATGTTTCGTTTGCCTGTGCTGTTGAAATTACAGTTTGTTTTGGTGGCTTCTTCTTGTAGTTAGAGTAACATTGTAAATACATGGATTTTGCTAATTGTATTAGTTTTGGACTCTAAATATCACAACCAATCTTCCCCTCCCCCCCCCCCCCCCCCCGCCCCGTGCATTAATATAATGGAAATCTTAATAATAGAAAAATGAAATAGGAAGTAGTGGAATCTTTTTTTCTTTGTACATACAACGAGCATTATATTTGGGATAGGAAAAACATCTCCTATAATTTATTTCAACATGATTAAATGAGTACAGCAATCACTTAAACAGCACTCAAAGAGATTTGAAAATGTTCACTCCCTTAAGAAAAGGAGAATTTTCTTCATATGACTGGCTCTCCAAATGACTGAGACTTCTGCTGAAGTGTGTGCTATTGCAAGGTGAGATGTAAACAATGAAAAAGGAAACAAAAGATGAAGCCATCACCTGTGACTTCATTGAAACAGAACTCTTGAGAAAAAAATGCTCCTGCCTCTGGTCACAGGATTCTGATTTAAATTAAGACAAACATATTGTGCAAGCAACGGATTTTTTTTTTCTTTTTAATTTAAATCTGTGCATAGTAGGCAAATACATCTTCTGTGTTGGAATAGGTGTTCCCAAACTTACTTTGATTTTATGAGTATTTGAGGAAGGAATGAAGAGGGCTCCGTAGGGGGCCATAAGGCAGGGATCTGCTGTCCAAAACCTGTCCCATCCCCTCTGGACACTGGCCCCCATTCAGGGTGCAGGACAGGCTGGGGGACAGCTAAGAAACACCTATATCTTACATACCATAGATGAAGAACCAACTTTATTTGGAGAGCACTTGAACTGAACTACCTTAAGGAATGCCTTACACCAGGAATTGACCATTGTTTCTCCTCTTGTGTACTTAGTTGATACCTAGGCGGATTTTATAGTTGTTGCTTTTTATCAAATAGATAATAGCATATTTGAAGTAGGATATAAATTAACAACAGAAATTATTAAATACTATAGACAAAGAAAAGACAAAAGTGAAAGGAAAAAATATAGAACGCTTTGTTCTTACATGGTTCAATCAATTGAAAATAATTTTGATTGATATTGAGTTAAAAGGTGTCTCTGTATAGAATGTATAGCTTAAAGAAAAAAGACAGTATCTTATTTTTAATAACTGACTTTCACTCTGGTTGTAGCTACTAGTTCATCTTAATTCAGGATTTTTCATTTATCTCCAGGGCCCAAGGCTACCTCTATTCAAAGGTAATGTATTGGTAAACCCCTACTTTCTCTTCCCTTTTTCCATGAGTTCTGTCTTTGGCTATGATCATCATATTGGACTCACCATCATTATCAGTCTACTGTCATTGGGACAGACAGCCCTCCATAGGAAATTCTGAGAGACCAAAAAGTGGCTGGGAGCAGATGGACTAAAGATAGAGAAGAAAGATGAACTGGCAAAACATTATTCTGAGGAGATAAAAGTCCTGTAGCAGCTCAACTCCCAGGGGACCTAAGGTAGAATATTTTTACTCATTTATTTTGATTCCTGACAGGAACGGAGACAATTATACATGTTATAAAATAATGGGTAAAGACTGAAGTACCCAAGTTATTGGAGTAAGGCTGACAAAGACAAGCAAGACTGCTGATGTTTGCTAACTGAAGCCTTGAGCCAGTGATCATTCCTAACTAGCAGAATGTCTTGCTCATCTGTTAAATCTGAAAAGAAGCAGCAAGCTGACTGGAACAGGGCTTTCTACAGCTCATACAGCAGACCTTTGCCAACAAAAATCCCAAATCTGACTGCCTAATCAGCATTAATTGGGCCCTACTCCACTCTATTAGGCCTGAGCGAGGCTCTGCAGTCCTATTAAAATCTGAATGAGACTCAGTTTCTAAAAAAGTAGCTCCCAGGATAAGGTCATGTGAAGCAGAATGACTTTTCAGCAGTCCTCTCACCTAGGCTTTTCACTTCCACATGATGCCAACCAGCTGCTGCTTGTCCTAGATTGCAAGGCAAGATGTATTCTATTTGCCATCTGTTAGAGGTGTGTCAGTTATCTTCTGTTAATTTGGCAGTTTTCTTTATGTCTTCCACAAACCAATCCTCCCTCTGGGAAATATCTTCCGTTAATGGCCTATTGAATGTCACAGCATGACTGATAAAATTACAGCATCCCATTGTGAGATGCTCTGCCCAGAGGGAGGAGCCAAGCACTCCTAATTGGATATAATCTGAATTTTTGGGACACCAGACTCAGCCTTTTCCACTCGGTTCCCAAGAGGAACAGCTGGGCTTCTCCACTGGATCTTCAAAGGAAGACTACACCCTTCTACAGGATCACTGCTCTGACAGAACCACATCTGCCACTCCAAGAGGACTGCAGCCACTCCAATTTGGACAGCTACCAATGGCCAGACCAAAAGGGTGTCAGGTTATATTCTTACTCTGTCAGTGGTTTTTCTTTTGTATTATTGCATGTATTTTTTTTTTTTTTTTTTTTTTTCCTAATAAATTGTATTTCTGACTTGGAGTCTCTCACTGGTTTTGCTTTCAAACCAGAACAGTGTTTATACAAAGAACTTCTAAGTCATCAAGTCCCAAACTTATGTGGAAATTCTCTTGAACACTTTAGCAGTAAACAACAACAACAAAAACCCCAACAAAACCAAAAACAAACAAAACTCCCCCCAAACATCCCTAAATCAGAAGTTTCAGCCTGTAATTATACCAAGAACTCAATAAAAATAACAGACCGTGCCACTGAATAAATAACCTCTGAACAAGTGCAGAGATCTTTGACCAGTACCTGATTCATTCCACCTTTTTTACAAGGTTTAACTTTTTAATTGATAATTTCCTGAGAGGACTGTGCCTTTTTCCACTTTCAGTGAAGGTAAAAGTTATGCTAATGCTAATTTCTTTGAAAAAAAAAGAGAGGAAAATATTAAAACTACTATTAGAAGCTTAGGGTTTTACATTCTGGCTAAGACACCTGCCTAACATTTTATATCACATCACCTGTATACAGGAGGCACATAAGTTTAACATCCCATGGGAATGGAATCACAGCAATTTTCTTTAAGAGTTATCAAACAATGATACAATTATTAACTATGTAAATATAGTTTTGAATATTATTCTTATCCACACAGTCTCACATCTAACTATGTATTTTTCCTTGTTTGGTTATCTTTATTTTATATGGAATATTAATTGCAATTTTAAAGTGCATTTTCCATTAATGGATTTCACTCACTTTTTCCCAAATCGATCATAATGTGACATGGAGGAAAATAATTTGAAAAGAACTTCACCCACACAATATTATTCTGTTTCATTATAAAGACTAAAATATTATCATTACAAATATTGAGTTTATTATAATATGGCCTTTCCCATTTATCAGTGTTTCCAGGTCAAGAAAAAATCTCCCTCAAACTTAATAAAACCCAAACCTTTGCCCTAATTAGCAAAAAACTTTGTCCATTGCTCAAAAGCACAATGATCTGTGAGAGCTAGATTCAGTAAGGATCCCGCTATAATTATTACTTACACATTCAAAAAATATTCATAATGGTTTGCTTCTCCACAGACAAACCAGGACCAAGTGTTCAGGACTACAGTGTAGATTTCCAGACAGAATTAGAAACTTGAATTTTGCCTTTCCTTAACCTAAACAAGCACACAGACCTATAGACTTTTATCAAATCTGTGCTGAGTTTCTCCTTCAGTTCCTCCTTAGTGAGAAACTTAATTAATTCTGAAGTTAGTTTATCTCCTAAAAGTTTTCAGCTTAAGTAGAATTTTGGACAAAAAAGTTAAAATAAAATACATTGGAGACACTTCAGCTTTAAGCTTTCATTTTCTATGTGACAATTTGCAAATGCACATGTATCAAATATGTCAAAAAGTAGTTAAAATACCTAAGCCTAAAGATTTCTGAATCTGACATTCCGCAAAGAGGAAATATCCACAGATTTCCTCCAAGATGTTTCAAATTAGTGTTCCAAATATAACCAGCTGAAGAAGGGTAGTTTGCATAAACTTATCCAAACAATTTATTGAATCAGAAATCTGGGCTTTTAAATTTTGCTTTTTATTTCCTAGAAGCAAAGTATATTTTAGGATTAAAGAGGGAAAAGGAAACAAATTTTATATTGAACATATATACACATTTAAATAAATTATTTACAAACAATCTGGATACAGTAAAGAACTCCAAGATTTCTAGCAGACTTAATTAATAAGACTATTGCAAAAATGAGTCAATTTACACCCTCAAGCACAGCATAATGCTCCCAAGTAACTTAATCAGAGCCATAAAAAGCTTATGAAGAAGATCAGACAATTTTAATGATCTTCTTCATTACCTCTGAACAGCTAATCTAAATAAGATAGATATCTGTATAGATCAAATGACACCAGCAGTATCCAAATTTACTCTCTTCTGGTGACTGAGATCCTGAAATGGTTCTTTTCATTCCACTAAAAAAATTGACTTTTAAAACATAAATTCATTTGTGATTTCAATTCTAGACCAAGCTCAATTAGCTCATAAATAGAAAGTGGGAATACAAAAAAGGTCACAAGGCTTCCACAATAAATTAACTCTGTATAGCATTCAAAATCATGTCATAACTTTTTATGCTACTTACAAGTATACTCTCAATTATTTTTTTATGTTGTTTACACTTTAAAGAGAATATAACTGAGACCAATAGAGTGGATTAAACCATTTTATTCCTTTCTTGTGTACTGTTTAGGAAACTGAGATGAATTATGGAACAAAGTAACTAATGATTAAGTACCTCCACTTCGGGTGACTAACTTGCAATATCTTTTATAGCCATGAGTTTTGAAGCCATGATTTCCAAAGTCAGAAAAACATTTTTACCAAGGACATTTGTGGCAGCAGCTCTCTGGCTACAGAGAGCAACGCACAACTTTCCCAGGCATTGTCCTGGGAAAGGCTGTGAGAAGATCAGAGAAAAGAATGAGAAACAATTTTTATCTTCACTTGCTGATCCTGTTGTTGTGAACATGTGGAATGTGTTACGGAGATTTGTTTTCCAAAGGGTGGTTTCTTAATGGGCCAGTGGTGATGGTGTTTGGATTGAAGGACGAGTTGGGTCCACCTGTATTGAACTGTCTGTAAGGGCAATGGGTTTCTTAAGTATAATATAATAAAGTGGTTGATCAGACTTCTGAGAGTCATGGAGTCAATGCTAATTATTACCTGGCTGGGGGCCTGCAGCGACAGACATTTACCTTCAAGAAAAATATGATGATGACCCAAATATTGAGATACTGAATAATTCTTAATCATAGGTTTTTATTTTCCTGTTTTGTAGAAGACAATTTGCTTGCTAGATTTTGGCAAATAATAACTGGCAAGGTATATCTAAAGCAATGATGTTGAAAAGGTGATCTGAGATCAAGATCTGGAGTGGCAGAGATTTGCAGACATAAGTGAGGATCTAATGTATTGATATACATGTCAAATAAACTCATGAAATAGTTAAGCTTGGTGAGGCACTGGTGATAAATAACCTATATGACTTTATACTTAGAGATCAATTCATGAAGCGCTGTTGCTTGAAACAAAATAGAAGAAGCATGAGAAAGAGAGCAGTCCAGATAACAGTGTATTAAAGGTCAGATAGGATGTTTATAACAGAGCTGTGAAATCACCTAATTTTGCTTTTTGGGAGAGAAGGTATCGTTCCATGCTCCCAGGCCCAGAATGGGTACCAGCATGGTAATGCCAGGGTGCTCCATTGATTTCCTTCTATCCAGGGAAACCACCACCACTAAATGAGGTTCTACAGGAGGTTTGACCCCTGTGGTATTGTCAGAATAGAGGGGTTTAATGCCCTGATTAGATTGCAATAATCAAGCTGAAGGCTGCTCATATGTACCCTTAAAACACTGATCACATTATTCATTTACCCCTCTTGTTTCTTGGCCTCTTAACTATCATTTCTTCACCTAAGCCTTCTCCAAAATAAACAAAACTTTTTTTTTTTTTTTTTCTTCCAACTGATCCCATTTTTGCTGCATCTATTGCTGTTTCTGGTACCTAAGTGTTTCTTTACCTAAGTGATCTCAGCTTTATATGGTGCTGTCACCCTCACAAGACTTTTCCCAAAAGCCAGGTCTTCAAATAACTTTGAAGTCTCTCTTTTTGTCATTTTTTATATGTCCTATCTACTGGTTTCACATGTCACATCCACATCCTGCTCAGTTAGCTTTACTGTGAGCCAGGGCTTTGTCAGGGATACAGTCATTCATCCACAGCTGTAATATCAGCCCAGTTTCCCTCTTCCATTTATTTGTACTCATGACGATGGATAGAAAAGGAGAGCCCTCCATTCAATTCTGACTCCAGCCTGATCTCTGTCAGCTGATTACACCTCTTCTAACTTCACAGAGATACAGTAAGCACAGAAACTTACCCTTTAAATTTTGTGTTTTCTTTTCAGAGTTCAACCACCAAAGCAAAAATCTGCCTTTAGAATTAGCCTTTTGCCTGTCATTGCTCTTAAATAAGGCAAAAATATCTAAAAGTGAATAAAACTTAAGATGAACCACCTAAACCTGTGGACTCTACAATACAGAAATTTTAATTACCTCACAAGGTTGATTATAATAGAATAGGATTTGGAAGGGAATGAAAAAGAGGCAGTAAAATAGCAGAAAGAGATTCCAAAGCCTTTAATATAATGGATGAAAAGGAAAGCAATATAAACAGTGGAAGGAGGTGCTTATTTTACTGAGAGGCTTATAAGGAAAATGTTAAAGAGATATCAGAGAGAAAGAAAAGAGCTAAATAGCATAAGATGGATAGTATTGCGGAGGCTACTTGTTTACCAGCGGGACATCTGGACTTGCCAACCCAGCGAGTCCCTTTTGTTTTTGTGTTCCTAAATTGCATGAGCAGAAAGTAGTAAGAAACTAATAAAAAATGTGTAATAAAAATATTTCAGCAGTCCTTTGTCCTCAACTGTACTAGAAGAAATATTTCTTGAGAAGATTCTCATAGGACAGCAACTATGAACTGAGTTTGCATTTCCCCAGTAGGATGAAGGAAATGAAGGAAGTGAAGGAAGTGAAGGAAGTGAAGGAAGGGAAGGGAGGGAGGGAGGGAGGGAGGGAGGGAAGGAGGGAGGGAGGAAGGAAGTTGCAGAAGGAAGGAAGTTGCGGAAGTTGTGGAAGTTGCGGAAGGAAGTTGCGGAAGTTGCGGAAGGAAGGAAGTTGCGGAAGGAACTTGCGGAAGGAAGTTGCAGAAGTTGCGGAAGTTGCGGAAGTTGCGGAAGTTGCGGAAGTTGCGGAAGTTGCGGAAGTTGCGGAAGGAAGGAAGGAAGGAAGGAAGGAAGGAAGGAAGGAAGGAAGGAAGGAAAATCTCCAGAGGAAAATAGTAAAAGAAAAGTTTACAAATACTGTCAACAGGAGAGAAATTTGGTATCTTTCAAAATTATGCTTCCTTGTGCCTGCCAGATAATCCCTGGATTTCTCTGGTTTTGCAGGTCTGCAGATTAAGAAAGAGAGGAGAAAAATTATATAAATCTTTACATTTTGTCTGATCACTTCCTCTGGAAGATAAATATGCAAAAGAATAAAATTTAATGACATTTGCTGGTATGCTGGATGGAACTGAGTAACTCACATGATGATACACTATTTGCATGTCCAAAGCAGGGAGATAATTTTTGCCATTAATAATGCACTTGCATATGCAATTACAGACTTGAAGGGCTGCATAGGTGCAGGACATAGCAATCATAGGACTGAAGCTTTTGTATATGACGAAATCTGGTACTCATTGGAATAACATTACAACACAAATTCAATACACAGTAGGTTAAACATCATAGAGCAAATCTTCAATACTCTTAGGCATTACAACAGCACCTAGGTATTATGGTGATTTGAATTTTGTGTGTCCAAAACAGATTAAACACTCTCTTCAATGTGTCCAGTCAGTTTGCAATGCAAAACAGATGTATATTTGCTTTGGCTTCTGCAACCAATATTTAAAATAGAAACTGGGAAGCTGATGCAGAGAAATACCATTTTAACATTCAATTTCATTTTACTGCTTTGTCCCTACTTAAGCCTTCATTTTAGCAGTAATGAATACACACAGTTGTTGGTTTTTAGCATCTCTTTTCTTTAGCATAAAATTAAAATGTGCTTCTGTTGGAGCAGAACAAATATAAATTAAACAATTAAGAAACAATGACTCCTTTTGCATCTCACATCTCTAAATCCATAACACTCTATTAGAAGCCTCATTTCCTTTAATACAAGGTGTTCTGTAGAATTTAGATATTTCACTGTTAGAAATCACAAGAATCTTGAAAAAAACATTTATAATAATGTACATAATGACTATATGCTGGATCACAGTTTTGTGTCAAGATTTGTAAAAACAAATTAAGATGAACAAGTGTTTTAGATTAACTCTCAAATCACTTCAAATCAACCTCTACTGTCCCTTGGTGTTTCAAATCCAATTTTACCATGTGCAAATGTCGTTGAGTCAAATAAATGGGCAAATTTTTAAAAAATCCAACTTCACAAAACCTCTCCTCCTCAAGGCACATGTTTGATCTTTTGTGTTCTCCAGCTCAATTTTGATACCAGTCCTGTTTCTATTAAATTCAACAATATGAAATATTTTTTCTTAATTTCAGGGGATTTTAGCTTTCTAAAATGTAAAATTCATAAATGCTGCCCAAAACTTTTCTGTGAAAGACAAGGAATTACAGTAGCTGTAGTTCCTTCCAGTCATACCATAGTAAGAATCCCAGGAAGTTATTTCCTTGATGGTTTTTTCCCCTATTTGTACTGAAGCCAATATCTGCAGGGTCACTTCTGACTACAGTATTAAAGAAGAACATAAAAATATTAAACCCACAAATTTTGGTCAAGAACATTTATTTATAGATGCTCTGAAGTCTCTGAGAATTTTTTTTTCAAACATTCCATGTTAAACATTTAGAGATCAAATTTTTTTGGTCTTAATTCAGTCAGTTCTTTCCAAGAAGGAGTCTGGCAGAAAATCAGTATCTTCCTTATCATTTAAGAAAACTTGTTCTTTACTCCTGATAAAAAGTAAAAAAAAATTCCTGATGCTCCTTCCTCCCATCCAAACAAACTGGATATAAATTAGAAGAAAAAAATATACACTAGTCTATCTAGATAGAACATAGTAATAATTTACTAAACTAGCAAACACTGCAAAATAAGATTGTTGGAGTACAAGAAAAATTTACTGATGGAAAGTAGTCCTGTTTTCTTTGGTTTTTTCTGTTTTCTTTTTCTTTTTCTATGTTTTCTTTGCTATGCAACTAAGCATATAGTTATATAATTCTGTATGCAAGGATATCATCTTGTGTTTTGAATATTATTTATTGTATGTTGTTCTAGTGAAGGTTCTTCTTGCCTCTAGATAGTTTAAAATCTATCATAAATAAAGATACACTTTTCAAACTCTATTTCTGACTATTCAGCTTGAGATCTCAAAGTTACATGCTTCTGTGTGATTTATGAATGATCACAAATGATAATGGTTATTTAATGCCAATTTTTATCCTCTGGCGTTGTGTTGATTGCAAGATGCAAGCCTAAGATTTTTTTCATGTGGTCTTAGGAATGTCAACATGAACTTTAATATCCACCCTACCCATGTGTCTTGACCAGCATTTTCTATATCTTATACCTGTAGCGGTCACATACAATTGTCTGTGTAACAATTTCTCCACAGGATTTTTTACTTATCAGAAGGAGTAAGGTACTCTTCAGGTGAAAGTTTGTTTGTTTGTTTGTGGTTTGTTTTCTTTTGAGTGGTTTTGTTTATTTGGTTTGCTTTATTGTTTGTTTGATTTTTTTAGAATTTTTTCTTTTTTTTTTTTTTTTTTTTTCTTTTTTTGTTTTTCTTTTTTTGTTTTATCCTAGACTGTAAAAGGCAGTTTAAAAACTACCTTCTACTCCTATACATCCTTCTTCAATACAGACTTACAATGTAAAGTAACACAGTTTAATTGTCTCTTGGCTACTTTAGAAAAGATGGTGTACATAAGTGAACTCCAACAACTATCAGTAAGCTTTGAAAAAGCTACAGGGCAATGGGAACTGCAGGTTTCCAGGTCTGTCTTAAAACTTCAGGAATGAACGTAAAGCAGCATTGAATCCAAAGCAAGCAGTGGGTATCAACAGGCTGGAGCTGCTCTGGTACCTGCAGGTAATATTGGAATCCTATGGTAACAAGCAAGCAGGGAAAACCAGGCTGCAAAGGATGGAGGAAAGTTTTTGAAAGACAAGGAAGAGGAATATGCAAAAGCTTAACAAAGTTAATGACATTTGCAGGTATGCTGAACAAAACTGAGCAACAGGCAAGAAATGGAAGTATTTAAGTCAATGGCTGTTTCAGGACATGGCCAAACTGACACAATTATTATTACCACTTTATAATTTATGTATAAAGAAACTAATAATTTCTGCATTAAACTTCACTTCTAGTGTAGCCAAAGTGGTGCTGTATTAAAAAGGAAGGTGTTATGCTAAACTCTGAATTCATATCACTGTGTGACTACAATGAAACAGTATTCACTGAGGAGCATTTATGACTGACAATTAAGAGTTTTTCAGAGCTCTGGGAGTACAGTGCACATTTTTTACTAAATGTTAATGGGATTTTGGAACCTAACTACATTAGTGACCTCTGAAAATCCCTCTCAAAGTGACTGAATTACAAACAAAAAGTAGAGTTTCTCATTAATCTCCACTATTGTGCAAGTAGACTGGAGGGTAGCCAGTATTGTAGCCATCTTAAATGATGTGTTAGGGGTGAATCTAAAAATTATAGATCGGTGAACATGACTTTAGTATTGGGTAAATTAGCTGAAAACACATTAAAGAGAGTTGCAAAACACACAAATGAGCATCATACAATAGAAATCAGCAAAGCTTCTGTAAATGGGAATCACGATTTTTAAGCCTCATTTTATTCAAAAGAATTGAAGCAATAATGGAAAAGAAATTCTTAAATGTAATTTAGTTGAATTTCTGAAAGACTTTCTGGGAAAGATCTGGCCCAAAGATGTTAGTAGGAGGAGCAATGGGAACAGTGTAATGTTAGTGTAATGTGTAGTAAGTGTGTTGATATGAAAGGAAATTTTTGAAAAACACAGTGTCTATTAAAATTAAGTATTTTCAAATATAGCAAGAGTAATAGAAATTAATATTAGAAACAATATTAATAATAGAAACAATATTATAGGGAGGGGATGACTCCCTATCTTATGGTTGTTTTTGGTCAACCAGCTTTAAAATTCATAAAGATCTAAAGTATAGAAAAATGCAAACAGAATAACAGGCCTCATGATTGTCATTATTTTTATCATGCTGTAACATAAATTTTAAAAGTCAATTACTTTAAAACTGAAAAGAGAATAAATTAATATTGTTAGTAAAGGAGTAATTACATAGTATTTTTGGCTAATTTCGCCAATTTCTGTGCTAGTGAATTGCTTGAGAATATTCACTGTCATTGAGGTCAGTATCTGCCAAGCACCTGATAAACTTTCAGACTTAAAAAAAACCCTCAAAAACTTTTCTGTTGAATATTCTCTTTCCAATGTAAAAAAAAAAAAAAAGGTAATTGTTTCAGACTTCTAGTTTTATAGACCACAAAACTTTCAAGGACTTTTCTAAAATTTGATAGTGTAGATAGCCAAGTTTCAGTTTCTAGAAATGTCCTTTAACACTTAACTGACTAATAGAGAAATCGCCATTATGGCTGGGTTCCAGGTTCATTATTAGAAAAAAAGATCAAAATTAATAGATAAATATATACGTAAAACCAACCAGAGTTAATAGTTTGATTTCTACTTCCCTTTGTAATTTTTAATCCTTCAAGCAAAAATCAAGTTGTTAAAATATTGCTACCAAGTCAAAACAAAATACTAAGCTTGTATTTTCCTATGACTGCTGTAAATTAATACAAAATACCTTCATTCACGACAAGGCAAGATTTACACTTACAGTAAAGATTTCATTTACCTCTAGGCCAGTCAGAAAACAATTATAAGTCTACCAGCCACCTCTCATCAAATAACAATTGCTCATTCCTTACATGTATTTAGAAAAAAGCTTGCCCTTTACAAATAATCCCCAAACTGCAGTTCCTTCTAGCTGTGCTGATTCAGAAATGGCACAGTCACTTGAAAACTCAATTTACCTAGGCCTAATTCTGAGTCCAGGCTGGCTCCTTTGAAGTACAATGTAGACATGCTTTTGGAAATCCATGTTTAGCTGAAATCCATGAAGTTTATGAGTTTTGTAATGATGCACAGTTCTGAAACAGAAATCCCAGTTAAAATAAACCGTAATTCTTTTCCTTTAGGGAGAAAGAATAACTGTTATGCAACTTGAGTATACCCACATCTGGATCTGACAGTCTGCAGCTAAATCTCTAGGATTATTATAGCTGTCATTATACAGGACTAGCTCTCAGTCCCTGGAAGAGCTGCAGAGACACAGAACTCCATTTAGTTGCCTAAAGATTGCTTACCCAAGACCTTATTGTGGCTAAGACATTTCACAAGGGAAGCAGATAGGACAGTGAAGTGAGCAGAGACCTACAGTTTTCTGAAGCAAGGAGCATACTCCATTAAATTTCATCTGGCACTAGAAGGAATAAACAGCAAGGCTGTGTCTACTCTTTTGAATGGAGTCCTAGAAAGCAGTACATAAGCAGCAGGACTGTGATTACAATCACTTTCAGTACACTTTCTCAGCAGATTAAATGCACTTACACAAATGATATTAAAGGCTTTTGTGAATTGGACCCTGCATTTTCAAAACTAAGCACTTTTTCTCCATTTACAGAACCCATTCATTTAATGGCAAGAGATAAAGACATACATGCCATTTCATAACTTAGCATTTTTATTTTCCTGAGTGAATTATTAAAAAAAATTAATTTCATATTTTATTTTGCCCACAAATAAATTTCTGAGCACAGTACGCCATCCAAAGCTAAGTTCCTTTTGTCATTGAAAAAACATCAACATAATGAATGCCAAAATGCTAATCATATCTTCCTTCCAACAGAATAACTTTTAATTAACTTAGTTATAATGATACATCACCTTACATATGTAAAATATCCATCTATCAGCTGCTTACTTTTCTTCCCCTAATGTTGAAACCTGGGAGGTCAAAAACCCCCACAATCCTGGCTGACAAATTGTTTGTGTCAAGAGAAGTATTTCTGTAAAGTCGCTATTCTATCTTTGTACTTCAAATCCCACATCTGTAACCTTTTTGTTGTTCCTCTCTCCAAATTTCTGATTTTCAGTGCATTTGATGTATATAATTCTTGTAATTAAACCAGAAAAAATAGGGCCCTTTATTTTTAGATTGTATGTCAACACACTCTGCAGTCCTACAGCCTTTCTGTTCTTCAAAACACAAAGTATTCCCACTAGTTGCAATGAGAATATCTTCAGCTCCCTGATCCTTTTGTGCTGAGAAACTTGTAATTTGTGTTAGCCACATGACTACTAGTACATGTGGAGATATCAGCATATGAAAGACATAGTATTAGCATCCCTATTAATTTATGACTTATCAATAAACATTCAGATAGTCCCATACCATTAAAAAAAAAACTATTACTGCATGTGCAGACTTTCATGACACTTGTACTCGCAATGTTTGTTTGCATGCTTTTATGAGAAAATTCTTCTTCAAGTACTGTAGATCACTTGGATAGTGCTTCACTGGGATATTGAAATGGTTTTTAAGTTGGGTGTAATGTGGGTTTTTTCAGCATAGAATTCAGGGTTGTATTTCAGCAGTATAAAGTTTAGGGGAGCTGGACTCTAAGAGGAAATCTGTACATTTTAACTTCCAGTCAGTAACATTTGAAGTGTTTGTAAGGAACACAGAGATACTTGTTCAGTCTTACATAACCTGAAATTACATTGCAATACAAGAACTAAATATTGAGGGCTGATGATTCTCTTGAAATTTAAGACCTTATCATGCTCAGGTACACAGCAGCTAGAGATAAATTTGAGACCCACTTCCTAGTGAGTCTGGATGTTTTCTGCACAAGCTTAGTACTTTGTCTAGTAAAAGATTTACCGGATTTATCTCCTTCCTGATGGCCAATTCCATTATACCTTGTGCTTCAGAGCTTCTTAATTATGAACTTTTCCCTGATCAATCATTATTTCTACTTTCTTTGCTATTTTCCTAAGCTTTCCCAAATAGTTATTTTTCTTCTTAGAAGTTGGAGGACAGATGAAGTTACTGTAAGTTATAGCACTAGTAAAACCAGGTAAGATTCAGCTGGGGTGTGTGTGATTGTTTGGATGATCTGGTTTAGATATGTGCTAGTGAGATACGTTATTGTAGTGGCCCCTTAAATAGATTTACTGTATCTCCACTGAAGACATTGAAGTTAGATGAATCCCAGACAAAGTGTATGCATTGTGCCACATCAGCATATTTCTCATAGTTTAGTGCAGTATCAATATATGGGCAGCAGTTCCTTACGATATATCAAATACTGTTTTGTATGTGGCATATTATACTGAGTTTATAATCCTTTATAAAATATATTCTTTGTGCTTGTTAAAAATACTGTGGGCTTTTTCACAGGAGAAGGTACTTTATTCCTAATTTGTCTTCTATATAAAGTAAGTATAATTCACATTTTTCCTCCTGGACCATTGGAAAAAGATTCTTCCTTTCCTTTATAATAAAACTGTAGTAAAAGAACGTAAAAAATAAATGCATGTTCCATTACATTTCTAAACTTTCACTTAAACTGTCCATCCAAATCTAATGTAATTCATGGAGATAATCCAGCATAAATTTCATGCCATTGTTCTACCAATATTGTTTCTCTTCTAGGGAGTTACTGACATGTGGAAGTTGCTATGGAATTTTATTCTCAAACTAGGTAAGTACATATGACGGAGAAAATATTAAAAAGCTAACATACTTAACTTCTAACAGGGGCCATAACCATCTCCTCAGAATGAAAAAGTAAATTATTTAAGTCCATAATGTCAAATGATTGGAAGCAAAATATGCTCAGGACTTTCTGTTTGCATTTGGTCTGACATTTTGGGAGTTAAAGGCATCCCTAAAGCATAATCAAAGTGGATATATACAAGCTTAATGATTGCTAAAAGGATGGTATTTAGGACCTGGAAAAATATAAAAGATTTATCTGTGATAAGAGTTTTGGCAGACCTTGTAAGAACACGCTCATACGAAAAAGGTTACTTGGTGGCTAGAAGACAAACTCAGTTTTTAAAGAGTGTTGGAAGAGTCTGTGGAATTTCTACAGTTATTTTGCAAAGGTGACAACAATAAACATACCAGTATAAAATCAAATTATCCAAATTAATAAAAATACAAGAGAATAAGAAAAAGGGTATTTTTACTTTTCCATAGATATAATTTTATTGGCAGCTGTTAGTGTGCTATATCTCAACAGAAACTGCATACTCAAAGTATAAAGCCAAAATACATTGTTTGAGGAGGTGTTATGCTTTTTCTCAGTTATCAATAGAACTTTATAGAGAGAAGTGAAAAAATATTCTTCAACAGTAGCATAAAAAGGTGTCAATAATTTACCAATACATCTAATGAGAGGAAAAAGCATACATCTTGTGGAAGATCCAACATGCATTTCCTAGAAGGCAACTTAACAATCTGGAGAATACGTCTGCATGAAATAGAAATTTACTTTGTCTCAGTTTGGAGTTGAAAATTCTTGAACATAATCTGCTCAAGTTTATGGCTGCCATATGGTTTTTCTATGATAAATTGCTACAATACATAAATAAATAAGAATACACAAATCATAGAAATTAAGTCACACAGTTCCTAGTAGAGTATTTTAGAGTTAAACTACTGTTAGCAGATCAATGGTCAAGCACATTTAATTTTCAAACTAGTGGAGGATATTTATGTGGATCATTCTAATAGTTAATCAATTTACATTATGTTTAGTAAGCAACCTTCCTAGCGTTAGAATGAGTTACTCTGAGAGCAATCCTTTTCCATATCTATTCAGTATTCCTCTTTTGTGCAAATTGGATGCTTTGAAAACTACTAAAGATGGAATATATTTTTTTTTCACCAAGAGGCAAAGGGCTCAAGTGGTTACAAATCTTGCTGAATTTTTTAAGGTGGGGAGGAGGAAATACGTCCACTCTTCTGGAAATCCCTCCATCAGCAACCCACAGCAAGGATTTAAAATTACTTACCTATGCCTATGTCCTCCAATTCCTTTGCTGTGAAACACATAAGTGAGGATAAAAGTGAGGTTGAGACCAGAGCTGGCATTGAGTAGGAATGAGGAAACATGGACAGATCTTAAAAACATCATACAGCTCCTACAAGCACAAGCATGACCAGGAGTTAATCACATCAGTCTCTAGGTGCAGTGATGAATGATAAATAATCAGACTCATCCTGCGCTAGTCATTTGATATAGCAGTTTGGAGAATAGTGCCTAGAAAGGTTATAAACTGCAGTGTGTAGAGGAGGAACAAAGCAGTGGGAATGACACATTTTTTTCATCCTAAATATACTTGACTGATGGACAAATGTGTGGCTCTTGTGGGAAACAGCAGAAAGGGAAAACAGCAAATAATATCATTAATTTTGTATAATTATATTGCTTTTCTGGTAACTCTTAGAAATAGTTGGATCCCTGTTTCTGGTACAATTTTTAAATAGTTCCTGTTAAGATGACTCAGATGTTTCTGAAAATAACATTAGGGTAAGAATCCTGTTGTCAATATAAAAGAAATTACACTTTTAAGTGAAACCTTGTGCCTGTACTTTGAAGAATGGACATGAAAATTGGAGAGTATGTCAGATGAGAATCAGAGAAGTTCCTCTATTTCTGTAAATGCTGAATTTAATTTCCACCTAATAATTTGATTTATGACATTCTATTTCAGGCTATTTATTACACTTCAAAATTCATGTAAAATGAAATATTCCTATGTAACAAGAAGATTATAACTGCAATAACAAAGTGTTAAAGATTTAAAGAAGTATTCAGATTTACTGACCTGCATAGGTTTAACTGAGTGTATTTAAATTACAAAATTATTTTTAATAGCATGACAATGCGTTAATTTGTTCCTGTGAAAGACTCGCAACACAGAAGTGAAATCTCAAAGTGATATGAAAAGTGTTATTATTTTCCTGTCCTTTTCATTTGGAAACTTATTTAATGCTCAATAGGAAAAGTCTTCTTCCAAATGAAAATTAGAACATTTTAAAATGTCTATTTATTTTTAACTACAATTAAGTCCAAAGATTTAACATTAGAATAAAAGGAAGAGTTGGCATTCTTAAACAAAAGCAATTATCTAGGTATCTGCAGAATTTACTTAATAGTGGTCAGTCTAGCACATGTCAATACAGATAAGTCTTTACTCAATAATGAACATAAATCATGATTTATATTAGACTAGGCAAAATCAATATAATTTGAAGAAAAAAATCAAAGTGAAAAGTTTCAATAGGATCAAAACCAAGAACACCAGCAAAGGAGTCCAGATAGGCACGTGTTTAATAGGAAATAAACCCTCTCTCCAGTACCTTTACTGCTTCTGTGGCCACCATCCAAATATCCATCTAATCCATAATTATTCACTTTCTCGATGATTTTTCACTGGTATCTCAAAGTGAATTACCATTGCATGCTTATGCTTATCTATGTATTTTTTGTTTTCAGTTATTTCAAGTGCCTTTTCATTACTTGGGGCACATTACAGCAATATCTTCCACTGCCTGTATTAAAATTTTATCAATGAAATGCACATTATAAACATTGGTGTAAATATAATAAGAAGGAAACTATAAAATCTAGGATAAAATAACTGTTTCTGACATAACATCTTGAAAGCACTTGAAAATGGAATAAACAAACTCAGAGACACAACCTAGAAGAGATCTGATTAGAAAAAGAGCAATAGATCAATAATTCTGCCTCTCTGTCTAAACTTTCATATGGTATGTCCTCCCACTGGGTTAGAGACAATCAAAGAATATTCAAAAATTATTAATTTCTGTTAGCTTATAGTTTCTCTGTACTCTAAAGACAACAGAAATGCTACCCTGTCTTAAAGGCACCCTCCTTTAACAGTGGCAATAATTAACCTGAAGAGCAGTTAAGGATGAGAATAGCTCAATTTTCCCATTTTCTTCTTCAGGAGAAGACTTGGATATGCAAAGGGGTCCTTCTATACTGTATTTTCTGTAGAAAAAAACACATTTTTTCATTACACTTTTGGTATTACTCCTATCTTTCATTTGTGAACAGCTTTTCACAATTCCTGTGCTGCTGTTTGCTGTCACCTCCTATATAAACAGCTGCTGGATCACATTCTTCACTGAAGAATCAGTAAAATTACACAGGTTTGAAAAAATGAGGACAAATAATACCTATGTCCCTATTTCCTGCTTGGTCCCTACCAGCAGTTATGCAGGCCCTTCAGAGGGAGAAATGATCTCTAGCACGACAACAGGTGAGATTGGCCAAGGTCAACAAGAAATGGCTACTGGGAGTCTACCTTTTCTCAACATGTATACTGGAGACAAACACAAGTTATTGGCAACTGCATCAGCTGTGAGATGGGAACAAAAGATGTAGTACACAGACTTTAAGGCCCATCAATCCATGAGAGCCTTATGGGAACAGAGAGTTGGTCTGGCAGTGCAAGCAGGGAAGGAGTTTGTCATCGACTTGACAAATCTCAAATAATTGAATATTATTAACTACATTTCAGCTTGTTCCATTAGAATTAAAACAAATATTTTATCTTTGACAAAGAAAACGTATTGACCCTGTATTGAATATTCTGGTCACTGCTGTTATATATGTCTTTTTCCAGTAAAATATCCATCACCAGTATCATTTAGCCTCAAAAGAGAAATCTGAGTTCATTTTCTCATTAATATTATACTCCCCAAGCAGATATGGCAGATACAGGCTTTCAGAGTTAAACATGTAAAACCAAAGCATTTTCTTTGTTAATTTTTAAAACTGGCAGTTACCCAGGGGAGGTGAGTCAAATAAACACACAGATATTGCATCTTGCTGCTTTCAAATACTGCATTGGTCCTCCTCTCTTCACTGAGGGCTGTATACAAACTGGATGCTATCTATTTATAGCATTCAGCACATACTGAATCAGTACCTCCTGTGAGTTTCCACTGAAAGAATTACGCATCTGTGTAGGTGCAGTTTGACACCACTAAAACTGATGTAATTCCAGTGTACTTAAATCAGCTCTATCAATCTAAGCATTTTTATAGTAGTACCTCTGTGATTACATTAAGAGAGATCAGGGAGTGTTTTAATTTTACCAGCCCACTGTAAATACAGCACGATAAGTTTGATTGGAATGCAACAAACTGCTGATATCTTGTGCCATAAAATCCGAATTTTATTGAAGAAACTATTCAAAGATGGAAAAAAATAGTAGGTTTTACTTGTGAAGAAGTAAAGGACAGGGTTTTTTAACAAGGTGATAGGACAAGGGACAGTGGTTTTAAACTGAAAGACAGTAGGTTTAGAGGTTGGAGAGGCTTTGGAACAGATTGCCCAAAGAAGCTGTGATGCCTCATCCCTGAAATGCTTGAAGCCAGGTGGGATGGGGCTTTGAGCAACCTGATCTAGAAGGTTGCACCCCTGCTCATGGCAGGGGGGTTTGAACTATGTGATCCCTTTAAAGGGATCGTTAAGGTCCCTTCACACCCAGCCTATGGTTCTATGATTTAACTTCTACAGCCATCAAACAAGCACAAGCATTTGTACAGACCTCCAAACTACAGACCGGCCACACCAAGGCGAGGGTGAGCCCAAGTCACAGCTGTAGTGAGGGAAGGTGTAGATGGGAGGTGAGGAAGGCACTCAAACTTTTGTGTCTGTACTACTGGCATCACATTACCCCCAGCAGGTAATGGCCCACCATCAGCAACTTTATTCAGGGACAGAGCCATCCAATTTCCATAGGGAGAGCACTTTCTTTTCCAGTTCAAATTGTACCTTCACCTCAAAAATATAGTGTATTCCTGTAACATGGGGAAATTGTTTTGTGCTCTCCACGGCTGAGCAAGTCTTACAGAATAGGTCTTCTGCATCATGGGAGATGGTTGTAATGTCTGAACAATTGCCTGATAGCAACATTGCCCCTAATTCCTAAAGGAAGTGTCAAGGTGACGCTCTGGGTGGATTTTTAACCAGTGTCTGTCCTGTGGATCTCTAGACTATGTCTGAAATCAGATTTTCAGCTTCTTTCATTTCACCCTGAGGCACCTGACTCTTCCTATAGAGATGAAAAATCTTACAGACTGTTCTGCAGTCCTCAGATGAGGGCAGGTCTCTGCAGATTTTAGAATTATAAAACCTTTACTGACACAGCCCTACCTAATTCTAGACAACAGAATTGTCTGCAGATATGGAGCCATAAAATATTCTGCAATGAGAAAAGCTCCATTTATGATTTTGTTCACATCTTTTAAATTCATGCCTTTGAGCAGGACTTCCAGCTTTCTGAGATAATAATGAGGTAATGAAAAATTGCTGGTTTTGATGTCTGTTTGGCTAGCAGCCACTAGCAGTGGTTAGGATCAAGAGAATGACAGATGTCCTTTATAATATATCAGTTGCTGATGGGAAGATCCCAGATCTGAAGACCATAAGTCCCTTCAAGAGAAGGACATAAGGTTGGAAAATATCACAGACGTAGAATTAGATTATACAAAATATATATTTTACATGAGTACCTTAGGCATCTCTTTGATTTCTTGGGTCACTCAGTGCTAAGTTTAGTTATAAAGGACAAAATCAAGCAGTAAGACTGCTGGAACAGATTGAAATAGAATAAGTAGTCTGTTCAGGACAATAAGAAAAGGATGTTTATCAGTTTATAGCACACGTCTAGATGCAGAAATGATTTGCTAGAAACAGTGTTGGTATGCTTCCCAGAGATAATGTTTCTCTCTTTTGCCTTTTCTATGTGATACAGATGCTTTCAGATATCAGATATTAAACTAGGAACAGCTGTATCCTCTCCACAAAATATTTTATTACTGACAACCCATATGTCTGTTGCCTATCCTTCTTAAACTGGCAACTGCATGCCACACAGTATGCAGAGAATTGGGGCATATAATAAAGGCAAAAAAAAACCAAAAAAGGAAAACATCTCTGCTAAGGCTGGTGTGGATTATGTTGTTGTTGTTTCACCCTGTACCATAATTAGTTGTTTACATATTCAGACACAGAAACAGAAGACAGATATAATTTAATTTTGTTACCATAGGGTGTTTCTCACGTAATGTATGCTTGTGCCCTGCCCACACTGCAGCTTGGACCTCCAGAAGAGACTGTGCCTTTTCCTTCCTGTTCATTGTCATAGACCAGGGTTTTCCTCTCCTCTCAGGTATTTTCCATAAGCCATTGCTTTCTCACACTCAAGAGTTTAAATTTGTAAACGATTTCATATTGCTTTTTCTAAAGGTCAACTAAGGCTGTTCTCTTTTGGCAGCCAGAGTATGTACACACCTCAGAATTTCTCAGGAAGATAAAAAAAAGCAGATTTTTTTTCAAATGGAAGACTGGCTGTAGAAATTATTCAAATGACAAAATGGGCAAGAAATAAATGTTTTAATTTAACAAAACAGACACACACAATTTTAATTTGTACTTACACTGAAATGAAATTCAACAAGTTGATGACAATTTTTCTTTTGAAACATCTCAACCTCACTACAGAGACCATCAAAGCCCACTTAACACTGTAAGAGATACCTATGGGTACTGGTCTACCTCTCTACACAGAACAAGAGTCTGCAGTATTATTTGAAATTCCTAGCTAGGGTCCTGAACATCATACAGATACATTTGCTTATTTTCAAAGGTATGCTACTCTTTCAGCAAGACTAACACTCTGAACTTAAACAGCAAATTTTATCTTCAGTATAATGGCCAACGTCAGTATAATGGACATCAGCAATTTAACCCACTGTAAAGTTACACATTAATCTTGGAATAGTGTCCAAAATTCAGAGACAATACAGTTTATACATATATATGTACAGCTTTTATATGTATAGATGTATGCACACACAAAATCTGACAAATCAGTGGGTTCAAATCTCAGTAGAAAAGTTCAGCACACCTCCACTGTTGGAAATACTTCTCTGGAGCACCACTAAATGTCATTTTTTGGTTTATGTAGCATGTGACTGGGGATGGAGAATTTCTCATGCACATTTCTGTTGCTGCAACCTCAGCGTGGAAGATTGGAAGATCCACTCAATTTAAATCCTTTTTAACAGTTCAGAGAAGTCAATGGCTCAGACCTTCATGTTTCCGTTTTGTCATTTCTAAAGACTAAATTTAGCATTCTTTAGCAATCTGATCAATTTACTGGAGGGAGAGATTTTGCCATTCTATCCCACAGTGGCCCATAGGGAGACTGAAAATTGAACACATTTTGCCTCCTAAGTTCCAAACAATTCCCACTCCAACCAATTATAGATGCAGTTCATCATGCCTAATTTTCAGTTGTCCAAAAGTTAGATGTCTTAGTATTAGCCATCTGACACAGCTTTTATATTCTGTGCGCAGAAATGTGTGAATTTCAGGAGAATGATTAATCTCATCCTAAAATAGGTATAAAAAAGTGAAGAAGTGATTCAGTTGAAAAGGTTCCTGTTCCTTTCCATTAACTCTGATGATTAGCTAAGATTCAAACATTTAAGAACTTTTGAAAATTTGAGTTCACCTGGATGAATTCCAGCTATGGTGTTCATTGTGTTTTGTTATTTTTTTTCCCCATGCCCAGTCATGAAACATAAGCATGAGGTTTTCAGCATGAGAAATTATATCAGAATTTAGATATATCACTTTGAATACTCAGATAGAGATACTGAAAAATGAGGTGTGTCATGTGCGATTTCACAGAAAAAAATGCACTGAAAATTGTCAATAGAAACTTGTGAATTTGAATTTCAAAAGTATTTTCTTCTTTGTTGTTAAAAAAGTGCAAGTTTGTCCTATTTTTCACAAAAAATATCTGCTTTTAATCAATTTTCAAAAGTGTGTTTTTGTCTTCTTCATTATTCATAAGTAAAAATTCAGGTCTTACTGAGAAAAATACATTAGACATACGGTTTAACTACCATATAGCTACCATATAACTACCATTTGTACAAAATACTGTATGATTTTCCTCACAACTTAAAAAGTTGAAAATGGAGAATGACTTTTGTCAAATATACTTATTACAGAAATGCTGACAAAGAAATCTACGGATTTTAGTAACACTATACTTGAGAATTAAGATAAGCAGAGAAGAAAAATAAGTTGCTAACATTCCTACAATATTATAAAAACAAATGCATTAGGAACACTCATCAAGAAGTTTCTTCCATTATATTATAGCATTTAATAAAAATACATTTGCCATAATTATCAAAACTCAAATGCAAATATGCATGGAGCATCATAATGCATAATTCTTCAGTTTGCCAACCTTTTCAACACTTTCACAGAAATAATGACCTCCATATTTTTTCCTGTCTTCCTCAGTAAACCAATTTTTTGGACAGAATTCTGGACTGAGTAACAGAGCCCAAAGAAAAAGCTCTCTTTCACAATCTCACTTTAGCCTCCTATTATATAACACAGGATAAGGTGATACCCTACTTAAGAAAAAAGAATTATAAAAGATCTTTATGTAATTATAATGTAAGAAATAAAGTTAAACATACAATACCCTACATAAGGAAATAGGACTTTGATGAATTCCCATACTGCAGAGATGAGGTTGAAGCAATAATCTCTTTTCTCCTGTCTCTATAGTTTGCCTATTAATTCACAGAAGGGAAAAGGAAATCACTAGTGGCAAATAAAAATGGCTGCTCTGCAAAAATAAAATATTATTGCTTGATGGAAATACTAAGGAGTTTAGTTTGGTTTTAAGTTTTTTTTTCTACTATCTCCACATATTTGCAATAATAGAAGATATCAAGTTCAGAAATACTAATTTAGAAATTTACTTGCAATTCTCTTGATCTAGGTCTTCCTGCCATAGCTAGCTTGAGGCACTACTGGAGTCAGGAAATTTCATTTATACAAGTTCAATTAATTCCTTTTCAAAATATAGCAACAACCAAGACAGTAGTTTAAATGACTGAAAATTGACTCAAAATGGAAAGCAAGATCACTTAGAGCTCTTTCTCTTGGAAATACATTTTTCCTTCTTTTTCTTTTTTCCTTTTCTTTCCTTTCTCCTCTTTTTTTTTATTTATTTTTTTTTTTATTCTTGGATGGGACTTAACAGAAATTTTAAAAAATTGCATTAAAATGGAAAAGAGGTCCCAGTCATAGTCAGAAACAAAGGCAAAACAATGCAAAACAAATTCCTGTTTCCTGTCCATATCACAATAATTTGTATATCATTCTATCTTGCAGGTTTTGGTTCTTTCTCCTGTTGTTACTGTGAATATGACATCTGAGCCATTATTTCATTATCATATTTTAATACCAGTCTCTGTAGCTATTATTTTCATGAAAAACTTTTTGAACCATGCCACAGAAAGGAACAGTTGTCCCTGTGGAGTTTCATAAATTTACCAAATATAAACATTAATGTAGCTATACCCAGGAAACATATTTTAAGGACCTCCATGAAAAAAATCTCTTGATCTGTTTTATAGTAACTAGTTTTAAGTAAATACTTACATTAGAATTAAAGTAAAAAAGAACTACTTACTATTAACCAAATGAAGTGTACCTTTACTTTGCGTTATATGTAAGTGAAAAAAACACCATCATTTATAAATGAGTAATAGTTGGTATGTTTCTGTTGGACTAAAATCCACTTGTTTTGTACACAAGGACCAGGATCCTTTGCTTTAGAACAAGAGTATTCTCAGTAGAGACCAGATTTTGCATACACAACTGTAATGAAAATAGAGACTAATAGGTTAAAACCTGTAAGGACCATCCTAAACTTTAGGAAATCTGGAAAATAGGGAGGAGTTACTGTAACTGACAAACAAAAAGATATTCTGAATGGACCTCTCTAATCCTTAAAGTTAGCAGGCACTGGAAATAAATGGACAAGTTGTGCCACTCAGTCAATTTTACCTTTAATTTCTATTTTTGTATAGTCCTCCTAGAGAAATGCTTGCTCTTTTGAAGTTGTCATGATTTTCAAGGGATAATTAGTAAAGTTGCTATGCAGCCCTCATCCTTCTCTGGAGAACAAAACAGCTCATCCAGTTTCACAGATGTGCCACCCTATTCCTGGACTGAATTGTCAGATCTTTTTTTTTTTTTTTTGAGGCGCACACTAATTTAAATTTAGACCAAGTCAACAGGAAAAGCTACCTGTCACAGCACACTTAGTTAGTAGAAGGGAAATGATATAAGGCCCATTGTTGGACAAAAACTTCAGCTTTAAAACTTTTGAGACATGTAAATGGATCAATAGGAAATAAAAAAAAAAACACTTGTAGTTAATAAATCTCCTCTTTCCATATCTCTGTTTTCTGAAGACCTTTTCTGAAGATTTTGATTCAAGGATAGATTCAAGACAGATTACATACAGGAAATGTTCAAAACCAGGCCTTTTGGCAACCTGTAGTTAAGACACTACAGTCCTTCAGATGGAAATTCCCATGGAAATTTAATTTACCCAATGTTTGTTTTAAATATTTGGTTTGCACAATACAAGAATTTAGGGGTTTTTTTGTTTGTTTGTTTGTTTGTTCATTTGTTTTTTGGGGTTTTTTTTGAGATTGTAATAAAGCAAAGACAAATTATTATCCTACTTTCCCACTGTGAGGACAAACAGCCAAAATTACAGACGATAGTTTTACATAGGGTGGAAAGAAGCACTGAAGGATCATTTACTTTGTCTTTTAAAAGATTTTTTTACTTTTACTTCAACTCTTTCTTTTACTATGAGGATAATGAGGCACTGGAACAGGCTGCCCAAAGAAGCTGTAAATGCCACACCCATGGAATGTTCAAATCCAGGCTGGATTGGGCTCTCAGCAACCTGGTCTAGCAGGATTTGTCCCGGCCCGTGGCAGGAGGAGTTGGAAATAGATGAGGTTAAAATTCCTTTTAACCCAAACCATTCCATGATTCTAACATTTCAGTAAATAAGTCTACAAGATAACATGTTTTATTAAGGACCAGAAATGTTTCTATCTTTCTACCAGAAAGGTCTCTATGAGGAGAGACCTCTGAATGTGGGCCTCCCTGTTTTATCCATTTCTATTAAATGACACTTGAGTGAAGAGAAGACAATCCCTTCTCCTAATTGATTAAGTTATGGTCCATTTAAAGAAGTCCAACCATGAAACTCACACTAGATAGCAAGTAAAATTGTCAAGAAGCTGACTTATAAGAAGAAGTAGTGTGCAGACGGAATTGTTTTCCAGTAGGATGCAATATTTTTAGTGCTCCCTCACTCTGCCTCAAATAAGTTTTCACTCAAGTCCTGGAAAAAGAAGGGGGTTTCTATTAATGTGAATATAACTGGATTTTTGCTCATGTGGAATATTGCTGTCATAGCAAAACTATAGATAATATTTGTAGCTTTCCATAAACTTTTCCCTAACAGCTAAATTCACGCTTTAAAACTGGCTTTATTTTAGAGCAGACAAAAATGATAAAAAAGAAGTTGAAACATAAAACTGATTGTTTCAACAAGAAAACTCCTTATTTGAACTATCAGGAACTTGAATTATTATGTCTTTTTATGAGAGAAAAAATTACTCCCGTTACACAACATTTTAAAAACAAGTAAAAAAGAGAATCCTAAAATGAATTTTTTTAGGTAGGGTATTATGTGGGAAATATCTACTAAAAAAAAAAAACAAAAAACAAAAAACAAAAAACAAAAAAAAAAAACAAAAAACAAAAAAAAAAAAAAAAAAACACAAAAAACAAACAAACAAACAAAAAAAAACCAATAGAAAGAGGCCATCAAAGGTAGCTTAATTTTATATCATAAGATCCATGGACAGTCACAGCCAGATTATTGCTTTTCTCCATACAGGCCCATTCCTCAGCACTTTTGGTCTCCCATCATCAGCATTCCAATCTGCAGGCCTGCGGCTGCAGCCACACACACAGGCACACGCTCTGGAGTGGAGGAGCTGATTGTATAGCTTGAAGTGCATGAATAAAGGCTTATTACAAAGCAAATGCATAAGGGTCTCCTACCGTGTCACTCCCCTCAAGCAAGCAAGGCGGGAAATTGATCATGATTCTGAAAAGTAATTAAGTTTGAAAGGAAAAGCAAATCCTATTTATCTAAAGCAAGCTCTGGTTTAACCAAAGGGAGCATCTCAAGCTCTAAAAATGACTTCCTGAAGAAAAATTACAAAATAAAGCAGTTATGAAGAGTGAGACAAAATATACATGAATAGGAGGCATGTAAATTCATGTTATGCAAACAAGGCTTTAAGTTAAATACACCAGACATCCTCACATTCATACAATCAGAACATGTAAAATCTACAGCACTGACAGAAATATTTTATGACACATATTTGATGACTGTGAAAGATCAGTAGCTCACTTACCATAGTGAAATCTGGGAACACGGCCAGTAATCTTTAAAAAACACAATTAAAATACATTAGTTGGTTGGTTTATAACTCAAAAGGATAGCGAGGTCTGAATATTGGAATTCTCAATTGTAAATGCTCTGATGGTAGAAACTCAGCACATTTAACTTCTGTTCTTGTGAATACCCCTGTTTTGCCTTTTTTTCTCTTCTTAGAAAGTACCACATAAAAAGTATCAAATAGGGTAAATATTTTCTAGGGGAAGGATTAATTCCACTTTTCCTGGCATGTCTAAAAATTTGTCTAATATAATTTTATATAATGTAGCTCAAATTTGATCTCCACATAATTCAATGGCTGCAATTCCTTACAGCCTGGTTTTCATTTGTAGTCCAGCTCTGAATTGTCTCACGACTAGGTCTTATAAAACATTTTGTACAGCTCACAGTTTTCAAATATTAAAATCTAAGCTCATCAAGTTGTGAAATACAAAGCTCTAAGACACTTTCAGAAGCCACTCAAAAGAGAAATCAAGAAAACGTATGCCTAGAGGAAGTTATCTCTTTTTGAGGTCATACAGTATGTGAAAAGACAAGAAAAAGAGACCATTTTGTCATATTGAAATCCTCTAGTAGGTTTGCTGCTCTGTCTAGAAGACAGCAACACATGAGGTAGCCAATACCAACTGCTGGAGAAAGGAGAAGTGAGAGCAGCCCTGAACAGGACATCCAGCCAATGTCATGGTGGGCAGCTCTCCCACCTTGCAGTGATTGCCTTGCAGTGCGACTCATCCAGCTCCGAAGTAATCTAATAAAGACATGATTCAGGGCAGTGTGATAGGAATCTTGATTGATTTTGCATGCACAGGTTACTGACAAGTACAAATGGAGAGGACTCTTTTGTAGATAATGATTTGATGCCCATAGAAAGCCAAAGACATAATTCATAACAAAAGCCACTTTTTTTTGTAGGAGACAATATTTTATGTTACGTAAAACCTGTGTGGAAAACAATATTTAGCTTGTAATAAACTTTAATAAAATAAAATGCTAATTCTGGCCTACAGAAATAATGAATGTATACGTGTTGCCTGTAAGTTGTTCTCAAAACTATGGGATGAATTATTTTCAGCCTTAATATTTATGACTATTCATAAAAATAGTTGCTTGGATTTAATTAGCAGTTGTACCAAGAAAAACATTTTCACCTTATGACTTGAAACATTCCAGTATTGAATTATCAGGTAGTTTTTCTGAGTTCCAGCAACCTATTTTTCAATGTCCATCAAATCATAGCAAAAAAATCATATCACTTTACTTTACAGAATGCATGGAAATTAAGTAACACAATTCTACTGCCACAAAAAAATGCAAAATTAAAATAAAGATATTATTTTTTTTGTTTCTTTCCTCTTTAAAAACTCTCTTTTTAGAAATTATTGATGTGCTTAAGGAAGTAATGAACTTTTGGGCAATTTACAATGATAAAAATCAATGGATATATTTGACAGAGACTACAATGCATGTTCACCACTACCACAGAACAAAACAAAATGCAACTTTATTTTATGAATGAACATTAGAATTAGCAGTCACTACCACAAATCAGGAAGATTTTTCAAGATTTTTCTCTTCCCTTCTTCCCAATCTTCCTCTACTCTGTCCTCCATAGGCAATCTTAACAAATCACCAGAAAACTTCAGAGGAAAAAAAGTTTTCAAAAATGTTGTTGAATTATTGTCAACTGTATTAAACCACTTCAAGAACAATTAACATAACTGAACACTTACAATTTTTTGTCAGACACTTTATTATATAGTATTTTGAAAGCCACTTAAATTTTAACTAGTTTTTGCATCAAAGGAGTTTTTGTGCAACCTAAAATTCAATCTAATTGCTTTTTATTAATCAGTAAGTACCACATTATTACATATACCATAGTATTACATATAATTTTTATACACATTTATGTATGTATGTGTATAAATGATAAAAACATAAATATTTCACTGCTTGTTGTCATTTTTTTTTTTAAGTAGAGTAGAAAAAACAAAGGATCCCCAAACAGAGTTTTTTCTCTTCTCTCAGCACTATACTCAGTGTGACAGTCTCCACCCAAACCCTGTGGCCCTCTGGGCATGTGTATATCTCTAACTAGAACAATCAGTGCTGGAAACTGTTCCAAATCCTTCCCAAAGAATTTCTAGTTCTCTCTTCTTTCACCCAGTAGCTTCGTTTTTGTCTGAATAGCTAATGTCAGTCAATCAGCATAAGGAGAATAGCAAGATTAAATTCAGAGAAGGGGAAAAAAATGGTGTGGTAAGGATAAATTTTACAGATCTCAGAAGTCACACAAGCACTGGCATAAAATCTGCAGAATGTGAAATCATGGCTTAGTTACTGCACACAGCCACCTTTCTAGCTTTTATTCCAAACTGTCAGTATCCATTACAGCTTCAATTCATTTATTACCATACCTATCTTTCTTTCTGCCTGTAATCATTTATAAAGAAAAGCAAACTTCTATTGCATTTACTGTTGCTGCTGAGACTTGAATGAAACTGTTTTTCATAGATATTAGGCAAGCTTATTCCCTTATCATGCAGAGTCATATTGTGGACCATATCTGCATTTAGGCCACTGCCCATCATGTATGCTCAATATATCTTGATCTAAATTAATTAAATTGTTGCAAAACTACATAGACTAGCTATGTTCTCATAAACTTTAACCCAATTCTATATTTATTCCTCTCCAAAAGTGTAATGTCAGATTAAGTTAAATCACCTTACATTTTAACTAAAGATTTTGTAACCTACAGGGTAGTTTAAGAAATTGTGTTCCATGCTATTCATTTCCATTAATCTGTTCAATTACTCTACCTAAGTGATTTTATTTCAGAGATTTCTCTTTAAATCTAATTTCATTTAGTGATTTCCAGAGGTACTTTCTCGCTTGTTCTCTCTCTCTCCCCTCAGAAAATCCAGTTGTTTTTTGTTGGTTTGACTAAATTGTAGGCCCTATTCACATCTGTCTTTATCACTAACATCCCTGTCTATAGTATTGGCAGCTGTACATGTGCAGAATTTTGCACTGCCCAACAGGAGGAAATTGTCCCCTCCAATAACTTGAGTTTTCTTGATGAGAGAGTGGAGACATTCAGGAATGCATTGCTGTCTGTGCCTGCAATTGCCCGTGTCAATGGCTCTTAACTATACCAAGGGAAGAATTGCCTTCAACCAGACTTGATGAAGTGAAACCCACAGACTGCACCAACTTCGGTACCTAAAACACTCTACAGTGAAAGGAGTCTAAGGACTGTTATATATCATATCCATCATTTTTTCTGTCAGCTTTCTCAGAAGTTTTGGGAAAACAGAAGAGCTGATATTACCTCTCAAGAGTGTCATAGTCTTACTGACAGAGCTACCAGCTCAAAGGAAGGCAACACAAATTCTGAAGAGAGGCAGAGTTATGCAATACAGTGAAAACATACCAGATTCTGCTCTGTCCGTAACCATTGATTCTTCACTTCCTGGCCACTAATATTTTTTTATTATCCTTTTCCTTGAATATCCATGTACTTTAAAGGAGCTTTGGGAATGAAAACTTATATCCCATGGGGAATTTGCACAAGCCAGGATAATCCACAGTTTTGAATTTCTTGATGCACATTGTGTAAGTGAGGATTTTAATTAAACTCAGTGGCAGACAGTCTGAAGCAGCTGAGGCCCATAGCTATTGTGTATGAAGGAAAAGCATTGAAGGAGTAGATGGATAATTATATTGAAATCAGGACTCATTTCATGTAATTATCCCATGTAATTATCTAGGTCATCAATACAGTTCCTCAAAAACAGGAAATCTTTGTAATTCAGACACATTTATATGTTTTTTTTAAGCTATAATATCAAGTTGGGACAATATTATATGTACATAGTATAATTTTAAACCACATATTTATCCCATAATTTTAAACCACATATTTATCCCACAATTCTTAAAATACAAAATAGCCTCATCTTTCTCTAAATCCAGAAGTATCTCAAAGCCTAACGTACCTCACATCTGTATAAGATGTACTCTTTTTCTAAAGCCAATACTCCAGTTTCTGGAGAATGAAGCAGAAAGGAAAGGTGAGAAGCCAAGACTTGCACAAATAACTTCTCACTGCTGTCAAAAAAAGGAAATAATAGTAGAAGGCCATTTTTCATCATTTTGTCATAATCTCATAAAAATCTAAGACAAGAGTAAAGAACCAACTGTGACACTGGATAGGTGTCATTGAAATCTGTAAATATATATGTTAAAAAATATGGTATGTTCTTCAATAAATGCAAATACTCTTTGCTTTGGGAGTATTCTGCTTAGGCTGGGTGCAGTGCAGTAGCTTCAGAACTTCAATTAGTACTGAATCCTATAAAGAAAACCCTTCTCTCATGTTCAGATTAGAATTTCTGTCAAGTATGATAATTACTATGTCATCACCTATAACTCCTTGCTTAAAAAAAAATTTAAAAAATCAATGAAAGTCTTTTAAAAGATTTGATTTGTTCTCTTTATTACACAAAAGAACCTTTCAGTTAACAAAAATGCTTGCTTGTAGTTTCTAGATCACTTTAAAGTGAGGCTGAGGTAGACAGTTATAATACACATTTTACATCTGTCAGCATCTTGGAGGGGTGACCATGGTGGCATCACCACAATGGACAACACTCATCTGTGGTGCCTGGTTATATTCCTGCTTGTCCCTCTGCAAGCATCCATGTGCTATTGCCACCCTGTGAACCCACCACTAATGTATCCAGACTGTACTCATGCAGCTGGTGCTAAAGGTTGTAGCTTTTTACAGTGCAATGTCTTTAGCTTTTCCTCTAGAAATCTGGATCCTACTGCCCTGAATATGGTACAACACTTTCACAAATCAGCTTCCTGAAAAGAGGCTGGAGAAGGTAGTGTTGCACACATCCAACCTCACTACTCTACTCTGTCAGGCAATGTCTGCTGGCTCCTGGTTTGCCATCGGGAAACAGTGAAATTGCTTGTTCAGTGCCTGTACTCACACTTCCCTCTGCTTTTACATTTTTTGATCCTTTGAATCTCACACTCCCTTCTCTTTTCCATTCCTTGGCACGTGCAGTCGTGTGATTCCTCCCTGCTCATTTCCCCTATCTCTTCTTGGAAAGGGCTTGAAGATTTTGTTGGACTGTTGTCTGAGTTGAATCCAATAAAGACTGTAGCTGATAGCTGTAAGAGAAACTGTTTAAAGGAAGTGCATAAACCTGGCTACTCCCTGCCATACATTCTGTACCTACTCCCCCATCCTCCATAATCCTTGCAATAAGCATGCTAGAGGGTACAGCCCTACATCTTATTTTAATTGTATTTTCATGGACCTGCTATCCAAAAAAGTATCTGCTTCCTCTGTGTAAGCATCTATATCATCTACAATCACAACTGCTTATGGCAAAGGATTCCAGAAACTTTCTATCAGCAAGAAGAAATATGCTCCTTTATCTGTTTTAATTTAAACTCCTACAGTTTTCTTGAACTGCCGTCTAGTTTTATTACTGCAGGCTTATGTGCCAAGGCAAAAGTCTATGATCTTTATGATTTTGTAAACTTTTTTCATACCTCATTCCTAGGTGGAGCATCACTAATATTTTATTCTCTTCTCATAAGCCAACTGTTCCATCTCCTCCATTATTTTAATTATTCTTAGCCTTCTCCACTTTGTCCTTCTTGAGATGCAGAGACAAGAATAGCCTACCATGCTGAAGATGCAAGATCATCAAAATCTTATGTGGCAAAAAAACTGTCTCTGTCCTGCTCCCAGTTGCCTTCACAATGATGCTAAGCTCTACATTTTTCTTTAATTTTTTAATTTTCTTTTTTCTGGCTGCAACCACATGCCAAGAAAGTTATTTCAGACAAATGTCAGTCCAAAATCTGTTACTTAAGTGCTATTTCCAAGTACAGTACAGGAAAAAAGTAACATACAATGGAAAGTGAAATGACTTCTCTCTGTCACACTAGTTGAACCAGAATCATATTTCAAAGTGTTTCTCTTCTTGATTTCTGTTGCAATCCTTAACTGCCTCTAGTTTCTCGTGTGTTAAAGATCAGCTCTTCCTTTTTCCTCCAGATTTCCCTGTAATTTATTTAGTGACCTATCTCTCTTGATATATTGTAAGGAATAAGCAAATAGTTTAGAAAGGTATGGCATCGTGGTCTTCCTCAGAAACTTGGTCTACCAAGGCACAGCTGAGGCTCTGGCTTAGAATCAGCTGTGATAGTGGTTTGTAGCTGCAAAGGGCAAAGCATGACAAATCTAAACCAAATAGATAACATAGTATCACACATAGTATGCACAAATGTGTATTTGGAGAAAGACATGTAACATTTAAAATATCCCTTGAAATCCAACTCCTAATATAGCAAACTTTGGAATGCTATTTACACACATGCTTTCAGAAAACTTTGCTAAACATGCTGTAAATTAAAGGTTTTTTAAGCTCTCATCCACATCTAAAGCTGAAAAAAAACATTTAAATGCCTGAGTTTTCTCCTTGCCTCACAAAAACTGTCCCCTCTGACTAAACTCTTCTCGCTTCATAATGAAGCCTTTCCTCACTGGGCCTATTTTGTAGTATTTTTATAGTTTCTTGCTATGCACATTATGTTGGCTAGGTAACTCCCTAGCTGGTTTGTGTTCTCATTCAGAGCAACAGCCTACCAGTAAATAAAAATGTTCAATTACCAAATGAGAACTGAAACTACAGTCCTATCACTTTACTTCAGACACCATTAAAAACAACAACAACAACAACAACAACAAAAAAAAAAAAAAAAAAAAAAAAAAAAAAAACAAAAAAAACCACACAAACCCAAACAACCCACAAGATTAATGGTAAAACAGGAAATAACACTGATTTGGGATTGGTTTTTGAGTGGCATTCACTCATTAACTGTTCCAAACACATTAGCAGGCCTGAGGGGATCTTCCATGTCTCATGGAGGGGAGGCAGTTAGTCAAAACTTTTTATTTATAACAGTCACAAGAGTATTCAAACCAGGAACTCCATGCCTGCAAGCAAGGGAGTTATGTAGCACCTGAAGCCACACTTCTGTATCATGTTTTACAATAGTATTCTTCATGACATAAACATTAAAATCAGTTCTTGAAAAAGGAAAAAAAAATCAAGCTAAAGAATTTGATTAATTTTCTTTTATAATGGACCAAGCTTCCTATAGATTTTCTTATATACATAAACAAAGTTCCCAAGACTTGGTTTCTTAGTTTCTCTCAAGTGTTCAAATTAAGGAGTTCTTTATTAAATGTAGCATAATAATCTCAAAAAAGGGAAGTATAGTTGTATTACATATATGATCTCATATTTTGAATACTTTGTTCAGTGTTCCTCCTTCTGCATTTCCCTTCTGCTGCAATTGCAGTTAAGAGGTGCTTCTCTCTTTTTTGCATTACCTTCTTCTATTCCCATCCCACTAACCTGCATATAAATGCAATGGTCCAAACACTTCCTGCCTACTCAGCTAAAATTTGTTCCTTCTAATCCTCGCATAATTGAGCACCCAGACTTTTACCTCTGTATTATTTTTCCTGAACATTTTCATTTTTCTATTTAATATTCTCAATATTGCCCATGTTTTCTCCTATTGTCTCTAGAATCTGAGTTCTGAACACCTGTAAGTTAGTAAACTACTAATAGCTAGGAAAGTTATTTCAAATAATTGAAACTCCAAATTCAGCATATTTTTATATTTTGTTTCAAATGCTTTTGAAATGATATAGCCAGAAAATGTGTTGTGATTTTCTTTCTACAGTAGCTGAACCTGAAGTTACTTTGGTATGCAAGTTGCATTTGGAGACTGCCATCAGACATCCAATTTTAATTCATCCTTTCTAAAACTGTCAGTCACACAGTGTAGATCATGTCTGCTAAATACACTCAATGGTTTTAATATTTGAGTAATTTTACCCACTAATTTTGGAATAAATTTTTGTTCAAAAGTAGATAAAAAAACTTGGGCTGTACTCTGCCTCAGCTAATTGGTGCTCAGCTCAGTTAGGCACTAGAACACCTGCAAGCCAAAAAAAAGCATAAGTATTGACAGGCAACAGTCTGAAAACAATCTGAATACAAAGTGTAGTGGTCACTCTCTTTGTCTGCCTTCTTTTTAAAACAATAAAGATATAAGAATTTTTTTTTTTAGCTAGCAAAATGTCAGCTCATACACTGCTTCTTTCTTATGTGACTAAATGTTGAAAGCTATCTGCTTCTCCTTTGTGGCAGCTAACCCAAAGTTTGGACTTCTATATTCAAAGATAGGTTATTACATTCTTCTAGCAAAGCAGAAGAGAAAGAAAACAAAACTTGTTTCTCTTCCAGCTCACTAATTTAGTCAGGACTTTTTCAGTCTCCTTTTCTTTGGCTTTGGTTTTGGATTATATTTTAGACTTTTTAAGTACTCTAACTTCCATGTTTTTTTTAAGTACTCCAACTTCCATACCAAAAGTGGTATGAATTTTAAGCAGCAAATGTGTAGCTACAGCTTTATACCACTGTGGCTATTAAATCTTGTTTTGGTAAGGGAAAGATTCAGAACCAAGTTTGGTGAAACACTTGCTTTCATGGTGCTTGGATGTCCTCGCTGTGGACTGAGGCAAACATCCCTTAGTTTTTGTTCCAGGCTCTGTGAACTCTCCTCTGCATTCCTTTCCCCTATAATTCCCAGATCTGAGAATAATTAGCAGCGCTTACTGGTGATAGCATGCTGCAGCAACCTAACAGTGATATCTTGCCAACACCAGCTGTGCTTCAGTATTTATTTATTAAGATCACACTATTTACACAGGACAAAGTTGCTGAGACTGCAAAGAGATGAATACAGTTACAGCAGCTGAATTTCAGCTTGACTTTTCAAAGGAACTAACACCCATACTGGGTAACATTTATCTCTAAGAAGAGGGGATACAAGCCTTTAATTCCACTCTCAAATTTTATGTGTTACTGGCTCTTGAGTTTAGCCTACAGGGGACGGAAGGGAAACTTGTACTGCAGGGTGTACTGGGCGATTCTTCTTTTTTGCACTGCATTAAAACAGCTGAGTGCAGAAACATTGGCTATGCAGGAAAAGGATGCATCTGTGAGGCATTGCTAAGGCCAAGTCAGAGGCTGGCTTTGTAAATCATGACACATTTGAATTTTCACATCTGCTCGTCAGAACTGTTGAGCAACATGAAAATTGATGTCAGCAAGTCTGCTGCTTTCTAGTTCATCTAGGTAGGAAAAAAAAAAAACCATTAGGCAGCCTTATGATTTAATGTGTGTGTTCTTTACAGTAGAGTGAATACCAGAAATTTAAAAGGCTAGACTCTTTTAAATTAAATATATAATTTAAAATTTGTAAAAAGGGATGCTGAAGGGCTACAGAAGTTCACATTAGAAGACACTGTATGTTTAGAAGATTACTGGATGCTTTCTCCTTTTTATTTAGAAAACTGTGTACATTTTCTGTTCCTCTACCCTCATTTGATTATTACTACATATGAAGCAGTAGTGATTTCCAACCTCCTGGAAATAAAAAAAAAAGCCATTGAAATGTGAGCCTAAAATGACTGTAAATATTTAGAAAATGCTTTGCTAAACCCTTCATGATATACATAGGCCTAGGTCCTTTAGTGCTTTCAAAAGTAATATCTTACAAGGAAAAAGGTAAAGCCAGGAAAAGATGTTATTGTCTGCTTACCAAGGGAGGGTGAACTAAAGGTGACCTCAGCATAGATTGTGACCATAGCAGTGGGGCACCAGCCCACAAGATCTGAGCATGGCAGGCAGAGCCAGGGGCTGGGAACTGTAAACCAGGGCCAGGAAACCTGGTGAGGAGAAGCAGGAGACAGGGCTGGAGACATGACCACATCTTACTTTCCAGACCCATCCAGGAGATGGAGCAAGAGCTGGAGGCCCTTTCAGCATAGCTCAGGCAGGAATTGGAGGTCCTGGGCTGAGCTGAAATGGGCCTCCTGAGCCTATGAGAAACTCGGTGGGGCTGATCAGGGCTATTCAGAACTATTGGTGCTCTCAGGGCTCCAACACAGAGCCATCCTGAAATATGTCATTCAGCTGAAAAACAGTCACAGAAAGAAGCATTTAAAAAGTTGAGGATGATGAGCATTTACAGAGCAGTGTCCCACACCAGAATTGTAGTCTTCTCATCACCTCACTGAAATAAAGTGTATGAAGGCAAAATTTGCTTTTAAAATATAATGCATTAAGAGATAATACATGCCTAAATGAAAGCATAATTTGAATCTTTTGCTTCGACCTTTTCTAATTTTTTGGTGCTGAGTCATACAACCTGAAAGATTTATTCAAAAAAATGTAAGATTTGTATGACAGACATGGCAAGAAGTCAAAACTGTGTGGACAGTGTTTTTGTGTCACCTCCAGTTATCAATGATTCATCTTTGTGCAAGTCTATTGCATGCATATTTAAAGCTTCTCAGGATATATAATTTTTCCAAAGCGGGCAGCTTCCCTGATTTTAATCAGAGTTGAGTGATTAGCATTCTTGAAGATATGTGTGAGGAACATTCTTAACTATGGTTCACCTGACCTCTCCAGCTATGGTAAGGATGATGCTATTTTTTATGAGCCGTGAATACAGAATCATTGACTGCTTGTAGGTAGCTATAAAATCTAGAGTACATGATCAAAAGCAGTTATCTTTAGTAGCTGTTTTCTGGTCCACATAAAATAAATTGACCTTGTAGCCCTTTTTCATTAGAGAGCATCAATACCATAATAAACATTGCTAGAGAATGTCAGGCACTATTCAGTCTGATAGCAGCCTCAATATTGAGGCCAAATGATGGCATGAAATGCTGCCCCATCTCCTGCCCCACAGGCAGCAAATATTCTGATTCAAGGGTCAGATGGAATAAAAATGCTTTCTGTTGTGAGACTGTTCACATACACATTTTTTTGACTAAGCTTTTTTATGAACAGTTATAAAAATGCTAATTTTAAAAGAAAACCTGGAGCCTCTCAAGCCTCTCAATTCACTCCTCGCTGGATGGATACCTATGCAAGGCGACACTCCCAAATTTTGTCAGTTAAAATTGTCTTGATTTCAAGCTGGCTTACTGAGGTTGCTCCCCATCTTGGGATTCAAAAATTTTGATTAATCTATTTCTTAATATGTATATAGGTATAATGTAGTTAACAATTCTAAAATATAAAATAATATATATATTTGGTGTTTTCCACATTCTGTTGTTCTATGGACATCTAATCCAGGGTCCTAACCAAGGCTAGATTGTTAACAGCAATTTACCACTCAACAATACTTTGAGGCTTACATAAAAGAATTTATGACATTTATCTAATGTTTTTCCTTACTGGGTCTTGGTTTTACAAATGTCTTATTGCAGATCTCAGAAATAAAGGACTTGTTCAAACCACCAAGCAGGTCATTTGCCAGTTTGGCAAAAGAGCAGGGCCTCCTTATTCCTGCTCAGAACCCAGCACCATTTGAAACACTCCTGGAATACCAAGACAGAGCTAGAGGGCACAACACAGGTCTGTGGGAGGATCCCCACCTTCTGAAGCAGCAGGTGGAGGCTTCATGGTCTAATCTAGGGCTTCTAAAGACCCTGAACCCTACTCTTAGGTAGCTGAAGTAAGACTTAGTTCAAGGTCAGGACATCTCAGTGTAGCTGTCTCCATGCAAGGGAGGTAATCCTAGCTGTTTATTTAGTTTGTGATTTACTGGCTCACTGTGGGATCTGAGCAGATCAGCTCTCCCTTGACTCTAAGAAGAATAAAAGCAGGCTTGCACAGACAGACATCTACCTTACATGCATTCACAGAAGACAGGCAGTCATTTACCTTTTGTGTGAACCCCTTTGACTGGATCTGAATCCCAATTCAGGTACCATAATGTCTGTGATTTCCCCTTTACATGAACAGGAGGAAACCATCTTGATGCAACCACTGGGAAGAAAGGAGATTTGAAAGGAAAATAAGTTACCAAACATTTGTTGCAGTAGATTATAAAACTTTAAAGTAATAAATACCCCTTATTTTGTCTGTTTCCATATGTATATTATTCAGTGTTGACTGAACAATGTGCATCTCTTTGAATAATCATAAAGCAGCTTTTAAATGATTTATAACAAATATATAAATTAAAAAAAAAATGCTGTCTCTGAATGTATATATTATCCTCTTGTATACATATTGTTGTTTTTTACATATATATAAATAATTTCATTTAAATTATACATTTTTTTTCTGGCATGCACATAAAAGCATACTCTTTTACAAAATTATCTTTAGAAAATGTTGTGTGAGGAATAATGTATGAGTATGTGACAAAGAAAAAAATCTTAACTTTAATTGCAAAAGAACATACATACATGTCCACAAATTTATTTCAGAAAAACAAAAGAATTCTCTGCCTATTGTGAATTAATAAAGTATGGAGTGAAAGTCATTATATAACCCTATCTTTAGTGTATTTTTGTGCCTTCCATGACAGTGTATAATTTACCTTAGTAGAGAACAATACATGAGATTTTTAAATTTAATAAAAATAAGTGAATATAAACCTAAACATGAGATGATTCCTACTGTTAGCAAGAATCCAGCAATGAATAGCTGCAATGTCATAAAGGCTGCATGATGTTAATTAACCCTCAGGCAAAATTTTCTTTTTTGACATTGAGGAGGTCATAAAATCACTCAAATATTTTCTTAATTAAAAGTCATATGCAAAACATCTGTCTTGGTACATGTTTACTTCTGCAATATTGTGCTCATGTTGGATGATGCTCTTGAAGACCTTGTAAAGCTTAATAAGGACAAAACACAGGGACAAAGCTGTTAAAGAAAGAAAAATAATTATTTAGAAACAGCATTAGAAGACATAATTTAAAGATAGAAGACATTTAATGAACATCCTACAGAAAATCTAAAAAAAATTCCTAGAATGAGATTTTTTTATAATTAATAAAATATTTTTAGTGCAGTTACTCCAACTGTTATTTGTTAATATTTATACTGTGTTTCTAAGGACATTGGCATTGGAGACATCAGATGCAGATTTTTTTAAAGAGTAAAAAAATAGGATAACTAAAGCTACAATGACAGCTACAAACACTCAGTGACATAATTTTCAAGAGATTATATTTTTATATTTTTGTTCTGCTGTCACATAGTGAAACAATATGTCATTGTTACTAGAATAGGACTAAATCTACTCTATTTCAAACTGGCAAATCAATTTTCATAGCATTTTAACCAATGGGGTTTTAAATGAACAGCAATTAATAGTGAAATAAATGAATGCTGGCTGCAAGAAGGTTTTCTCTTTCACTGAAAGCTATATATATGGAATTGACTTGGAAATCAGAAGTGAAGGTTTAGGGACTAAATCATATAAACTGTAGAGTTTTTCCCTGTTTTCTTTCCTTCTTCTTATGAATGATAAATAGTTATTGTTCCGTCTTTGCTTGTATTCATGTAAAAGCAAAAATAAAATACAATCTTTGGCATTTTTAACAACCCAACAGGAAGTATTGTTCTTTAAACAATTAATAGAGATGATCTCCTGTCAGTGCTGGAAATTACATTAGGTGAAGGGGAAAAAAGAAAAATAAAAACCACCAAACATGGTGAGAAATAAGAGCAAGGGTGACTCTATGTAAGAGATCAATTATTTTCAGTCATATAAAAAGTAAGCTTCAAGTCTTGTGAACATAGCAGATTTTTCCTTTGACTCAGTAAGCATGGAACCACTTTGAAAGCGCAGTACTTTTGTTGCACTTTGACTATGTTAAATTAATGTAGTTTGTTTATGTTCTTCACACTCAAAAACTGTGATTACAGGATAGGCAAACTCAATTTCACTTAGCCATTAAGTAAAATTTCTTATTTCAGAAGAATATACTAATTAGATAACATGGAAAAAAAATTGGATAACTTTTAATCTAATCATACATTTAACTTCTGCAGGTGATTTAAGCTTATTAAAACAATAACAGTATGATATGTGTTAATTGACAAATCACTTTGTGTGTTTCTGCAAGTGTATACAAAATAAGAAAAGTTGACAAAATAGGCATTAAAATGAAACAACTAACTAATATACCTTTATGACATTGAAAAGAAAATCCAACAGGCACTTAGCAGACATTAGGTGGAATACTGACTGAAAATTAATTCAGGATTTTTCGTGGTCTCTAGTGTGGTCAGGACAAATCACTGTTCAGCAAACAGTTGTAATATTCATATTTTAAAATATGGCTAATAAAAAGCTGAAATGTCATTATTTCCAGCAGTGTATCTTAATAAACTCTGAAATAATAAACATTATAATAGTTTTAAAAGCTTATTTTATATAAGATAATAAGTAACTTTACAGATGCAAAACCAAGCAAATAAAATTAACTTTGTTATCAAAATTTCCACAATGTGCCATCTACAAATTTTTACACACTTCTACAGTACTGTGGGATTAAGAATCATCAGTATTAGGAAACAATCACTCTCCACACTATGTCTCAATATCAAACACCCTTATTTATCTATTTGCTCATGTATACAGTACACACTGTAATTTTAAAGATTAAAATCAGCAGTAGGGAATTCTTCTATAAAGAGCTATTTTTCATTATCGCTCTAGGGCTGAATACAGGCAATTCTTTCAACAGCAAGTAAAAATAAATATGAAAAGTAAAAATAAATATGTTTTTTAACTGTGGGATCTCTATCATTTTACAGGTAAAAATCAATCTTGGTAGGCCAAATCTTTGATCTGACACATATCCATACTTTATGGTTGCTTAACAAGTCAAATATAAAAATCTACTAGAACCAATCAAGTCTGAGGCTAAATAACCAGGCCTAAGTGACCTTAAATAAGGTAGACTAATTTAAGTGCTCCATCAGCACTTAAATGTTGCCTTAGCTACTCAAGCGTGGAGTAGGATGTGAGTTTCAGTCCGTTTAGATCTTGGTGAGTGCTCCAGCCACACACCATTACTGTTACTGTCAGCTCTTCCACCTCCAAGTTATCCTTTTTATGGCTACCCTCTGAAAAGAGCAGCTGCCACAATAAGCAGTGAGGGTTCTGCCTACTGGTGCTATTGTTATATTCTAAGTGGTTTTGGAAAAAATAGGTTTTCCCTCTAGCTGTTGACCTCCTATCAAAGAGCATCTGACACCTGCGCATCTGACACCCATGTTTCTCATGTTTTAAAGGATTCTTTTTTTTTTTTAATCAGAACTTAAAGGTGAAAAAGGCATTTCCATAGAATGTGCATGGAAGTAGATCCAAATATCCATCAACAGACCAGTAATTGTCAACAGACACTCTGAGAGAAAGAGGAGAAGGAAGTGGGAAGTCTCATATGAAAACTGAGAGGGGTTACTTCTAGTGGTTACTGAATAAAATCTGCAGTTTTACTGATTGATTACAGCTCAAAATAATTACAGATGCATAAAAGTTTGCCTAGTGTTGAGCAGAAGTGCTTTCCTTATAGAGAGAAAACAGGAACAGTTTTAACCCAGTGCATGTACTTCATAAATTAAGTACTGAAAATATTCCAACAATACAAATATCTTATATATGTGCTGGTATCTGTTGCTCAATTGCATAAGTCGCAACATATTCCCTTTAGAGTTTGGGTAATGGAAAATATAGAAAAAATAGAAATATTTTGTGTCCTAAATACCTAAATTACTATAAAACTGTGTTTACGTCTGTCTAATACACTTCTAATATTCTATGTAGCTTTTCATTCAATAAATTTTGATGCCTCCTATCACCTTATAACAATATTATTAGCCTCTTTACTTGAAGTTAATGCTCTGCAGAGCATAATAAGTTATTATTTAAATATCTGATAATAGGTAAATATGGGCAACATACAAACAGAAACATGAATTTCAATAGTAAAGTTTAATGAAATCTATACTAACAGCAAGGTATTAAAGACTTACATTTTTTTTTCACAAATGTTGTCTGTAACACTTTTTTGTTATATGAAAATTTAGTTGGCTAAAACACGATGGATCTTCACAGCAAAAAAGAATTGTCTATTAACCATGGCTTTTCATCTTATTCTTCCATCTCCAAGACAAAAAAAAAAATCTAATTTACAGAAATCTTAAAGCTAGACAGGGTAAGAATAAATGATAAATAAAAGATGAATGCAAAAATCAGTGCTTTTCAACTCGTAAGTGTAAGGACTTTCCAAGTATTATTTAATAGTTTCTCCACTGGTAATAGATAAAATATAATAGTTCATGGAACACACAAAGAGAAAGCTGGGATTGAGTTCTACTGAGCTGAAAGGTTAGATTCAGTTAACATAAACCAAATGTATTTCATTTAAAACAGCCTATTAGGATTAATCAGATCTTTGCTTCCTAGGAGCTGCTTCTTAGGCAGGGGTTGATCAGCCCCCAAGATACCTCTTCATGGCTAATAGCTGCTTCAGAGTTGTGAAGTGGAAGTTAAAATCTTGTGAATTTCAATGTAAATCCAAGTATTGAACAAAACAGGGACAGCCCATGGCATGGGTCAAGCAGTGTGGAGTCTAATCTGTCCATGGGTATCCACAGGGTGAGAAGGCAAACCTTTGTTTAAGCACAGAAAAATCAAATCTGTTTTATGAAATAAAAATGAACTAGACAATACTGATACAAGGTTTTATTTGGTAACTAACAGGAGGAACTGAAGACAGAGGAAGGATGGGTTTGTGAGGGATGAGAAAGCCCTGAAATGCTGAATCCTTTATCTCCTTTAGATTTCCCCTGTGGTGGCAAATAAACAATGAGCACTATTTTTTTCCCAGGTGTGCTCTAGTTGTGCACTTCTTACTTTACCAAGTCCCAGTCTGAAAAACAACCCAAATAATGTCTGCCAATAGGATGGTCTACCTCCTGATAGACTATGTAGATATTTCTTTTAGATTTGGCTATCTACATTTCCTTTGAAATAGATTAAAAGAAAAATTCTCGCAGATTTGTCTGAACAAGAGATATATGTCTAAAATGAAATGGAAGAATTGGCTGAACCAACTCCCTTTTCATTAAATGACAAAAAACACTACCCCCATTCCAAGGAGTGCTGCAAAGACATTGGGTGAGTCATAAAGTGTATAAGTGTACTAAATATTTCACCAGGGTTTTTTTCCAAATGTTCAAAAAAACAAACCCCCACATTTTCATCCTCTGTTTTATCTGGGAAAACTTGGCCTTTGATAAGAGTAAACACATACCCAGGACAGCTGCAAGGTCAGAGATCCAGCCAGGCCCAAGCAGCTTGGACCATCTTTACCACCAGGCAACACTGGAAGTTTTTAGAGAAGATGCCAGATCAGAGTTTGCAGACAAACTAATTCAAGCAAGTGCATTCCTAGTTTTACTCTGAACATTTTGAACATTTACTTTGAACATCTGGGGGAAAACTGTCCTCCAAACTCTCCAAACCTGAGACTGCCATTTAAAAAAATTTTTAAAGATTAACTTATTCCTTCTCTCCTCTTCAGACTTCACAGAGATAAGATGCACTACAAAGTTTTTTTGCAAATTCTTTATGCAGTAATTACTTCTACAAACCATAGTATAAATAAAGGCAGCTTGAATGGCAGCTTAATTTATATATGAAGCCAGATTTCAAATTTTGATTTGCTCCTGAAGTCTTCTCTACCTCAGCTTTTGATCTTCCTATAATCTCAATAGTCTTTGTCAGAACAGCATGAACTTTAGCTGTTGCTAAAAATAAAGTATAGAAAAAACTGTTTCAGCTGGCAATACTCAAGTTTCCCTGTATTCCTAGAACAAAGTGTATGAGTGCACTGGGGACCACTTAAAGGTCATTTTTTCAGTATCAGATAATGTTAAAACTAAGGAAATAAACTGAATGTTCTTGGCTGAAACAAGTCAGACCATTTTCAAGACAACAGTATAAGGCATTAAAATTTAGTTCTGGCACATGATCATTCAGAAGAGTAATGACTTTCACCAAAAGTTAGATGATTTAATTGCCTAAGCTACCTAATAACATTGTAAGCCTCAGTGCACTTTTGCCTTTAAAGTATTTTATTCTTTGCGTTGAATTCCACTATGTTTTCAGCTGTATCACAATGGTTTAGGCAACAGGGTTTCACTAAACTGACTAAGAATGAAATCTAACCTAATTTTATGCTCTGATATAATAGGCTTAGAGGTTGATCCTGAAAAGACTAATGCCTGTCTTAACTTTCTGTGCTGCAACCAGCTCCATTGGCATCAATGAAACACCTCGGAGAGTACAATGAGTGTACACATCCATTAATCTTTGCAGAACTAGAGGCTTGGACTCTGTGTGAATGAAACAGGATAGCACTGTGGGCTATAAAGCAATGGGCTATAAAGGAGAAGACTATGAAATTGTAAGTACAGGTGTATGATTCTTTTGAATATTTATCTGAATTTTTTGAAGTTGAGTTTTAATTATTTAGCGCTGCAGAATATATCTGCAAAAGCTATATTTTTCCTCACATGAGGTCACAAAGAAATATGTGATTTTGAATATTTTTGCTCTAAAACCCAATCCCCTTTCTTTTAAGAATGTAAAATAAAATATTCCTCCAGCATTATTTGCATTTTTTGCAGAAGTATGAACACTTTATACATAAATAAAGTATATTCTGGAATACAGCAACATTTCTCCAGCTAGAAGTATTTTTGGATAGTTTTTAATTGTCTGTTATTTCCAACTCAGGCTATATGCAAATCAAGATGAAGTAGTCATCCTGAGAAGTTCCTGTACTTCTCTTTGGTTGGAAATCAACAAATATGTTTGTACCTTAGCTTGACCCTAAATTCTATAAGGAACTGGAGATCAAACAAACCTTAAGGCTTTTTTTCCATTGAGAAATCTTGTCACTTATGAGGATTTGGAAGTGGTGAATTTGTCACTTATATGGAACACATTTTTCTCTGAGTAATGACATCACAGAATTTAATTTCAGAAAGTGACAAACATAGTTGCTTCCACTCTGTTCCAGACTGAGAGTAAGAAATGTCATCTGCTTTCAAATGGTGTTCCAAGACCTATTCTCTGTGCACAGCTGTCCTACACAACCCCTTTTCCCATAGATTCCATTCAAGCAGCTTTTCCAGTGATGACTCGTATTATCTGAGAGATTGTCTTTCTAGTTCTTGAAACAATAGAGCATGTATGGATTATCGCAGAAAGTAAACCTAATTATATCAGATTAGCACAAAGCAAAGGCTTTTTTGAAGACATTCAGTTACTGGGGAGATGACAAGTGTGTCATCTTGATCCTTGGTTAATATATATCAACATAGAACATGTGATTTCAAACTACCAGAGCTTTAAATAAGGAAGAACAATTGAAGAGTGAAATGATGAATTTAAAATAACTGAAAAACATTTACTACTAAATTCAGCTATGCTTGTATTTGACTTTTTGCTTTTAGCTTCCATGAGGCTGATATAGTTTGTAGAGCACAGCACAGATCATATTTATTTTATGGACACAGCACAACAGAACATATCATCTCTAACCTGGCTAAAAATACACATCAAAGGAGCAAAATTACACATCAGTTTCTGAAACTAGTAAGAGGGGAGCATGAGGTATATGAACTGCACTGAAAGAAAGAAGCTTACAAGGCAAAAAAAAAAAAATGCATTTATGTGTTGTTTTCCCAAAGAATTGCTTTCATAGGACTAAGTTCAACAGAAGAAGTCTGAAAAAGAAAACTTTTATGAACAGCTCTGACTTAATAGGAGAATTGAGTGCTGGGCTTATGCTAGAACCAAATGGTGATTTCAAAAGTCTCTTCTGTCTTTGTTCTTCCCAAGGAAAGGACACACCAGCATAGCGACATTCAGTTACTGAAGAAAACTCTTAATGCAGGATTCTCAATAGGGTCTTTTGCTTTGCATAGTCTGCACTGTAAGGAAAAGAGGAACTGTCATTATTAATATGTGATCTGGAGTGTTGATGCATATTTTCATCTTGTTTCAGTACATTCTTGCCTGCATCAAATGGAATTCTAACAGTAAAGTTCATAACACCACACACATATAAAGTAAATTAGAGGAATAATATAACTGCACTTAAATATTTATTTAAAAAATGTATCCTTACCTTTCACACTATAGAATGCTAGGGCTGAGCTGAAAAGGGATTTTAGTAGGAACTAAGGAGTCTAACTGAATATGTTGCACTCAGTTTATGTTAAATGTTTGATTTGTGACATTAAATATATAACATGGGATAGATACTGTTGCTGTTCTTGTATTTTTTTACTTTCCTAAGTTGTCATTGTTCACACTGGATTTACATTTTGTTCATATTAAAAAGTAAGTGAAATGCTTTCTTTTCCCCCTCACAATATCATGAGCCCTAATGTTTATAAAGATATTAAAAAATATCTAGCATGAATATTTCTTATGAGTGGGTGAATTATAGCTCATTCAATTACCTATGTAATAAAACAGTTCTAGTCAAAAAAACATGAAATCCTAGGAAAGGGTGCCTGGACAGTCTTGATGCTCAAACTTTTCAGACTGCTGTTCAAATACCAAATATTTCTTTAGCTGTCCTCTTTTAAAGAAATCTTGCAACCACTCCACAAATGCCACTTTTAATGACTCTGCTAAAATTTCAAGTAAGCCCTCCATCATAGCCAAGGTTCCTGTAATACACAACCTTTCTGATAACCATGACATATAAATTGCCTGCAGAAGGAAATCAGAAGAGTATATCTTGAATTCAGCTCATCTGTCAAAAGCTTAAAGATGATTTCTGACCACAGTGTTATATGAATGGATTTGGACTGTTGGTAAACGACAGCTATTGGAGAGATAAAAGCACCAGCTTGGAAAATGAGAACTTTAAATTTCATCTAATGGAGCCTATTTCTGAGTAGTTACACACCATGAAGTTTTGATTTTGCTATTTAAAAACCTTAAGATGAAAAGGACAGAAGGAGAAGGGTTAGTATTGAAACAGCAAGACTATCTTTTGAGGTAATACAGAAACATGGCAGAAACAGGAACCCTCTAGATTATTTGCAAAGGATTTCCATGAAATGGTGAATGTGGTGGTACCCTCAATACAATATTCTGAAGGCAGACTACAGAACACTGAAAAATTCAATACATTTGTAAATATTTAAAAGACTGAATTGCCTACTGGAAGTGGAAAGAAGCCGTATGGAGCCCCACACGACATGTTGCACAAGCTACCATACACACACTCACTAATAATATAGCAAATGGAAGAAGAAAAAGCATAAAGCAATGACTTTGAAGACAATCAAGATTCATTTAAAAGCTGAAAAGAGACTGTTGACATACATTACAAGTTTCTAATTTCTTCCTCATAAAGATATTTCCTGAATTAATTTCTCTTTTAAATTGAACTACAGCCTATATATACTTTTAAAAAAGTTAATATTCCTCTCAGCCTTCACATAACTATTTTCAGTAATGGGAACAATCTGTCTCAGGCCATGCCAAGTTTTTTTAGTGGTTAATTATTTTTACTTCAGAAAATATTTTCCTTGCTTCTTGGTACTGAACACACCTAGCTTCTCTTTCCAGCACCCAGGATCTTGTTATACCATTGTTTTTCCTTATATCTAAACTAGGATCATTACTTTTTATTTTGCTAAAATTATTCTTTGGAATTTTTTTCTTAATAAAATAAATATGATTTTTTTTTCACCAAAAGATTTCTGGCTTTCTGCATAGATATATTTCATGGTACTTGCCTAAATATTATCCAATATTTCAATATATTTTCCTTATAAATATAAGGCAGAAACACAGAAATCCAGGAGTATTTGTGCCATTTTCAAGGTCAGAAGGAACATAGTCTCTCTTGTCCTACTGTCATCTTTATATACATCAGGATTATATTCTTTTTGGCTCCATTACAATACCATCACATTTTCAGATATCATTTCCCAGAATAAAGTTTTTTTTTTTTTTTTGAAGAAGCATGTATTACATCTTTTGTCACAAATATAATTTCTTAGACATTAATAAAATTTGTGGGTTTAACAGAGTAACAAATTGACCTAGAGCACAACTATTGACAACTTCTCCCATGATTCTATTGGTTGCACCTGTATTGACATTAATTCAATATCCATTTCCTATCTTCTATAAATAAAGTTAAAAGTTAATAAAAGTTAGGGACATGTATCACTTGATTATAGCTCTCTGCTTATACTTTATTTTTAATAAATTTGCTCACTAATGACTATTTTTTTTAAATTAAATTTTTAATTAGTGATTCATGCTGTATTGTAAAAAAAAGTTAAACTATAAGGAAGGTAAAACAAAAATTTTGTCTAGAAAGACACTAGAATGTACTAGCCTCTCAAAGTGTCCTGTGATTTTTACACCAAAGTCCTTCTAGAAATGTGGAAGCCAATTTAACTTTCAGTTGCACAACAATGGTATCTTTGCACTGTTTGTTCAGTAAATAGAAATGCATTGTATATTTCCATGTTTTAAATGAAGGTGGTAGGATTGTTGCAAAAATGGAAATATTACATTATCCACAGTTTAGGGTTCTATGACTTCTTCATTTTTTTTAAGATTTCTAAAAGAGATTTTTAAAAATAGTTCAGAAATTATTTCCAGAAATTCTGAATAAAATCTTAGACAATTGGAAAACAGAGGTATTCCCCATTAGAACTATCTTTCTTTTTGTTTTTGTTTTTATTTTTGGTTTTTTTTTTTTTTTTCAGAGAGAAATAATATAGAGAAATCATTAAGAAATTTAAATAATCCTAACTTACAGCATGATGAGTAAACTGATATGTTATTATGCATGCACGCAGTCATAGCTATCAATTTAGTGCTGATTTGCCACCATACTACTTTGAATATTAGCCTCCAGGTTTTGCAGGTATCTGAAAGTCCAGGCCAAAAAATAAAAAAATCCTTGAGAAATGCCAATTACACTTCTGGAAATCAACTATATAATGCAGGAATAATGCAACTGGCAAATATAGATCAATGAATTTAATGAATCATGGATATGAATATTTGGGTCACTAAATGGCATATACAGCAAATACATATTGTATATACTGTGTATATAGTGCAAATACATATTTGAAGATTTCAGGTAATTCCAAGTAGAGAAGAAAACATTTTAAGAAAATGTGTATCTTGGTGCTAAATATCAAGTCAGTAGATGACTTCTGATATTAGTACAAAATACATTTCCAAATAGAAGCATCATGGATGAAACCAACTTTTCTAACTAGTTACAGAGAACTTGTGCTACTGCTTCTTATGAAATCCTGTAGAACTACCATCCCCCAAGTTGCAACCACAACAATAGAACTCACTGTTTCCATAGAAACCAAGGAATTTCAAATGAGGGGGGAAAGTAGTCTGCAGTGTAACTCTGCCCCCTTTTACATGCAGCAAAAATAATAAGCAGACATGCAGGATGAAGAAAATACGTGATTTGGTCCTCCCATTTTTGGGAAGTCATAGAGTGCACGAATGTCTGTCAAAAGAACATCCCAAACAAAGAGAAAATAAAAGCTGATGGTGCCATGGTCTGTCATACGCATCTTATATATGGATTTTCAGCAAGCACCTGTAATTTCATATATGAATAAGTACCACAGAATTTACAGACCAATTCTAGCATAGCAACTCTACAAATGAAAATGAATTGGCTAATTTGCAGGAAGAACATTTTTGTTACTGTGAAGAACCTAAAGTAATAAGTAACTAAATATTGCATTCTGTTGCAGTTTTAAAAAGACATGTTTCTGACCTTCTTCTGCTAATTAGGAAACCAAACCAGCGCCAATCTCCAATTACCTTTTCTGAAGTTCCAGAGCTGGGTTTTTAGTACTGTGTGCAGCATTGCACATTCCTATAGATAATAGGACCTCTTTGGTAAGAAGCCTCAGGCATTTGTTTGTGTATCTGTAATTAGTCCGACTAACAATTTCAATGTTTATACCAATAAATACATAATTTTAATTCAACAACTGAGTATATACTCCCAGCTATTTGGACCTTTAAAACATGCAGATCAGGAGTTAGAGGAAAAAATGTTGTGTGCTTTTTGCCTCTTCTCTGGAACTTCTAACTCTTGTCGGCATCATCCACCACAATAAATTGATATTAATCTACAAAAGCACAAAGGTGTAGTGTTTAAATAATTTCACGAAACTATTCACATGCTTTAAAATCTTAGCAGCATCTCAAGCCACTTACAGACTGGTTTATCAGACCACTGAACTGTTCAATTACTGTGATTACTGGTATTACTTAACTTAGTATCCATGTCTTCTGCCAACAGAAGAGAAGGACTATATATATATAAAAAACAGGAAGGTATATACAAATATTCTGCAACTCATCTTAGTTCAGAGTAAAAGCCTCAGAAACAGTGTTAAGTTCCTGTGTGGTTTATGAAAAAGCACTCGTGATTTTCCTTTATGATTGTTTTGAAGAATTTCATTTCAGTAGAGAGTTTCTTAATGTCTTTAATTGTCCAAGCAAGTAAAAACTTTGGGTTAAATTCCTAGGAACAGGTACTTTGTAGCTTGATATCCTAAGGATATGAGGATTCTATCCATATAATATACATGTGTTTATGCATGTGAAGGTCTTCAAGAACTTTACTCAAGAGCAAAAAAAATCTAACAGCCATGTAGGGTTCTCAAAGTTATTCTGTTCCTACGCTGCAAAGGAAGATAAAGACATGATTAATGCGCCAGCAGAGAGGGGAAAGCACAGGCTCTCAGACTGCACAAAGGAAAGAGAAGCTATGGAAATTCCAACTGCTCAGAAACTTCAGATGGAGATTGCACCTCAGATACAGCAGGACACAACCACAGTATTTATTGTTATAGTGGCTGTGATTTATCTGCTCATACAAGATTAGTGATTGCCTTGAGGATAATTTGGGTCAAATTTTTGTTCTAGATATTGCTATCCCACTAAAAGAACCTGTTAGCTGTGAGACAACAAATGATATCTTGACTCCAAACATATAAAATACCTCAAAATAAGTAACTAGCCACTTATGGACAACACTTAAAGGAACTGGAGAGTATTTCTGTCATTTATACTGTCCTCTGGGTTTGAGGGGAAAGGCTGTCCAAAGGGATGAGCCATCTCTTAGCATAAATATATAATGATGTTACCAAATAGCATTCTGAACTAGAGACATGAATAGTTTTTACTGTAACTATTAAAAAACCCCAACAAAACGAACTACCAACTATCTAATCAATCAACCAAAATATGTAAGACTGTATTCTGTTTGGGAAATATATATTTTTTTTTTTAATTTATAGTGCAAGTTTTCCAAAATATAAGGTAAATAAAACCAAAAAATTGCTAGAGTGTGTTGAGGAATGCAGGAGGGATGGAATGTTTTAAAAGCAGAAAGACTTGCTAGGTTTTGAGTATACATAGAAGTTGAGTTGTGTAGATAACTGGGTTGAGAGTGTTAGCAAAAGATTGAGAGGCTTCACGTGTGAATAAGCAGTTACTGCTGAAAATACTGCTTTTTATCTGTTGCACATCTTTGAGCATGGTTCAATTCCAATTTAAGCATCAGGAGGATATGTTAGATATAAGAACAGAGAAAATAGAGGAGAGTAAGATATAAAATATTGATACACTTTTATCAGCAGAGTCATGGTCAGGATTTTTCTGCTGATTTCTCAATTCAAAGTCATCAAAGAAGCAAGCACCCTGTCAGTTCAAAAGGTGTGGTAACCCCTATTTATCTGCCATTCCAAACCAGCTGATTCTGGTCATTCACCTTCCCTTTCAATGCTTATGAGGATAGTTCTCCTGTACTCTTCATATTTTGTGCTTGTTTGTTGACTATCAACTTTTTTGATAGTTGTCCTGATCATCGTTTTTCTGAGAGAACTTCAGACAGAAGTCCTATGGAAGCTTGTGATAGGAAGCAAGCAAGGGTTATGATCATGGAGACATCATTTTTGGGGGTATGTCAGTGCAGTGAAATGGACAATTGTCCTGAAGTTGTACTGCAAGGGAAGAGTTGTACTGTTCCTTTCCACAGATTTGGACCAGAATCAGGAAAAGTGCACATGGCATAGGGCAGACATGACAGGATACTTTGTCTACAAGACAGGATAGTCCTGAGTTTTTGGCACATAAGTCTAATGAGTGCACACATCTCATTAATGTGTCCCTGCTGCTTCCAGGTCTAGTGTTGGTGAAAATCAGCTATCTGTGCACTTCTCTTGAGGTAAACATTTGTGGTGTTAATCAATTTCCTTACTCTTGCATTTCTACCCTAATATAACCTTATGTTCTGTTACATTGCCTGAGGTGAATACTGATTCTGAGATTATTGTTGCCACTGTGAAAATATTATTATTATTATTATTATTATTATTATTATTATTATTATTATTATTATTATTATATATCTTTAATAAAAATTGATTGTATTAAGCAATAAACAAATAATGATGTTGAAATGTCGTACTCTGGCTGTGTCAAAGTAGCCAGAAAAACTACAGTGGATGGGATGGGATCTGTGGATCCCAGTTAGGTAGATACGTAGAGTAAATAAATAGTGTAGCTCAATGCTATGCATTTCTAAAATTACTAGCAGTCGTGGCTAAGAGAAGTAGTTTTATTCTGTGGATTCTATTAACGTAACTTCTGGTCTGGAGTCTTTAGGAAATGTTAAGCTTTCACACAGTGAGAACCAAGATCCTCCAACTACATGTGTGAAACCACTAGTCACTTTAAATCTTAGCCAATCTTTTATTTTGTTCTGTACATATTAGCACATATGTTATTCACCACTATCAAAATATTTGAGTATAAATATTCACTGAATTTAGAAGCAGACGTGTGCTTTCAGCAGAGCAATGTAATGGACAAGCAGAGTAACCTCCTGCTATTTGCAATTCGCAAATGCCATACAATACAATGCTTGAAATTCCTTTTGATACATACAGGCATTATGTAATTTGTTGTATACTCAACAGAACAATCAATACATAAAATAGACAGATAGCATTATGGGGCAGGTATATTAAAGCCAAAAACTCAACCCAGAAGTAGGAATTATAAACATCTAAGTTTTGTTGTCTTTTACTGATCCTTAGGGCAAGTGCCTCAAATAATCCTTTTTGGACTGGCTCACGTTCATCACTTCAGAGTCACAGAACACAGAGGATATTGTATGTATGGAGAGATCACATCTGGGGATAAATAAATGGTTTGTACCCCATAATGTCACCCAGGTTTCATGAAACAATTCTCAATGTGAAGCAGCCAAAATTAAGAGCTTAGCCTGAAAGGTAGGGACAATGATTGATCCATCTGGTAAGACTGCTTTTTTATGGAGTAATTAGTATATGAAAGGACTGCTGAATATGAAAAAAAGACAATGTAAAATGGTACATGTTATTATTAAAAGAAAATTAGTTACAGCTGAAAGATTTAGTAGTTATTGTTGAACTCAAGTATATATTCACAGCCGGCCATTATCTTTAAGAGAATGCCAGGAAAAGTAAAAATAGGTTCAAACACCATTTTACACATTAGTGTTTCGATAAAAGTTAAGAGTCCTCACTACATAATAAATCCTGGACACAAGAAACAGTAACAATTCCATTAATAAAGCTACTAATGATCAGTGATGACAAACGGTATTCAGGGTTATTATTTCAAGTAATTGTCCATGACTACTTGACCAAATTTTTAGACAAATGTTTTTGGCTCTACTTGTGTCTCTTCCCACTCTTGCTGATCTGGTATAAACATTACTGGAGAGTAAACGTTAAGCTCTTTTCAAAGAGTCACATAAACTGAATGTAGATGGCCTAATTCTCTGGTGGTGCAACCATGGAACTTTGCCAGCACAGACATTTGGCTCTACACATGTACATACCAGCAGTTGTATGCCAGGTTTTGTGTGTACAGCTAAATGAAGAATAGAAGTAATAACACGTAACTTAACCAGGCTCTCACAAGTAACCCACATGTCCTGATTACAAATAGCAAATTGTCACATAGGTGCATGATTAATACAGAGCAAAATTCAGCCACGTTCCAAAAATACTTCTATGAAACAAAGGCATTAATGGAAATCTTTTTGAAGAGGCTAAATTTGTCAGATTAATTATTCATTGTGCAGTAGTCCTTTACATGTACTGCAGGGGTTAGCAATAAAGTAAGGAAGAATTACAGCATAAAACAAAAATGCAGAGGAGTTCTTCAGCAAAACAAGCCAATCTAAGAGTAAAATAAACAAAGAAAACAATGAAAAAGCAGGGTGCCACTGAAGATGTAAGCAGTATCTAGTCCAAATTCAACAGGAAAGCAAGGGTATCTACTGTAACCAAAATTTAGCAGAGAATATGGTTCAGTTGTGTAACTCTGAATTCATAAAGAAATTTACTATATTTTCTAAGGTAAGAGGTATTTCAAGCATATTCTGTACCCCTGGACGATTCACTTAGTCACTGTCACAGCTGGAGAACTATTGGGAAACAAACTATTAGTTTGGGAAACAAACAAACCACAGGGCATTTTGCTAGACATCCATATAAATTTTTGTTATTTTACTCACAATGAAAGAGTGAAACAGCTGTAGAACAGACATTTGGACATTCCTCTTGTGTCACAAGGATGCATTGGGCTGCCTTCCTGGGAGGATTAATGTGCCTTTGCAGGACTACTTTTCGTCCTGAGTCTTCTGCCTTTTCTGATCCCACAAGTGGCCTCGTGTTGAATGCGCCATTGAGATGAGACCAATGGTATTGATAGATCAGAGATATGAAGAAGAAACTGCAGCAAGCTGGGGTTCAGACATGGTTTTATTACTATTCTGCCACCTAAATCTGTCTCCTCCTCGTGACCTCCCCTGGTTACTGGGGGAAACTCAGAAGCAAACATCTCGCACAATAACATTAACAAAGAGAATTAACATATCTGTTTGGAATTTATATGCACACAGATTCCATCTTTAAAAGCCACAGAGAAAGGAATCCTTTACAATTATTTTCCTTGTAGCAGACCACATTATTTTCCATGAACACTTGTCTTTCACATATGGTTTGCAGAATTTAAGAGTCACAACAGATTCAGGAAGCATTTCTGGGCTGAGGTCTTGAGATTGTAGAATAGTATATCTTGGATACTTCTCATCTCCTCTTCTTTCTAACTCCCTTTTATTTTTTGGAACAGGATGCTCTCCTGTTTTTCAACATGCATTATTTCATCAATATAAGAGCAGAATGCCAGGGCTGAGATTAGAACATTTTACTGTATTTTACAATTTAGTCAATTCTGAACAGAAAAGCTAATAAATTAGGAAGGTTACATTGCACTAGCTAGAGCTGTCTGAGGCTGAGCTGAGACACGGAAATATTTCCTAAAGCAGCTCATCATACAGGGACAAGCAGCCTTTGTTCACTGACAATTATTCTGTTTTTCCCAGAGACATTTATTAATACATAATGCAAGAGAGCCTAGGCTCACTGTTTTATTCGCTTCTTACACAATTCCTCTGTTCCTTCGGGAGCAAAGAGAACAATCCCGTATGACCTTCTTGCATTGTACACATTTTAGGAGAAATACAATCCATCTTTCTCTATTTAATCTACCCTTTCTGATTACCTGCTCATCCGATCATCTACCAAAGATATTTAATTCTAAGAGATCAGTGCAAAGGTTTTGGAAATACCACTTCCTGAAAGTGACTTTTCAGCTATCCTTCTCTTGTCAAATTGCACATTACTCTCTAGTGATGAATAATAGGCTGTATTGTTGCTCAACATATATGACAGGAGAAAAGAGTGATAAGTAATGACAAATTTGGATCATTTTGATAGGCCAAACTGAATTCCTTGGGCTCTGTGAACAATAGACTCTTTTGCAGCCATGGGTATATATCTGAAGCAGAAAAGGAAACACTACTTTAAAGGATTCATTGCCTATAGGCAAGATACTTTCAAATCAAAGGTTTTGCTACAAAGCAAATGAAACCTTCTGTGGTTAGATAGTGAAATTCTTTCATTTACTTCTGTAAATCAAATTAGTAAGACTATTATTAGAAACATTCAAGTGGCTATTGTCAGCTTGAAAATTCATTTCAGAACAGAAAAACTAGAACAAAAAGCAGAAGTTATAAATAAATTCAGAGCAAATATGACATAAAAAACAACAAAATTTGACAAAAATATAGAACTCAAATAAAACATGACTTAAAGTGTAAAAATTTAAAAAATCAATATATTCTATTTGCCTCCCAAAAAAGGTTTACGTCAAAAGAAGCATTAAGGTAGAGAGAGTTCTTGAAATATTCTTGAAATATTCTTGAAGTAAAAGGGCACAATAAGATCAGATTTTCATACTGCACACAATCAGACTTAGTGGAAAGGGCTGTATTTTTCCACCTGGAAGATAATTAAATACTGGCATAACCTATCACAAGACGTGATGAAGTCTCTATCATTTTAAATCAAGACTGCGCAACTTGGTAAAAATATTCTTCTCAAATAAAAAATGTATTAGGTAAAGTTCTCCAAGTCATATTGTACTAAAAATGAGATTCATTTCTTTAATGGACTTTTCAGACCTTTATATCTATAAACATCAGCTTCTGATGAAATCCACATAGCAAATTATTCATTGACAAATTTAGTAAGATTAGTCTATATTTAGAAACATGCGAGCAATCTCATAAACTACTTCGTATGTGGTAACACAATCTTTCCTGTGTAAGCTAGAGGTCATGCTATATAGCTTACTGTTTTAAAGATTAGCTATTTTAATTTCCTTACATAGAGTCATATCTCTAATGTTCCTGATTATGCATCCCTCTCATATATTTTTAAACATGTTTTCTCAAATCTTCAGTGAAGATGACTAAGAACTCTCCTGATTCAAGACTATTTAGGTAATAGAAATGAAGTATTCTTGCAGCCATAAAGTGTCCTTTAGTCCTGTATTTCCAAAATTTTTCTCTCTAGCTTTCATATTCTTCATAACGTATTGAAATGATCAACATATCTTCAATTTGTATGATTAATATGGTACCTCTGTTACTGCTATGGAGGTCTAATGATGCAGGTAAGAAGGAGTTCTTCCAGAGTGAATATGACTATTAGGTTGCTGATATTTCCAAAAAAAGAACAAAAAATTCTGGGGACAAGTATCAACACTTGGAATTTTCAACACTCAGTTTTCATCTCTTTGTTCTATATGGAAACTTGAAATATTTCAGATTAATTTAAAGCTGTGTCTTGAGAATATAGTTTTGCTAGGTCAATCCATTCCCATCTACTATATTTTCCTCTTTCAAGTTTTTTGTGTTTTGTGGTTTTTATGGTTCATTCTTTCTTTAGATATGCATCACCCCTAAGAAAAAATTCTATAAAAGTCTGAGATAATTTTAAGCCTTCCACAAAGGCTTTGTTAACTGTTTACTGTCAAGCAATGAACAGCATGAGTTATATTTAAGAAAAAAAGAATATCTAATAATGTCTACTAAACATATAATAAATCAAAATCAAATAGGTAATAAAAATTTAGTTTGGACATTCATGATGGAAAACCAAATATACAAGGATTTAGCTTGATCTCTCAAATTATAAAATATATCTATATATATTTACCTTATAATTCCATACCAAGTCTTCAAGAATTATTTTAGGCCAGGTACAAGTCAGGTTCCCCAAGGGATTCATGATCCTATTCATGGATTTCTTAGGATAAATGAAGTCTATTTACAGTGTGTCCAACTAGTTTGTTTCTTCCTTATCTAGTCTTACAATTGAAAATGCCACCTTTAATATAAAATAAACCCAAACCCAACCAAACAAAAACATCAGTCAAACAAACAAGAAAGCGCACAACCAAAAGGAGGAAATAAAAAACCAAATCCAAACACCCTCAAAAAGCCCTCCTTCCCCTTGTCTCTCCTGCCAGATTTTATTTTAAGATTTCTGATGCTAGAGTCTTCGTTATAACTCACCAGCCCTCCAAGAATTCCCTGTCAGAAGGTTCCCAAATGAGTATCATTAGGAGATCAAAGTTTTCCAACAGTTGATCTGTTGCTTAGTTACCAACTCCCTGGAGGTATGACTTGACAAACTGCTTTGTCCTGAACAGAAGTCAACATTTTGTCCAAAGGGGCTTCCACCTGAAAAGAGGATCATCATTATTTAACAACCCTCTGATGTCACCTTGGATCACCCTCCTTTGAAACTGCAGCGCGGATAATATTCCAAAAAAAGAAGGTAAAAAGACGACAGAGAGAGAGAGAGAGAGAGACACGACCCAGATACAAGATACATTTTACAGTTTTAACATGGAGACTCATGGAGCATCTCCAGTATCAAACAGAAATAAGGAGTTCTGCACAGACAGATTCACTGTGTCATATCACATTTGGGTATGAAAATTAAACTCAGCCTCCTGGAGCTCCACATTTGAAGGACATTCAAGTCAAAAGTTCTGGCATGGATTTATCTTAAATTTAATAGAGTACTATTTAATTTAAGATGTTAACATAAAGAAATATCTGGATGGCACCCAAGACAATTTAAAGCTATTATTTGCTAAATATTCATCACTTTGCACATTCTCTAAAACCATCTTTGCCATGCAAATAATTGGGCATTTCATTTAAAAAAAATTTGTCCTGAGAATTCGCAAAATTCAATTCTGTGTTCCCAATTCTGAATGCAAATATGAAAAAGAAAGGACTTACTACAAAGGGATCATATAATTTTTTTTCTACAGAAAGGTCAGACTGGACAAAAGAATTTTCATGTCAATTTCACCCTTTATGTTCTGCTCAATCTTCATCTTCAAAGGGGGATGCATTTCATTACTTTACAAAACAAATGCCTATTATTTCTGCAGGTGATTCTTCGTCAATAACAAGCTTCCCACATGGTTTTATTTGAGGTTATTTGATATCTGGGCATTTGTCGTACTTCTAAGACTGAATTAAATGAGATTTAAAATAAAATCAAATGCCTCCTTCCAACTTTTTTTAAGGAAAAAACAGTTTAATTTATCAGGAAAACTGTCAAGGAAAGAACTATGCATTATATATATGAACATGGATAATATCAGAATGCATTATACACTCATGTTAAGCATCCGTATTTGATGATAAAAGAAAAAAAACATACTAAATATTCTGCATTGACACAGATCTACACATATGTACATCCCACAGAATCAAAGAATGTCTTGAGCTGGAAGGGACCCAGAAGGACAGAAGGATCATCGTGATATGTACATAGTTAGGCACAAATACATATATATTTATATATATATATTTTTTTACATATATATATATATATATATAATCGAGCATTACAGGTTTGTGTGACATAAAAGGGCAATTCTCAAAGAATCTAGAACTTTAAACAGCTCCATCAGTTTCCCCCTTTCCTCTTATTGTCACCACCTAATAATGGTTGAATAATTGCACCTTGTTTTCTTTCTAATCCTTCACACCCCACCAGAGTATTTTTAAAATATGCTTATTCTGGATAATTTACCACAATTTCTCAAAACTTCGGTAACTGTTGTAAGGAGGCAAATAGACAAAAAAAAAAAAAAAAAAAAAAAAAAAAACCAAAAAAACAAAACCCTTACCCCACCAGAAACCTTTATCTGTCTTTAAAACTCATAAAGACTTTTTGGTTTTGCAGTCCTATAGGATGCATAGGCTGTGTGTTTTTCTGTTGTTCTTTTTCAGGGCTAAATAATTGTGCATGTCTGAACTGCAAATCAGAGGCTTAGTGTGAAACTAACATTGAACTGAAATTAAATAGAGAAATAATACTCAATTTTATTCAAATGAAACCTATGACATGACAAATTCTAAAAAATGGCAGCATTATCTTGAAATCAAACTGTGGGGAAATTGTCTGATTCTTTATGCTCAAATATGTCAGGAATTCAAGAGTCTGCACTTATACAGCCTCCAACTTCACTGCAGGAATGAACAATTACTTGACTCAATCCAAAGAGGAGAAGGTGATGAGTTGCACGGTTTCACATTCAGCAGTCAGCTTTTTTTGACTGTCTATGGCTCAGCAGTGGCAAAATGTGAGGTTTTATAACAGAGTCCCCTTTGCAGGTTGACTTCTATCCAAACTGGCAACCCTCAAGCAGTTGCTACAGGCAGACAGATGCACTTCTTGGGGATTTCAAACCTTCAGAGAGCTCAGTAGCACAGGATGACATTTGCAGAGAGAGCTTGACTGGTGAAATGATATTCATGGGCTGTTGTGAAGTTGCCACTCAACAGGAGGGAGAGATTTTCCAGTCCAGAAAAATGTCCTGGTTGCAGAGCTGAGATGATGTCAGGGAAGGTAGCCCTGATGGACTGGGGCAAGCTGCCAAGGCCACATTCTCATGCAGATTTGAGCCTGTCACTGTGCAGTGAACCTGAAACTGGTACAAGGAGAGCAAATGTGGGCCCCTTTTAGAATGACTGCTCTTGCCCATTCAACTGCTTGCAGAAATTAACTTTGAACTTTGATCATATATCTTAGGGAAGAAAAACTGATTAACAGCACCTCTTCTGCCGTGCCTTCCCCCACCTCCCCTGCTGAGGTAAAAACCCAAAAAAGTCTAAAACAGACTCAGAGAGAAGCACATTCCATGCTGTACAGTCTTGCAAGTGTTTACCTGTGTAAAGACTTCTCGTGAAAGCACAGCTGCATGTTTCAAAACTATTTTATCTGCTGTGTAGAAAAGGGGAGTTCTAACAAGTGCCTGCTGTAGAAACAGAGTACTGCAAGGAGGTCATTCCATAGCATTGCAAGAAGAATGTTCAGCAAAAAGCAATTAATGGATGAAATAGTGGCTCCCACATCCTCACTGTAGTTTTGATAAACTGAAGGCACCATTCTTTGGGGAGGAGTGAGAAACCAGAAGGCAGCGTTTCAGAGAGTGACCTCCACAAGCATAGCAGTGTATGTGTCACGGTGTATCCCCACATTGAGAGCTGGCAGTCTTTACACAGTTTGCTGGAGTAATTCAAGTTTTGGACTGGTGAGGATTCCAGAGATAAAAAGTAGTATTACTGGGAGAAAAATCCCATCTTCAGCATATCTTTGTGGTGGACTGTTCTGCACAGTATTTTCAAAACTTGCGCAATTGGATATGGTTCATGGAGCTGGACACAGTTTATTAGGCAAGTGTTTATAATGGCCTGCTGTTACATCTGCTGAAAGTAAAATGCTTTGATCTTGCATCCAGATTTTGAGACCATCCACAATATCATGCATTCTGGTGGTAATTTACCCTTAATTTTCCAATTCAGTTTGCATTGCAAAGCAGCAGGGAGGATGGCTTAACTCTAAATTCTGTAGTGTCAAAAGAATCAGCAGGATTCAATGCCAGTATTCCTATTAATTTCTTCTCTTCATTTTTGAAACAGAAAGATCTTATGTTTGTTTATTAACATACCAGAACCAAGCAGATAGCCCAAAACTCTACTTTCTTGAATCTTTATGAAACTCCTGAATATTGATTAAAATCAATTTATGACTTTTACTTATGTTGCACATTTATCTATATGTACCTCTATCTGTTAACTCAAATTCCATATTAATTACTATATTAATTCATTATCGCTCCCACCAGTAGATTGGTAATATTTATTGACAAGCTTTTATTTATTATATATTTATTTCAGCTTTTAGTGGAGCTTCTGATACATGGTCAATGTTCCATTGTTTAGGGGCAGTTTGATTTTTTTACCTATCTTTTATGGGTATTCATTTTGCTGGAAATAAAACTACTTTTTTTTTTTATTATTATTTGTTTCCAAATCCCAAGATTAATCTGGAAACATAAAATCCAGGAGGGTTTTTGTTGATTTTGCTGTTATAAAGCAGACTGTTGCAGGCACCTGATGTATTTGATGTTCAAACAGGAAACAAAATTAAGCATTGGTCTGAAAGGTCTCAAGACACAATGAATCTGATTTTTTAAAATCATTTGATAACTAAATGCAGTAAAAAAAAAAAAAAAAAAAAAATAGTTGCGTCAGAAGACTTTGTTGTTCAGGAACAGATATTCCCAAGGAGTGATTTTTACCCCAAGTAAATAGCAGTCTTAATGATTTATTCATCATAAAGAGGACTTTACTCTCTTATCATGACCTCCAGACTCTTCGCATCATGCAAACCCTCAAACCTCATCTCAGCCAATAGGATTCTGTTGTTCAACAATAGGGTCACTCAGCTGGACACCAAGTGCCCACCAAAGCCACTCTACCACTCCACTCCTCAGCTGGTCAGAGAAGAGAAAATATAATGAAAGGCTTGTGGGTCATGATAAGGACAGGAAGAGATTGTTCATTAATTATGGGCAAAACAGACTTGACTTGAGGAAATCAGCTTAATTTTTCACCAAGCTTGTCAGAGTAGGATAAAGAGAAATAAAATCAAATCTTAAAACACCTTCCATCGGCTTCTTCCTTTTTCCCAGGCTGACCTTTACTTCTGATTTTCCCTCCCTCATCCCCCCACAGCAGCACAGGGAGATGGAGAATGGGTGTTGTTGTCAGTTCATCACATGTTGTCTCTGTTACTTCTCCCTCCTCAATGGGAGGACTCCTCACATTCTTCCCCTGCTCCAGTGTGAGCTCCCTTCCACAGCACATATTCTTCCATGAATTTCCAACATGAGTCCTTCACACAGGCTGCAGTTCTTCAAAAACTGCCCCATGGAATGCAGTCCTTCAAGAACAGACTGTTCCAGTGTGGGTCCCCTGCAGGGTCACAAATCCTGCCAGCAAATCTGCTCCAGTGGGCTCCTCTCTCCATGGAGCCACATGTCCTGCCAGGACCCTACTCCAGCAAAGGCTTCCAGCAGAGACACAGCTGCCCTTGGACATCCACCTGCTCCATGGGGGAGTCCCCTCAATGACTGCAGGTGGATATCTTCTCTACCATGGACCTTCATGAGCTGCAGGAAGACAGCCAGTCTTAACATGGCCTGCACCTCAGGCTGCAGGCACCTCCTTCACCTCCTCCACTGACCTTGGTGTTCCTCTCACATATTATCAGCCCTCTGCTTGCTGTTCTGCAGCACCTTTTTTCCCTTCTTAAAAGGGAAAGTCATCACTCATCCTTGGCCAGTGGCAGATCTGTCTGGAAGCCAGCTGTCAATGATTTCATTGGACACAGGGAAAGCTTCTCACAGAAGCCACTACTGTAGTATCTTGCTGGCAAAACCGTGCCATACAAATCCAATACAGCTCCTCCTCAGCAGTTTTCAGCAGGAACTTGGCTACACTTTTCTTCCACTCTTCTTACTAGAATGAATTGTGAATGATTTAGATATACAGGAATATGACAGCCACTTAAAAATACATGCAAACAAAATCCACCTCAACAGTAAATTAGCTAGGATCTGCTTCACAGTGAAGGGCAGGTGGCAGAGTTAGTTTTAATAAATGAATTAAATATCTATTCTGTAAAATATATCTTTGAAGTGCAAGTAGAGAAACATGAAATATAAACCTAATGTATTCTTTTGATTTTTTTCATGGTGGTTTGAAGAAAAACAAATTAAAATAAAAAGAACAAAATATTTAAAAAATTATTCTGGTATTTTTTCACAGGATTCCTGTGAGAGTAGTAAGGCACTGGAACAGGTTGCCAGAGAAGTTCTGGGTGCCCCATCCCTGGAATAGCTCAAGACCAGTTTGGATTAGACTTTGAGCAACCTAGTCTAATGAAAAGGTTCCCTGCTCATGTCAGCGGGTTTGAAAATAGATGATCTTTAAGGTCCCCTCCAACCCGAACCATTCCATGATTCTCTGATTGCCTTCATTTCCTGTGCAACTCATTGGTAAAAATATAAACAGTCTAAGACTTGTATTTTGAGTGTATCACTTCATAAAGCGATTAATACATTATCAGTTGTATCCCACAATTTTATTTCTGTGTATCCTATGTCCTCTTATTCTCATGTGAAAAAAAGACCACCAATATTAATACATCAAATTTTAATGAAGTAAAAAATCTACTTAATGAGTAACATCATTACTCCTGAGGTTTACTACACCAATGCAAAAGGTGACATTTTAATAATATTTTAAAACAAAACTTTGGAATCTGGGGAAGATCATTCAGCACATGACCAATGTGATTCATTTCATGACCACTAGAAAGTATTCACAAAGTACAATGAATAGAAGCTATAAACTTGTGGGAATCAGGAGCCCAAATCTTACTTCTAAATGCTTTTAAATTTCCCCTGAGGTTATAAGCTCTTAGGGTACAAAACAAACAGCTATTGTTGAATGCATTTCACTTTGTATAGACATCTGAAGCTGGTAGTCTGCAACTAAGCTAGTTGTTCAAGGAAGTTTTTGCCAAATTTTTCCTTTCTTGGGGAGAAACTTGAATTTCTCAAAGGACAATTGGTTTCATGCAACTATATATATGAATGGTGATATGCCTTGTTGTCTTTAGACATCTCTCCATGAAGGGTGAATATCTTGAACTTTGAGTACTTATTTTTCAACAAAGTGAGATGAATTCCTATGTGACTGAGCATGCACTACTACTATAAAAGTCCTTAGGCATGAGCAACACCACTGCAATAATTACAGTGGACTTAATTACATTGATTTTAAGTAGATTCTTGACAAAATATTAATATTTTCCAATCCAAAATGTTTTGCTGAATAGTATCATGTTTCTACTTCTGACTAATTATAGTTGTTATTATATAAGGTATAAGCATGTAGTTTGTCACTCACCAGCAGCTTATTTTTAAGGGACTACCTCTCTTGCTGCTTAATCAATGAGGTCTGATGCTCAAGGTCTGCTATACATCCCTAAGCTGGGGGTGTATATGTCCTTAATTTGGATTTGTGTAGTGCTGAGCATGGATGGAGTGAGTCCAGCTGAGTGTCCACCTCAGGAATCACAAGAAAAACAAACACAGCTACCAAAATATATAAGATAGTAAGGTGGTTGAATAGGATTTCCATAAACCAGGCCTTTTATAATTTAGCTATCCCTAAACTGCAGTGCAAGTCATGAAAATTGAAGCTTCTGCCACTGACTTGAATTTTGTTTAAGAAAGCCCACTGCTATTTGTGCTTGCCTGAATTTGTGCTCATGTTATGAAACTCTGTCTGCTCCACAAAGCATCTGGATCTATGACAAGTCTCAGTTTGGGACTTGATCTCTAACAAAACATCTTTAGTGGGAGATCAGCAGTGTTTAGTCAGGACAACTTCCTAAATGCTGGGGATGCATGACCCTGCAGATGTGATGTGTTGATATCTTTGCTGATGAGGTCAATGTTAAGTCTATCTGCTTGAGAATAAGACTGATGGAGTTAGAGCCAGTACCTGTATTTGGCATCTGTGAAAGTCAGATTGCCAGTATTACAGAGAAATGAGTGGTACTATGTAATAAAAAGAATTTCAGACACACAGAGATTACAGGAAACATGACTATAAAACCATAAAACAAAAAAAAGTTACCACTGCAGGTATAATTCTTGAAAATATATCTAGCCTATCTAGATAGGTAAAATATAAAACTAAATAAAAAGATAAACAAAAGATAAAACTAAATATCATTAAATTTAGTCTATTAATAAAAACAAACCTGAGTAAAAACTCTTTGCAGAAAGATAATGTAAATCAGAAGCTTCTGTGACTTCTGACAAAAAAAAAGTAGTCCAGTTCTTAAATTTTGTAACCCAAATGATCTATCATTTTGATCAAAAGCTCACAGATTAAGTCTGCCCAGTGAATATTTATTACACTACTTGTACTGGATAAAACACAGCACTCATTGAAAGTGCTAATGATTAACTTACTTTTTTGAATAGTTATTTCAATTTTAATAAATAGGTTTCTATCACTATCCTATCTATCAGTATCCCAGTTCTTCTCTGCCCCTTTGTTTTGGCTGGATCACCAGGTAAAGTTTCAGATTTTTGAAAGTTATAGTCCTGAACAAGCTACAGCTGATTACTCTACAAATTAAATTAGATGGAAGAACCTGGTTGCTTCATTTCTATACACCTGCAGAATCTCTCCCTGCAGAAATCTAATGACATTGATATACATATTTCTTTATCAAATATTAAAACACACTTTTCTTTAAACAAGTACTAACTGTATTTTAAAAGTCTGATGTTCATATTCTTCATTCTTGCCACCACTATTAACTGGCTACTATGGCAGTGACCAAAATAGGTGCTTATTTGTTTAAGTCTGGCTAGAAAAACAGAGCTACACTTATGGGCAGTGTCAGATTTGCAAAGATTAATAATTAGAAAAACCTCACCAAGTAATTTGCACTCCTGGGTATATGTTTGGACTGTGAACACTTAGACCAGATTATCTTGATTCCCCTTCAGAATTCTTTTGCTGCTTTCTGAAAAAAAAAAAAAAGAGGAGGAGGCAAACATGTCTTTCTTCAAAAAAAAAAAAAAAAAGAAAAGAAAGAAAGCAAGCTTAGCATTCCCTATTGTCTGGATCTGGATTTTTTAGACAATACAAATATTTTTGAGAGTAATTAATGGGAGTAATTAATGAGAGTAAATAATTAGGCCCAGGAAAATCTTTACTTAATAGCAATGACTCTCTGGCAGATTAGCCTCAGTTTTTTGACCTGTCATGGTTGTAATTCATATTCAAATTACACTGGCATTAACTCAGGGAAATTGCAATATTTTCAATGCTATAAGGAGAATTAATTTAAATCCATAATTCCAAACTGCTGTATATGTAATATTTATTTCCTATTGTTTGTTTTCCAGCAAGGAGAAAGTCCATACTCCATGTGTATTTCCACATGAGAAACAAACTTTGTGGATTAAAATGCAGTATTTGTATGTTCAGTTTTATTTTGCTATCCAGGGCTCATTTAAAAATGATGTCTTTTAAAGTATTATAAATACAAGCACATAAGTCAATAGAAAACTGGAAGTAGGCGTCTATTTTTTTTTTCTTTCTTTGTCATTGGTAGGACACTGTCTTACTTTGCCATGTTTCTGAAATGAGCCTTGTCCTACTGGTTCACTGCATGTTCCCAAATGAATAAAAGGATAAAAATGGAATTCCTGAATATGCTAGAATGCAGGAGAATACATCTCCTTTTGAAGTTCTTGCAATGAATTTTCTAAAAATAAAAGACAATAAACACAGTTTTCTGAACAGTGAAAGATTTGTATCAGAACTACAATTTGAGCTATTGTAGGTTTTTGTCACATTTTCCCGAGGTTTGTTACTTTTTAAACTGATTTGCATGTAGCATGAATGTTACCCAGCTGTTCAGAGGAATACATTAATTTTGACTTTCCAAGACATGAAAAGGAAGGAAGACTTTGTGTGTGTGTGTATGTGTGAAGGAAAGGGGAAACAGACGGGGTTATATATTATGCTTTATATATAAAGGAAATAGAATCATTCAGGGAAAGCAAAAACAAAAAAAAAAAAAAAAAAAGGCAGGGAGAAATACACATGGCATATAAATGAATGGTAAAACCCTTTCTATGCAGTGGAAGTTTGTTAAGTAAAGCTTTGTAAATCCTGAGAAGTGGTGAAGGACACTAGAAAAAGATTGTCTCAGCTTCAACAGTTCTGAAAGCTGGTATTGTTGGCTTAAAGAAGACAGAAGATAAAGGTCTCTTAATATGTGATAAAGTTCTAAGGCAGTGTCTAACACCAAATCAGGAAGCAGAAAAAACACCACAGACCACTATCTGCTGCATTTTTTCTATGGAACTCCTGCACAGTTTTGCTAATCCAATCCCAGAAATTGTAAACCATTTGTACTGCATTCTAAATATTTCCTGAGAAAATATTCTTTTTAAAATTAAGACTGAATAAAATTTAGATTATAACTGTTTTTCTAGCTGGGATCAAAGGGCGTGTGTGTGTATGTATGTGCCCATATAAGAACTAACAAGAGTCAGGGCCCTGTTTGTTAAGATTGATGTTGTTGCTGTACCACAAAACAGCTGTGATAGGAAGGAAGCTCTGAAGATTACCTAGGCAAATCCCCTTTTCAAATGTTCATCAGGACCATGTTTAGTTGAGTGCTTTATATCTCTAGGGATGCAGACTTTAAAAACTTTCTGGGAAACCTGTATATAAGCTTGTTTTCAGTAAACATACTCTAATTTTATTTACAGAATACATTTTTTCTAATGTTTAAAGAGAAGTAACTTTATTTCCATTAGTGGCTATTGCCTCTTTTCTTGGCTCTGTCTTCTTTACCTCCTCTGGTCAGGTATTTTTACTCATTGAATAATCCTTCTGAGTCTTTTCAACTTCAGGCTGAACAGAGCCAGCTCTCTGTTTTGTTTTGTGACAGAAGCTCCAGTACCTAAATTTTTGTGACCCTTTACTAGACTCATACCATGTCCTTCTTTCCCTGAGAAACTCAAAACTGGGCCTAGCTCTTCAGATATGTCTCACCAGGGCTAAGTGGAAAGGAATGATCTTTTCCTTCATCCTACCAGAAAGATTTCTCTTAATGAAGCCAGAGGCTGTTGAATTTTGATGCAACGGTATATTGGTGTCTCTTGGTCAGCCAAGTGTCCATTCAGAGAGAATTTCTGTGCTACAAACCCCTGGACTACACCTCGAGTATTCTCCAGCTGGACTTTGTTCTGTTGACTGAAAACCTTTGAGCCTGATAGTTTACTAATACTTTCTTTGATTCAAGGGCTGGATTGCTGCTTTACATATTTTGGTATCTGGCTTTGTTTTTCTTGTATGATTCAGTCCATCTCTGTCCATTTTTCTGATGAAGTCTGTACTTCATCATTTTGTCTGTAAGAATGTTATGGGAGACAATGCTGAAAGCCTTGATAAAGTCAAGATAAACTATATCAGCTTTGTGTCAGCCCTTGCCTACAGAGCTGGTCACTATATAATAGAAAGCTGTTGGACTGGTTAAGCATATAACTGAATAAATTCATGCTGACTAATCCCAATTTCCTTTTTGAATTTTATAAGTTTGGATATGGCTTCCAGGAAGATTTCCACTTTAACCTTCCCAGGGACTAAGATCAGGGACTAAGAGGAAAATATAGTGAATTGGAAGGGACCCACAAGGATCAAGTCCCACTCTGAAGTGAATGGCCCACACAGGGATTGAACCCACAGCCTTGGTGTTATCAGCACCACGCTCTGACTAGCTGAGCTAGTCTCAGCTGGTGCTGACCAGTCTACAGCTCTTCTGACCTTTCAAAGATAGTTGAGTATAATCTTGCAATGACAGCGGCCAGCTTCCTCAAGTCTCATGAGTGCACCCTGTTAGATCCTGCGCTTATGTGCTCAGTTTGTTTAAGTGTTCCCTGACATGATTCTCCTCCACTGAAGATAAATCTTCCTTGCAACAGGATTCCTCACTGGTCTCAAGGGGCTGAAACTATTGAAGACAAGTTTTACTGGTAAAAAACAGTGAGTGAAGGTATTCACTCTTCTCCATGTTCTTTTAGTACAAATATGACATACTTACACAGAACCTAGACAGGCTCCACTTTTCTACTGCTAATTTCCATCTGACCTTCCCTTCCCCACCCCCAGATGAAAGGACTGATTTTCTTCTCTGAAATTATAAGAAAATTAATTCTGCAGTGAATTCATACCTCAGCAGTCCAGATATGCATTTTGTAAGGATGACTATATTTGTTTTCTTTGGTCAGCAGTCTCCATATGCCTAGGTATAGTACTTACTATAACAGAAGATAGCTATTCAAAATAGAATAAGTAATGAATATAGCAGCAGTTTGCTCTATGAGTCACTATTATAAGTATCTTTGATATATTAGCTTTAGCTAGCCTAAGCAGAAATTAAAGGAGTCAGGGACTTCCAAGGGCAAAAGATTAGAGGAAATGCTTCAAGTAGCCAATATGCTTTCCTCTTATTCAGATATTCCAATGATGACAAAATGTTACAATCATAATCATACATGGATTAAGCTGAAGGACAGGTTCCCACATAAAGATGTCTGAATTTTTTTTTAAACTTCACTGCTGAACTTCCTTAAAATAAGTAAAGTTCCTAACTTAAAGAGAAATGTCCTTGTTAAGTGCTTCTTTGAATTTTACTCTTGCTATTACATATATACATTCTACAGAAAATAGGTCATTTATTTCTTTCTGTACCTTTGTAATCTACATGCAAACATAATGACTCTCTTACATGTATATTGTCATATCAAATGATTTGCCATGAATGCACTCTTGTCTTCACTTTTCTTGTTTTAGCTATTCAAGTATAATTTTTTCAGCCATTATAATGAAGATTTGTGGCTTTTCCTCATGTTCTGGTGGGTTCCTGGATTTAACATGATTAATCACCTGACCTCTGAGGAAGTCAAGGTGACAGGTGGATAATACAGATTTGTCAACAGGAATTTTTGCTCTCTGATATTAATTTAGGGTCTAGAGCTTAATTTAGGTCTTCATGTACCAGTTTCAGGTTCACATCTGGTAGGTTTAGCAGAAGAGGTAGCTGTGTCAGTGAGTTATTTGAGCTTTTGATCTCAGATTAGTTGACTCCAAAACCTTAAGAGTGGAAGAAATTTTATGTAAAAATAGAAATGGGCAAGAAAAAGTTTTTCCAGACGGAGATTTCAAAAGTTTCCCTGTTTCTTACTGAGACAAAAATTGACCTTTTGAAGTTTTCGATGAAGAAACAGCCATATATCCAAAATAAACAATACTGCAACAGCAACATACTCAAAAGTAGTGTTATGCCTGGTTGGCAGCTGAAAAGTCATGTCCTACAAAACAGTGCAGTGATTTTATTGTTAGAAAACAGGTTATTTTAGAGACTCTACAAGAGAAGGGGAAAGGCTAGTGGGAATGGGAAAGCTACACCAGACTAAAACAACCATTTTACATAGATCTCCAAAAGTGCAAATAAGGTCAGGAATTGTAGAAAAAGAACACAAAGCAGTAACAGTGTCATCTTTGTTATGAATAAATTGAATGTGGTTTCTCTGGTTCTGCCTAAATGTTCTCAGCAATCCCCATCTGAGGATGCTGTAATTCTCTGTATGTTGAATAAACCTGGGCTGCAGAAGAAATTACAGGAGGAGTAGAAAAGAAAAAAAATTGTTAGGGTGTAATATAACTTGGCCTATCATTCTTATATATAATCAAGATTTGAACCCAGATCACAAAAATGATTTCCAAGTCTTGTCCAATTTTTGAAAGATATTTCCAAGTTCTACAGTCTTAGAGTTAGCCTTGAAAAGTACACAGAAATGCAGAATTTCTACAATATGGAAACATACCTGTAAAATTAATATGCCTAAAGAATAGGGTATTGATTCCTTCTTAAAAAGTCTTGAAAATATTGTGGTATTAAGCCATATGGATCTAGAAAAAATGTGATAAGTAAAAACAGTCACAGGAATGTAAAGTCCAGAGACTGATTTGATTTAGTTCCTTCCTTCTTTCCTTCAATCCAGCTACTTGAAGAGAAGGGAGAAAGGAAGAATTATGACAATCAGTCTTGGACGAAAAACTAAAATGAAGTTCCTAAAATAAGAAGAAGAGAGGGAGAGAGAGAGACAGATAGCAATAAAAGATGTGATGAGAAACATGAGGGAAACCAGGAGATATTCCATTTGCACCTTGGTCCAGAAGAAAACCCCAAGAGGGTGCAGCTTTAATAAAAGCAGATTAACTGTTAGAAGACTCCCTAGGTAAAATGATGCTTCAGTTGTACATATGTGGGCAACAGAAGGCATAAGAGATAGGGAAAAAATACATTAATTATTGACAAAGAAATAGAATTTAAATTAACCTACTAAGGGTTACCTACACTTTAAAAAGATGAGGGGACATAGCTTATAGGACATTCATATGATCACCCACAGGATCACTATCCAAAATTGTGGGGTTTATTTTAAGATTAGCTTGGGGTCTTTTTCAAACTAGGTCTAATATTTTGAAATCAAGAACATAATCTTTCATTTTTCTAGAATACCTGCACATCATTTTCATCCTTGCCTTTGCCTGGTAATGAGAACCTCAGGGGAGATCTGACAGGAACTAAGCATTTTGTTCCTAGCTTAGAAGCAATAGAATGGAGCTATGTAGTCTTCCCAGTGGCCTCTCCACCCAAAATGTCATATGATGTTCTCAGGATTCAGGCCATCTTTTCTTGGCATGTTTCACAGCAAGTGAGTCTGAGCACCAGTAATGCCTCAGGTAATACCTCTCATCTGTAATGCTACGCTGCCGGAAAGAGATTCTCATAAAATTATCTGGTACCACTATTGAAAACTGCAACTAGTAACCAAATAGCTCTTGTATTCAGGAATGCCAACAATATCTTTTGAGTAAAAAGGTAAGGGGAAGGGAAAAAACAGAAAGAATAATAATAAGATAAGTAGCAGGGCAGAAAGAATCAAAACCATAGCACAGAACACCAAAAAAAAAAAAAAAATCTATATTCAAACATTTGGAACCAAATAAGGTACAATGAAGAAATACATATTATTAATAGTAATAAGATAAGTAGCAGGGCAGAAAGAATCAAAACTATAGCACAGGTCACCAGAAAAAATATCCATATTCAAACATTTGGAACCAAATAAAGTACAATGAAGGAAATATTATTGGGAAAGCAAAGAAACTGAGGGCATCTTCACTTTCTCCATCTATCTTGATCGCCTTTTTAGGACAAAGGAAAGAGCTGAGACAGTCTGTATTTTTTTAAAATCCACATTCAATTTTCCTTGGTTAATTAAGAAAAATCAAGGAAGAGATACACAAGCTCTATTTGATTAGAATTATTTATGCAACTTTATGACCTAACAGATTGCATTTCAAAGTCATCCACAAAGTCATGAGTGCTTTAAAGTAGTTCTCTTCTGATCTTTTAGATTCAATTATTCAGACTTTTTTTTTCTGGAGATGTTAACATCACATCACATGCAAAGTCTGTCTCATATTTGTCCAACACAGTTTATAAGACAAGGCTTTACCCTGGGACATTTAAGCAGTTGTACTTTGCTTTTATGCAGCAGCTAGGCATTCAAACTGCCTTCTTTATTAGCATCAATTATCTTGTGTCCCTGAATCCCAAAATCTTTCTCAGCAGTATCTGCACCTCCCAGGGCTCTCCACAGATGAGCAAATTTTCACTAGATAAACAGATTAGTACTTTCAGGACTAGATCCTAAGCATTATCCTCTCTTCTGTCTCTTCTTCATATTTAAATGTAAGTAGATAACTCTTCCTTTGTATACAGTGGGTAACCAAAGTATCATATGGAGAGACATGCATGTCCTAGCAGTAAAGTATATAAGCCTGCATAAAAGCTTAAAAATCTGCTTCATACAGACTAAATTTTAAAATCATGCCCAGCAGTTGTCCTTGCTCCCTTATCATCTTTGCAATCTCCTCTTGTGTATTATTAATTTTCCCAATTATTTATTAATTTATCCACAATTAGTTACTAATTTTTAACATATTCTTCAGTGTCGTCTCTACATTGCGGTGAATTTAGGGTGCCCAGTAGGTTATGCTTGGGTAGATACTTTTGTCCCCCTAAGCAGATATAGCAATATGCAATAAACTTCACTGACACACTTACAATAATTTATTTTCTATTTCTGTGCAATTATAGAATAAAAGCAATAGGATCAAACTTTGACTTTGGTATAACTGAAGGTATAATTTATCTTACAGATATATTTGTTTTAACATTGAAATTCCTCTGTTATAGCTACAGCTATTTTTTCTGTGCAAAGCACCTATATCAGATACCTGCGGAATTGATATTGAGTCATTATTTTAGAAATGCAAAAGCCATAGTGTGTTTTCTTTTTTACTTTTACTATATAGTGCCAGCCATGGGTTCACTTGGGAATTATTAACCTTCTTCATTTAATGTATAAAATTAAAACAAGAAGTAACAAAACCTTGGAATACTTTCTTGAGCCTGGCAACAAGCACTATGCTGAGCTTCTTTTATTGTAAATCAGCATAATTCTTTGCTTACTTAAACTTGCTGACATTTGTGCCTCCAGTTTTTAATGTTCCAGAGGTGACTCTCAGAGCTACAGAGTCTTTCAGCTTTTAGCAAGGCACCTGGGTTAAAGTCGATTAGAGAGATATTCAGCAGCTCTTCAAATCAGACCTACATATTAAAGCCATTCAAGAAATGTATGCTTTTATCTGAAAGCTGGATTGAAACATAAATATTTCATTTTGGGTCATTTTTTTCATTCTGGTGTGTATAATTCTTTTTACTTTTTGCTGAAAAGAAAACCTAGTCCCTTGGGGTTCACGCAAAATATTTTTTTCAGTCTGAAACAGAATATTTTATTGTGGCATATTCAAGATACAAGGCAAATGAAGCAACATTTTTGATAAGAAAAATGTAGCCTATATTTTCATTTTGTCTAATAACCTGGTTCTCAGGGGATTCATATAAAGTTATGAAATGCACAAGGTCAAGACCTTTCTTGATGTAGGGATCTGATCATTCACAGCACATAAAGCAGTCTCAAATATTTTGGTCGAGGCAGCTCTCCCTCAGTCTTTTCTGTCAGAGCCACGATATTCTGCACAGCCTATTTAAATATTAATGGGACAAGAGTATAGCATAAAAATGACTTCATGGCCTGCTTTTTCAGGTGTTCTTCTGGGCAAGAGAAATTAATTCAAATCCCTGCTCTGAGTCAGCCAAAAATAGAACTGTGACTTTGAAGGGTTCCAGCACCTCATTTTTTGTGGAGGCTTTGTGCAACTAGATTTTATGCCAAATGCTTATAAGCTGTCTTCACATTTCAGAATGCTCTGTCACTCTTATTTGGGACAATAAAAATTTGTCTCTGTGCTGTGTTTCTCACCGAGGGATTAATTTGTTGACACTGTAATATCCAGCTATACTGGATATCTTTAATAAAGCACATATACTGGAAAGGCATCAGCCAAAGAAGAACTTATTTCAATTTATCAGATAGTATAAAAATACTTGATAACACTAAAATGCTTCTCAGTCTAAACAATTAGTACTCTACTTTTCTTTTTTTTTCTCCCCCCACTCCTCTTATATGATATTTTAAATAATTGTCAGGAAGAATAAGTCCTCATAATCACATCCAACACTGACTGTTTCAAAGGAAGAGATTATTCTGAAACTATCTGTAGAGAAGTTCTGAAGCAGTGTTTGAAGAACACATTTTAAGTAAACTCCCAAGATGTGTATTTCTTGGCAGTTTGACTAATGTGAAATTATAATTAAAATATATTATAATTCTATGCAAGTCAAGGAAATTTTCTGCATTTGTGCACATGCTACATCTATCACAGGAAGGATATGTTGCTACAGTGGACCTTATTCTGTAATCTCTGGGACAAGGAAAATATGCAATGTTAGCTGATGGGAAAAAAAGGCAACTTTGAAATTAAAAGCATCAGAAAATAAGGAAAGACAACAATACCTGGAAAATATCCCACTCTACCAGACATTAGTGGTTTTCATCGGTAGGATTGTAACAGAGCTTTGCTGCCTCTTGAAGTCAAGACTTCCTGGTAACCACAGGAGAGAAAAATTATCTCTTTTGGAGCAATTCACTCTAGCTGAGAAGTTATGAGGAAGACCAGATACCCTGATTCCTTAGCCATCATCACCTGCATTGTTAGAAGAGGACCCTCAGATGAGACTGCTCATCTCTGCTGTGCCAGAGGACCTCATTGCTGCTCTTTCTGCAACTTCCTTCCTTCCTGCCTGCCTTCCTTCCTTCCGCAACTTCCTTCCGCAACTTCCTTCCGCAACTTCCCTTCCTTCCTTCCTTCCTTCCTCCCTCCCTCCCTCCCTTCCTTCCTCCCTCCCTCCCTTCTGCTTCTTTTTCCCTCCATCTCTAGCTCTCTCCCCTGCTTTTATAACTTTCTGCATTAACAATCCATGTGTGCCATCACCTGTGAGCCCTGCTAATACAACCGTGTGCAGGTGAATCTGTCCTGACATCCTTTGTGCAATCTGCCCTGTGATTAGGATTGTAAAAGTGGCAGAGATATAACATGGTAGATGAAAAATACTAAAAGGAATTTTGAACAATAATGGAAAAAAAGCTGGAGACACAATATAACACAGTGAAAGAATAATAATGAACTTTCAGAAGAGAAGATTTGGAAACCAGAAACAAAGAATCCAAAGTCCAAAAATGTAGTTCAGATTTAAAAGAAATATTCAAAATCCTGATATGGTGAAGACAATAGTAAAAGGTATTAAGTATTCATGCCCAACTCTTTCCCTTAACATTACATTTTATCATTTTCTTTACTATCCATGTGAACTGCTTCTTTTTGAGAAATTTATTAAATGAAGCCTGAGAAAAGGGTCTGGTACTTATCTATTTGATCATCTCTATAAAAAATGCATATAGGTGATCTCCCTTTTTCCATCTAAATTTCCTTTCTTTTGTCATCCATATGAATGGTTGTAAGTAAAGATGAAATAAGCACGTTTGGTATTATATGTTTTATTTTCTATTTACAGGTTTCAGATTTGAGGCTAAGCTCAAAGTCTGAAAGAAAGATAGCACAGCTTTTCTATTTTCTTATTCATAAGCAGAAGAATTGGATATTTCTGAAGCACATGAAGCAAATAAAAGTCTCTTTTATTATTATTCATAACTAAAATTCTGGTCTATTTTTATTCTTACTGTAGCTTTTATAGAGAGCTACGCATCTGAGTCAGCACCTCAAAGCAAAATTCATTTCCAATTCATGACATCTCTTTTTCCTCCGATTACTTAGCTTCATTTCCTTCTCGTTTCATTTTTTCCCTTTTGACTCTCACTCACTCAGATGAAATTGCTACACAGTGTAATTCTCCATTTGAGAGTGATATATCATATTCTTGAATCTGCTTTAGTTTAACTAGCCTTTCTTCTTTTTTTTTTTTTTTTTGTTTTTTTTTGGGTTTTTTTTTGTTTTTTTTTGTTTTTTTTAACTGCAATAATTGCATGGTCTTGACATATAGAGCTAAGATATAGGAAGGAGAAGACTGTATGGGAAGAATGCCCTTTTGTGCATTTTATTATGGCTCTTGCGGTCATATCTTCGAAGTGTCATTTTTCACTCTTCCTTCCCATACTGTTGTGTTGATGGCCTGTCAGGTTTCTAAATTTATCTCTTTCACATTTTTTCACTCTTCATCTTCTCTCAAAGCTTGATTCTATTTATTCTATCTCCTCTAGTTTTCTTTCTTTTTATACTATATATAATTCTTTTCTGCTCTACTGTACTATCAGCTGTGATTGTCAAAACTTGAGTTATTTTCAGAAATATTAGAGTGCAAGGCAATGTCAAATGTATGAATTTTTGTGCACTTCCTCTAAATCTCAAGGTACACACTGCTCTTGAATAGTAAGAATTTCCAGAGAGGATCCTATAAAACATCTGACAGAAGTGCTAAGATATTAATTAAAAATTCACACTAATCTGTAAATATGTGTCTAATCATTGCCTTCGCAGTAGATTTTCTTGGCACACATCCTGCACGTGCCTAGAAATATGTAGGCACTTTTAAGGGTTCCAGTGCAACAAGGTTTCCAGTATATGCCTTGGGAGGTAGTTCTGTGAACCATCCACCTACAATTCAGAGGACAAAGATCCTCATCCAGATCTATGGGGAAGAAGATATTTTTTCATTATTTTCCAAAAAAAAAAAAAAAAAAAAAAAAAAAAAAAGTCTTCATTTAAATTATACTATAGATATCTATAGAGAAAATAGAGTCTCAAATGTACAGGTAATTGCTAACTGAGCTTGTTCACGGTCCTCCACCATATTTGATAACTTGACATTCCTGCAGCCTCTATGACCATAGAGATCCAGTGATGAGGAAAAATTGAAATATATTTTGTTTACTCTCAAAGCAAGGACAGAAAAACAGAGTGTCCTGGATCTTACATATACTATTTTCCACAATATCTGCGGTTGTTTTTTTAAAAAGACTCCTTTGAAAAAAGAGAAATCACAAGTATAGCAGTAAGTCTGCTATTAAAATCATGTCCTCAATTCACTAGAGTGGTTATTCAAAAATAGCTCACAGAAAAATATCCCCCTATAGTACTGCCAAGGTCAGTGAGAGTTAAGATAATCTGAACAAACGTGGACTTTGCAACTGAAACCTTCGAATTAACCATCAACTATTTCTGAAGTTTCCCTTAATTTGAGCAAGTCAGATCATTGCAATTTACTTCTCTTAGCAGGTTGCTTCTTTCCAGACATAATTTAATATTATCTGAGTGACATGGTGAAGACTGTATCAAAGTGTAGCATCTCTGGGTCAGATTTTTCAGTGAAATAAAGACAGAATTCTCAATTTGCTTTGATGACATAACCAAATTCCTAAAGTACAATTATTGCTGCAAAATGGATATGCCAAATGGAGAGTGTCCAGCTGTACAGAGGGGAATGCTTTCCAAATAGAGGGTGTCCAAAAGACTGACAAAGGCTCTCATTTGTAATTCAGCCAGGATTACTGGCAGATTTGGAAGGCTCCTTTGTGGGTCTTTTTATTTGCAGACAGTAGAAAAAAGGATCTCACCCCAAAGAATAATATACCCAATAATAAACCCAAAAAGTAATAAAAAATTATTTGAGTCATCAAGCTGTAAGTAATCATGCAGTGGGGAGAAAGAGACGCTAAGTGTAATTTTAACACTGGTACAGTATATTACATTGGCCTTTAGTTGCGTCATACATTCTTGACCAAAGATTTGCTTTTTTTGGTTTTAGTTGGGTTGGAAATTACTTAATTGAAAAACATCTGAAACATTTTCAGTGCATCTATGAAATAGATACATTCTCTCAGATCACAGACATACCTGTGCAGATTCTGCAGAGTTAAAAGGAGTAACACTAAAAATAGCTTTATATTGGTCAGCAGCTCCAAATACCTAGAGGGAGCAGAGCTGAGTTAGGCAGAGCTATTTTTATATAGCCACTTTACACAGGAGAACAGCAGTTCAAACATAAAAATGATGAGGTCACAGCAATGCAAAGAGTGAACAATTATAATCTCTCAGAATTCTTTAAGGAGGACTTTGTGTGGGTAAGAAGTGAGTGGATATCCAGTAACAAGTCAAGAATCTGTATCCAAAGAAATGATGCTTTCAGTAGGAGCAAAGGGTGCCCAAAGTCAGGTGAACTGACACTCTTCCCACACTCTAGGTGCAGGATTCCCATTAATAGTTAATGGCAACAATACACAGGGAACAAGGTGAGAACAGCTCCTTATACGAGAGTTCAAGAAAGCAATTAAATCTGAATTCCCAAAGAACAATTTTGGGAAGCTTACAATTAGTTCTGATGTGAATATCCTCCTTCCCCAGTGTGTTTACAGTTACAGACCCACAGCAGAGGTAATAACTGAGGCCCTGATTCTGTAACAGTTTATCTATCATGACTGAGGTATTTATATCTTCCTTGCACACCTGTACACAGTGTTCTATAAATGATTTTGCAAATATCATATTCCATATGTTTTATTATACATATGTTACTGTATTTAATACAGAGATCCATTACCCTGAGGATAAAGTGGCTTCCGTCATCTGGATATGTTTATTTTTGAAAGCTTTTAGCACTTCCATGGCTGCATGACAAGTTTAGACTATTAGAGTACATCCTAAGTGTAAACTGAGATTTGAAATCAAAGTACAACTTAATTTAGTCAGTATTTTCTGCTCAGTCATTTTTTTTCTTGAAAATACCCACCAACTATTTAGCAGCCCAGAGTGCATTGTAATGTCATATATGAACTTGTGTTGGTTATAATAAATAACATTTCTTAAGATCGCGTGCAGTTTCTCAATATTCTTCAACTGTGTGGTCAAAATGGGAGTATAAAAGTTTCAGTAGTTCGTGTCTAACAAAGTGCTGTTATTATTTATACCATTTTTTGGGTCAGCTTACTGATTACTGCAGATGTATGCATGCTCATCTGTATGGTTACATATGTATAAATATACATAAAATAGACACGCAGAGATATATGTTAGTATATACCAAAAAAACCTTAAGTCTGTAAAGGACCACCTACAAAACTTAAGGTAATTTAAGAGCCTGACTACAACTTGGATTTCTGTTTTTCCTTAGTACTGTGTTCATGAGTTTGTAATCTCTGTTGTTTACAAAGCCACAGAACAAGTCACAACTCACTGACAATTCAGTATCCTTCCTTTTACAGGCATTGCCAAGAAGAGAGTTATGTGAGCTCATTTTACCAGCAATAAAACAAAAGTATTTCATCTCATTTTCCACTCAAAATATTGAACTTCCTTACTGAGAGGTTTGGTCAAAATCTCTTCTGCTTTCAAAATTATAGAGGCCTCTAAATTTATGATCCACAGAGCAGACAAGTAGGCTTGTTTTTAGAGTAGTACCATGATTGAAAAGTCCACATTTGATACAAGGAATATGATACAAGCTCTTACTATGCTAACACCAATTTCAGTTCTATTTTCTTCACCAGAAAAATACCAACAGAGATCACTATGTCTTTTCTAAGGGTTGAGGAAGGGAAAATCCAGTCACAAGACTGTCTTGTAAAACATGAAGAGATCACTCAAGAGAGTGATCAAGATGATATGGACGTTATTTGTAACTAAAAAGACCATCCATAGACAAGAGAAGTATCAAAACCATTGAGCCTGGGGCATTTGTAGGGTACCCTAGAACTGTGTGAAAGTCGCGCTTTTGTTTTAAATAGAAGACAAAGTATTAGGAAACTGGGAATACTCTCCATATGTGTCAAAGGTCACTGCTTTTAAAAGGTCATCTCATACAAACTTTAAATTCTTCTGAAACCTTTCCTCTAGACCATGACCTAAGTTAATAACAGAGTAAGTATTCCTACAACTCCCAATAATGTGTTTTTGTCATTAGCTCTGGCACATTAGGTGTCCCAGGGCTACTCTCAGCAATAATTGTTCTGTCACTTTGCAACATAGCAAACAAAACAGAGGCATACATACCCTAGGAACAGTCAGTGGTGTACATTTGCTTGACTTATTACACATATAAGAAGATACTTAAACATTCTGTTGTCTGTTAGCCTGTGCAAAGTGTAATTCTACATGGAGAGAGAAAACATCCTTTGCTTCCATTTGAGCATCCATTAATACCACTGCCCACGTCAGGGCTCATAGTTGAAATTACTGGTCAGGAAATTGAATGGTCTGAATAGAAAAAAAGTGAGTTTTTAAAGCATTTATGCTATTGGACCTGCTTCTGAGTGGAGAAAAGGAAAATACTAGGTTCTTTGGTACTTTGAAACAATTAATATGCAGGTCTCACCTGATCTGGCCCTGAATTTGTCTTGGATTACTTGGAAAATTGTCTTCTTCATAATCTTTTTGTTATGGGCCTGTAAAGCAATCCTAATGATCTGGACAAGCCCTGAAGCATCTCTAAGGCTTTATAGAAAAATTAATTGAGGATTCACTGCCCTTGGAATTTACTACAAGTGGAAGTTAATAGCTGAGGCAAATTCTCTCCCATATGCTAATAAACTACCGTGGCACTGTGGTGCTTCTGTCTTGGCTTCTCTTCAGTTACTATTCCTGTATCATCTCAATTAGCTTCTACAGGTTCTTATTAATGTAATTCCCACCTAATCCCCTTTCCCTTTTTCCCTTTCCTGTGTCAGCAGCATTTCAACACATAATCTTTTACTGGGTACACTTGTTTATTCCATGTATTTTAGCGTATTTTCTAATGGCCACTTCCCATTCTATTCTACTCAAACACTAAATCCATAATTTGTTAGAGAGCCTTCCCAGAATTGCTACAGCTGGCTTGCTTGTTCTCACTTGCTCTCTCTCTCTCTCTCTCCCTCACTGTCCATGTCATACAGAAAAAATATTCTAGTATTTCCAGTTTAAATAATCTAGAAATATATATTAGGAGTTAGGAAGCTCTGGTATGATATCACATTTGTCACTGTCTTGCTGTGTGATCTCTTTATTTGCCTTGTCTGCAAGGTCTGCAGCTTGGGACAGGACAGGATGGAGCCATTGTGTCCTACTGAGACACCAGCAGCTGAGTTCTACTGAGTGACCACATATTTGCTTCTAATTCATGACAGGAGGAAAGCCATAAAAGCATGAAAACTCATGCAAGCATGAGCTGTCTTTGTGGTCCCGTGCAAGAGCCAAATGCAAATATACTCTGACTCCATAAACATAGACAATAATTCTCATCCCACCTACTTGCAACAGTAGCAAAAGGTAATTTGCTTCTCCTATTAGAGCTTAATCAGTAGTTTAGAAATAATATGAGCATACATATTGCTCTCACTGCACTTTCAGCCTACCTAATTCCTGAGTACAGGCAGTCACAGCATTACTCAGGCTGGGATGCATGCGGAAGTTCAGGAGGCAGACACTGCTGAAGTTCTGCAGAACAAAGAAACAATATTGTAAAGAGGAATTGGGTATTTTATCCTCTCTTCCCTCCTTTCCCCCAGTATGTCATCTAATACTAGGTAAACCTTAAACCAGTGTAAACAGAAAATTCCATTTTATTGTCAGACACAGTGGTAAATTATGGTTTACATGTTTGTCAAATTAGACAAACCTTTGTGGCACTGCTGAAGTCTAAAATGCCTGAAGGCCGTTTCAAATACTGTTAGCATAGTCTAAACTGAAACATGTTTTTTATAGAAAGAGGCCACTTCTTTAAAGAGAAAAGCCTCTACATTTTCCTAAAAGAAACAAGCTTATTTTTCTGTGTCTTGTGCAGCATGTCTTTAAGAAACATCTCACTATTGAGGCTATAACATTTTATTTCCACAGGGATATTAAAGTGCTTCATTAAAGTAAGTATTTTGAGAGAAAGAGAAAAAAGAGCAATATTTTTGTACTTGATCCTGCATTTTCTACCAAATAAAATTTTAGTCCTGCAAAGTCCTACGAATTTTAGATTTCACTTCCATATGAATTTTTGTTTATTTTAATCATTTTTCTTTTTTTCTCTTTTAATAAAAAATAATTTCTGTCTGACCACTGGCACCACTGATCAGTATACTTACTGCCGGGTCTTTGCAAAATAGTCAATAAACAAAATTTTGATAACTGGTGCACTTGAAATAGCAAGTAAAAGGTATTAAAAATTATAAAAATTAGTTACCTATTAAATTTGGTTTAGATTTTGGCTACAACACAATAATAGTGTGCTTGACTTTCCCATAATAATATTTACCACAGGGAATGGATTCTAATATTTAGGTTCCTACTGGTCACCCTAGAATTCAGTTCAGCATGCCTGTTCATCAATAACAGTTTTATATTTCTTGATGCTGTCATGACAATACATGCTGGACTCACCCTATTCTCTCAAGTACTCTGTTTTGCTCTGACCTTTGCACATATCTGCTCTTTTTTTTTTTTTTTTTTTTTTTTTTTTTTTTTTTTTTTTTTTTGACCTACATTTTACTTTACATGAAAGCAAAAAAGGCAATAGCAATTACTGTCTGGAATTAGTGCCTAGAAAGGCAACAGTAATTACAAAAAAGGCAGTGTTTTGAAAAACAACAACTGTAAATACTTAATATTTGGCTCAGGTTTTCTGTCTGAATACAGACTGTGATTTCTTCCAGTTAAAGCTTTGTTTTAGTATCTTCTTCTACAACCCATAATGAAGAAATTGCTGCACATTTCTTCATAGACAGCTTCTGATACGCTTCCACTATGCCCTTACATTTTCTTGAATAGTCAAAAGACAATGACCATGGTCTTGTCTTTAAAATAGGCACTGCATCAATACAACAAATAATAACCCTTTCCAATTGCAAAGTAATATTTGGGAAACTAACACCTGAACATGAGTTCTGTTTGTAGGTCTAGGAGACTAATAATTTCAAGATGCAGTTCAGGTTTTGAAATAATTCAGTGCTTCCTTCCTCCTTCCTAAAATTAATCTAGTATTCCACTTTCAATGTACTTCCAAATAACCTTTAAATATTTCTTTAAAAATATCCTAAACTAGCTAAAAAATATATAGAATGTTAAAAAAAATCTTTAAAATTTCAAATGCCTTGTTAAATTTAACTCAGAAACAGTGACACAATTAACAAACATTAGGAAATTCAAAAGCTTTGTTAACACTAAGAGATAAAATAGGAAATATCCTTTTAAAATATTTGATAGGCTAGTCATTTTTGTGAGCAGTGATTATAGAAGCAATCCTCAGATGAAACACTATGAGAAAGATTTGTGGTTTTTTGTAATATAAAAAAAATTGCTCCCGGTTCTAGTCCACTGGGCTAGGAGAAAAAAAAATGGACAGGAAAGAAGAACTCAGTACTAAATAACAGAGAAATAATGATGACCAATGAGACAAAGATTGTATCATCATTAAACACAAACTATGGTCATAATAAGATTTTCTTGCAAAGATAATTTTGAAAAAAAAAAAAAAAAAGAAGTACAGCATACAGATCTCTCATGTCTTTCCCTTCCCTTCCCACAAAAAACTCCCCACAAAAACAAAACAAAACCAAAATAAAATAAAACCAAAAAATCCAAAAAAGAGAATTCTTACTTTCTCATGATAAAGGCAAAATACACTATATTTCAGATGACAACATTTGAAATCCTCCAATGCTCTAAGTACTGCCTACTGTAGGAATTTAAATGAAATGCCTAAGGCAAATCAATATTCTCCTTCCTTATTCTGTCATACTTTGGGTCTTTTGTGATTTGGCAAAGTTTAATATTGCTGTATCTGAGCCAATGGTGAAATCTGAGAATCTATATGGCTAAGAGGCTCCTACAAATGTGATTACCTGCACTTAAAACCAAAAATACTAACTGATAATAATTCTAAAACATTTTTTTGTCAGGCTTTAACTGTGAAATCCACATTCCCTGATTTATTATAAAGAAGATATTAGGAAACTTTGAAAGGAAAGCTCTCCAGCTTGTAAATATCCATTCCAAATTTAACCACAGGTACATGCACCTTTGTATTTCTGTCAATACATGCATTATTGATTGCATTCATTACTAAGCAATGGCTCATATCTTCAGTACAAAACAGATCCCTTAAGATTTTCATGAAACACAAATATTTCAGCTGCTGCTTTGGAGAAAAATATGACTAGATAATTTTAAACATCTTTGTGTCCAGTTTAGCAACTTGATTTGTAATTTGGGGTTTTTTTGTCTCTTGAAAATAGGAGAAAGGAGAAAGATGAAGGCTCTATAACAGACAGGGGCTGTGAAAAGAACCAGCTCTCCTAAGCCACTAAGTATGGAAGTTTAATTCCTTTTTGCTCTTCACTTCTGTGTATATCTGCTGCTGTGCAGTTGGAGAAGGCTTCTGACATCTCCAGAGCTAACAGAGGGGTGGCCAGATAGCTATGTTATTCCTGGAGCAGGTTGTCACAGACCAGCAGGCTGAGGCAATTATGGCGAGTAAAAGTCAAAGCAGTGAGTTACAGAGGCAGGCTCTTGCTCTGTTTGCCTGAGGGGGTTTCCCAGTGCCATTGGCTTTGACCATTAGATGACCAATTACAGCAGCTAGCAGAGAAACAAAGCATGTCTTCAGTGGAGGCAATTGAGACTGTGAGGAAAAATAGAACAGCATTTGCTTCACAGCACATAAAGATCCTGAAATCCTGGGTACAAGGCCCAGCAGAGAGGGAATAGGCTTGAGGACGGGCCATATATTAGGGAATGGTTGATCTGCAGATCAAGGGTTGATCTGCAGAGTAATGTTTTGTTCAACCAAAACTCCTGTAACTCTCAGCCAGTAGGGCTTGAAGCAAGAAAGTAAAAAAAGATGTATTTTGCCTTCTCATTAACAGCTGAACTCACGTATGGAATTTGGCTACTTTCATTCACAACTTAGGCTGTCAGGGCTCAGTGGAACAATGAGCTGCTAAAAATTGTTTCCTTCTTAGAGCCAGACCAAATTAGTAGAAATCCAGACAAAAAAAACTGTTGGTCCCATTCACAGGAACCATGATTAGTTTAGGGAGTGCCCTGGTTTCAGTTGGGATAGAGTAAATTTTCTTCCCAGTAACTGGTACAGTGCCATGATTTGGATTTAAGATAAGAATAATTTTGACAACACATTGCTGCTGTAGTTGTTGCTGAGCAGGTCTTACACAAAATCAAGGACTTTGTGGCTCCTGCTTCATGGTTCCCTGCCAGCCAGGGGGCTGGGGGTGCACAAGAACCTGGAGGAGACACAGTTGGGGCAGCTGACCCTAACTGGCCAAAGGGATATTCCATACTATATGGCATCATGATCAGCATATAAAGTAGGGGGAAAGCTGGCTGGACACTGCTGCTCAGGAAGAGGCTGAGCATTGGTTGGTTGATGATGAGCAATTGTTTTTCCTTTGCATTGCTTGTTTTTCTTGGTTTCAATTTCTCTTCCATTTTGGTTTTTTTTTTTTTCTTTTCTCTATGATACTTTATTATTAGCATTATTGTTAGTTTAGTTTAATTTAGTTTAGTTTAGTTTAGTTCAGTTTAGTTATTAAACTGCTCTTGTCTCATGCCCCAAGTTTTATTACTTTTGCCATCTATATTCTCTTCCCCATCATGCTGGGAAGGGCTGGGGATGGGCAGTAAGCAAGCAAGTGGGTAGTTCTTAGTTGCTGGCACAGGTTAGAACATAACAGTGGTATTCACTTCCTGCATCAACCAAGGTGAGAGCTGCTCTATCCTATGAGCAAATATCTGTACTATACCTGTCAAGAAGTTCAGCTAACTGATGTGTGATAACTCTTTATAGGCAACATTATATGCTTTTTTCTATCATTCCATTATGTCTTCCAAATTTTAAGAAGCGAAAGACTTCTGGTTTTTTTCCTCCAGAGGCTCTACTAAATAGGAAAAACTGAACAGAAAACATTCAGGAAAAGATATATTCTAGATAAAAAGGAGATGGAGGGGTCAAAGTAGTTAAGACACCTTATACTTTCCATAGATCTATGCAGGAGTTCAGTACATAAAAAGGGAGATTTAAAAATCATAAAATAATTACTGCCTTTATCAAACAATGCTTCAGTGCTACACAGATATGAGTGATCCCATGAGATCTTGTCAGAGCTGGTAGTGATTAATTTTTTACAGATCTCTTATCCATTGAGAAACAAAGTCCAAATGACAGTCCTCCTCCAAAGCAAGAATCTGGGTAAGCACAGACATTTGTTTTCAATGTAGCTGTTGTGTTGACCAGAAGTTTTTATGGTTTATTATACATCTTCCAACAACTGGTTTAATTGCTTGTTTCTACCTATTGCTCTCACAAAACCTTAGTATTAATCATGTATTGTTTCAAAGAACACACAAACATGGAACAAGATCTGCCTTCATTTGCTCCAACTGCACATCATGTTCCTCTTTGGGGTATACTTGTCAACAAGACTTTTTAACAAAAATAAATTTATTAAGTTGTATTAACATTGGGAAAGGAGCCTGAGAGGCTCCAAAACTCTGGAGTTTTCTAGACATCATATTAGGAACATGGATACTTTTGATTCTTCGAAAAGCTGATACAAGTTGAAGCCAATCCTTAAAATGCTTTGCACGGTTTGCACTTTCTTCTGATTTTGATTCTCACTCATACTGTTTCATTATTTTTTTCATGTTTCCCTTGTCATTCATTTAAAAAAGAAAAAGAAAAAGAGAAATAATAAAAAAAATTAAAAAACCAAAGCAGGATCAAACCTAGGAACATATACTTCATGATGAGAAAAAAAATTAAGATTCTTGAATCATGTGGTTGTGGTTTATGCTGCAGCTGCCTGCCCCATTCCTGCCTCAGATATGTCTGCTCCTCACTAAACTAAGCTGTAGGCACTTAACCTCAAGGGTCTACAGCCTGGCACAGCAAGAAAAGGTAAATTTGGTGCCAGGTTTGCCTTTATGAATGCGATTATAAACTACTGGTCTGCAGGTACTCCTGCAGAGTAGCTGAGCAGAGCAGCTGAGCCATGCCTGTCCTGAGAAGGGGAAACTTGAAAAGATCGAGTGAGCTTCACAGAGAGGGACAAGAGCCACTGCTGCTGCAACAGGGCTGGCCATGTCCTTTTATGAACCAGACTCCTGCCTTGTACCAACCATTGCACCAAACATGGCTTAGCAGTATCCATCACAAACTGTCTGGATTTTGGGGACTACTGAGGAAGAACGCTACAAATTTACCTGCACACACCCCCAGTACTTTATTGTATATTTTCTGAGCCTTCACAAATATAAACAGTTATAAATGCAAACATCTACCTAGAATAATGATATTTCTGATGTCAAAATGCAAACAACCCTGAAGGTTCACCTTGTTATGATATTAATTTCTTCTAAAAAAATATCTTGAGTCATTAAAACATGGACACATATTCTGATTTCAACTGTATTAGCTGAAATTTTTTCTCAGATTCAAGTATCAGATTTTTGATGCTTCATTCTTTAAGTCAGTCTTCAGGTTTTTCAGACATTTAAAACACCAAAAGGAGGGAACAAGCGTGTTAAATATTCTTCTAAATAAGGTCTTTGACTGGATAGCATAATTATTAGCCACTACATGAGTAGTAAAAGTATGCAAGATGTGAAAGAAAAGCAGTTGCTCTGAAAAAGTAAAGCATTGAAAGGAAAGAATGTGAAGAAGCTCAGCTGTGGAGATATGAAACTAAACTCTGTAAAAGAAGAAGAATATTTTCCATATTTTTTTTCAAAAAAGAACTACATTTATGAAGATTAAAGTCTTACATTTTTAAAGCTTTTTCTAAACAGAGTTTCTACTTTCAGAGATAAGAGCCAGTCAGCTTGTATGTTCCCAGCTGTACCTTCCCAGGCTACATTTGAAAATATTTCCCTTTGTAGATACAGTATTAAGTCCTGTATCCTTTGCAGATCAATAAAATAATCCCATCTATTTCTATGAGTTGCAGATATGGCTATAATTCTAATTTTTTCCCACATTTGTTAGCTCTTATTGCACATGGCATTTTGCTTCGCATTACACTTTCACAGACTGTACCCAATATTATGTGAAGGAATCCCAGACTTGTCAAGATAGAAGAGATTCATACTGTACTAATCTTTTAATTCCTCCTTTTTCCAAGCTCAGAATTTGAGATTCTTTCATCATCACTTTTATTCATGCCTGAAACTAAATGTCCTTCTACTGTTGAATTATGGTTCCTCACCATTTTTTTTTCCCACTGAAGCTTAAGAGCTTCCATGGGCCTATGTTTCGGATTTGTGATGAAAACAGTTTTGATAACAGATGTTTTAATTACTGCTGAAAGTCTTTACACAGCATTGTGTCCTTTTTTGCTTCTCACTGTCCCACCAGTGAGGAGGCTGGGGATGCATAAGGACTTGGGAGGGCGCACAGCTGGGACAGCTGATCCCAATAGACTGAAGAGTTGTCCCAGACCATATGGCATCATCCTCAGCATATAAAGAAGAAGGAAGAGAAGACATTCAGAGTTATGACATTTATCTTCCCATGTAATTGTTAAGCATGAGAGGGCCCTGGCTTCCTGAAGATGGCTGAGCATCTGACTGCCCATGGGAAGTGGTGAATTGATTCCTTGTTTTGCTTTCCTTGAACAAGCTTTACCTATTAAACTGTTTTTATCTAAACACATTTTTTTTCACTTTCACCCTTCAGAGTATCTTTCCCATTCCTCTGAATGTGAGAGCAGCTGGGTGAGGTTTAGATTCCTACCAGAGTTAAACCACGACAGAGATACTATCCATAGTTGAATTCAGCCACATTATGGGGTCACCTCTGAAGCCACATTTTTCACAAGAACATATAGTCCAACTTTACATCTGATAAAACAGATGTTCTTTGGATAGAATACTGGGCAGGTATATTGAAACACATCAAGCCATGGAAAACTAATCTGATGTTCATTTTCAAAATCTGAAAAGAGATTAGAAGAAAAAACATTCTAAATATTTTAGAATAATAACAGTAATTCAATATTCATCAGTAGAACAAATTTATTTCTAATCATTGTTTTTTCCTAGTACATTGCTATTTCCTAAATATATTATTTTCTTGGGAAAATTCTTTCTTACATTCTCCTTCATTGAATAGGCTTCCTGTTGCTCATATATAAAAGATATTTTGCTTATAGGATAACCTGTGCATTCTCTACAGGTTTTGTTTCTTTTCTTTCTTAATTCTTTACATCTTTCCTAATCTGTACCTAAATCTGGAACATCACTCTACATCTGGCATGTACTGTTATTTCCTCTCTTGGCTCCTACCTTTAAACAGAAACTCCTCCCTTTTCTGAAAGTGTTTAAAAGGTTGATCCGCCACAGTAAATACACTGTCTCCAGACAGCTGTGCTTTTTATTAAAATGTTTATATTTTAATTAAAACCATTCTTTGTTTGCTATCTGTAAGGCTCAGTCCTGCCTACCACATCTTAAAATGACGAAGAGTCTATGTGCCTTTGTCTTTTATACTGCTAAGTCACTCTATAATGAAAATAAGATATGTTAATAAGTTTAAATTAAATAAATTCAAATAGATCTATGCAGTGCTGGAAAAAGATAGACTTACCAGGAAACATGTGAATCCAAAGGGTAGATAACATAGGAGAAATGTGTTCTTAATCAGATTTTGGGTCAAAGAATTGGTGAAGAAGGACTCACAACCTCTAGTAGCCCTTTCCCTCCTGCACAAATGGAACAACCGTGGCAGCCTCATTCTGCCAAGAGCCACAGCAACTGCTTCAGCTGAGCTCCCTGGCACACGCTGAGCTCTGGTTTGCAAATAATCCTAGAGGGCAGCTGAAAGCTACATCTTCCTCCTGGACTTTCCTGAGTCAGAACTAGAATATCCAGCATCTTCAAGCAACTCCTGAAACATTCAGTCTGCAATGGAAAATGTTTGAAAGATCTCTAAGAAACCTAGGTGGGTTAGTAAAGCAGTAAACACATGCATGTTTAATTAAATGTCTTGGTATAGAAACATAAAAGTAAACTTAAGGTCACTTACACCTTTAATTAAGCTATCTCCATCTGGAACTGCATACTAATATCCTCTTCCCTGATACATGCTAAACCTGTCTAGAGAAAAACAGAAAAACATAAACAGAAGAACACAATTGGAAAAAAAGATGCCATTACACTTCTGCAAACTACACTGCATGCTTGATTCCAGTTTAAAGAAAAGGTGTCAGTTCTCAATTTTTTATAAATCAGTTCACCAGTTCCTTCTTGGAAGGTAACTGCTTTGAGTTCTCACATGGTTGCTCTCCTAGGGGAATCTAATTTCTCAGTTTCAACATGCCCAAGGCATCTGCTTTTCTTACTGACAAGACACAATCTTTCTGTCACTGACATCAGAGGAATTATCAGTACATTTGACAACAGTGATGTTCAGCACTGAATATAGCTATTATATCCACAAAAATAACATGGCAGCTTACTAAAAAAGTTGTGAAAATAAGTACTTGGAAAGCTTTCATTTTTGTAAAAAAAAATTAAAAATTAAGATTATTTTAGTTTTACTGTTAGCATTTTAAGAAGTGGCCTTTTAGAACAGGAAAAAAAACACTTAGTCACAGCAAAGTCTGCCTGGGCATATCAATAAGACACTGAAGAAATGATTTGCAGTTTTTTACATCAATTATAGATAAATGAGTAAACAATTTGAAACTGTTGCTCAAAGAAAAGTTGATCTTCAGAGCAAGAAATGGTATTTGGTTTTTTTTTTCTATTCAGAGAAAACCTTCATACAGTTTTGTACTTTGCTTTTTTTTTAATATTTCACTCTTCGAATACTGTGCTGCAAGCTTCAACAAGCCTTAGGAACTAGACTGAAGACCATTATCAGCTATGTAAAAAGTGACATAATAAAGTTTGAGCACTACCAAATATCTTCCTATAAGGGTTTTGTGGTTAGAACACTTGCGTGTTTACTAGAAACACAAATACCCTGACAATACTACAGAACACAGACCACATATTTCGTGTATATATGTGTTTACTAATTTTAAAAAAATTGTTAGGAAAATGGAGGCCAGTTTATGTTAAAGAATAGGAGTAAAGGATCTCTAAGTCCATTTATTGTCTCTGCAATAGACTTCCAGGTTCCCTTTGTATAATAAAACACTTCAGTTTTTCTTTTGGAGTGTATCTAATATGACTAGATATAATACTCTAAGAACTAGGAGTAAGGTTTGCAATTTTTTTAAAGATAAAATTCCATTTTGAAATGTCTAAAAATGGTATGCAAACTTTAGAAAAATGTCTTCTGAGTTTTTTTTTTTGTTGTTGTTTTAGTGAACCTGGTGCCTCCTGGCTGTCCTCATGCTCAGGAAATAGTGTTTCCCCGATTAGAGTCTGCTGACCTCAACACGTTTTCTCATTTTTTATAGTGAACACCAGTACTCTGTCCTTCTAGAGGCTGATTTGGACCTTTCTTGATAAGCTAACTCTTTTTGTCATTTATTATTGACACTCATAAAACCAGATAACCTTACACAACTCATGACATAATTCTTCTCAGCCTGAGGCAATCAGATTGATGTCTTTGGTAAGTTGTGAAGAGCTCTTTAAAACTGTCCAAACATCTAGCTTGTAAATTCAAGTTATTTTGAAGCGACCAGACATCCATTTCAATTTTAGTGGGGTAATACAAAAACAATTACCATAACAATGACAGTTTTTATCTTCCTTAAAATCAGAAAATACTGACAGTGGCAGCATAAGATACCATGGCTGTTTACATTACAGTTGCACATTGAAAGGTGCCAAAAAAGAGCTGATAGATATGTCATAGCCTTAGATGTGCTTTGGAGTCTGAGCTTACAGTTTAAATAAATATGGCAGAATGAGTCTGGATTGAAGTATCTCTTTGACTCAGAAGAAGGAAGACCAGATCCTTGGGTATGGTTAAATGCTTGCTTTTCTCTGGCATTTCTTCATTTTACAGGCTAATCCCTAATTTGAAACTGGCCACTAAATTTCAACAGATATACCCTTTCCCTTGAATTTTTGGGTATAATACCAATAACTTCAGGCCAGCGGGACAGGGGATAAGATACCACATGCAAAGCAGATTGAAAAATACAGTTTGTCTGACATCAGGCATATTACAAAGACAGAGAACAAGTTGACTTTTCTCTTCTGACCTTTTGACATTATATAGTATTTATTTTAGAAACAACAACAAAACAAAACAAATAAAAAACACAGAGAAAGATCTTGGTTGCATCAATACACACAAAAGCTTACTGTCCCTTAAAGTACTGTGCCTTGAAAACAACTTCACTGGAAAATAAGATTTAAAAAATAGACTTTTGGTTTTTTGTTGGTTTTTTTTCCTCCAACAGAAGGCAGTGTATAGTCCACCTATTTTATGAGAATGTTTTATAGTTTGTTTACTGCATAAGACTTGTACAGAAGGTCAATACAATGCAGACTAGCAGAAGGAAAGAGGGAAGTACGTATTCATACTTGAAAAAACGGCATCATGCATCATCTCCAGAATCATTAAATTACAGTCCTGAAGAAATGGAGGATTAAATTCACTATCAAATAATTCTGTCACAATCCTTTCATAAAAGGTGCTGAGGGCATTTTTTTTCTTTGATATAGACATTTGAAACATGAACATGAAATATTTTTGCAAGCAAACAAAAATGTGCACTGGTCACTAGAAAGTGTCTTCTCTGGCCACTGGAAGTAAAAGCTACTAAAAGTTAGAATTGTACTATTTGAAATATGACTTTAAGTTTTTAAGGATTCCATCAGACAACATAATCTAATATAAACATATGTCAGAGGAATAGGGTAAAGTTCCTTAGGTTCTATTTCATGCCTATGGTTTTCCTTTAATTTTATAGATTTTTATCTGATAGGACTTATGTACAGTTACAAAATTGAAGGTTAGAATGCCAAAGGTTTTTCTGTAATGCCTTTATAATATGCCTAAAATTTTAGATATCACAGCATGGAGACTTCAGAGGCAGCTGAAGATTAAGCAAGTTCTAAAAGTGCCTGTGAAATATTTTCTTGTTCACTTTATTTTTGAAGTTAAAATATTTACTAGCAATTCCAGAATATGATTTATCTTGTTGGCTGGCCAAGGGAAAAACCCACTGTCCTCCTAACATTCCTGCAAAAGAAATAAAAAAGTCTGTCTAAGGGATAAATGACCTATCACTCCTCAGAAGGATTAAAGTTTTTAAACACTGATAAAAAGAAAGTGAGTACAAAGGAATGAAATCAATTCAAACTTTACCTTTGGGCCACATGGGAATTCCCAAATAACACACCTGCCATATTTTAACACAGACTGTTGAAAACTTGCCAGCATGTGCTTTTTTTTCCTCACATTCCTCCAAATTTCTGTTTCCCTAAAACACTCTTTCTCCCTGTCACACACCCACACACACACACAAAGGAATCAGAAATTCTGTCTCATGTCTTGCTTTGACAAGCCAGAGAGTCTCCCAAACTTTTGATTCGACTTAGATGTACTCCCATGAATAGTAGGGATGCTTTGATAGAATGCCCAGCTTAAGGCCCAAGCAGTTTAATTTATTCAGCTGATTAGCAACAGCAGAGAAGGAACTTACTAGTTAGTGGCGCTAAACTGTATTCTACTAATCATTCAATTGAAGTCAACAGAATGTGGAAGGAATTAAATACTCCTCAGCTGGTCAAAGCAAGTCAAATATTGAATGTAATTATTAACCTACCTGATTTCCTATTGAAATGAATATCAAGTGGAGTTTCTTTATGGAGTCCACCCTTCACTACACAATATTTGGATTGGTCCCTGTGTGAGATGTGGCAGAACACACAGTGAACTAATCTTTAATTTGAAGCTGGAAGGCAATAAATTCTTTGGAAAGTACATAAAGAGACATCTTCATAGGTTGTCGTTAGTATTAATAAAATCTTAATTACTTGATGACTAAAATTAACAAAAAAATCCTCTGCAATAGAAGCAATAAGTAACTGAAGAGTAAAGGTGAAAGATTATCAATGTGTTCAAATAGAGAAGGCAAGGAGAGTAACGAGATAGCTACAACAGAAGGACAGGAGTTTTGTGCCGGCTGACAAAGTACTTATGAGTCAAACGTACAGCACTTTCAGAACCGAAAAAATAAGTGAAAGGGGAAGCAAATGCTATAGGGTATTAAGCTGTATTAAGAGTAATAAATTTAAACTCAAATGAGTTAATTACCCTGTTCTACTTGGTGTTTATTAAGCATCAGTAGGAGTCCTATATTCAATTTGAAGTATCACATTTGAAAAATGACAGGCAAATTTGGGAGTTCAGAGAGAAATAAAAAATGATTAAACATTAAAAAAACCACGTCTCACAAGACACAATCTAGGAAAAAAATGCTGAGGGGAGACATGATAACTGACAAAATATTCAACAGGATGTAACAAAAGGGACAGTGAGCAATAAGTCATGCATAGTCTTCTTTGACTGACAAATAGTAGGTGTACTGGAAAGCACCAACAAGGAAACTTTGCTTTAGATAAACATAAGATCTTTATTAGAAAGGTTTAGGTTTTAGGGAATATGTCACAGGGAGGATGCTAGATCACCTCCACTGGAAATCTTCAAGGTTAAATAGATAACATCAATCTGCAAAGTTTCAGGGTAGTGTACTCTTGCTACATTGTAGGGAATGGACTTGTTGGCTTAAGACATCCATAGTGAGCCAAGTCTTTCATGTGTCTTTATATGGATGTGGATATGCAAATACACACCTGCATTCTGCACAGCTGTATATGGAGGAGTAAATGTGATGGATAATCCTTCTGTTATGACACATATGCGCTATCCAATATCTCATAAGTGAATACACAATAAATGTCATAACAGGGACTGGTCATTTTTTATACTGAATGGATTTTCTTTCACTGTTCTCCAGACTGAAATGCTTTTTACTTGACAACTGTGCAGTGCAGAAACTGCTTAAAGAGTGGAGATCAGGGAAATACAAAAGATGGTTTAAGTTTCACTAACTTCCAAGCTCTGCTAACAAATGGCACATCTAGACACAGGCTCTGAACTAGAATTTTGCATTTGAACAACCTTTGTAGATCTGTCTTCCTTTTTTTTTTTTTTTACAGACTGCGTCTGTATTAAAATTAATGGCAGAACTGCACTTAAAAGGCTGTTAACTCTTAGAGGGTTGAGGATGAGGCTTCCAGAAAGGCTTTGGCTTATGCACAACTGAAAGGATAGGAATGCCACAGCTACCTTCTCCATGGCTTCTTTAGTCTAATTACTTTTTTATTTTTCCACAGAGAGGGAAAGGTACACTTACGCTTAAGGATATTCTTTATTTTGAGTGTGTTTCTGGCAAATGGGTTGGTTATCTACCTTATTCTCAGCCTAGGCAAGTAGTATCTCAATGTATGCAATTGTGCTGCTAATAAGGACTCCCACTGGCAGGAAAAAAAGATAAGATTGAGTGGTATCTGCTAAAAACAGCTTTACTCTAAAACCCCCACCTCAAAAGCACTGGTTGCTGCATTCTTGGAAAGCACAAAATGTGAAGGATCTCTCTACAAATACTAGACATCTGACTCTTTTCCATAAATGTTTGCTATTAGCTGAAACAGCAAACAGACAGGATAATTAAGGTGACCCAATATGGTAGTGGTCTATACCACTTACATATGCACAGGTCTATGGGGCCATATGGGCCACCCAAGAGGACTAATGGAGTTGGTAAAAGTGGTCACCAGGCCACTCTACCATTTACCATAAGTCCGGGCTCACCGTGGAGGTCCCAGGTGACTGCCTGTAAATTAGCAAGTGTGATGGCCATCTACAGACAGGGCCAGAAGGAGGATCTGGGGAACTACAAGCCCCAGACAGGGGATTGACCAGCCTAATATCCTTCTATGACAAAGGTGACCTGCCTAGTGGATGAGGGAAAGGCTTTTTACCTAGAGTTTAGTATCCTGGATGTATATCAGAAGTACTGTGGGCAATGAATCTAGGGCAGTGATCCTTCTCCTGTACTTGGCCTTAGTGAGGCTGCACCTTGAATCCTGTGTTCAGTTTTGGGCCCCTCACTACAAGAAAGACATGGAGGTGCTGGAGTGTGTACCAAGAGCACCAGAGTAGGCAGAGTTTGGAGTTCACGAGTCTCCCTTATCAGTTTCTACAACTCCCTGAAAGGAGGGTGTAGCCAGATGGGGGTTGGCCTCTTCTGGCAAGTAACAAGTGATAAGACAAGAGGAAACAGCTTCAACTTGCACCAGAGGAGGTTTAGATTGGATATTAGGAAAAATTTCTTCACAGAAAGGGTTGTCAGTGACTAGAACAGGCTGCCCAGGGAAGTGGTGAAATCACCATCCCTGGAGGTATTTAAAAGATGTATTTAGGGGCATAATTTATTGGTGACCTTGGCAGTGCTAGAATTATGTTTGGATTCTATGATCTTGAACAATTCCAACCTTAATTGGATCTGTTGATCTGATGAACAATATTTGTTTCATTCTAGCTATTTATGCTGCTTGATAAGTAGATAATATAAAAAGGATATTCCCAAATCCATAAATAGGTGTTGAAACACTAAGAAAAACTGAGAATTCCAGCAGTGTAATCTTTATTCATGAAAATAAACTAGGAGGAAGAAATGGGTAGGAAATAGAGTGAGCAATTTTTTTTAATGTTTTCATTTTCTTTACTCAGTATTTCTTTTTGCAGGCGTGGCTTTTTTTCCATTCTGTAAGAATCTCATTTTCAGAAGAGGAAGGAAAGAAAAATGTCAACCAGATATACTGGATGTCTAAATTAAAATACTGAGTTGTCTTTTGTTGCTTTGATAGCAACAAAACTATCTCTCTCTTCCTCTGATGCTGAAGTCTGTGTGTGGTTTCTGGTCTGAGTTATTTCATCACTTTCATACTGTAGCCACTGTGGCAAATCTAATTAAGTATTTCCTCATTTTATGTAGGACATAGCAACAGAAAGCTACTGCCTTCATAAGTATAGTGGTGTGAACAGCTGTAACACATACAGTAAAATACTGCCTTCAGAAATTTTCATTTTACTGGAAATTCTCACTATTGTTTCATGTGTGAAACACTGCAAGTCCCCTTTAATTTAATAATATTGCAAAACACTATGATTTGATAAAAATCATAAAATAAAACTGTCAGCAGAACAGTGCAAAAGAGCTAGAAAAGTTATTCTAATATTAAATACTTCCTGGTGTCATCTGACTAAGGGGAAATGGAGACAAGTTATAAGTAAATTTTCCCCTTGCAACTGAAATCATTAGGTCTTCTGTTGCCAGAAGACCCCGAGCATCTCTAGTATGGCTGTGATCCCTTTTCTCCATGTGTTGTAAAGACTAGTGCATAGGCCAGAGAGTGTAGAAATTAAATAGTATGATGGTCCAATAGATGGGCTAATAGTGGTTGGGGTTTTTTTTCAGTTTACTGGTTTCTAAACTAGCTGTTTAATTCTTAGATTTCCCCCTTTTCAGATAATTCAGTATGAATCCAAAAGTCAGATTACTTTTTGTTTTTGTCTGCAGTTATGTTGGCTGCAGAGAGCTCTGCTAACTTTAACTCTTGCTAGATATCAAAGATAGCCTCTGTAACTAGTCTTATCTACAAGAAAACTCCTTCTCTACCCCGATCCTGTCATCAACAACCCCTGGTACCTCTCCTTCATGTACAAAAGTAGCAAACACATCCCTGTAGGGCTGTCACTTCTGCCTCAACAGCTGAAAGACAGGACCTTTTGCCTAGTGATGCAGTCAGTTTCCTTTTCCTCTCTCCTTCTGATTGTTGTGTGGTCTTGAGTTCTAACTGTGGCTGCCATCAGTCCATGGAAGGGTCCCACATCTATTGGTATAAAACAGCAGTCTGACAGGACTTACTCCAGTAAGTTGACTTTGACTCCTGATCACACAGTTAATTTTTGCTGCACGCAGATGTTTAGAAAATACTCCACTAATTGAGACATCTAATGGCTACAAAGAATAGCCCCTCCTTCTATGCCCCTGTCACTACTGAGAAAGATGCCTTTAGATGTTTCCTTTCCCTCCAGAAATCTTTGCATAGATTTGAAGATAATAAAGGTGCAGCCTTTAAATGAAGTGTGCAAATTCTAAATACATTGTTGTGAATTAAGTCACAGTAAATTAATCACTGATTATACAAATGAAGATGAAAAGTGGAGCTCGTGCATGACATTCACAATGCAGTGTAAACCGTACAGGGCAGGGACTGCTTCTTGCCATGGCAACCTCATCCCAGGATTTCTCCCCAGCCTCCTACAAGAAAAGCTGCACCACTGCTGTTGTGCATTGTGTCACTGATCTAAGGAAAGGGACAGCTCCCACTCATGTGGAGAGGAAACCAGCACTGGGGACTGCAAGAAGGAAAATTATACTTGTCCAAGAGACAGGGAAACTGTCCAGATTTACATGCCTCATCCAACACCATAAAGTTTACGCAGAGCTTGTGAAGAACTTGTTTTTCCCATAATCCTTTCAGAGAGCTGCAAGTGTGCTAGTGATTTGTGGTGAAGAGGGGATACGGAATTTTAATTTCAAATCTGTCTCAAGTTCTTCTTAATATAATGTCTCTCTTAATGTTAGAAGTTAACAAAATGCTTAACAATTTGTTGAAGTGCACTATGATATATTGACAACTAGAAATGAATATGTCACCAAAAAGATTAAAAAGATGTAATTGAATGAAAAGCAAGCATATATATGAAAATATGCACTAAATATAAAAAATTTATAAATGTGTATATGTATTTTAATATGTGCTTATGTAGTGTGTGTAAAGTGTATATATGTATTGAATATATAAATACATCTACATAGGCAGTTTACATTTAAAATCCAAAAATATCCTGACCATGCAGAAAAGCAAACATATTAAGCTCATATAGGACTTATGTTTCCAAAAATACTAATTTTGTTGATTCTATGTGTTATAACTACACTAAACCATTCTTGCTCATTCTTTCTAGCTGTCTTCTATTAAAACATAGAGATAGCATGCTGCAAAATTCAGAACTGGGGCACAAAAACCTTTATTCTTCAGTTACAGTAGATAAATTAGAACATTGTTTTCCTGATGCCACAGTGTTCCAACTCCAAAATCTATGAGTATTTTCATTATGCATAGAAAGAAATAAAATTTGGTGACACTGGATAAGTTGGGGAAGATGAAAAGGCTACATATTGGGATGGTTATGAAGTCTTACCACATGTAATGGAATATTTAACTCCTGATATGACAAATGGAGTCTTTAGGGCAATAAAGTAATAAAGACCCTGAATGAGCAAATCAGTAGAATGAAACTACCCTGGAGATTAAGCCAAGCATGTACTTATTATTTTGCTTAAATGAGATGATAGAACAAAAATTACTTACTACTACATACCCAAGACAGTTACAATTTCTTCAATAGTAGAGTTGTACTATTGCAAAAATTGCTGATTAATAAGTTGACAATTTTGAATTTTTGAACTTCTTTGGAATTTTTTTTAATTTAAAATTAGTGTATTAAATTCATTTGTCCATACACCAGCTGCACATAATAATTGTGTTTCTGTTCACTTTAGAAGGATAGGATTACAGAATCAGGTCTATGGTCAGTTAAAAAAAATCAAATAAAGCATCATAACCTTATGTATAGCTAAATGAGAACTTGGTTTCACAAACACTCTAATATAGGTGACTTGCAAATAAAATGTAAGAATTTTGCCATGATTTGGCTTACTGTTCTGAGTGCTTTTTCTGAGGCATTAATTGCCATCACATTCCAGCAGGAACTACTTCCCCAGAATTTTTCCTGGTCATAGCACATTCTGCTGTACACAGCCAAAGATAACACAATACTGGTTTTTGAAGAAGCCATCATGTCTCCTTGAAAACTAAATTTCCTTTAGTTGCTTCCTAATCAATATGAATTCTTTCCAGTCACTGGGAAATTGTCCTTACAAAATTAAATTTAATTTTTTTGAACTGGCAAAGCATATTAACCCATCTGAAAAGCACACACAAGTTTGATTGCTGCTTCATGCAGCACAGTGTGAAATTTAAAAACAAAGTTCCTGCAGGAGATGGACATTTTAAAAAAAGTAAAGCATGCAGGCTGGAGAGAGGTCCTTTCAGGATATTTGCACTATTCAGTGTAAAAGAATTATTTAGATTTCTTTTCCTCACTTCAATTTCTTCAAATACACTATATTTATAACAGAACAAAAGACCATCAGTGAGGAGTCTACAGTGTAAATGCACATGACAACTGGACAGTGGACTATGTCTTTTGGCAAAGAGATCCATTTGGAAGAGAAATCAACAACAGAAAAGTGGTTCTAAAAATAAGCCAAATATAAAGTAACCTGTGTCTTTATCTGCTTCATTGTTTGGCAAATAATCTGATATAACTGGAAAAGAAAGACATCAAGAAATGTTTGTTTATGTTGCTATGGCTAGTAATCTCCTTCTTCAGGATGTAAGCTTTTTTCCTCTTGTCTATTAGTGTCTGAATTAATTCTTTCACTGTACAGCTCCATTTCATCTTTGACTGCTCTAGTTACATCGGTGGCTCACATAGTAGGCTTAATGGATGCATTTTCCATGTAAAAATAGGTAACAAGTGTTATGTGCCAGCTAACCAAAAATGAGAATAAATAATTTAAAAAGTTCTTTAGCACTATATATTATATTTCTTTTCCTACTGTTGTGATTCTCCTACTACATTCTAACACCAGATAAAATTTTATTGTACCATCTATTATATAAAATCTGTTATTTCATTACAGGCTGTCTGATGAATCTCTCTTCTTTACAATTATCTAATTTCTATAATTTTACATTTCAGGTTATTTACTTAAGTCTGAAGAAAGGTAAGTAGTACTTCAAGGTGGGTGTGTACAAATCTGAGTCCAGTTGATTTGAAAAATCAAAAGAAGTGGAAAACTTAATAAAGAGTAGCTTCCTTGCTTAGAAGCACAATAAATTAGTATACAGACAAAAGAGCACAGAAATGCTTCTGTCTCTATTGCTTTCTTTTGGCCAATCTTTCTTCTTTGAGTGGTCTCAAGCTAATCAGTCCCTGAATTATGATCAAAGTAGTCCATATTTTTATTCAGTAAACTCTTTTTGGAGTTAATAAATGCATGAAATAATTATTTCATAGGCAAAAGTAATGAAAGCAAGCAATATGAGGCAACTGAAAACATCTTCCTATTATTATTACACAAGAAAAGGAATAGCTGACCTTTTCTCAGATCTGAAATTTTCAACCTCACAGTACAGAATACTACACTCAAACAGGAATAATCAGCTGCAAATATTGTGTGTATAACAGCTGGCTGGATAAAAGTCTTGCAAGAGATTCTGGGCCTTAGGGTTGATTACAAGCTGAATGAGTAAATAATGTCATCCCAAGCAATCACACCAAGCATATAGGAGGAGATAGGCAGCAAGATTGTACATGAAGTAATCATATTGTTTTGGCTTGTATAAGATCTCTACTAAAATTTCATCTTCCAGTTCAGACAATTAACTTTTAAGAAAAATGCTGTTACTGAATAGGCTGCAACAGAGAGCAATCAGAATGATTACAGATCATAAGAAAATGATCCACAAGCCAAAATTGAAGAAACAAGGGCTGGACAGCCTACAAAAAGGCTAAAAAAGGAGGAAGGATTATGAAAAAGCTCTTGTTTATTGCAGCAATGAATAAACATATACTAAAAACAAGAGTCTGCTGGTAAGGCTAGATAACCATTTTAGTGGATGTGCTAGAGAGATTGCAATATCTCTTTCAAAAAGCTAAGCAAATATTTGCACTGGACATGGAAAAGGCAGACTGTTTCATCACCTGGAGAGGTAAGAGAGGTAACTTCCTATCACCCAAGCTCTATTTATTCTTTCATGAGTAAGACATCATTTCAAGGAGGGAGAAACTGAATACTTATGAATATCAGTTGCTGACAGATAAAAAACACCACCGGGTACTTGCATGCCTGTTTAATTAAATAATGTCACTGCTTTTTAGAAATATTAATAAAAAGAGCATCACAATGTTATGTGGAAGATATAAATCTACCCATTGCACAGATGAATGAATTTAATGCAAAATGATTACATGATGTTTCTCTAGGGATCCTTTCCTCATTTTCATTTGAGTTTGCCCTACTCATATGTTCAAGATTTACTTTGTTGATTTTATTTAAATGGAAAGCCCCAGTAGTACATCTGTTATGTAAATATGTATGATTCTATGTATGCTGTATACCATATATGTAGTTTCTGACAGTGTCAGTGATGACATCATACCCAGACTAAACAAAAAGTTCTTTAGACAGTCTCTCCTAACGGGAAAAAAAGAAGATGTTAATAAGATTTCTTGTGGATCCCCCAAATTTCTTTTTCTAATCTACAAAAGAGTTTAAATATTTATTAATGCATTACGCTAAAGAGATTTCCTCTGTATATTTTGATTTATCTCTCCAAATACTCTGTCTCACTTAAATCATGGCTCTACCATTGAAAGTTTGATTTACACTTGGATTCTAAGTTCAATACTAATATAAACCTTTACTGACAGTTTCTATGGTTGTTGCAATAGGCTTTCATGGCCCATAAGAGATTTCTGGCTGTGAAGGGTTTTCATTGACTTTATTTTAGCTAACATACTTTTTATTTAGCAAAAATAAAACTGAGCAAGGTATCATTTTTAGCCCCAGAGTATATTTCCCAAAAACCGGGAACTGTTAACTTTGCCACATCAACAAAAAAATCTTCCAATGTGTATCTTCAAGATTTATGGTAGAGTTCCATGCATTACATCTCAATTGGAAAGATTTTATCTGTGACCTTTTCTCACTACAAAATTTATAGCATTTGATATTCACTGCTGCAGATTAAATCTCAGTTGTTCTCTTGCAATAATAATAAAATCCTCTTAAAACTACTTTCTTGTTATTAAAATGCCCATTGTTTACAAATAAACAACATGATTACCGCTTACTGTGGCCTCTGATTGGTAAAAAAATATTACAACATTGTTATAAATTTTCCATTTTATTAGAACTACTTCCAGGAGATAAATACTTTATCTGCATAGCAAAGTAATTCAGCAATTTAGAGTAATGCTCTGTAGGGGGAAAAAGAGTATTTTCCCCTCTATATAAGTTATGTATAAAAAAAATTGTACAATTATCAGTTTATTACTGTGATATGACTCTAAGAAGCATTCCTAGTTCCAATTACATCTGTACAGTGCCACCCTTGAAAAAAAAATATCTGAACTCTGCTAACCGGTCACTTTAAGATGTTCACCTTCATAACACCTGAAAGCAGAAATCAGGCCCCAACCTCAGGTTTTCTAACTAACTGGATTTCACAAAACTTTTTCACTCTTTAATGAGGCATCTTAGAATTCTGCCAGGTTTTACCAGTCTCTGCTATTTCCCATGCTGCATTTGAAAGGTGTATTTTCCAAAATACAGCAGACTGTTAGGAAGAAATTGCTTCTCACAGCAGCAAGATGCTGCCCACCAGCACTGTTTTCTTTCTCTAGAAGGCCAGGCTCCAGGGTTTAAGTTCCTAAATTATGAGATGGGAAAACTGAAACTCAAGAGCTAAAATCTTTATTTTAATGGGGAAGAGGGTCCTTGATTAATGTCATAGACCCACCATGGGACATTTCCTGGCACAGGATGTCCCGTGGGATGCACAGGGAGCAGGACCAGCTGCCAGGCTCTGCAGTGAGAGACTTCCCCTTGGAGAGTTTCTGGCTCCAGCTCCTTCTGATCTCAGCAGATCCTTGGCACCTGAGCCTGATGTCTTTGCAGAGAGGACCACAGCTTTCATCACTGCCTGCTGTGGGCATTTGCATGTGTGCATCGTGGCAGGGCATGTGCGGATGGGGATCAGATAGTGCAGATGACTAACACAGTTAACTGGCAGTAATCCCAGCTGGGACAAAGCAGAGGTTCTCCCCAATCCCTCTGCTCCCTGATTTTGTTCTCAGCAATGTCTGATCATTCTCCAGCTATTTATGAGACCTTCCCTTTGAGCTACTTTATCCTTAACTGGTTCATTCCAATGCCAAAGGTTAAGTTGTGCTACCAGGTGGCAGAACAGTCCTTCCTGTTTCCTGCACAACTCCCTTTAATGTGACAAGGCCTTTCACTGATGTTTGTAGGACAGTAGCACTGATTCTGTTTTCACCTGAATTAGTTGCAAAACAATCTACAGACTTTTCATGTTTCACAGACTAATTCCAAGAAGGAATATGTCTGTGCCTTTTATAGGATGACTTATTTTCAAGGGCATTGCAAACTGCTAATGATCTCTGGTCCATACAGAATTTGCTGGACATACAAAGAAAGGTTGCAAAGAAAACAGTTCTAATCTGTGCAATGCATGTGAGATCATCATACTCAGTTAAAAAAAAGAAAAAAAAAAAAAAGCAAACATAAACCCCCAAAACAACCACAACAAACAATGGCCTTCCTCCCCAAAACCCAAAACTAAACAAAAAAAAAATCCCACCTGCTGAGATTAGTTGGCAATGAAAAGTGTTGAGAAACCCAAATAAGTGGACAGAAAATATTCACTTATTCAGTAAATCAGAAGTGCTATTGTGTTAGATAAATGCAGCCATACAGTTTGTTTCAGAAATAGTATCTTTAAGATGTGTTTAACTTTCTAATCACCAATTTAATTGCTCAAGAAAAAAAGGAGATCACACATTACTTTAAATTTCAGGGTCACAGAAGAAAGGTCATAATTTGCAGGAGCTTTGATATGCAACTGGCAGAAGGCATTTCATACTACCTCCAAATATATTAAGTGTTTTCAGTAGCTTGGGGAAGAAATTTTTAAAATAAATTCTCTTACAGGATAATACTGTGGTAGCACAGGAGATGGAGAAATATGACTGCAGCTTCAAGAACAATCTGCAGTCAGTATTAATTGCAAAAATGATCATAATGTTGCCATCTGTTCCAGTGGAACCCATTAACAGTTTGTGATACTTTGAATTCGTAAGCATCTTTGTGCTCCTGAAAACTTACTGCAGAAAAACTCAGTTGTCTCACAAAAATGAGTTCAACTTTAGCCACTACAGCTCAACAAATATTTCTCCAACTTCCACTTCTTCCCCTGTCCCATTTTTTTAAGCCTTTTAAAATTCATTGTAGTTGTGTAATGTATTAGGACATTGCATCTTCCAATTGCTTCTCACTACTAAGAGACTCATTTACAGTCTCCATTATGATGTAACAGTCCTTTTTATTCCTACCATATGAAGTCACTGGTAATGTTTACCTCTGAGATACCTAACTTAAGTGCTCTGAAATACTCCATGGAAGATTGACTCTCACACCTGCTATCACTAGAAGGGAATAATTTGGAGAGAACAACTTTCCTACTTACATGCCTCATGTAAGTGCTTAAAGTTAGGCCAAGTCACAGGCTGTATAATAACAGTGTAATATTAAAAGGTGACACAGAGAAGAGATTTAAATATTAGTGCTGCCCTGCCAATAGAGGGAAATTTAGAAATCCAATTATATACTTTACAATGCTAACAAGAGGCAATGCAGAAAAACAACATTCTATTGTCTGAATTTCCACAGTTAATACTCTCTTGCCAAATTTGCATCAGGATATTATCATACACGAACTACAGATACACTTACCCCAACTGTTTATCTAGAAGATGACCACGTATTTTCAGAACACAAAAGAAATGCAAATTAGAATGATGGAGCAACTAACTTTCTTACCTTTTTTTTCTCTCTGAAGTGTAAGTGTTTTTTCTCTTATTCCTCAACACTCTTTCTAAAACACAGGAAAAAGATCTACAATTAGATGCTACCATCTCCTTTCATGGTATTTTAATGCTGAGACATATATTTCAACTGGATACAGAATGTATTTTTATCAGTTTAGTTCTGTGAAATTTGAAATTAAGGACCTGAGCATCAACTTTTTCTGGGTTTCATTTTGCTTGTGCTTTGGCTCAGTAGAAATGTTATTTATACCTTTCCAAATCAGTGTCTTCCTACTCATTCCTCCTAAACTGATGTATGAACTGCAGAGCTATGAGCTCGTCATCTACAAATTCTGCTTTGAGAAAACTTGTTGGAAGGGAAGGCAATGGGAATTGAAGAAAGAAGAAAATTATATTTAAGAACTCAGGCTAGCACAGATTTCTTCTTCGCTTAAGCTGTGCATTTAAATATGATCATTTCCATTTAGAAACAAAGCCCTTTTGTTCTGCCACTTCCTCAGAGCCTTCCAAAATAGACAGGAATTAGCTATCCATCTCCAAAAATTTGAAATTCAAAGATGTGAAATAATTATGCTTGGGGAAAAAAACCCAACCAAACAAAACACACACACACACACACACACACACAAAAAAAAAAAAAAAAAAACAAACAAAAACAAACAAACAAACAAACAAACAAACAAAAAAAAAATAGCGCCCAAACACAGAACACCACACCAAACTCTAAGAATGATAATTAAGAGTCCGAAGTACAAAAGGGTAATGCACTGTCCTCTTCCCCAGTAGGGAAGTTCATTAACAGTGGAACTGTGTCATTTGCCCATCTGTTCATAATTGCATTCACCGCAGGAATTAAGCGACGGAAGTGACGTTACCCGGGCTCAGCACAGGCAGCCTAGAGCATCACGCGCACCTCCAGCTCCACATGGGCACCTGCTCCAGCTCCAGCTCCAGCTCCAGCTCAGCCTCCTCTTCAGCCTTCTTCAGGGCCGAGGGAACCCAGATGATTTACACCCATTGCCTGAGCAGGCCTGGCCTGGATTGTATCTCTGAGATGGGGACAGAAATTAAATTTGAAAAAGGTGACACATAATCTGAGTAGGTCTAAAGCCATACTGAGGGGGAAATTGCCCTTCCACTGGTTGGAGGTACACAAACCTCGTGCGTGTGCATCCCAAACACTGGGTGCTTAGCAGCTGCTGTAATATCAATGAGTGATTGAAATGGGCCCTCATTAGATTTGCACTGAGCTTATTGCTTGTGCCAGTCTCATTATTATTGGTGACTAAACTGGCAGATTGTCAGGATGCCTCATGGCGAGATGAGCTTTTGCAGCTCTTTGTTTGTAGTTATTATAAACAATGAAGTGAAAGCAATCCCCTGGGCATATTCATGTCTCAGATGTTTTTTGCAAGCAGCAATCAGCTTGCAGAAGCAGCAATGGTAAACAACTTCTTATTTTAAGAAGCGATATTAATTAAAGCACAAGGCATGGTTCTGAAAGAGAACTTGTTAATTATTTAATGTCACCTGCACTATCAAGCCCACCAGTTGGAAATTGTTTCATTTTGCCTCAGATGGGTTCTGCCTGTCATCTGATCCAGTGGAAAATAATGTGTGGTGCCAAGTGCCAAAAAAATAGTCAGGGTACATCTGGGAGTCATATCACATTTTAATGTACAATCCAGGTTTATTACTTCTAAAGAATTCTGAAAGTGAATAGTATGCCATATTACACAGTCTGTCTAAATGCTAAACTTAATTGTGAACATTACATTCCTCATAAGAATAAGGAGAATATTAAGTGGGCTTAAACTGTAGATATTCATTGTTATTGAAATTCTTGGCCATCTACTGATATCACTGCATACCAGTAGATGGTTTGGAAACTCTGCCCTGTCTGGAAAGTCTGCACTGTTGGCAGAAAGAACACCACCTGGAGCCATAGCTGGAGACAAATAAAAAACAAAACAAAACAAAACAAAACAAAACAAAACAAAACAGAGATAGTGTGAATGTTAACAAATATTTTGAATCGAGAGTTTGACATCTGCTAAAACACACGGACAATAAGAGTATCTTGTTTTTTAATTTTAGCAAATCTTCCATTCCTGCAGCATAAGAAAAAGCTTTCTGCCTTTCTTGAAAGACCTACAGGTGTGACCAGAGAAAACAGGATATGAGCTGGAATCACTGGGTCTGAAACTGCTCAGAGGTGAACATGAACCTTCTGACTTTGCTTCAGGTGAAATGGTAGGGCCACTGAGAACCACCAGGACTTATCTGGGTGCTAAATTCAGCACAGGCAGAAGGTCACTGGTACTGCTCAAGGTGTTTCTAGTTTTAATTGAGAAAGAAAATTCCAAAACATGAGTTTTTGTCATGAAAACATTCTTGTTAAGTGCTGAAAAAGTGAACAGAATTTTCAAATATGGAAAAAGTGAAAAAGTGCCATTTTTTTACATCAATAAAAATTTTGGCTTCTTTCAAATGAGCACCAATCACTGACTTTTTTTTTTTTTCAAATTGGCATAGGCTATGCTGCTGCATCTCAGAGAACAGTATCTGATATTTATGTCTATTCCTAGCACTATGTAGGAATATTGTGTATATTGTGTATACCAGAATATGTAGATAGAAATTCATGTGAGAAAGGACCCATCAGAATAGGCTTGCATGACTAAGAATCATCCCTAAGCTGACTTCAAACCATTAAACTGCAATGGTAAAGCTACTGCTTTAAGAGTGATTAATTTGCACTGGAAAATTTGACTGAATTGCCACCTCAGTCTTCTTGGTACACATACCTAAATTCTGGCCTGCAACATCAATATAATTGAAGACAAAAAGTTCAGGTTTTCAACTCCTGTGCAGAGGATATGAAACTGACAAAAAGTTTAAAAAATTGTATTAAAATAACCAGTGTTTCTGAGGACATTTTTTGACAGCAGACTCAAACAAAACAAAATAGGAGAAAAATAGACAAGCATAACAAAGTTAAAGGCATCAGCAGCTGCAGTAAAAAGGAATGGAAATTAGGGAGTAAGCATGCAAGAAAGGACAAGAACATTGATTCACTGCTTGCTGATTTGGAAACCAGGATTGTGTTTCTTTGCCTGCATACACTGTACAAGGAAAACCTTGAAGCCCTGAGGACACAGTCTTAACCAAAGGATCTGTAGTATTAATGAATTGCAATTCTGATAGACTGTAAGATCCATCAAAGACTGAGAAGAATACAAAGCTTACCAGAGAGGTTAATTAATTATCTGATAGGTAGAGATAAGACAACAGGAGATCTATATCCCAAGCTGATCTAACCTAAAAGTTGACAGAGCATAGCAGGAAGGATATCAGCCCCAGCAAGGAGTAGATACCAAGGACAAGTAATCAACATAGTTAGATCTGGCACTCCCTCAGAGCTAACAGTGAAGTAAACATTCTTAAAATGGAGCACAAAAGAATTGAAAAGTATTATTTCAAAAGAACCTGATTGTGGGCTGTTTGTTCCTTTAAGAAACAGTTATGATTTGTGAGAACAAAATGCTGCAGTAAGTTACAATTCTATTATCACCTTGCAACACACTAAATTGATTGCACAATAATGTTTCTATTTTTTCCTAACTCTCTCAACCATACTCAAAGGTGTCTTAACAGTCAATAAAGCAACAACAGCAGCAGCCACTGCTAGACAACATTTTTGAATGGGATTAATTTCACTTTCAGTAGAAAACAAGAGCATATTTCTGCCAGGATTAAGGGTCTGGAAAAGTAGCAACTTTAGTTCAGGTACATTTTCTTTTTTCTAGAGGAAAGATTCGTAGAAAGTGGGTTGTAGAAGGTGTATTTTCAAGTGGCAGTTTCAATATTAACATGAATTCCACTTTAAGTGATGTCCAGCCTGAGCTAAAAAAAAGTGGACAAAACAAAACAACAAAAAAACACAAACTATCAAGTTTGATCTTTTACAAGACAACTGAACTTACAGCTCCTTATTTTTGTAATCATTCATGAACCAATCCATACTCTGTCACAGAACATGCATTTGCTCAAAGACAGTCACACTAGGTCATGAAACCAACTTTTACTTCAGAAGTGGAAGTTATTTTTCCTACAGTTTAAAAGCAAAGGAAATCTGTCGAAAGGGAAGTTCATTCTTTATTTGCCCAAAGATTCCACATCTCAAACTCAATTTGATAAAATAATGTGTGTTAACAGTTTAAGTTTTCATTTAGGAAAATATTTTTTGTCATTCATAAACAGTGGAAATACCTAGATTTTTTTTTAATTGCTAAAATAATTAATTTATTGGACATGTTTGTGAGTATGAAATGTTTTCTTTCAGTGAAACATACCATACTTCTGGTGAAACTCAATTTGAGAAATATGTGAGTTGCACTATGCATCTCAAAGGGTGCCTCAAGATTATGGACTTTTATTACCATCTATCCTGTGGACTTCTGCTGGCATCTACCCTCCTTTGCATTTCAAAGATGGGCAGCCAGGATGCACTGCCCGACCATGCGCAGAGGTGCCAGCTGCTGAGTGAGGAATTTCTGAGAGAAACCGATGACTCCCTTAGGTGAAAAATAAAGGAAAGGCAGCATTCTAGGCACTGAGCAGTAGGGAGGCTTACATAATATTATGATTACAGCTCCAAATGGCCTTAGCACAGCTTTAAAATGCAGAATATCTCTTTTGCTAACTTGCGGTTTCCACAATATTCAAGACACTAAGCACTTTTACTGTAAGAAAGTACAGACTTTCTTCTTTCATATTACCAGATAATGGCCATAATGTTGCAAATTTTTCCTATTTCAAAGGAAGAGAAGTTCTGACAATATTTTTGTTATTGCAATTGGTCAATTAGTCAGCAGCATAGGAATGCTTATGTTGTTTTGGTACTTCTACATCTTTAAAGTGGAAAACTATTTAATGAACAAATACTTTGCAACTCAGGCAATAATAATATCAATTTTCCACTTGCACGGAGTAAAGCTAAAAATGCTGATATGTTGAAAAGGAAACAAAACCAATAAAACCAGAAATATAAAATGATCAAAAAATTGATAAGGGAAGTGTGAAATAATACTAGTGACCATCTACTACCTAAATGATCACATGCCTTTCCTAAATACTGAATTTGATACCTCTGTGTATCCTCCAAAGGACTTCGTGTTTTCACAAGTGCAATAATTATTGTCTGTATTTAAGACCCTTGATTTTAAAAGCAGTTTAAAAATGGTGAAAGTTTCACTGACGAGATTTCACAAAGGCTTTCTTTTGCAATGAAAACTTTCTTGCAAAACATACAAAAAGGGAAAAAAAAAACCCCAGCCAATAAAATCTAGTGTTGTACCTCTGCTTTTCTCTGTCAAGAGTCTAACCTATCAGCTCCCCACAGAGACAGACTTGAAATTGGAATTAAAATTTAGCAAAATTTTAGGGATACAGCTTTGTACTGAGTTCCCTTGATCATCAATAATCAGGATCATGGTTGTGTTCTCAGTTTTGTTTTGTTTTTGTTTTGTTTTTATTTTGTGTCCAGCTATGGCTTCAGGTGGTGTCCTTTCTGCAGAGACACCTTGAAGATCCTCCAGTTGTGGGGGTTTTTTTCACTTTTACTTCTAGTCATTTTTGCTCCTGTTACGTATTTTTTACATTTTTTAGCTTCAGTGGCACCATGGTTACTTCAGAGGACAAGCTCCTGATTTTTAAAGGGGATTTAGAGATTTCAGTACATAGTTAACAGAGGAACTAAGATCAGGTAACCCAGGCACTGAAGTTTTCAGTTCTTGCTTCCAAGCAAGAATGTAAAGTGAAATTCTCAGGAAATTTAAATGGAATTTCATTGGATGTGAAGCAGTTGTTCGCTCAATTAAAGACTAACGTACAAGGTAAAACAATATCTAAACCTGAGCTGCCATTTCTATCATAACTCCTTTGAAATTCCAAGCAGACCAGAATGCCACTTTTTGTCTATGCTGTTAGTAAGGGACTTCTATTTTTCTGGCATTTCAGCCTTGCATAACAGCTTATCTTATCTTGTCATGTCTCTTATCTTGGACAAGACAATACCTGAGGCAAGATGTGTATGCCCTTTAGGCCATGGGCTGTTTACCTGTTTATAATGATCCACAAGGATCATCAAGTCCTACTCTTAAGTGAATGGCCCATATGGGGATCAAACCCACAACCTTGGTGCTATTAGCATCTCCTCAGCCCCTTCTGCTGTTCATTATTTTTTGTGCTGAACAGAAAAAATATGTATGAGACAGCCTTTATGAGAGGCATAATTAAGTCCTCCACCTTATCAATCTTTGCTCTAAATATCCGCATTCTAAAGGAGCATGGAAAGGAGAGTTGCAGTAGTTAAACATTGCCATGTAACATTATCCCCACTTGTTTCACCTAGTATACCTTCAATTTCCTGATCACATCCCTTGCCAAATTGTCTTCCCAGAAAAAAAAGTAGCAATTAATTGTGATTATCCTATTACTACAACGAACAGACCTGATTCAAACACTGTTGTAAGTTCACCATGTCTTTTGCCCATTTAGCATTAGTGCAGAGAGTGCACACAACCATAAAATAGTATTTTCCATATTTTCTTCTTACAACCTGACTTAGCCCAAATCATCAGCTTCTTAGAAGAGAGCATCAAGTCATCTGGCCAGACTGTATTGGACCTCTTTTTCTGAAACAGAAAGGGACTGTGACATGCTGATAGACTTCTTCCAATTCTTAGAAAATAGCAGTGTTGCACTCTGAAAGGCGTGCTCTGCGAAGTGTGTCTTTTTTCAGCAGCAGCTTCTCAGAAGATTTGTTCCCTTTTTAGCACCATAGCACTAGTGTGTCAGTATATTTCAGAGATATGAAGATGAACACAAGAATGGTTTGCTCAACAAGGCTTCTTTCAAAGGGCTCTTTGTACCTGTTGAACTTCGTATGCTCCTTGCAACCAAAGGTGCAGGTTGCACAGTCACACAATTCCACACCATAAAACCCAACACCTTTTCCAAGCTAAGTTACACAATTTTCTTTTCAGGTAAGGCTGCATACCCAATGTGGTGCTGGATGTACAGCGTTACTCTTTTTGGGTTTCTGAAGCATTATGGCCTGGTTGTGACTCCTCTGTTGCCTGTATTCCACCTCAGGATCTAGTCTCAAACGCTCATCTAGGAGTTACTACAAAGTACCATCTTTGTATTGGTGCTGGACTAACCCTTCTTTGGCATTAGTCAGATTCTATGAAAGAAGAAATAAATGTTTCCACTCTGTAAAATTAGGTAGTTGTCCTCTGTTAAAATTGACTTCTGCAGATTGTGTTTCAGTACTAGCCTTCTCAAAACTAGCTGTTTGAATAGTAGATTCAAATTTACACAAACTCTCTTGTCAGTTGAACGCTTTTCTTGTACCTTCTAATGTGCGCTAATTTTAAAAGGTGGGGTTTGTGTGGGTTACTAGGGAACCCTTCTGCATAAGCTGCTTCAGGACAAATGGGTGGGAGAGCTAATTTAACATCAATGTCCCTATCAAAAGTCCTTACTCAGTTAGAATACAGGTTCTTGCAGTTCACGTTCTCCTTCTGTCACACATTATTGCCAAAGGTTTCTATTTTGCTCCTAATTGGTGTGCTTCAAACTCTAAGGATAATTTATCACTTTTTAAATCTCTTGGCAGTCTGTACCCTCACCCCAGCATCTAGTCTTAGATTTTCATTGTAAAACATTTTGTTAAAAGTTTTTCAATATAAAAGAACTATTAGTATTGCTAGGATTGTATTTCTCTGCAATTCAGCTCAAATAAAATATTTCAACTACATATGTGAAACTATTTCAGAGTTGTAAATATGACAAAGGAAAATTCATATTCTCAAGTGCAAGTGTATTGTCTGTTTGGCTTACGGAAGATTTTCTTTCAATGCAGACATAAAAACTTCATGTGCAAATGTAAGACAGCAACATCATTTTCACAGAAGATAATACCATTTTCTAGTTCATGTATACTACTGTTAATAAATTTCATTCTGAGTTCTTAGGGTGGATTTTTGCCCTTGAGTCTGAGAATGTTCTTTGTTCTTGCTAACTGTAAGCATTTTCCTGTAGTTAAACACATTTCTGTGGTTTAAGTGTCCTTGAGGATAAATTTTTGAAAATAAAAAGGAATATTTTATCACATTTCCAAGTTATAGGTTAGTGGCAGATTAATCAGTTCAATAATGTAAACTACTGTTTTGTCATTTATTTCTCATCTTAAAATCAGATTGTTTAATTAAAAAAACCCTTCCTACTCTAAATCAAATACTTAAAATAGATTTGTCAGTTATTAAAGTGTTTCTGATGTCATTATCTGTCCTACCTTTTCACTGACCATTTATAAAATAGAATGAAATCTTTGCTTCCATTTTTTTCAAGCTTGCAGTTTATGTTGAGGTCTGAAATCCTTATATGAGTCTAGAAACATAAACCTGACCCACATCCACTAGAGCTACACCTGTTTACCCTCACCTGTAAACACTCTTGTCTTCTGATGTTTGTATCTTTAGCCTGCCCATTAGCAGCATATTTTATTTAATATGTAAATAAAATAATACAGGTAGATTCTAGGAAGTAGCATAGTGGGAGAAAGGAGAGTGTAAATTCACTAACATAAGCCCTGCAGCTGTCATTGCCTTTCCAGTTTTCAGCATACAGACTTATTCATTTGTTCTTCTTCCAATTCTTCTGAAGATTCTATTTATAACTCTTTTCCCCAAGTTCTTGCAAGAATGAAGATCTTTCTTGAGATGTTGTTTTTTTTTGTTTTGGTGGGTGTTTTGCTTTTGTTTGGTTGGTTTTAGTTTTTGTGTTGTTGTTGTTTTGGTTTGTTGTTTTTTTTTTAAAGGGAATAACACCGGAAAAATGCATGAGATCTCTCAGAAGATCCAGCATAAGCACATGCCAATTCCCTTAAAAGAAGGTATACAGTACTTGGGAGTGAAGAAAAAGTGGAAGAAAAATAAGAATTCTAGAAATAGACGTTTCATAGTTCCAGGAGAGAGTACTAATCTTAAAATGTCTCCATATTTCCAGTATTCCTTGGTTCATCTTTTGTTTAATGGAGCATTTTGTGAAACATTCCACTGTTTTGGACACTTAGAGAACAATTAAGGCTATGTTACAATGGAATGAAGTACTAAGTCATGAGACTGATGAATATAAGGGTGACATACCCACTGAGAAATCACAACATACCATGCTGCTAATAGATAATAATAACACCTTCATTACAAATCATCAGTTCTATACAGTGCTTCACAATATTAACATTTCTATCCTGTGAGAGGAGAATAAATAATTTGTGTTATATTGCTAATATAAGTTTGTCAACTGCAAGTCACAATGTCTTGTCTTTTCTCCTTCACAATATTATACAAAGTGTCTCCTGTCTCTAGCTGAGGATCATGATTAAGATACAGAGAGCAGCAAATAAAAAGCTACACCTGCTCCTTCCAGTACTGACTTTGATGCTGACTTTGACAATAGATGTTTATTATAGCAGCCCTTAAGTTGTGCAAACTCTATGCTAATGCCATCTGTAACATTATTGTAAAAAATAAAAACAAACCCATAATTTTCCAAGATGAGCTGTGCAGTGTTTCAGCAATGCTTTTAATGTTACTGGATTTGTTTGCTTTCTAATAATTAGATGTTGTCAACATGAAAAAAAATTATTGAGTGTATCCACAGATAATTTCAAGACATAAACTGATCACCAGCTGGAATCAAGAAGAAATTTATCCCTATAGTATATTATTACAAAATTGGGTACATAACGCAGGTTTTATTACCTCCTTAAAAGATTTTGGCATTGACCTCTGGTAGAGATAGGGCCAACTGGATGGACCTACTGGCTTCTACTGCTATAGCATTTGTTTTGTGCATCTGCTTGTGAGTTATTGGATGCAAAAGCACCATCTCTAGCAAAATGGCCATCACTCTGCTCTCTCATGCAAGTTTGTTAATGCTGCAGGACCCATTAACCAAGTCTTCTTGTTACGCAGAGCCAATGTTATTTCCTCCAGTTCAGAAAAAATGCAACAATACTCATCTGATCTCCTAGCATGCTTCTAGACCTTTAAGTGCTATCAAACAAGATTAGTCTTGTTTGATTAGCCTTCCAATTTAGTGCTTTATATGTTGCCTTTTTTTTTTTTTTTTTTTTTTTTTTACATTATAACAGATTAGTAGACTAAGTGTAAAAATGAGTGGAAATGAGTGAGGAAGGAAGAGTGAGTGGATTTGATATGACGTAGACATCCCACATAAAAGCACCAGTTCAGAGAAGAGATTCCAGAAGAGAGTATTGGACTCAGATCAAGATCAATATATGGAATACAGAACTCTTACAAGAAAGGATCAAATACATTTTTCAGGTTGCCTGAGTTCACATTCACAAAGAATTTTCTAAGCTGTGGTTCCTTGTTACCTATGAAATGAGTTTATAATACAGAAGATTCAGAGTCAGTTTGCAAAGTTTGGCCATTTCTTTATGATGCCAAAGTCCAATGTTGTTCAGATCAGTATGGAACTCCCAGAAGCCTTTTTATGTAAGTAACTAGCATCTCTGTGTAAGGGGTATGTTTGGGTGGGACAGCTCACTGCTGTGTAGAAATCTCTGAGCCAGTTAGGGTTCTAGGAGAAATAAAGGACTATTACAGTGCATCTCTGCAAGGATAATTAGCCTAGCCTATGCTATACTGATATCCAAACTAGTGTATTCATATCTTGCCTGTCATCTAGAAACAGCACTAGGAATGTGGCCTAGAACTATAACAAAATTGTGTTTTGACACAATGTAAAGTGACATTCTTTATGTCAGAAGATACACTATTTCCAGTTGGAGGATAAATTTATGTTCTGTGTGTGGAATTAATACTTCATTTTTTTTCACTACAAGTCTAAGCAGGTATAAAAATTTGTGGAGAAAGTCTTGCTATCATTGTTTTGTTAGTTTTCTTTGTCTTGTGTCTTTTTTATGTGAAGAAAGATATAAAAACTATGTGAAAAAGATTATTACTCTGTTCTGAGGGTTTTAGAAATTCCATTCTGATGTGCTGTACTTGGGAGAAGTTTTAATTAACTCTGGTCTTGAAGGTCCTGTGTATTGTCTTATTCAGACTTCCCTTGAAACCATAGCATTTACTGCCCCAGGTAGTTTATACTTCAGAATAAGGGATACTTTTGTTTTTACTGCTGCAGAGGAGCACAGTATGAATTTTTAATGGGACCTACTTGCTGTCTCCCTTTTCTTACCCTGGGTTTCAGAGAGTGAAGAGAAGGTGACAGGAGTAAAAAACATGTTCAGAAGAAAAATAGAATAGCCATCAATCAGGCAATATCTGCAGCTATCTCCTAAGGGTAAAACTGGTGTGGTTCTGTTATATCTCATTTCAGTAAGGGCTGGCATAAAAAGAAGCTAAAAAGAGACTAGAAGACAGGAGAGAGAGAGGGGGAGAGAAAGAGAGGGAGAGAGATTTAATCAGACTGACTGACAAAGTTAATATATATTCTCTATGAAAGAGGACTCTCCAGGGTCATGGTTTCAGTGTTGAACAAGAACTCCAGAAAGTTTAGAGAGCTGGATTGAGTCAGAATTGATTTTTCTCTGTTTACTACATTCCCCAGGTGAAAAGTTAATGAACCAAGGCTAAAACATAAAAAAGGGATAGGTTACTTGGAAGGGTGTGATAAAAATATCATCCAGGTAAATCAGGAATGAACTTTCATGCTCCAGAGCAGACACCTCACTAACCACAAATAAAGAGAAAGGAAAACTGTTCTGACACAGCAGAGCATGCTCTGTGATGATATGCTACTCCAACCAGAAAATACACGGCAATATCAAACAATGTAAGTGCATATAGAAACCTCTTTACCTGTGGAAAAGCAGATGTTTGACTGTAGCCTTTTGACAGATCCATGGAGGCTGAGGGAAAGGAGTTAGCATCTGAACTACACTTCCTATGGAGAAATGCCAGAAGTCAGAAGTCCAGTCTGTTAATTGGGATTGAATGCAAAGGGACTCTGAGCACCGCTAGCCCTGTGAGATATGTCTCACAAGTAGGATATAATGTTACCTCCCACCACTGCCTCTTCTCACTGCCCCAGCAGAGACACTGCATGAAAACACACACACTTGCTGGTGGTTGGCAAGTCATATTTTCTCCTCTCAGTCTTAAACAGGGAGCAAGGCTTGGAGGCACCCTGCTTTGGATCCCAGTTATGGAGCCTTTTCTTGTTCTTTTTCCAGCAAAGAAAATAGAAAGTCTAGCTGACTGCTTTTACTGCCTCACATTTTTGTCACAAAACATCTAGAGTAACTTTTTATCTTAGCCTTTTTTTGTATCCAGGAAGAGTGAAGAAATCAGTACTGTTTGGTTAGAATTGAAAGGGGTCATCTGGGATGCTGAAGATAAGCACCAAAAGAGTTACTGACAAGAGCATATAAATATTTTTCCAAGTTTCATTTTTTCTTCTACAGAATTCTAATAGGTATTGAAGAACACATCACTGGAAAAAAATTCAGAAGCAGAGTCAAAACAAGTGAACATGAACAGCTCAGGCTCTGTCCCAGCTTATGTTAAATTATACTAGTGGCTTAAGTGGTGAAAAAGAGACACAGGCTCCATAGCCTTGTGGTTAAGACGTTTATGCATGATATTAAGCTCAGAGTATTGAGGTTTTAGTGTGTGTTTGACTGTGGTTTATCTGTCTGTCTCTCATTTTTATCTGAAAAACTTCAGCAGATTCACTTCTACACTTGGGCTGGACTTAAACTATTTATTCTCCTAAAAATCTTAAAATTATTCTTTGGATTAAAAAGATGTTTTCTTTTGAATTTTAGATTCCTTTTAAATTTAGACAAAAGTTAGATGCTAAGCTTTTTACCTTAAACTATGTCAGAAGAGATACCTAATGTAAATCTTAGGTATTTTTACTTCTACCTCTGGTATTCATATTCCTTTGACTTTTCACTGGCTAGTGCAGTTCACTTAAAATGGCTTTAGGATACCAGTCTTCAGGAAATGATTACAGGAAAAATGATGAAGCTTCTCAGAATAGGATAGAACAAGATGAAACACTGGGGCTCTAATGCTGTTATCTTTGCATATATGAAATACAACAGGTCAGCACCATAGTTTGGCTATTAGAAGCCCAATGTAGGAATCAAGAAGTATATTGGAAATGTATATTGGAACATGTAATGAAATATTAAATGTGCCAGTTCTCTGAGCTCGCAAATTACAGAGCAATGGCAAAAACAGTCACATCGAGCCAACTGTATACATAAGGATTTTCTGCCTTTGATTGAAAGCAGGAAAAGTTAGACCTCCAGAAAATATTGTGCTCTCAAAGTAAAGCACAAAGGTCTCCCACCTTTTGATTTTTTAAAAAAAATCATTTTGTTTTATATTTTGAGGTCAGCAAAAGTGGTATCTGCAAAATCACCCATGAAGGCTTGCAATGGAAATCTCATCTGCCAGTAGATATGACTAACCATTCATGTAACACACATATGTAACACTCAAGACACTCAGAGAATACTGCCTTTTTTAAACTAACCAATGACAATTTTTAAAAATAATTTTTAAGTCTGCATTGTGACAGTTTGTTTCATGATGTCATGCCTGGGCAATTGCAGAGCCATAATTGCATAGCTATGACTCATTGCAAACCAATCAGTACAGTCAGTTTCCTAATACTATTTTGTATTATAATATTGTTATTGTAAAGGCAGGAATTCTTTAATCATCAAATTGAATGACTGCCAAGAGCTCATTTTATTGACCATTAAACATTCTTCTGTTTAGAAGAAATGCTACAACATCACTGTTTTCAAAAGCAGATTTTTTTTCTGCAGTGTTTTTTCATAGGACAATCTGCAACCAAATGATAAGTCAAACAGTGTTTAAAATCTGTAAATGTACAAGACATTCAAAAATGAAGATCCTAATCCAAACTGTATTAAGCTCTCAAGTAAAGCTTACTTTTGGGAAAAGGTATTGTATCAGACCCCAAGCAAGGAAACAACAACACACATATTTTCATTGAGAAATACCAGAATTTCTCAAAGATGAATATTTCAAATCTTAAAAGTTATTTCTACACCTGTACACCACTGCTGAATGTCTTTTGTTGTTTGGCACCTCTTGCCAATTAAAATGCAATTTTAAGGCCCTAGTTTTAGAAAACTAAATTGAAACTGCTAAATCTGATGCTGAATTGTGGGTACAATTTTTAATGATGATATTACAGTTTCCTCTCAGAGGATTCCGTGAAAGGCACAGCATGATGTTGCTTTATTTAAAGAATAATTTTCCATCCAGTTGGAAAGAGGTATCTTCTTGGCAGATGCTTCAATGATCTGAAAATTGAGATTAAGTAAAAATATATAGAAAGCTATGCTCAGCTTAGTGGCAAAACAGTGTGTTGGTTCCCAGTTTTTGGGAAATCTGTACAAAACCTTATGCCAGTACCTAAATATTTCTACAGCTGCAGTTTCTGAGAACACTTGTGGACCCATTCAGCAAAAATTACCCTATTTAGAAAAATATATTCTCTTTGGACAGTAAGAACTTGAAAAAAAATGCAATTATATTACCTTTTATCTTTAAGCACACAGCAAGTCTAGAGTCTATAGGAATAATCTCACTGCATTGACCTATCAGTACCAACTAATGATTTCCTACTGTTTGCTCTTTTTCCTTTTAAGTTTACCAAGGAAAGTGTGCAGAGAGTAAAACTAAAATAAAGCCTTTTCCAAAGGCAGTAAAAATACTGAGTACTCTTTTGCAGCTCCATAAACATCTGTAGAATCATTATGATATTTGTCACTAAATAACTAATTCAATCAATGATAAAGAAAGGGGAAACTCTGCAGTCCAGTAATGTACTTTAAAAAGGATGTGCTTATACAACAAAACAGATTTGATTATGTAAGTCTGTAAATAAGCAGAGGTTTTGTTCTCTTAACAATTAGCAAGCTGATATATCCTTTTTAACTGTCATGAAAATTAAAATAGGTATTATTAGCAGCAAGGAAACACAAGACTTATCAAGAAAAAAAGAAAACAGCATTTGCATGCTGGAAAAGAGGGAAAGGAGAGACCAAGACATGGCAAAAGAAAGAGTGCTCTTGTGGCATAGATGTGCTGACAAATGCATCCATAGTTTAATGCGGGTCTGTCACACAATGACAAACCAAGAAAAAGGTCCAGAGTTTTCCTGTGAGTAAACCAGTCTTTTGGAATGCAAGTATCAGTTCATTATCAAGTCAGCTAACAGACTCGGCCAGTTCACCTTGCAGGTTAGGTGCTATCTATATTATGTATTACTAGTATTTCTGGACCAGCAATTAGATGATGCTGGAACTGGCTTTTTGTTTAGTTGCTCTTGAGTGATTGCAGGCACCTCCATGGAAGAGTACCTGGTGCCTTAGACCATTTATCTTTCTTTTTTTGCCCAGGAAATAAGGCATAAAGAGAATGCTTTGGAATAAGCCAGTACTGGTTTCTAAATCATCTAGAGGCTGTCCTAAAAGCCAAAACCAGTTTCATTTTATAAATGAATTCAAAAGGATTCATCTCTCCTAGCTGAGCATGCCCTGTGTCTGGGTATCCCAGCACTTTGCACCCTAGCAGACAACTGTCACCAGACTGCCTGAATGCAGATGAAGAGCTTGGTCATCAGATATAAGTTATAGAGCATTCCAGGTTACCTAAAGCATTTAAAGAATCCATTCAAGCCAGATCAATTGTATTATGATATCTGGCATCCAATTTCCTGTAATTTCACCCATGTGAGATGGGGAAAACACAATTCCAGATAAAGATATATCGGAAAGCAATAGTGTCACATCAGTGGCCGTACCATGGGGTGCATCACTGAGTTAGGACTAATGAAACTTTCTATCCATCCCTTTAGCATTGCTGATGTGATCATGTTCTTTCCTTGCTTTGTAAGTCTACAGACAGCTGTCAGTTACACACAAATGAAACTGTAGATATTCAAGGAACATTTTCTCAAATGCAGAAACAATATTGGCACATTACTGAGTGGAGCAGAAGATGGATGAGCAGTACAGGCAATGAATGTGTGGTTCTACTTCTTGCAGCATTTATCACTGCTAACCTTTCAGGAAATGGGCCAATAAAGGAATGGGATACTGCCAATATTCTTAGAATAAAGTTTTTTATTAGCACACAAACAACCTGACAAGTAAAATATGGCAGTAAGACAAGAATTTGTGAAAGACTTGTCTTAGAGAAGGAAACAATCCTTACTCTGCTAGAAGAATTGAATAAGGAGGTTGGTTTGTGTTTTGCTAGCTGCTGTTGTAGTTGCAACAGTTTGTCTGAAGGTTTTATTGCAACTGGTGACTGTGCAGAAGGAAAGAGAATGACAGCCAAGTGATAGACAGTAGACAAGTGAGTCAAAATGAAATAGATGGGGAACTATCAGAGATTTCTGCGTCCAAGCAACCCCAGTCACAGAAACCAGAGAGCAGCGTATTTCAGCAGAAAGGTACTTTTTTCCTCCCCCTTTAAAAGATAGTCTTCAGAAAAGAAAACAGACATGACTACTCTGAGGAGCCTGAGTGCACCCATGGGCACACTTGCCTTGACCAGCCTCGCCAGCCTCTCTGAGGCCTGTGACCTCAGGGGCTTCATTCAGGCTCAGATCAAAGCACCCACACCTGTCTTGAGACGTGTTCCCTGCTGTTCCTGACTTGCTTTGTGGGTTTCTAGTCTGATCTTGGGCCAGGTTTGTGACCTATCATTTGTTTGATGATTACAGGATGGACCCTGGCCCCGACTAAACTTTGACAAGGGCTCTGCCTATCTTTGGGGTCATCCCCAGCTCCCAGCTCAGGCCTCCTAATGAGTCTGTCCCTCTCCTACTGCTTTTGGTACCTGCTGAAGCAGGAGAGGATGCAAGAAGAGTGAGTTCCATCTTCTTTTTTGTCCTCCCACCAAAAATCTCTTGTTGCAACAGCTGTATGTATGTTTACACTAGAGCAGGTACATGGTGGAATATATTTGTGGATAAAGTACACAAATGTGTGGTAGAGTTTGTGGTGGACAATGGCCAGAGAAAACAAGAACTACATCTGGAAACAATGATGAGTATGCATGTGGACCTCAGGACATCATGAATACAACACAGAAAACTCCAGACCTTGAAGGCAGTTCTTGGCACAAAGGCAGGAAGAAACCAGTTAGTAAGTGCTTTTAAAAAAAGGAAGACAGTGGGATATAGGAGAAACTGCCCTAAAATTAGAACAAATCTTATTTCATAAATGAGCACTTTCAAGACAACAACACTCCTCATGACTAATGGGGTCAGAAGGAAGGCTTCAGAGAAACACTTCAGACTGACTTCAACAGCAAGAAAATACTGAGGCATGCAACTGAAAACTCTGTGATTAACATGGAACAGGTCCATCCACAAAGCAAATCCAGGAACGAAAATTGTGACTATTATGTGCATGCATGCAAACAGGGGTCTGAAAAAATGCAGAAATATACTAGTCGAACATCAAAATAGGTAAACAGTGTCACCCTATTCCTAACAGGACTAATTAGAGCTGACAATATCCAGCAAGATTATATGCTTCCTCTAACATTCAATTCCCTTGGAAAGACAGCTTCCAACACTGTCCTCCCAGAGTGGCTGATTACATTTTCAACCAATGTCATCCAACCATCACATGACATTTCTAAGTAAATGAGGTGAGGCTGTCATTATTTACTTCACATAGATCTTTTACCAGTGTTTTCATTTTACTTTTGAGTCTAGTATGGACTAAAAATTATGTACTCTGTTTTGCACATTCAGATTAAACATTTTCAGAAGTTGCTATCCTCACATTGAATTCATTGAGATCCAAGGAGAAATAGATAACATCAAGGGACCTGTCAACAAAGTTTACAACGAATCAAACTCTAAGCCTATAAGAATGCACAGCAACCCAGAGCACCTGCAGTGTAGATAGTTTCCTATTAGATGAATTGCATGGTTTTGTTTCAAAAGGTTACAATGCAAGGATAGAGTAAAAGATTCTGTTAATCACCAGTAACAAACAGAAAAAGCTCTATATGATGTGAAAATTAATCTCAAATTTTGAAGAAGTTTGTGACAACACTACCGGAAAATAAGTAGGGCTTCATATTCCTTACTAATTTTTATTCCAAATACTATCTATAAAAGGTTTAAAATTAACAAAAATTTGCATTTTAAGAGAGAAGATGATCTAAAATTACTAAATTGTTAATTCAGTTTTCCTAATTATATCAAACTACTTCACGACATAATCTGGAGAATTTTAATAAAAACCTATAGGCTGTTTAAAAAAATACTGAAGACTTTCATCTAGTCACAGTTGCATAGTTATGTAAACAGAAATGGCTACATAAAGCTGCACACAAGCTGGAAGAGTCATTATTCAGACATTCAATTTTAACATGAAAATGCTATTTGAGGTGTATTTTAGGATAGGCCAGATTAAAACCAGAAATGCAGGCTTTCTGAATGCATGCAAAGCAACATTCAGAAAGCCAGTGTCCTACTCTTTCACATCCACAAAGTGAAGCTGGACTTTCTCTTTGCCCGAATTATCAGCTTTTGTCATCTCATTCCTCCTCTGTAGCTTCCCCACAGACTGCGTGGCAAGAATCAGAATTTTTTTCTTCCATGGCATGCCATTATAAAGTTTCAAACTTCACCCATCACCCAAAGGCTGTTTTCTCTCTAACCTGCTGTTGTGCAGCCAGGACAGCCTGTCTGGATGCTTTTCAACAGGGTAAGTGGCATCTCTGCCTGCAGAAAAGTAACCATTGAAAATGAGCCTTACATCTGTGCCTGCTGCTCATGGCTAGCAGTCAGAAGCCATTAGTAATGCCTCTGCTATGAAGCTGGAGAAAACCAGCACTTTCCTACTTGGTGTCTCAAAGGTCTGTTCTGATCTTTGCTCATATTAATTAAAATATGTTTTAGTTACATTTAAAACCCTGCATAATAAGCACACTTGACACCAAACATACATAAACAGCTAAGATGGTAAACAGTGTATATTAACAATGCTGTCTGAGCTGTTCTTTGGGAGAAACAAAGGAATTTTTAGAAGCCTTCCGGCAGTCTTTAAGGCTTATACATACTTTGCAACAGCAACTTTCTTTTAACATTTTTACTTATACTCTATCTGTGCTCAGCCTGCTGCACAATTTCATGGGAATAAAAAAAGAGGGCAGTATGGAATGCTCAACTATCCCGTGTTACCAAAGGGACAATAGGTAAGTCAAGAATTAGTAGTGAAGGTAATAACATAGATTTCTGGTTTTATACTGTTTCTGTACCCTACTGAATTTCATTAGTTCCTCTCCCCTTCCTTGAAAGTCCTTTGTAGCTCATCGTCAGATTTCAGGGCAGAGCTCAAAATAAATGTAATGCTTTTTATGATGTTTAATATTTATTTACTGACTCTCTTCTCAGTACAGCAACCTTAATTCAGAGAGATTCTTTTTGCTTTCTCCCTCTTGGCCAAGACTCCCCTTGTCCAAGCAAACAACCTCAATCTGTTTTTCTAAATTTATTCAAGCAGCTGAGAACCTTAAACCTTCCTTTTGCCATGCTGGGGAAGTGTCTAATAACCTCTGGGTCAGACAAATCAGAAGGGGAAAATATGAAAAACTCAGTGTGACAACTAAGATCTGAAGCCTTTAGTCTAAAAAAACAATTACTCAAAGATAATTGTCCTGTCTGTTTGTATATAAACCTCTGTCATTCTGAATGTCTTTTAAAGTTTTGGGTAACCACACATTTCTTGATTGTATAGATGAAACTGTGAAGTTTGATTTAATGATTTCTACTCCTTTTAGTTAGACAGGAGAAAAACCAGAGGAAAAAAACAAACCTCCCTTGTATTTTAATTAACTGAACCCATTAGGTAAAACTCAGACAATTAACCTTTTAAGCCACTTATAGATACAACAGAGTTTTTGACGTAGTTTTTATTATATTCATGTTGCTTACAGAGTAGTTCTATATTTACAGATGTCTTTCTAATCACCATTTTCTTTTAAAAAGCTCAGTAAACAAATTATCCATCCTCAAAGTCCTAACAAAAATGAGTGTAGTTACACATCATATTATAAACCTCTTAAAAACCAGAACATATATACATATAAACTAGGGAAAATCATTATGAGACATGGAAGGAGCAGACAAATACTACCCTGAGAGTAGAGGCCTCCATTATGTTCTTCAGAGAGCAGATCAATGCATTTTTGATGCAAACATAATGCTTAGTTACAAAGGCATAAGTCCTGCAATTGACTTTGCACAGACAGATTCAGCTCCTCTCTTGAAGCATCACTGACTTCAATTGACTCTCACATGGAGTCAGTTGCAGAATCAGAGTCTTTGGCACTGACCACACTGTAAGGGCCTGGGTCCTTGTCCATTAAACTCAGTGTGAGATTTTTCAGTTGATTTTAAATCTGAGTCTAATCGCAGATAGTTAAGAAATTATAAGTAGTTTGAATGTAATTTTGAATTAAAAGACTTTCTTTCAGCCATTGCATATAAACATCAAACACAGCAGCATGCATCCTTTAAAAATTCATTCATCTATGTGATGGGAAAGTAAATTAAAAGGAATGCAAGAAACTGACTGCTTGAGTTAACCTAAAAAAGGGGAGAGTTTTATTTTTTCCTGAACTTTGACAGCATTAAAGCTCTTCTATTATTGTGGTTATATGCATTACATTACACCTTTAAATGTCCACTCATTTTCATTGATAGTTTTCTACATTTACAGTATAACTAAATGTTAATTAAAGTCAGTCAATGCAACTGCAACAATTATAGGTCCTCTTTTGGATTTTAACGTTCCACCACTGAACAGTTGCAATTAAATGCAATTAAATTTTCTGTTTACATAGGCTCTATTTCTTGACTATCATTTTTATGGCTTTACAGTGGGGGACAAAAATCCAATATCATACTCAAATTCATTACATATTTTCATCTTATGAAACTTTCACAGTAAGGAACACTGATGACAATACTTTCTTTAATAGGAATTAAGGGACTTTTTCTACATTTATCTTATCTTGAAGGCATTGATATCTCAGGAAAACCTGGGTCTCATGAGAAGACTTATCAATTTCAAAAGCTTATTAACACCAATAATAAAAGCTTTTTATTCTTTCCTTTGACAAAGCAGAACAGATAATTTTTTGAAAGCTAAGAACAATAACAAAGATGCAAAAAATATGGTAATATGGTAAAAAAAGGTAAATATTTATGTGTCTTTTGCTAATACAAATTAATTTTTCATTTTTATATTTTTAATTGCCTAATTTTTAAGACACTTGAGGCAAGAATATTACCTTTACCTACATTTACTCCAAGGAAAATTTACACTAAATTTGCTTGTTCTTGTGCTTCTGATTCTGAGAATAGGACTAGGGGAACTCAGGAAACACCTTTAGATGAAGGTAAAAAGTAGTGCTTTAAAATAAACTGTTTTCATTAAATTTATAAGAGTGTAAGACCTCTGACAGAGCCTTTCCTGCTGCAGTTCAGTTGAAATGAGTCCTCCTATTATGAACAGGGCAATAATGTTGTGAACAAATAAGCCTCATCTTGTAAGTTGTATGAGGGTTACTAAACCCAACTAGGCAGAGGAGGACAAAATTCATGATGCATTGTGCCCCTGGATTTCAGTAGTTCCTAACATTTAAGTTCTTGACTTTTCAATTTGAATAATGCTTAATGCAGTTGTTTATGCTGCAGTTGCAATGCACCATCATTGTGAATTTTGAATGCATTAGCCAGATTAAAATGAACACTTATTGTCAGTGGCACAAATCAAACTTCTCCAGCTACTAATCTCAGATGGAACAGACACAGGCCAGCCTTCCTAACCCATCCCTCATGGTTTGCAGCGGGCATTATTTGTTTGCTGCCTTTATTACATGCAATATACTCTTGGAGAGGCAGGTTGCAGATATATGTTCTATGTCAACCACACGAAAAATATTTGCTCTGTATTTTTACTTGCAATTGAACTCTCTGGAGGATAAGAGCTATGAGATCAAGCAAACTGAAAGAAGTCATAAAAATGGTGCCACACATCAACACCCTGGTAATACACGAATATTGTCAAAGCTGCAATATCAATGGGGAGAAGGGAGGCTGAAGGGTGCTACAGTTAGTGCACACAATTCAAAATATGGTCCACAGAGCCTGGGCTAGTGAAGGCTATTTCTTTATGACCTGTCATATAAATTTGCCTTGTTCTTGTGCTTCTGTCTCTGAGAACAGGACTAGAGGAACTTGGGGAACTCCATTAGATGAGGGTAAAAGGTACTGCTTAAAAAATGCATTGAGGAAAATTAAAAAGGGATTTGCCCACAACTCTAAAGCTGCAGGTTGGATCGAGAAAACTAAAAATGCCTTATTTTGAAATGGTGAGACATCTTATATTTTACCACAAAATAAACTTGGCTTGGAGTGATAAAATATGGACCAAAAAGTATGATGATTTTGCTAACCATTTTAAGAGATATATATAAAGATATAGCTAAAGAGATAACTATACAGTTATATAAATGTAAACTGTTCTAGATGAAGTCCAAGTGGAAGAAAAAATGGAGTATGACTTTAAATGATTTATGAAGACAATTTTCATGAAATATCTGTTCTCTATACTAGTGGACATCTGCAGTCAATCTCCAAGCTTGACCATTTATCAGCATCTAGACTACACAATTAACAAAAATAACCAAAGATTATTTACGTGAATATCAAGGCATTATTAGCAGAATCAGAGCAGATGTTTGCCCATTTTGTTAAGGAATCTGCACTCATATTTTAAGGGCAGCTGTGTTTGGTTTTTTTTTTTTTTTGTTTTGTTTTGTTTTTGTTGTTTTTTTTTTGTTTTGTTTTGTTTTGTTTTGTTTGTTTGTTTGTTTGGTGGTTTTTTGTGGTTTTTTTTGTAAAATAAACATGAGAAGTTAAAAATATAATTGCAACTTTGAAGAACTCTTTCGACTACTTCAAGACATTGTGTTTCTACCAAAAGAGTAGACTTATTACTATACAAAAATATTGGAAAAGAATACTTTGAGGATTATATAAATTCCACGTTTATTCCCTCTTCAAGAGCAAGCAAATGTCAAGTGTCAGCTACCCTATTCTCATCCATTAGCTCTCAGGGTTCAGAATAGAATGGACTTCAGAAAAGGACAGTTAGGAAACCGGTATCGACAAAGTGCAATTTTAGCCTAGTATAGCTAATCTCTTTAGGCTCTGTCTATAGCCAGCAGAGTAAGATAGTCTCCTATAGAGGATGATTCAGAGTAGAAACCTAATTTAGCTTGTCTGACTCACTCTTCTCAGAATGAATCAGCAGGCACTCTTGACCAACATTATGCCTGAAAATTGAAAATGCCTTTCCTCTACCTGAGCACATATGACGCAGTATTCCCAAACAGAAAGAAATTTATATCCTCTACAGTACTTACTGTAACTCATTTAAAATTATCTTTTCCTCTGGAAAGCACTAGAAAGTAAAAAAAATCAAGAAATAAATAGAAAAACAAGATAAAACGTAAGACAGTTAAATAGCTAGTCAAAGGAGCCTAGGTTCTTCTGGCCACAGCTGATGCAGGAAAAATGTGATCAAGAATGAACTTGTTATCTCTTTAAGTTATACAGTCTATTTAACATGAACAAGTAACATTCTTAACCAGCCATATACTTTTGTGGAAAAAGCTGTAAGGTCCTTTGAGAACTTGTACAGTGCTTGATATAACATAGCTTGGCTAGAAGATAAAGCTAGTTAAGAATATTGATTTCAAGATGAAAATAAGTTAGTTGTATAAAACAGCTTGGCAGGAGCAAAGGGGACAGAGGAAAAAAATACCCACAGGTATATGGGTATATATGACAGAGGAAAAAAATTCCAACACTTTCCTTATCATCATGTTCATACCCATTTTTTTCCAGCAGAAAGAAGAGAAAGAGATATTCATGAAGTATGTGAAAAGGTAAGAGTTACTAAGGATGATATTACACATTTTAAGGCTTTAATGACTCACAGTTTCATCAACCAACTATGAAAACTGCATGTTAATTAGAACAGGTGACCTTGGGAAAACTCAACTGGGAAAACTCTGAAAGAAAGGAAATATCCACCAAGTTGGCTAAAGTTTCAATAACAGAAAAAAACCTTATCTGAGATCTCATTTCTTCAGTATTAAATATATATATATATTCAAAAGAGAAATTCCCTGTAAATAATTAATATTAATAACATAAGTAAACATTTTTATTCCCCAGATTTTTATTTTCTTATGTTTTAAAGAAGACATTAATATCTATACACAACATTTCCTTCAGAAACATTATAAAGAGTGCTGCAGGTCAGTTCATACAACAGCATTAGAAATACTGATGTTGGGGCACATTTACAAAAGTGTCTTACTAAATAACTATAGTCCTAGTTTCCCACATTACTGAGTTGAGGAAGCATTTTACACATGTAGTAGAGTTTGCATTTACTACATTTAGTAGAGTAGTGTTAATATTCTGTTATGTTCACTATATCTGAACCAGCTTTGGTAGCTGCTTTCTGGCAAGCTATAGCCTGAAGGTTCAAGGTAGACAACACTTAGAACTAAGTATTTTTGTACTTTATGCTTTGCACTTTAGCAACATAAGTACAATTCCCTGGCAGCAGCTACTGCAAGCTAGACATACTTGGAATAAGCACCCCTTGGAAAAGGAGACATAGTTATTTCAACATTTTTTAAAATGCTACCTTCTGTTTTTCAATTACATTCTCTAATATCCAGCAGTCATTGCAAATCATTTCAACACACATTTGTACACACATCAGCCACCTGTTATGGGTCCTCTGCTCTTTTCTCCACTCTGTTCTCTGTCACTGCCACGATATCATCCTCCAGGCAATGTGCTCAGTGTGAAACATGAGTGATACCTTCTAGATTTATCTTATGGGGAGAGAGGAAGGACTGTAGGTCTGCACTGCTGAAGCACAACATTTGTATTTATGCCTCATAGCATGCCATCAGGTGATGACATTGCATTTTTGCATCATATAGTCACATTCTGATGCACATCATCACACCACAATGTCATATTTCAATGCAAATTCACATCAGGAGGCCTGAAATAAAACAGTGGTGTTTCTAAATATCCTGACACATTAGGAAACAGAAAAACTTAATAAAAAGTGCTTTAAAAATTCGGACTGCACTATAAGCATTATTGAGTTAATTGTTCTCACAGCTAATATTATTTTATGCAGTGAGCAATTCAGCCAACATCAAAGTATGGAAGTTCACTATTAGTTAGGGAATAATACTTTGTTTGCTTGCTTACTTTTGGCTCACTAGATTTTGTAAGCCTAACAAAACAAAACAGACTAATGACATAACAGTCAGTTTGAACACTTTGAATAACTTGCTTACCACAGATCCATTACCTAACTAATGGTTTAATCTTTGTCCTACTTCAATGTGAGTTTTGGCATAAAATCATGGTAAAGGCTTGTTCCAAGTGTTTTGTGTTGGTGAACAGATTCCTAATCAATTTATGCTTGTTCCTAGTGGGCTATCCTTGCAGACGTGGTATAGACTATTCCCAGTGCTGACAGAGAAGGTATGTCTGTGCTAGAAGACAGAAAAAGCTCCAATGATTCTGGAAATGCGTTAGCAAGCCCCTAACCAAGTATCTAGCCATGTGTTAAAAGAAGATGAAGGAAAGCTATACCCATGCTCGCTGTATAGTATTTCCTTAAATGGCCTTATTAAGCTGGTTTTTATACCATATTTGCACAGGGACATGAGATGGGAAGAATTTCACTGAGACCCTGGACAGTTCATAGAAGGCTTTATGGAACCAAAAACCCTTGAAACTACAGAAACATTGTTTTATTCATAAAAGCAGCCCCATTGTAAGCTATGCACACTGCACCTTCCTCACAAATGCAGAAATTATTCCTGTTTCGCTCATAGACATCCTCCATACAAATGTCACTCACTCCTCTCTGTACCTCATAGCATTGCTGTAACCCAGTGGGAGGGGAAAAAAGGCAGTGAGAAGTGTGTTCTTTTCCTGTCTTAGTGTCTTCTTTGTTCTATAAAAAGAGGGCTATGGCAATTTCTTCCAAATAAAATCATTTGACACTGGGAAAGTAACCACAGCTCTGTGCTAAATGGTTCTGTAACCTGGGGTTAATTAAGGGCTATGTGACAGAAGTGACCTGCAAGCATGGATACTGACCAGACCTGTAGATTTTTCACTTTAAATTTCTCTGCTGCTAAGCACATCCAACCACACATTCAAGTTTAGCAGATGTTTCATTTTTTCTTGCAAACAGAGATTTAAAAGGACTATTTTTTCTACAGTTTCAAGGACTGCAGAAGCATATAGCACTACATACAGCAGCAAACATAGTTACTGTTTACAGCCAGACACCAAAGGGAGTTGAAAGGTTTGAAAGATTTGTATATGAAAAGGAATTTAAAAAGACTATCAGACTTACTTATGAACTTACTTATCATAGGGCTTAAAGAAATTTGTCTCATTCCTTTTTTTCAATAAACAAACAAGTAAATAAACACACAAAAAACTGACAAACAAAACTCCAAACCGGTTAAGAGGCAGACTGTTGGAAAAGAAATCTGCTTTGCAGTGACTAGTCCTGTTATGCAATCTTACCAGTAAGTGAGGCAAAAAACAAGCAGGAGGTAAAGGTATTTTACTTTAAAGTTTTACCCAACCTGTTTACAGCTCTGGAAAAGAGAGCTGTATCTACTTGGAATGTCTTCACACTTACTCTTTCAGCTTTTCACATATGTTAAGGCCTATTTCTTCTCCATGGAATGTTGTATGAAGGTGTCAGAAACAGGTATTGAGGCACTGAGATGTTCATTAAAAATCTGTCATGCCCATATGTGCTTAAAATTAGAACAAAAAAAAAAAATAGAGTATAAGTTATACAGTTGAGAAAAACTATGAAAGAAAGGAAAGGCAGAGAACAAATCTTCCCACTGTTTTTTTCCTTTTCATTTTAAGTGATATGATCACCAAAACAAACTAGCTGGATATATGAATGTCCTATGAATATCCTTTGGAGACACTGTCTGTCAGCACAGATGTGGTGACCATTTATAACCAAATTATATGTACAGAGATGACACAACACGCTGACACTTGCTGACATCAGCACAGACAGGGCACAGCACAACTTAACTAATATTACCTGCTGGAGAAGCCATATATAATCTTTTGGAAAGTCATAATCTTCAATTTTTCTACCTGTTTGGAAACAGGAGTTGAAGATGGGATTCAGCAAGCATATCTTGCTCTTACAACACCATCAATTCAAGAGCAATCATTCTGGAACTCATTCCTTTTTCCACTTGTCTCTTCTCAGCAACACCCCTTCTTCCAAAGTTCCCACTAGAAGTATCTCTGGTTTATAAATTGTGTTAGGGATTATTTTTTTCTCTAAGAACCACAATTTAAATTGGCAGCTGCTCTTCTGATCCTATTCTGGAGAAAGATCACACATTCAAAATAAAATCTAACTTACTCATTTAAAAGGTGGAATTAGCTTTATTAGCAACTCAAAAAAACAAACCAAACCAAACCACGTGATTTTGGGTCTAAATGCTCTCTCCTGAAGATGCTAGCATCTCCATGTTGCACCTAGTTATTGATCTGACCACTGACAAGAAGGTCATATCTCCTTAATATCCTAGGTAGATGTGTGGTGAGCTAAGAACACTTGCACAGCATGCTGATCACAGAATCACAGAATAAGCTGAGTTGGAAGGAACCCATCAGGAACATCAAGTCCAACCCCTGGCCCAGGACAACACCATCCCCAAGAGTCACACCATGTGCCCAGGAGTATTGTCTAAATACTCCTTGAACTCTCTCAGGGTCGGTGTTGTAACCATTTGCCTGGGGAGCCTGTTTCAGTGCCTAACCACCCTTTGGGGAAAAACATTTTCCTGATATCCAGCCTAAAACTTCTCTGACTCAGCTTCCGGCCATTCCCTTGGGTCCTCTCCCTGGTCACCACAGAGAGGAGATCAGTGTCTGCCCCTCCTCTTCCCTTGTGAAGAAGCTGTAACTGCAATGAGCTCTCCCCTCAATCTCCTCCAAGCTAAATAAGACAAGTGACCTCAGCCACTCCTCACACGGCTTCCCCTCAAGGCCCTTCACCATCTTCATTGCCCTCCTTTGGACACTCCCTAATAGTTTAATGTCTTTTTTATGTCGTGGCACCCAAAATTGCCCCTAGCACTTGAAGTGAGGCCACCCCAGTGCAGAGCAGAGCAGGACAATCCCCTTGCCCAGCAGCCAATGCTGTGCCTGATGCACCCCGGCACAGAGTTGGCCTTCCTGGCTGCCAGGGCACTGCTGACTCATGTTCAACTCGCCATTGACCAGGACCACCAGGTCCCTTTTTGTGGCACTACTCTCCAGCCTCTCATTCTCCAGCTGTCTGTACATTCAGGTTTGCCCTGGAAAGAGTCTGGCACTTTCCCTTGTTGAACGTCATATGGCTGATGATTGTCCAGTCCTCTGATTTGTTGAGGTCTCTCTGGCTTTTGCTAAGCAAGTGGGTTAGAAGAAAGGATCCTTGTATGCTTACATGAGGTTATGGTCACTGCCAGTCTGTTAGGGGCATTTCCCACCACAACTCTGTACCTAATGAAGTCACAGCACTGTCTGGAATTCTGCAATTATTAAAATGCTCTGCCCAGGAGGAATACAGAGAACTGTTGGTAATGTAGGTCATTCAGGGAAGCCACATTTCCATTCCCAATTACTTTTAAATGGGATAAGAATGGGTATAATTAGCTGACATAGTAAAATTACTAATACTTTCTCTTCTCCCCTCACTCCCCCAGACAACAGCCTCCCCAACAGTCAAATACACATTTTTATTTCATGAGACTATTTGCAAGATCACTAGCCTTTCTCCTGATATGGTTAGTACATGTGGCTTCATTTTAATTGTTTAACATGTGCACATTAGAATATCCATCACCCTGGAACACTGCTGCAAATATGCCTTGCCTATTTTCATGTTTATTTGTATACTATCCATCATCTGTTATGCTTCTGAAATCCGTGCTCATGTTGCAAATAATATAATGCCTTTATTACAGCAAAACAGGAAAGAAATATTGGGTCATATGTCCAGTAGTTCCCATTTCTTAGACAGTGAAGAGAGAATACAGATATAAGTGTCATATTCGGCATTGTGCTTTTATTCACTGCAGCTTTCCTTTTTTAGACTTTGCTGCAGTTCCTGTAAGGAGCTGTGTGACTTTCCCACCTCATGTTCTTTTGTACATATTGAGAAAAGCAGTCAGTAACAGTTCTGTAACCAAAATATGCAGATTTAATTAAAAATAATAAAGTTTTGTATTGTCATCCACAAAGAAATGTGGTTTTTTTCTACACCAAGCCATATTTTACAATGACAAGCAGTGACTGGACAGTGGCTAAAATTTGAACACTGCAGCAGTATCAATCAATCATGCATCAGATAAACCCATTTCAGAATGTGTATTAAATACAGGCTTGAGCTCATGCACACTGATGTACAGTATTTCATTCTCAATGTGTTCTTTTCGTACCAGCAGAGACTTCATTCTTCAGCTGTGTTGTTTGAACTGCTTCCTTTCTGCAAAACCATTTTTGAATTTCGTAATAATTTCTTTTAAACTTATTTTTGAAAGTTGAAGTTTAGGTCAAATGCAAATATGAATATAGTTTTATCTTGCATGCATAATTTGTAGTCTGTGTGGAACTGACTCATCTGTCGTCTGTATCTGGCACTCATATGATGAGCTCTCCTGCTAAGAGTGACCTATTCATCCTTCAAATAAACATCCACAGAGGAAGAAAAACAATATGTACTGTTCCAAATAAGGAACAACATATTGTGCTTGATGTGATCCACTCATGTCAGTTCTGTCAGCAATCTTTTGAATTAAGAGTCTCTTATTCTGAAAACATTCAAAGATACTGGGTAGTATCTTGAGCAAATCAAAATGCTGACATATCTAAATTTAACTGTTTATGATACATGGGCAGTTAAAACAATGTCTCGGCTCAGCAATCTTAAGCAGTTTGCAGAATTTTTTTTTTTTATTTGAAGAGTTATGGTCTACTGACAAACAAAAGGGTATTACTGCATTGACTGACTGAAGCATTTATTACTTATGAACATTTTCACAAATTACTTTACATATATGATCAATTAAATGTAGCAAAACTTCCAGCTAATACCTTATCTGCAAGAATTTACTGTTTGACCAATATGTTCCCTTCTGACCACATTCAAGATTTTTTTTTACTTGGTTTGCAGCAGAAATCTTGTTATATTCAGTGGAAAAGTAACATTATGGATAGTCTCATACTATGTACACATAACATAGGACAAGACCTTTAAGTGTTTGAAAGAAGCATCCAGATCCAAAGAAGTCTGACCATAACCACAAACAAAGGGATCTGGTGCAGCTGAGTGCCATTTTTCAAAGTTTGTTAAAAGGTTGAGCACTTCAAATCAGAAAAATAGAAAATATTACAATAGCTTGTATAGATAGTCTATGGATGATTCTAAGAGAACTTTTAAGTTAACATCTAGGAATTCAAAAGTCAGGCTTTTGTAGAATAAAAAGGATTACCTGCAGCAAATATTGATCCCAAAAATATTCTGTTAGCATTCTTACCATCTGTGTTTCTGCCTTACAAATACAGGTGATTAAAAGGCACATCAGGTTTCTTTATTTTTGGCTGTGATGTGCCACCATTTCAAGGTAAATAGATTTCCATTTCTTTTCCTTTACAAACAAATCCTGAATCTAGTAGTCAGGGTTGGTTAATTTTATCTCATATTTTACAACACCTGAACACAGCTGTCTGCCTGAAATCGCTGGCTACATTCATGCAAACCCACAGTCTTCTGATTTTACACTCCCTACGTGGTGAAACCTTGACAGAGGTGTTACTAAGAGCATAATGAAAATATAAGGGACTGTACAGGTGTCCCGATAGACCTAATCTGGCCAGCAGCACCTGCACTACTAACACTGTTGAATGCAGTATCTAAATCAAAACACAATCCTGGCTGAATTCCCAGTTCTACAGAGTGCTTATAGAACTGGCTACTGGGAGGTGGAGGGTGGAATAACAATATTTTTTTCTTCTGTTGGAAAGCACAGCAAATTTGAGCAGCAAATCAGTAGGAAAAGGAATATAGAACCCTATAATGTCATTTTTATTTAATCATTTTATAGGATACAACTGGCAGGCTCATATTTTGCCAGGTTGTTTTTTGTCACTTAGCACATTGTGAAAGTCTGTTTTACAGACAGACACTGTCATATAAAATAGGTTACTACACTGGAAATTTAGACAAGCAGACTTAACACTGCAATTAATTCGATCTTAAATTTTTTGTGCTTTTCCTGAATATACTCTGCATACAGCCTTCAGCAGTTGTTGTGGTATTGCTGGAATTTCCATGTGTTTCACTTTGTTTTGGGATCTTATATTATCACATCCCACTTCCCAATCTCACTGAAAGAGTTTCCTCTGAGGTTGCTTCTATCTCTTCAACCATTTGTTTTTTAAAAAGCAGAATATAGTGTGATTTAGATGACTGATGAGGAGAAGGGTCATAGAAAAGGGCTGATGATATCTCTTCTTCTTTTTTAATAAGGCTGGCAAAGAAAAAAGAACAGAATAATAAGTAGAAAAAATTTCATCTCTGCGGTGTGTTTGGAAATGAAATATTTTATCATCAGAAATCAAAAGTGGCTGTTGATTCAAACATGAAAAGCATTATAGGAATACCTTTTGAATTGTTACTTTCAATTCTGTGTTTGAAGTGTAATTATGCCAATGCCTGTGTTGTCGCCATGGTAGAGAAAACTCTTATGAAGCCTGTGAAGAAAGGTCAGATGGAAGCCAAAAAGAGCATTTTCTTATTGTTACTGGTCCACTCTATTAAGGATGCTGTTTAAAAGGGCATTCCCCACACAACCCACACCAGAAAATAGCTCAGGCAAGGTAATGTCTGCTGCATTGACCACATTACTAGCAGTTCAAAATGTACTGTGTTATGAAGGAATCCAATGTGAGAACATGAAAGGCACAGTCAGGAAGACAACTGACTTCTTAAGCAAAATATTCAGCAATTCAAAAAGCTAAACTAGAAATTGGTCTTCCATAAATGCTACATGTAAACTGTTGGTGTCATCTTCAAGATGACTACAATATGACAGCTGTAGCTAAAATTTTATTGGAGTCTAGCAGCAAGATAGTATCAGGAGTTTTCTGAAAAAGGGGAAGAGAATTTTTTTTGTCAATGAGCCCCTATGGTGCAACTCCATTACATAGATACAAAGTCTAACAAAAATAATTATTCAAACATAGTAGCATCAAACAAAAGGCAAAATATCTGGTTGATGTAGCAAAGGCACAATCAGCTAGTGTTGGGCTATGGTTTTTGGGGAAAACAGCTTGGTTCCTGTACAGTTCTATGGTATCAGTTCAACAAAAGTTCAGATCTTTTCTCTTTCCGAGAATTCCCAATGGCTGTTCACAAAGTCTTGACTCGCTGATTAGGATGGACCATGCTCAAATGGGACATTAGACATCTCAGCCTCTGGTTCTTCTCGGCAATGCTTGTAGCTGGAGACAACACCTGCAGACTCTATGGGGTTTTTAAGTTCATGCATGATGTATACACCATCGAGATATCCGGGGTCTTCAGCAGTTAGTTGCCTATCAGACTCAGACTCTAAGTATAACAGCCAGTGCTGAGCCAAGCACAGGATTCTGAGGATCTAATTTTAGTATCTCTATGAATCAATTTTTAAAAATAGTAAAATGTTTCTTTTCCAAGTTTCTACCCTACACAGGTCTTCTTGACTTGTCTGATATTCCCTCTGCAGAAGTTTAATGCAGTGACAGGCTCCAGAAGTGTATGTGTGTGCTGACTAATACAGCCAAGGAAGACTGGATGATTTATGTGCTTGAGGATTCTCTTCGCCTAGAAATAATTCCCTGGGTTAATTTATTTTTCTCTCTTCCTCTGTAGTAGCTCTTTCTTCTCTCTTCTGATTTTGGATGTGAGATAACTAAAGTCTGCTCTCCAAGGCAAGATTTTGTGTAGTCCACATGGCAGCTAGGGCAGCTAGAAGGCTTTATCTCTTAAGGGATGAAGGCAAGAGATCTCTTCCTGAGAATTTTCTTCATTTTGCTAAATAATCTTTTAAATTCTCAGCTTTCCTACCCCTTCATTTCTTTCTGCCTTTTTAAAATCTTTGACACAGCTGCACTGAGGTGCATTGTTATGTGTATATTGCTACTATATTGTAATAATCCCTTCTCCTCATTCAGTTTATGGTGTCAACCTGCATCTTTCAGGCATTTGGATACAAACAGCATTCAAAGTACCTTCAAAAACTGTTTTTCTGCTGTTTACATAAGCATTAGAAGCCCGAGTTATTTCAGGTAGTGGGGCATTGTGAACCTTTTTCATCTATTGCAAGCAGATCCTTAGTGCCCACTTTACCTCACGCCGCTGATTTCTCCCTACTTACAGGGTGTGAAGTACATCCTGGAAGAGGCAGAGCAGAGCATGACACCGAAGGCTGCAAGAGCCTTACTGAATCCTGAAGAAAGCAGTCAGAAATGTAGCTCAGGAACCAGTAAGTGTAGGTGACAAGCAGATGCTGGAAAAGGAAGTGAAACAGATGCACTATGTGAATGATAGGAGATGGGGAAAAAAAAAGAAGGCCTCTTTTCCACAAACTCTAAATATGTCTGTTAGTGTGGATGAGTAACTTGGTAAAGAAATACTGAATTAAGTTGCAGTAAATATTTACAAACATCACACTATTGCTATTCCTTTATCTAGCCTACAAAAGACATAATTGGCATCTGCACACCTGCAGTTGTAATGCTATCATTCTCAGAAGTATCTGGCAAAATGATAAATACATTTTAACTTTTTTCTTCTACAAAGAAATGTAAACCAGCTGCAAGGGAATTTAAAAACTGAATTTAAAGGTGTTTATGCTTTACAGAACAATCTACTTCCTTCATGTAAGTGACTGTTAACTTTATTCAGTATGCCTGAAAGGGACTCATGCTATACAAGCAAAGGATTAGGTTATGACAGTCTTCAATGTTTAAGTAAAGAGCTGACAGCTATTTCAGAGGACTGCCTGCTCTGAACTTTCTTACCCTGGGATTATAGATAGACACCATAAGCCCAGCAGGGTAAAGGGAGACTCCTATGGTGAAAATATCCACACACATAGACCTGTTTCCTGAACCTCATTCTGTTTGCTCATTTTGTATTCTAATTAATTCACCAATTAATTCCCAGCAGTGTCTCAGCATCTCATGCGTAAGGTTCAGCTACTGCATCAGCGGTCTGCAGCTAAACACCTGCAGATGGCAGTTTGAGAAAAATATTGATTTTCAATTACTGGGATTTGTTTAATTCAGCACTCGATTCATAACCATTCCTTCCTCATCAGCACAGAACCACAAGAAGCTTGTCTGCTCTATATAGTCAGGGACAAACTAGTGAGGCAATTCCTAGGGGCAGCTTGCTCCCTAAATAAGCAGGAGGAGAAAAGATGCAAGGATGCACACACAGCTGTGGGGAATGCTACAGTCCCATTCTTCCACAAACCACTCTCCTGAGTGAAAGCAAAAAGAAAGGAGTGGATCAGCTGTGTTATGCACCCCAACCTGGAAATTCTGGAAGGGATATCCTCTGCTGGTAATTCTTCACAGCACTCTTCCCTGGTATGATGCAGTTCACCTATGCCTAGAGTAACAAAAAATATCAAGGACAACATGATAACATTTATTTTTTCAGGTGATTTCATAGTAGCTCTAGGGATATTATATAGGAAGGGGTTTCTCTTCTAGAAATTTAAAAAACAGAAAATATAGGAAGAAAAACTCTCATTGGTGAAGAAGCAAAGGAAACTGCAACACATATTACATAAAGGAGCAAGATAGATGTGTTTTTATCAAAGAGAAAAGGTACAGTTGGGAATTCTGACTTCCATAGTGGATGCTTGTACCATTAAATAAAGGAATAGCAATCAGTTTACTCTGCACATAACCACATATGGCGTATGGTGAAAACCTTGTCAAGAAAAAAAGACAAAAAATGGAAAAGAAAAAGATAGGTTCTTATAATTTTACACTGTCAACGACATTCCTTCTTAATTTATTATTTCTGTATGTACTACTATGTTCCATAACATAATTCAGATATTCACATTGTCATTCTCTGAATAAGGTTTTACAGAGTATGATGAATCTGAGTCAAATTTGGTGCCTTATCTCCCACATGTAAAACCTCATCTATACCAACTAAGTGGCATGGAAAATCAGACCCCACAAAAATGGGAAATCTCAGATTTTAGCACTGGATCTCCTTACTGAGTAGTGCATAGTATTCTTCCCTGATGCCATAGTACATGTAGGCCCTGATATTCTTCATGAAGTACTGCAATGTAACCTGTAAAAAATCCATGCAAATTATTCAGCTCTAAAAATTAATATAATCTGGAGTATTGAGTTTGGGAATACAGGGTTGCACTGATAACTTTAAGATTCAATACACACCACTACAAAATCTTGTCTGAAGAAATACGAGCAGGAACAGAGACAAAACAAAGAATCCAAATTGGTGTCCTAAAAAGAGCATGCACATTAATATGATAACAACACCAGAATATTCATTTCCTTATCACACTGGTGATATATAAAATCCAGTATTTAACCTGTAGTCTTTCAAAGAAAAAGGTGAGAAATCAAGAGGAGGATTAATGTGTCTATAGGACAAGTATCTTCACAATGCAAACCAGATTTCCACTTTGAATCTTAGGGGTCATGCTTTATCTTTTAAAGAAAAGAAAGTGTGATCATAGGATCATTCTTATGAGAAGTGAATTCACAGAAGTTCTCATTATGTATTTAAGTGCATAATCATTCTTTGAAGCCCACTGAGCCTAGTGGCACCTTGTGGCAGTGAATTCTAGATTCATTCTATATTGACTTACTCTACACATTAAAAAAATCAGATGATAAATAAGGAAATCAGTACTTCTCCTCATGTAAGAACATTATGTTATATGTGTATATGATAATTCGTGCAAGTAAAATTGTTGTATATTTTATAGTTATGTACTGTGAAGATAAACTGTTAGAAGTTTTTAAAACACACAAGCCAGTGACGGGGATTGCAAAACAATGTCAAAACCACCTGGACAAGGGAGGGAGAACCTCATTTACAATCAAATGAATGTGGCCAACCTGGAGATGGATCGTCCACAGAGGTGATCTGAGGAATGCCCGGACGATGAATACATGATAAATATCTAAGATTGAGATAGCCGGAGCCACCGGAGCCATCAGGGAGATACATCTCAATACCAGATTCCGGGAACGCTCCCGGAATGGGTGCTCATTACTCTCCGGACATGTTTTGTTCAACTTGCCACAGAGAAAGAACTCCACATGAATATATGCAGTCTGAAAAGGAAGAAAAGGGACTCTGCCTCGGGCAAGAAAAAACATATAAAAATCGCTTGGACAGGACAGTCAGTGTGAAGCATAGGGGACCCTCTGCTGTAGCGGTCAAACCTGTGTCTCACACAGCACCGATACCCGGGCTCGGCAATGACCTTTTTTTGGATAGTGGCTTTTTCGTTGTTATTCTCTAAATTTTTATTTGGACCATTTAATACATTTTCTTTAATTAATAAAATGGAGCATTCATTTATAACAATTATGAAAATCTGAGGGTTAGCTCTGAAAACTCAGCAACTTGGCTGATATTCAGAAGAACAAAATTAAGACAGGACAGATGTTAAAATGTTGATAATGATCTTTAGATATTGGTTCCCTTTAAATATTTTTAAATTTTAGCATACTTTAAAATAGTTAGCCTATTTGCCTGTAGACTGAAAGGGATTTCTGCTTCCAGTTTATTTCTCTGTTGCCATTAGGTCTTCCCTTTTTAATACATTTTCATTCATACAATTTTAATGTCTCAAATGAATCACAATCATATGCATTTTCATGTAAATATGCCTTGGTCTTTCCATTGAACAAGACCTCTTAGATTTTTTCAGTGGGTATTTCAACAAATTTAGACAACCGTGTCTGTCAAACTCCCTCCATCCCCACAATTTTTTCTCCTTGTTCTAATAATAATCAATATCTGCATGAAGGATTAGTACCAAACCACTAAGTTCAAAACAGAGTGAACAACAGATCAATAAAACATGAACTTTTCTCCCACTTACAGGTTTAACAAAACATTTATTTCAATACATTTACAGACAATATTATTAGACTGCTGTTTCTAAGGTTAGAAAGGTTTCTAGTTTAAAAAAGATCCAACAGTTCATTTTTAACTATATATGAGAAGATTTAAGTACCAAAATATTGACGCTTCTGAGTAACAAACTTCTCCCACAAAGTCTGATTTCCTTTCACACTGCACCAAAAGAATATTATGAAAAGCACTCCCTAATTTAAACTACAGGCACAAACGTGATGTGTGAATCAGTTCGTGCACAGCATTAATTCCATACAATGGATACATATATCTCAGCAGATATTCCTGCATCTTCTACCTTTGAAATGGAGATGTTTATTGCTGGCAACAGTGCCTCCAATCTTGGCATATACAAATAAAGCTCAGACAAAACCTGTCCCCAGAGGGATCGTCTCAGGTCCCTCCAAAAGTTCATCAGAAAGAAGGGCATAAATTTATGTAGCAAAGGCAGGTTACAGAGACCTAGGAAATTAAAGATTCAACCCCAATACTACAAAACTTTGTTTTCACTGATGAAGAGAAAGCTCAAGCATACACGTGAGCATGAACTTGGGATCCCTGTTCTTCTCACTCACATTTCTGGGGTGAGTGCAGCCAACCCAAAAATCTCAAGAAACCGTTGGGCCTAGGAAAAGATGGCCTCAGGATACCTTCAGACAGACAAAGGAGGCTTTCCCTAGCTCTAAACTATGTGTCTAGAGATGGGCTAGAATATGTTAAGGCTCTGTTCCTCTAGAATGTTGCTGACCATAGGGATGATCAATGCCACTCATGCAAGCAGATGCAGTAGTCAGCAGTGTAAATAGTTACCCAATTTGGTCTTCAGAACAAGGTTATGGTGACCTAAGTATGCCCATACATTTATTTCATATAGTTACTAACCCCATAAAAGTAAGTTTTAACAGCTGTAAGCAGTTCACTAACTGTCCAGGGGTAGGTTTGAGTAGAAACTGAATACAATCACCAGTTACTGGAAGGCCATGGATTGTAAAGTTTGCCTTAGTGTCCCTAGTAGTATAACTCCAATTCCAATGTTTATCTGTTTCACAGGGGGTCATGAAGATAAGTCTATAAGTATTTGCTTGCTGCTAATGGAAATAGTTGGATCAGTGCATAGTAACATTACCATATTCCCTCAGTGGTATGGGAAGCATCACTATAACAATTTGCATTCCAAAGGAAAATCACCTTTTGAAGATTTACTTGCATTCTAGAAGATTAATTCTGCCTAAGAAAAATCAAAGAAAAAACAATAGAGATGCTGAGCACACCTTTGCACAAGGCTCCATTTCTTCTCTTTAGAGGTTTTATTTTTTCTTCCTTTTTTTTTTTTCTTTTTATTATTTTAGGCAGTAGGTAGGGATGAGTCTGTGGGATAGGTCCTTTTTCACTCTCATTTATAGAGTCTTACCAATAACAAGAGATTTATCAATTCATGAAACCAGAAGTTAGAAACAAGTGATCTCTTCATATCCAAGAGGCACTGTCTTGGCCACTTTTCACTCTCTGTATCACCTGCAAATAGAAACTGGGGGTAGCTTCAAACAGCAGCAGAGACCCTTTTCTTTGCCTCAACCCAGACAAAGCTACTGTTCTCTATTTCAGAATAAAAGCTGTGCACAGCAAAACCTCTCCTTCAGAACCCCAATAGCTGCTTGCAATTTTTCAGCATCCACTAAAAATGTTCTCATCCGACTGCTTTTACTTCTCTGCTGAAATGAACTGAATGATTCCAACAGAAGCTGATAATTGAACAGGGATTTCCCTTACAAAGATAGACCATAGCATCAGAGAATTGGCATGGGATTAATTTAAGCATTGAGACAGATACACACACCATCTGCTAAAAACAGGTAAAGGAGGGTCTCTCTGATTTCTTTCTTGTGTATGAGAGACTGGTATAACCTCACTGCCTGAGCAGGAGATTGGATTCCACTCAAAGAAAAATAAGAGGTGAAATACATACATGGTTCCCACCACAAGAAGTACAGGTTGCTTTTTTGACCACCCTTAAAGAGCATGATTTCCCCAGAACTCCTGCTCATAGTCCTGGAGGATTTCTTCACCCAGCAGAGCTCCTAGGAGTTACTTCTGCAATTACCTGTGCAATTGTGCTTGCATGGATTTAATCAGTATTTTACAGCTTTTCATTGTGCTATTTTGCTACTTTAATGTTATTTTAAAGGCATATTTTACACCTTGTGTAGTCCTTCCAGCAGATAAACCCATCTGCCTCCTAGCTTCCAACCCTGGCCTCCTGTTCTCCAGGACTGCGTCCATCACTTGCTTTCCTTTCTCTACTATTTGCCAGTCTCAGTCTCCCAATGCCAAACTTCATCCAGCAAGTCCCACTTGGTGCCAGCTGTTCTCTAAGAATCATCACCTTTTATCTCCCCTTATCCAGCAGAATTACCTCCAAATTCAATACTTACCACAGCTATTTTCATTCTCTTATTAAATTACAACTTCTTCCCTGTGCCATTTCACAGCTTGGTTTTGAAGCATTCAATTCCTACCACAAAATCAATGCATGTATTAATTACAGCTTAGCCTTAAAACACGCTACATCTTCAAAAGGTGAATAAGATGTTTTTCCTAGTTGAAAAAATATATACTGTAGGAGACTGTCAAAATCTCCCAAAAATCTTGGCTAATAATATTTGTTCATCTTCTGGGAGAAACTAGCGGTTAACTGTTGCACTGAGTGTGTCTGTTCCTGTTTTCCTATAGGCTGTAGATGCCTGTATCATGTTCATCAGTGTGTTTACGTTTGTTCCTTGCTATGCAACTTTGTAATTATAGTGGAATAGATATCACCATCTTCCTGCTATAAGATTTTTTTTTTTTGCAATCAATTAAAAAAAATTACATTTTAGCAATTGCTGTTGCCTTCAAAAAGGTTATTATGTTTTTTCTCATATTATTATTTCAACCATGATCTGGAAAATAGCTTTTTGACAATTTCACCCAAACTATGTAACTTTCAATCTAGGATGCAGGGGTGAAGTAGAGTTTTTTTTTCCAATTCTGGTTGGTCAAAATTCAAGGGCTTCCATTTCCTTGACCAGAAGGATTGAGAACATCTCTCTTGTGCCAGGAGTCCAACACTGCACCTGCTGCTCCTGGGCAGTGGGAAGAAAGTTGGAAGTTCTCTACTATAATGTGGAAAAAGAGGGATCTGAATAAGACAGAAAGGCATGTGAACTGATAACAGGAAATTAGGATGATTATATCTTGAGGCAAAAAACCATCACCATACAAAGCAGGGCTACATGAGAAGGGAAAAGTCTCATTGCCTTTCTCTCCCCACTTCTCCAAAGTCTACCCTGAATCACTGCTTACCTATATTTTATAAAGCACTTAAAATAAATCTGACTACATCTTCATATGGAATATGGATATTATATATCCTGACTGGATAGCTATTCAATATTCAGTCCTATCCTCTTCCGCTGATGTGTGACATTGGGTGTCATGTCATTGCACTCTGAAGTATACTGAAACCCAGCTCTGAGTATCAGTCCCTGAATTTCCCTGATCTGTGAATTTCAGAGCATTCTGGGATTAAAATGCTTTTTACTCTATCAAGAAGCCCAAGGCCCCATAGCTCTTATATTACCAACGAGGGTATTCTGAGAAAGCATGTACAGGTTTTAGTCTGAAATTCTCATTGCTGACACAGTCAGGATTATGTTTCAAAGATGTTTTTTTACTTCTTTTAACAGAGACTTTGGTAGCCAAGGAGCAGCTCTGTGTGCAGCCCCACTCCCAAGAACGGTGTGTCTCCCTGCAGCCCAGGCTGCACAGCAGCTGTCTCCTCCGCTGCACAGCTCTGAGCCATTCCCGAGACACAGCCCATCCTGGGGAAAAAATAGCATGAGATTACATAATGAAAGATAAGACTTGTGTGCATGCACAAGAGGGCTAACTTAAGGTCATGCAGTCAGTTCCGTAAAGAATTCTGATTGCTTCATTTCTCTTCAGCACCTACCCTGTTCCCCATTGAACGGCCCTCTTTCCCTCCCATTCTCCACTATTCTGTTCCTCAGCTTCCTCTTTATTACCCACCCCTGCTCATTTACAGAATCGTGTTTCTGTCTCTGTTGCTGTCTCTTGCCCCTATTTTGGTACTTTCTGTATATATGACTCTCACTCTCCGCTCCTATTTCTCACTGTTGTTTGAACAAATAGTTCACTGCCTAAGGCTGCTGTCTCCTGACAAATACAACTCCCCTCTCCCCACCCGGTCCTCATGTCTAACTCCAGCTTCTCTCAAACTCTGATACAAAATACTTTCAGATGTACAGAAGACTTTTGGACTTCATTTCCTCTCCAGACACAGAGAATTTTTTGAAAAATCCTGATTAGACATGATCTGAAACAACTGGGGCAACATAATCAACACATAGCACTAATAATACTGAACACTTATGCAGCATCTTTAGCCATGAAAGTGCTTTGCAAACACTAAGGGAGTGATTTTTCAGTAATCCTGTGCACTCATTGTTCAGTGACTTTAGGTTTTTTGTGTAATTGCTCAGTGTGTCTGAAAATGAGAAGTCATCTAAGAAGTGCTTGAACATTTTCAAAAAATATCTCTAGATATCATTTTATATATGGAAAAGTAGAACTATATAGAGCACCACATGTTTCAAGCCAGGGTATAGGGCTGCCTTTTTATTTTATCTTCGTACAGCAAGGCCCTGGGGCTGCATACAGAAAAGGGCTTAGTTCTCAAAATGATACATTAGGTGTCCAAGTCCATAAAGGTCCTTGAAATCCGAGTTTCTTTGGATGTTGTTACCTAGATGTCTGCCACTTCCATTTTTACAGAAAAGTCAGAACTGGTTGTTGTTTTTGAGGTTTTGAGCCTTACTCAGAGTAGAATTAAGATAATTATGAATCCCACTGTCTGCTCTTAGCAAATAATTCAATGGTTAGAGTATTCATCTGGATAGTGAAAGTTTTTGTTTATACTAGTTTAACCCCTGAGATCTGACATTTAGCAGACATTATAATGAAACCAATAATATGAGCATTCAGCCTCACAGGTAAAGTCAGTCTCAAAGAAGTGACTAAACCTGGGTCTTTCAACGTCTTACAAGAACACTCTTAACATTGTTAGATTTCCTTATATGTTGTTTTACATGGAAAAAAATCTGACTGATCTAGCTTACTTTCCTTATATCGGGGGGGCTCCACACACTTGTTTACAGTTGGAGGATCCCTTTTCCATCTGCAGTCTGATATAGGACTTATTTCAATGCCCAAAGTTCTTATTTCCTGCTGGATGACTTCAGTAGTGGTCATTTTATTTATTTGACTTTCTGTATTCTCACATTGTGAAGAACTTGCAGAGTTGGGTGCTATTTTAGGTACTCATCCTTGTAATACCTCCATCCCTCATGGAGGGATTTAGCCCTTGATGTCTAAATAACACTGAAAACAGAATACAGCACTGACTCAGAGTTCCTAACTCCAAAATTCACTTAGGTGGTGTTTAATGTCCATTTATCTACAAAGTTCACTTTAGACTTGGTGCAGTTCAGTCCACATAATCTAAATTTCTTTCATCCACTATCCATTTTCTAAAAAAAGGGCAATATCATCCAAGAATTTTTGAGAAAAGGTTTTTCAGGTAAGTGAATTAGGGATTTATAAAACTTACTAGCAGCTGGTAAAACATCCCAGTCTCACCCTGTGCTGTTGATACAGACAGCCCTGAGGTAGCTAACAGCCATTTTATAATTGCAGCTCTTTACTGTGATGATTTGGAAGTCCAGTGTCAAAAAACTATAAATGAAGACATCTCAATCTGTACATTTCACATTATTTATTTCTTACATCAAAATCACTGTTAAAATAGATAGTGATCTTCCCTAGGATGCACTACTGAGGAAGGCACTGCTCTTTTTGAAGTGACAGAGTCATCTGTCATGTCACTACAACTAAATATTTTCTGTCCTTTTAGTCCATAGATGCTAAAACCAAACCTGTGTTCAGTGATGATACTAGAATTTATAATGCTCTTCTAAAAGGACAAAATAAAAAAGGATAGAAATATTATCAGTTGGTTAGACCTAACCTCAATGATTTTAAATAGATGAAGAGCTAGACTGCTACTGGGAGAAGAGCTATTTTGGTACAGATAGTTGTCAAAGATAATAGGACTCTGGGCTTGCAGGCAATATTTCTTCTAACATTTTCAAGTAGTTAAACTACTGTAGTTTCTGACATTTTGAGCCCAATGTAAAGCCTCGTGGAACATGAACACATAGTGCTGCAGTTTGTTCTTATAGGAAATTTTAGAAATAGTCTTTTCTTGATCCGATCATTTAAGTGTGCCTACCTGGCTCTGTGATTCAGCCCAGTGGTCCTGCCTTTTTCTTCGTGGTACATCAGATTGAAATTGATCCATAAAACGTGTTTGGTATCTGTGAGGAACTTTGAATTCTTTCCTTGCTACAAGTATTTATAACAGTATTCAGTAGCTTAAAAAAAAGAGTCTTTCCTCCCACCTCCACCATCCTCCCACTGTCTCATAGTTCAATTGCTTGTTTTTCAGACTTGAAAGAGATCCCACACAATAGCAACTTCCTTTGCAATCCCAGCAACACCTGTTCAGAGAAGCAGCTCTCACTGGTGAGTCTCAAGTACCTGATAAGACAGGAAGAAAAATATCCTAAAGCACTAGTTGAAAACTTGGCTGGACAGCAGGAAGGACAAAATATTGCCAGTGTTCAGAAATGAGCCTAGTCTACAAAGAGACTATGCAGTGTGGTGGTTCTTTTATTTTATTTCACAGTGCTTAGAGTACTTTGAAAAAAAAATTGGAAGAAGGCAAAGCAGAGACAATGTATATGCATATTTGAAGACTGCCCATTCATTTTTTGACCTTTGTCCAAAAATTAAAATCTTTTTTTCCATATATTTATACATGTTTAAGAACAGTTTTCAAAAGTGAAAAATAAAAAAAAAATTGAAGTTCCTATATATAAAATTCCATCCTTTGAGGATCTTATGGGAAACTTTCACTCTCAGGAAATCCTGGGAAGGTCTTCTTTTTTCTTTTCTTTTTTTTTTTTTTCATATCCAACTTAAAATTATTTTACAAGTACAAATATAGCTGGCAACAGAATGCAATCTAGTCTAAATTCAGCATTCTTAGAATTGGCACCCTACCTACACCAGCATCTAAATAAATGATCTAACACTATAGAGTAATCATGAAAATTTTCAGAATGAATATATGGTACTCATACTGTAAATATTGTTTGCTTTATGTTCATGGCAGTTTTATGGTTTCCTGTCTTATCTGAAATTGCCTCACCTCAGATTCACTGTAAAGCTATTTTACTGTAACATTCTGGCAATTTTCACCAACTATTTCTGTTTATCAGGATACTTTTAAATCTCTGGAAAGTTGATTAAAATCCCATCAACATTTCGCTTCCTGGAGGTAGACTGCACTTGCATCCCAACAATTTCCAAGAGCAAAATATCCATTTTAACATAACAAAGCTTTAGATTAAAATAGACACAGTATTATATTCCCCAGCATAACTGTTTCAAGTCTCCTGAGTCCGTAGCTTGTTCTGGTTAGAGCAAATCTTGAGGCCTTTAAGAGAAAGGAAGATTTTGTAAAGAAATTAATTCTAATGTTATATGCAAAGCAAAAGAGTATGGTACAAGATATCAGGTTAAGAAGCAATGATGGTACTGATGATTTCAGATGAACCAGAGGCTTTATGTTTGTAGAACACTGGGATGAGCGGGATGACCTGACTTGCCAACTTTGAAAGTTTTTTCTTGTGTTCTGTCTTCTCCTTATCAGTTGACTGAAGGATATAGAGAAGACACTGGTAAAAAGTCTAAAGCTGTGTGTTTCTCTGTGTGTGTATAAAGTAAACACAGAGAATGTCCATACATGTATGGGCCCATGTTTATATGTGTATGTACACACAGATAAACTCTGTGGATTTTCAATGATACAGAAATTTTCAAATTGACAATTACACTCTAATCTCTAATATATTACATGTGTGTACAGCATAGTTTTTATATTTAATATTAAATACATATAGGATATACATGTATAAAATATATACTACATATGTATCTAAAGTTCATGGTTTTGTTCCTTTTGGATAGATTTTTTTTTTTATTTCCTTGAAACACCACATTTCCAGTTAACATCCTGTGTAAAAACGACTGTCTTTAAAAATATATTATTTCTATCATAAACTATGATAATGGGGGAAAAATCCCAGCAAAACCATTGTTGCCATAATTCACAACCAGTTTGTTAGAGGCTTAACTGCTTTCAGCTTTGCCTTGGGCCATTAACTAACAAACCAACCATTAACTGCTAGTAATGACCATTTTTCCCTGGTATTATTGCTTAATTGAACTCCTATGCTGTGTTGGTTATTTTTATGCCATCTCACAATGACTATGCATTACTTCATTTTCCTAGTATACCAACCACATATTGAAATAAACAAGATAAGTGTTGGAGAATTGGATCTTTCACTGTATATACTATTTAAAATACATTACTTTAATGAACAGCTTTGATGTAGCAGACGTGCTTTTTCATTTTTCCTGTTCTCCAGAGCATATGCATCAAGGAGCTTAGATGCAGAATTAATGCATGCTGTTGTTCAGTAATGTATACAATGTCAAGGCACAGTATTAGTAAGCTGTGTTATATATTCATTTGGGTAAGACACATTTGATTATTAGCATTCTGTTCTTCAGCAACAAGCCACATGTGCTGTCTGTTGCCATGGCAATAAATTAGGAAGGATAACCTGACTACTTATCAATTTTTATTAGTGCAATCATCCTACCTGCTTAACCCCTCAGTAACAGTAGTGTGTTTAAACACCACTGATAAAATCTATGCAATGCTGGGGGGTGTGAGTTAAGTTAATAGGGTGGGGACGAAGTCAAGGTACTGTGGAGATGGGGGAGAGAAATACTGACTTACAACATGACATTGAGGTGATTCATTTACATCACAGCATCAAAAATGTTAATGTTTCTGATGATCTTAGCACAGTGGGAAAAGATGAAAATAAATGCAAAAAGCTTAAGATGGATAAAATGAATAGTGCTTCCATCTTGTTATGTTTAAAGCAGTATGTGTAAATGGATATGTTTAACTATAAACCTGAATAAATGGAATCAAAACATGTACCTGCTAAATGTTAGGGAACATCATATGCTATTAAATATACACTTTAAAGTAGAAAGGAATGAACTCATGGAACATCACCTTGATTTTCTCTAAGATATTAATTTTTGTCTGTGACCTTTAAGACTATGGCTAACACCCTTTCAATTATCACCCACAGAAAAATCAGTTATTCTGTACTATGCAGAAACAAGAATAAGTTTCCCATTCATTCCAAGACCTTTCTGGGATCAAAATAAAAGTTACAACAGATTTATTCTCAGGTATCTCATTTTGATCTAAAGATCTAAATGTTCCTGCAGAGCTAAGTATAGTTAATCCGTGTTTGATTGTTGCAAGACTGACTATTTCAGTCTCAATATCAGCACTAATGTTATTGTTGGGTTTACACAAATCTTAAAAAAAAAAAAAAAAAAAAGAAAACTCTTGCACGTCTTCTTGACTTTAACGAAGCATTGTCACTCACTGGTGATAAAGCAGGGTGTAAGTGCACAGCATAGCAGCAAAGGCAGGACAGGAATCTCCTTGGACCTGCTCTCTGCATGGATATGTTTACTGGGAAGAGACATGCCTACTCTGCTTTTGGCTTCCAGGATAACCACACCCACTGCTTCACTCTTACTATCATCCCTTCACTCTCCACAGGATTTGAGTTGACAAATCAGACTGTCCTGTCCATCTGTGGAGATGGCATTATTAGGTTAGTAAAAGGCTGTCAATTCAAAACCTTTCCCAAGCCTTGGGAAAAGGGAAATATTCACCACAAATAACTCCTTATTTCAGCTGGGAAAAATTAATATAACATTTTCCAAAACACCTAAATCCTTCATTTAAATGGCTGCCCACTATTAACGTTTTAGGAGTCATGTGGGAATATAAAAAGAGTTTGGTGGAATCTAAACCTTGTCTCCTGGAGAAATAAGCAGCTCTGGTATCCTGGATGGAAACCCCTCCCTCCAGTGACTGAGAGTTCACTCCAAAGGAGAAGCAAACCTCTTTGCTCACCCCTTCACTGGCTCCTGCGGCTCTGGCTGGGAAGATGAGGAGGCACCACAGGCAGGCAGGCTGCACTTTCTTTCCCCACCATGGGCTTGCTTCACCTATCCTGCTGAATGAACAATACACCCCAGGAGATGGTAGGACAGACTTGTGTAAATCACACAGACAGGAAGGGCCTGGGGCAGGGTCTGAAGGGAAGCCAGGACGGGAGCAAGGGAGACCTCAGAAGTCTGGGGCAGGAACTGCTGCTGGGAGAAGAGTGAGCAGATGTGGCATTTGAAGCAACCTCATCTGGGGCAGAATAGGACATCTGGAAGGACAAATACCTTCTTTTATTCGTCCCTACATGAATTGTCAAACAAGTAAAAATAAATCTCAATTATAATTAATGTGCAAGTTCTAAAGCATTGGAGTTCTTTAAATCTGGGAATCCGGGGCAAGTTGGAAAATCTCGAGCTTAAATTTCTTCCTAAAATGAGGCACAGTCTTCCAGGTCATTCAGGTGCTTGCAATTACTGAGTTATATAAGCATAAATTCTGTGCACTTTTAATAACAAAATTTTCAAGGTGTCTTTGATAGGTAATCTCAGAGTAAGAATATTTTACCCAATAAAATGTTATGTGTTAAAGGAAGACTGCCTTGTGAAGCAATATCTTTTAGAAGAAATAATCAAAACTAACTTTGCAATCTACAGCAAGTCTCTAATCAGATATGTCAGATGTTTTTCTCCCCATTGTCAAACCCCCAGCAAAACACGAGGTCACAGCTAGCTGATAGTTCAGAAGTCTTGATTTATAAAAGCTTAGGGCATCCACTGCCTACAAGCTCTGTGTACATGTGCATGCACATGTGTTCATATTCAGAAATAACAGCAGGATTTGGTAGATCTGAGAGCTCCTGCTTCTCTCAAGGCTCAGCTTTCTGATGGAAAATACTTTATCCAAACCTCAGATTTTTACTATACTTTCCAAATCCAAGAAGGCATTAAGATTATTCATTTCTTTCCCATAGCTGAAGACATATTTTCCATGGAGCCTGATAATGGTGCCCAACGTCAAAGCTCAAACTGAATTGATGGATTAGTTACTCTGTTCCACTCCAGTCACAGTCTGTAAGGGAAACCAGGCATTTCTATAAATGCCTGTGCATTGACAGATTTCCAAACAGGGCTGCTGTTTGTGTGGACCTCTCTGGAATGAACCCTGTATGCAAGCAGACCTTCTCCAATTGGAAGCTGAACAAATCCCAGTATTGTTATCTCTCAAAAAGCTCAAACTTTCTTGTCAGCAACTCTCCTGGTAGAAAGGTTAAACCTCTGTATCTATACAAACTGTTTCCAATAAACTGTAACAGTAGTGTCCATCTAACTAATATACCCAGGAATATTTATAAAGGTTTTTATATGAGGTATTTATTATAAATACCTTTATAATATAAAGGTATTTATATAAGGTTATAAAACTCATGGTGCTAGTCAGTACCACTTTAACTGGATTTTTCACAATTTACACATTACTGGTACTGATTGGGCAAATGGGATTGAAGCAGCAACAGAAATATATTCAAGTTACTGAGTCTTGGTATCACACTGGTGTTCAATATCATATTCCCATGGGTTGGGCACAGGCTGTGAGAAGGCACAGAGCTCATCACAAGTTCAGATTCACATGGAAATAAAAGACATCACAAAAAATAGATATCAGAATACCATTGGGGCTGTAGAAAAATTCTGTCTTTGTGTTCAAGCAGGCAACAAATGCTTATCAGAATCTCAGACAAAGGACACAATAGTGTTATCCTGAATATGACAGGGAGGGCTGAGTTTTGAAGACAAGTTCTTCAAAACTGAGAGGGGGAAGAACAACTTTTTTAAAAGCCAATTTTCTGTCATCTTAAACTGATGTCTGCTGATTTGATTAATAAAATAAAAATAACATTATTGCAGATAAAAGAACAGAAATTAATAATGTAAAGGTAAGGCTATTTAATAAATAAATATGGGCCATGCACAGGTTCACTGATGGATGAATGCCGGAAGCAAAGCTTTCTTTTGCTTCCTAATCCTGTCTATTTTTAGACTTGACACTGCTTTACAGGAATAGGTGCCTCTCCTCTTCAGATGAGGACAAGACCATGCAAAATAGGGAACTTTCTCCCTACTTCATTCCTGCAACTGGGAGTACAATTCCTGCTGAAGGTATTTCACTGGCACCATAGCAAATCACTCCATATTCAACAACAAAAAATAAATCAGGCAAATGACTATGAGTGATATTCTATTCCAGTCTCCTTTTGGGACCAAGAAGCATTCTTGAGAAGGTAATAAAAGGATAATTTATCTCTAAATAAATCAACAATTGTCTGTTAAAATGTCCATCATATTCATTGTTTTTCATCTTCTGATTCCAGGATGCTTCTATATTTGATGAAGATTTTAGCAAAAATATATATATACACATGGGATAGGGGCCATAGAGAGGTGGAAGAGAGAGAGATTTTTATGGAATAGTATGTTTGCAGAGGAAGACTTCCACAGGATGGGTACATGTACTAGTTAAAAAAAAAAATATTCTTCTACAATAGCTTTTAATTCCATAGGAAGCATTGAAAGGTCAGTTCTCAGTTCATTTTCTACAACTCAGCCATAACAGGCAGTTCAACATTCCCAGTGTCTGGGTTCCAGTAAAAAAAAAAAAGAGCTCAATAAGAAAAATAAGAAAAGCAAAGCCACATGAGACAGCAAGAGTTACAAACAGTGAGCAAAACCCCAAATCCCTGCCCAATTAATATCAGTGCAAATAAAATTTCATAGATAGAGCTGTTTGTTTATTTGATCTTTCTTTTCTTTCTCTAAGAAAAGCACAAAAAGTGGTCAGAGAAGTCAGAGATACAGAAATTCTGTGACAGCAGCAAGTTTTCAGTAATGACAGTTCAGATATTTGTAAAAAATTACTTGCACACAGAGCACCATGTGTGTTTTCTAGCTGATCTAAAGCCTTCCTTCCCTTGTTCTGTGCCTTGCACGTTACCATAGCCACAATACAATCTTACACAGTTTTCACAAGTAAAAAGTTTGTTAATGACCAAGCCTGGGGGAATACAGCCACAGCATTCTCCTGAGCTACAAAAACTCACAAGTTTGACTGAGAGTTTTATTCATTTTTACTTCTCTGTTCATACTGTACAATTGTGATTCTTTTTTATTGTTCCTTTTACGCTATTGTCAGCTCTCTTCTGGATCCTTAAATAAATCCTCAGCTAAACCCCAAGAGTAAAGACCATACATTATTCTTCTCTGAACTATAAGTATTTTAAGTATATTTGTGATGTCTTTACTTCTACAATACCCTTTATTTTCTGTCTTTAATTTATACAGTTTCTCCAGAGAAATCATCAGGTGCAAAGGCAAGCAGCCAGATGTGGAAGTTGTGATTTTGTACAAGCATTAGATATATCGTGATTGATCACTCAGACTAACAAATAGAAAGAGTTTCAAAGAACTCAAGCAAGACAGAGCTAGATGATGTGAGAGCAGAATACTTAAGACAAATACTTAGACATACAGTTTTGCTTAATTCTAACACAGTTTACGCAGTGGGTCCCTCAGCTCCAAGACAAAGGAAACAGGCTTTCTTATGAACATCAGAATCTAAGATATAAACTATTACTGGAACTTTTCCAAGGTTGAGCATTCATAAAGTATTTCTCCAGAGCATGGGGTCTTTGCTGTCTCATAAAGGCTGAATTCACAGCACAGTTTTTTCCATAGTTAGAAGGGAATTGATACCTACCTTTAAGCCTCTTACCTACTTACCCAAAATCCTACAGGAAGTTCATAATCTGTAAACTTTACCCTTTGGTCAAATTTGGTTAGAATCAGAAAACTAATGCAAAAGTTCTGTAGGTGTGAAAAACAAGTGTGCACACAGCTTTGATATGAACCACATACATGTAGCTGCACACAGAGCATTGCCATGTAATGCATGTTTTCCTTTGAAACTATAATGAAATAATGGATACTTGGCCAGCTGGGCTTAATAGTTTCTCTACCTGTCAAGATGTGTTTTTTCCTAAGATTACACAGATTAGCAATACAAATCTTGCAGTGTGCAAAGTTAATAAATCTAGACTGTGAAGGGTGAAAGACAATCCAGGAAGGGGAAAAATTCCAAGGTTCAAGACCTGTTTACTGACAGAAGGGCACAAATAACATCTCATTTTTTACTTCAACTTCAGTCTGTTTCCCTCAGCTGTGCAAAGCTGTGGGAGTGCCAAACTGACCAAAGTGTTGCATCTCAAAATGTTACCTAACTGCTGAAGGTTGTATAATGAAAAAACAAAGCCTGGAAATACTTTCTGAAACAAACAACCTTTCATTCTCACTTTCAACAACAGCAACATGAACACCACATTTACCATTTTCAGTATACAAGGAGTCTGAGAAATCACTGAATGCTGTGTGAGAGGTCTTGCAAAGATATCAACTGGAGTAGCATGTTCTGATTTCAGAAGAAAAAAGATTAATTCTATGAGAAGAAAAATTAAATAAGGTTTAAAAGCTTGATCCCTCTATCTGAATGAAGCAAATACTAAACAGGACCATGGCTGTGATGCATAACTGCATCCAGATGGATAGGTATTTAAGGTAAAGGACAATATCAACACAAGGACATTCATCCAGGAATAAAATTATGTTTTTTTTCCTGTAAGAACACTGGAAGAACACTCAATGGCCTCCCTGTATGGGCAGTGGGTTTTAAAAGGTCATCTTTTATTTGGTAATTGTTCTGTTTATGAGATTTTATTACATCTTTTCCTTGATAGAAACTGAATATGAAGAGGCAGATGGTGTTCACCATTCTTCCGGTGAAATCTTATGGACTCTTGCATTATTGGTGCCTAAACGCAGCAGAACAAAGGCATAACTGAAAGCCCAAGGGACATTTTCAAAAAGAAATAATCTGATTCTCGCAGTATTGCAAACAAAATATTACTTTCTACTTTAAGCTTCAAACAGAAGGAATAAGAGTCTAAGCCTCACTATGGCTATAACTCTGTGTTGCAAACAATTAACATCTCCCTTCAAGAAATACATAGACTCATACAATGGCTTGGGCTGGAAGGGACCTTAATGATCATCTACTTCCAACACCCTGTCATGGGCACCTTCCCCTAGACCAGGTTGCTCAAAGTCCCATCCAGCCTGGCCTGGAACACTCCCAAGGATGGGGCATCCACAGCTTTGCTGGGCAACCTGCAGTCTATCACAGTAAAGATTTCTTTCCTGATTTCCAAAAACCTACCCTCTTTCAGTTTAAAGCTGTTAGCCCTTGTCCTATCACTACTAACCCTTGTAAAAAGTCTCTCCAGCTTTTTTGTAGGTTTTAGATATTGACCTCCATTCAACTCTTCAGACCAGTTCTCATTTCTCATTATTATTTCCCTTTCACCTGGTTTGATCTCTTAGAAAAACATCTACAGCTGTGGGCTTTTTAATTAGTATTCCAAAGAATGCTGTTAACTACCAACACTTCTGTCTGTATGCTCACTTATATCATTTTACCAAGCTAGTTTGCCCCAGTTAGTGTCCTAAAAACCTCATAAATTCATAATACATTCACTGTGAAAATTAAAATCCTACTGCTTGCAAAAGTGTTAAGGTTTAGTGTTTGAGAGTCTGATCTTTGCAGAGCAGTACAAAGAACTTTTTGAAGTCAAGAAGTCTATTTCCCAGCTCAAAGGCAGAATCAATTACACTCCAATTTTTCTGACTGATGAGCTTTATTTCCTCAATTCACAGATTTTGATCCTACCCAACTACTGGGTTAGCAATCTTAAAGTTGACATTAATGTCTAAGAGTTAAACAAATATTCAAACCAATGATTTCATTTATAAGCAGTAAAGTTCTTCTGATGATTGCTAAGTCAATATTAAACAATCTGGAAACATTTAAGTTCTAGCCAACAGAGCTTCAAGTTTAAGTATTGTGTTATAGTACACCAGTAGCTATATCTAAATTTATCCATTCTAATAAATAATTTTAAGACACAGTACATGATTTAGCTCAAGTATACATTTTTATCTTCCTTTGTGACTCCTCAATAGTGCAGAAATACCCAATTGTTTATTTTTAAATGAAAGCTTAAACTCTTGATCTTTTAGATGTGTGTATCTATGGTTATTTGAAGAAGTCTAAACTAAATAGCCTGCTGAAATATTGCATTTCAAAAGACCAGGAATGGTCAGAAGTGCTAAGAGTCCTATTGTACATGAACTAGATGAGCACTCCAGCTGCATTCTGCTTTCAACTGCTTTTGAATCACCCCTAATCCCTGGAAATAAAATGTGATTTAGGAAGGAAAACACAGTTTGAATTCTGCATTTAGGTAAGAGAGAGAAAAGCAATGTCAAAAAAGCATTTTTATACTAAGTATTACTGTTGGGCTGCAGCAGGAGTGCACTTCATGTCACAAGCTAAGATTATAAGATGTCTGCCTGAGCTTTCCCTTAATAACAATGTTGTGAACCAAGACTTTCTTAAAAATAGAAGTTTGTTCTTTTTTTGAGAAAACAATGAACTGTTTTGGAACAGATGTACAGAACTCAGCGAGATGACTCATCAGCTGTGCTCAGTTACAGTGGCTTTATCTGCAAATGCACATAGAGGAAAAGCCTTGGAAAGCTCGTGAAGGAACAGCCGATCTACTGCGAGCTAATCACACTGTGCTATTCTTGAAGGAACACAGTGTTTGTAGGGAATGACAAGAGTTACCAATTATTGCCTCTGCTTGGAGAAATGAACAGATCTGTGCAGTTATTTAATGGTGCTCTCTGCAAAGACTCTATTTAAAATACTCGAACCTGTAATTTTCTAGCACTGACCCGATCTGACAACTGAGCATTCTGCAATGTGAAGGCATATCTGCTTAACTTAAGCTTGTTTTCTCCACAGTAGACATCCAGTGCCTAGCATACTAACTATGCATATTATGTCATTTGCATAAGGTTTCATTAAATTCAGGAAAATGGATTAAAATCTGCATTTTACTGACAACTGTTTGCATGATATCTGTCTTAAGAGGAAATGAAAGATATCCCATCAGATTTCTGCTGATGTAAATGAATGACACCAACTTTAAGCTTAAGGAATATAGGGGTGAATCGTGTCCTAATAACCAAAATAAGCATTGCAATCTCATTCCCTCTGATGTGCAAATTAAAAGCCATTTATTGTAGAAACTTGTGTTTCATAGGTGAGTACCAACATAAAAAAAGTAATAACAAAATGAAGCATCCCTACTAGCAAATCCATAACTTTATTTTCAAATAAAACAATTCCATTGTTTTCTAACATTTCTCTTTTGTGACTGTTATTGAAAAGTTTCACCTCACCTTTAAAGTTCTTCAAAGTCAGCTGTGGTGCCTCTATATTATGTGCCTTTTCTTAACAAAGATAAAACAAATTATATAGATTTAAAGGAGGACATATGGCAAAAGACAGGCAAAGAAATTTGTATGATTTATTCGTATAATTTTGAAGTAGCATATTTAAAATCTCGTCCTATTAACATCCATTGCCCACCTAATTACTATAAGTAATTGACAGCTCTCATTAGGAAGAGACAAAACTAAAGGGAATTAGGGTCTTGATCTTGCAATTGGATTTCCATGAGCCAATGACTTCATTGTCTGGAGCCTCTTTGGCATATGTGGGCTTGGTCTGGATACAGGAGTCCATCTGTGCAAATGTGATTGCAAGATCAGGGCCTAAGTGATATCATGGGAATTAAGCAGATTCTGTTATTTTGGAACAGATCTGCTCTAAAGCTACATAGCCATTTAAAAGTTATCTAATTGTCATGAAATAGAAGAAATATATGATAGTTTGCTATTTGAATTTGGAGAATACAACACATGACCCACAATCTAAAATTGATCCAAATCTGAAAGCAGAAGAAAGGATAATTTTGAAAATTTATTCTTTACATTTTTGATGCAATTACTGAATGTGGGTTTTTAAATTAATATTGCTATTTAAATGCTATTGGGGAGATAAATACTGAAAACCTGTTACCAATTATAAAATTTATTCATGCAACTTCCCCCCCTCATCTTTTCAAATGTAGCCCTCAAGCTCTAATCATGCATTTGGAGAATATTACTCTTTTTAGTTAATAGTCAGTTTCAAGATCAAATGTACTGTATCACACCTATTCAAAATAACTTCACTCCTAGGTTATCCACATCCAGCTGAGTCAAATTTATCCATGGACTAAACAGCTGTAAGTCCAATTGGATTCTGTGGCTAATGCATGACAAAGCAATAGTGCATGTTACACAGGTCAATAAAGTGAGAGGAAAATAATGAAAGTGGTGTGCCAGAGAGAATATATAAGAAATTATTATCAGAAATACATGCAAGGAGAAGCTATAAAATACCTTATCAAAGATAAAAGCCTATTTCATTGGATTTCTGGCAGAGTAACTGACCCACACATATAGGCAAGTTCTCCTGTCTTTCTGTATTCACTTTTAGAACCATCCCCTCCTTGAACTTGTTCATTTACTTTCACAGTATGTACGATCTATACGCTAAATAGATGCAAAATCAATTTTGATACAATTTTTTTTTTCATATGTAACATAATTACTCATGGGGTAAATGGCACTGTATTTAACCACAGATTCTAACACCTGGAATAACAGATTTCACTGGTTGGATCAGGAAGGCAGCTGAACTCATTAAGTTTGTGGCTTCATACTTTCTGCCCTTACTTCAGCAATACTGGGTGAAGAGGGACTTCCCTGCCTCCACAGCTGTACTTGCACCCTTCCACAAGACTTTTACCTCTCTTTCATGTGCTTCACATCTAATGAAAACTTCCCCTTGCGTTTGCAGCTTCATCTCAAGAAACCTACCTGTTTGTTTGAGATATGAAATAATTCACTGGCATAGACCAATTGTCATTATCCACATAAGAACTGGGAAAGTAGTTCATTCCTTTCTCATGGAGGAGTTAGGTGTTTTGCTCAATTGCATTTTCCTCTCATCTGAGTTTACTTCAGGCCTGTCTCATCTACCCATCCCTTGTAGCACAGATGACACAATCTCAGTGGCATTGTTTTCTTCCCTAAGAGATCAAAATGCTCTCTGAAGTACTGTAAAACTGTGGAGGGGATATTATTTTTTAAACACTTAAAAAAAAAAAAAAAAAACAAAAAAACAAAAAACATGAAGGTCATATTTTACTTCTGTATATGTTTCTTAGTCTTGTGTTTGAACAAGAGAAAGGAACTCCCAGGAAATAGAGTGGAATTTCTATTGTCTATTCTGTAAGGTCACTGTGGATTAGGTGGCTGGCTTAAAAAATAAAAAACCAAAAGGAAAAAAATTCTTTTCAAACACTTCATGTGTAGGGCATAAAGAATGATCGCCTGTATAATAAATATCTTCTTTGCAGCTGGGAATGTAAAAGAGGGCTTAATGGCTGAGAAGAATGGAGTTTATTATATTGCAAGAAATATGCAAAAAACCACCCGATTTTACAGGAAGATCAGAACACTCACTGTTAGAGCTCTATCATCAACTACTTTAGACCTTGATGGCAGAACTGAAAAATAAAATACTGGACTTGAAAATAAGACATCTTGGTTTTCCTCATGAAAAGAGATGTTTTTCTTCTTAGTGAAATTAGTGATCATTTCATAACATTTTTATATAAACCAAGCACTAAAACTCAATCATAGCACTCAGCTTAAATGATACTAGGTCCAAATAAACCTCTCTTTCAATCCTGTCTGAGAATTAATTATGTTGTAGATAGCAATTGAGATAACTTATCTACACTGTTGTACATCAAAAAATCTGCCATAGGCAGATAGTAGTGCTACTAAATGTATACTAATACAAATAATAGAAGTATATATTACTCAAAGAGTTAGCTTGCTGGGGAGAAGATGGAAAAAATCATTCAATGCCTAGTACTTACCACTTACCACAATGGCTACTAATTACCACTTATTCCAAGACAAATTACTGGCAGGCTAAAGAAAAGAGGTCCTGATCCTCTACTTAATGGCATTGTTATTGTGAATTTGACTGAGAGGGTTACTACTATTTCTTCTAAATCAGAAGCCAGAAATGCAAGACAGGACTTCTGACCTACCTGGCCCCATTTTAGCATTCAATTTATCAGGTCAAACATAGCAGTCACAACTATAAAAAAAGTACTTTGGTCTGGCATCAGATGTTTTCTGTTGTCTTATTTCCTCATTCACAGCACTTATGCTTTTAAATTCTTGGTAATAGAGGTAGTCCAGAAAACATGCTTGGAATTTGAGAGAAATCCAGAGCAACAGAAAAACACTCACAGAAGATGAGTGGTCTTGGCTGAGCCTGTTCAGCTTTCTCAAAGGGGGAAAGTTGCTGCCAAGTAAAAAATTGGGAAGCCTTCTTAAGTAAAGCCTTCTTTGTTTATCCTGTGCCTCAAAGTAATTGACTCATCTCCCCTACTACTTAGGCTAAGCTTCTTCCCTTTTTTTCATTGGAAGCAGCAGGACCAACCTGGACCAGAAGGCCTGGAAGGTCTGAACATGGGGCTGGACGGACAGGAGGGAAAAGCCTACTCCAGTTTCTTGGCAGGGATCAGCATGGGATGCAGGGATGAAGACAAAGTGCAACCACATTCTGTGTTCCCTTCTTTTCCTTTTGACACATCTCTCACACCACTTTCAACATGGCCCAGAAAACAGCACTTCAGAGGCAGGGAGAAGAATATTTCTTCATCAATTCTTAAAAGGTTTTAAGAATAAACTTCAAAAAGCTAAGTCTTGCTTTTTGTGACATACTGATTGCAGAATGCAGTCTCTGAGTAAAAATGTCTTTTAATGTATATGAAGAAAAACATAAGCCTGAATGTACAGCAGATGTTCCACTATATATACAATATATATGTTTATAGCATGCTCTCTCCCATTCTTTCTATGCATATCTTACAACGACTATTATATAATTTAAATAACTTAAGAGTGGGAAGTTCTGACAATGCATATAAATTGCTAATAAGAGCAAGTAAGAGGTTCCAAGGCAGGAACCCTGTGCTAATACCCACGTTTCATTTTTCAATGGGCAATATCATTCCTTTAATATTCTTGAGTGATTAGGGTACTTTAGAAGGTTACTGCAGGAATGCTAACTATGTCCCAGAAAGAAACTGAGGAACACAGCCTGTCATGGCTTTATAATTTCAAATGGATTATAGCAACATATATTGAGAGTCATCATGCTGTGACTGTATAGTTATATACATTGTTACAAATTTAGAACAGGTTCAATCTGTAAACACATCTGTTAAATAAATGACATGAAAATCCTGTTCTCTGCAAAAATACAAAATGAGGGAAAACCACAAATATATATAGGAAAATTTACTGTTTAACTGTGTTCTCTCTAGTATCTACATAAATCTATCCACATTTTCTAAGGAATATGGCATGATATTTACCTTTCACACAGGAATGAGGCAAGACATAATTTTAATAGTGTTTGCAAAGTGCTATATATGTGCAAATGATTGATGAAGCCAGTGAATGGCAAAGAGCCAAAGAATATTTAGACTGAGAAGTGCTTAATCCAAGAGCCTTTAAAGAAAGCATTTCTCTTGTAGCTTCTTCATAGTTCACAAATCAGGAATTGAAAGCTTTTAACTTATTCTTATATATTGAGAAAATGAAATAATTTAGCATAAATAGTTGATCCATTTTCCAATCTCATGAGATATAAAAATAAAATAGACACATGATCTGTAACTATTACACAGCAAATTCACTGGATTTTTCCCTCTTGTAACTAAATAATGATGTGTTTTTCTTGACTAGTTTTTTTTGCTCGTATTCTATAATGGCATTTAGCATTATTACAGTAGTTTTCTCACCTCTAGAATGTCTCAAAATAAATTTCTGATTACTGAAAGACATTTATCCAACATTATATACATCAAGAGGGTATTTTTTAAAAGAAGATAACACAAAAAAATTGGTACTGACAGAAATAAATAACTCTAAATTACTCTATTTTGTCCAATAGCGTGTTTAGATTCAAGGATTTAAAGAATTGTTTAATGTACCTTGTTGTCGCAGCAGCAAATTCTATCAAATGATTTGTTTTCAAAAAGCTCTGTGTAAACTTTGACACCCACACAAAAATCACACTGGTTTTCAGGAAGCTGCAGTTTCAGTGGAAGCTTGGAAGTTGAAAGGATGGGGGAAGCCAATGGGGAGGAAAAGAGAAAAGAGGCTACCATTTCCTTGACATGGTGTAAAATAGATATGAAGAGGTCCACATTTCCATCCATCATGGTGGAAACAGACTTTTTGCTGCCTGTCATTGTGTTAATTCTTTGCTGCCATCATTGAAAAGACTATTTTTACCAGTAGTTAAACCAAGATTGCTGTTCAAGATTTTGATGGGAGACAAAGATGCCATGAGAACAATCATCTAGAATGCAGAAG